>NC_138997.1:4276703-4891243 GCF_964374135.1 Grampus griseus
AACAACCCATAATGCAAACCTAAGATGATTTTGTCGAGGGCCATACCTCTCAAAGAATCTTGAATGCTCCTGAAATTATAGCTGTTCTATGGCACAATGTTCTTGATATCTTGGAGAATTAAAAATTATTCTACATATACTCTGAGGAAATTTCCCAGATGTAAGCAAATTTAGAAAACTTTTAATAGAAGTAAAAAAATCTAAAATGGAGAAATTTTCTTTTTTGAAGCATTCAAGGACACTAACAAGAATATTAGTAAAATGTAACAAATAAGAGTGACTCTCTTGGGCTTGTGTTTTGGGGGTTCTTTATGAAGCAGCAAAGAATAAGTGGATAGGTGATGGCTTTCTTGAGTGAGAGTAAAGAATATCTAAAATTTATATGCAAAGACATTATAGAACCCCAAGATCACTAAGGTAAAGGATTCTCCCACCTCATTTCCACAGACAACCCATAACATACGATTTTTACTTCTTTTCATTATCCAAGATGATGTTCACTTCTTCATGCTCATTTTCAACAGAAAGCATGGAAGGAAGAAATTAATTCCCTGGAGTTTGTTCAGCCTTTGTTTCACCTTTTGGGCTGTACACTCTTTGAGTTTAGATTCTGATTCTCTAGGAATAAACCTGAGTGATGAACATGTTCCTTCATTCCAGAAAAATAAATCATTTATTTGTTTTATTAATATTTATTGTTTGTAATACATTATGAAGTATTTGAAGCAAAAACTTCCTTTACCCACCTTAACACTTCATAAGCTATAGGGTGTTGCTCAACTGTAATAGCAAATACGTAGAGATTCATTGTTGGTAATTATAGAAATTCTTAGAGCCAGACCTTTATGGTTTAAGTTTCTGTGATCCCACCAACACAATGGTATATAACCTGCTTACCACGCTTAAACAAGTGATTTGGATGAACTATTAGTGCCTCCCAGACAGTAGAATGGATATGAAAATGTTCCAATAATTCTCTTCAATTCTACATCTTATTTCATTAAGCTCCTCAGACTTCACAAAGTCTAGAGTATATCATGTGAAATACACAAATTATACACAACCTCTATTTATGTACTCACATTGATGTCTTCCAAATCTAAGTTGTTTAGAATAATATTGTTGCGTTTCCAGATGATCGGAGGTCTGAGTTCTCCCTGAATGGCACAGCTCAGAACTGTGCTCTGTCCCACAGTTGCTGCTGTGATGCTTAGTTTCTGATCTTCAGGCAGACTCAGCTGGATAACCTCTGTAAAGATAGTATCAGGAATGTTGATGAGCATGTAGTTTTGTAAAGTTAATTAGTATAAAGTTTCTGAATACAAGTAATTAAGGCTTTTAATTTGTATAAGATGGAAAAAGCTTGTGATGAAATGAAAAAAAAGTAAATTGTTTCCAATAAAAGGTCAGAATGACATTTCAATTTAACTGATTGACAGGCATCCTCATGAGGCAAAGCACTATTAAACGTGAAATGAATATCAGAAGTAGAGTTATAATAAGCCTGGCAGATTGCACTCAGAAGAGAGAAATTATTTAACTGCCAAATCAACATGTAGTGTGTCATTGGCATCATTGGCATTGAAATAAAAATGCTGTTGTTTATTCACTGATAGATTTATATTGTGGGTGAGGTGAGATCATTGCTGGCTGGCTTCAGAGAACACTAGCATAGCTGAATGGGTAAAATGCCATCACTATGCTGGGAACAAAAACTGACTCTAAATGAATAAGATTTATTTGAGAAGTTGAGGGAGGAAAAACTGAAGTTCATCAACTAAACAGCAAATTCCTGAAATTCTGTCAACTGCCTTTATCAGACAGTGTGGGTCCAGTACAGTTCTTTCCTTATTCTTAAATTTTAAAGTTAAATATATTTTTAAATAACCATTAAACACATTTCTCCTAGTAATGATGCCACAGCAGGAAATATACTTTGTGACCTGGATCCTCTTTCCTGTTTCCAGACAGTCCTAACCAATCTTGGGAATGAATCATGACATTTATATGATTGTCCATGGTCACCAGAGATGCCTGGGATAATCCCACCAGTCTTTATCCATGTGACAACTGCCCTTTAGTTTTCAACTGACACTCGCTGACACACTATTGTTTCTATATTATGTTGAAGTCTTGCCTTGTGACTTTGCTCAGTCTCAGCCAGGTGAGAAATACCAAAATCACTATTCTTACTGAAATTTCCATGTGGGTGGGGAGACCATAATTGTCCTTTGTTCCTTTGTTGTGGTTGATGATATTTTTCATGATGGAGGGGTTGACTGTCCAAAGTGGTGGCTTTTAATTTGCAATAAATATGATCAGGTACAATCAGAGCTGTATCCTCCACAAACCCCTCTTCTTCCCTTCCATCATTTGACCTTCTTTTTCTCTCTTTCTGAATCCTATCTTCCTCTTAAGGAGGAAGAGAAATGCTAATCAAATGATTTTTATAGACTATAACTGTTCAACAAAAAGTTCTTTGAATTTTTGGTACCGCCACAAACTGTGATGTCAAAAAATGGTACAATTCTTTGTCTCAGAAGGCCGGGATTGAACATATAATCCCTACATGCACTTGTTAAGTGTTGATGTTCCACACCATTATCTGATAAAAATAAGCAGAAGGAGATTGACCCTGTTATACAGGATCTTGTCTTTAAAAGCCAAGTTATTTAAGTCATCATTGGTTTGTGTTGTCAAAGAGTGGGGTAAGCAATCTTTTGAAATTTCAAAATCCTATGAGAGAGACTCAGTTCAATGTATTCTTTTGATTTTACATCACTAAGAGAAATAATAGAAATGGGGAACAAACATCTTGGTCAGTCTTTTGTCTTGACAGTTTAATTTTTCCTAATGACATTTCCATATTCACATTGTATTTCAATGTTTCCTGAGTAATAAGACCACAGGGAATGTGTTCAATCTTCTTTTCTTTAATACCCACTCTGTTATACATATTTATATAAAATTACTAAAAGAAAATATACTTGACCAATTAGGCATAGGAAATTTTTGAAATTTGCAGACACAGTGTTTTTTATGTCTTTTTCTTTAATATTACAAACTTACGGGAAGAGAGAAAACTATAAAAGTAATAACATCATGTAGGGTATCAAATAAGAATTATTAACAATTTCCATTAACATTCCTGAATTTCAGCTTCTGTTTCCTCATAAAATCACATACAAGATAATAAGGCATCTATTCTAAAAAATGGTATGTTAGCATTGGCTATTCTGACATTTAGAAATACAATTGGTACTAAGTCACCTTGAAATGTTTTCACTAACCTTCTGCATCTGGTATTAGGTCCCAGGCCTTTTAGATTAGTTGTGCTTTTGGTAGTTATACATTACAATGCTAATTAGATAATATGAACATCTTAGAATAAATGCTGAGATTTGGCATAACATTATGTGGGACATCCTTGTAAAATGGACATCCTTTGAGAGGATGCTTAATTAGAAGTAAGAATTACTATTCACCCGGGAAATATTAACATGCATAGTAAAAACTTATACGTTAAGTTGGAGGTTACATTTTTAAATGATTTTTTAAATTATCTTAGTAATACATGCTATTAAATAATATGTATTTCAAAAAGTCTATAGAATTCTTTCCTGCATGCTTCACCTTTTCTTTAATGTATTATATCGAGCTACATCTACAAAACCAATTACATTTACCTGTTATTCTTCAAAATCAAGTGGTCATTTTCTCAAATAAATTTAGCTGTAAGATTTCTTTTACTTACAGAACTGTCGTGCTCATCTTGACTAGTCTTTCTGATAGTTATTACCAGACTAAGATTTAGTCTCACAAAATCACAAATGTTAAACATTTTTATTCTATATTCTAATGTCATTCAATATGCTTTAATGGATTAAATGTTTATAAAACATGTCACATTTATAAATTTCAGAGAGAAATGGTGATTATTTCTAGAGATACATTAACAACCTGAAACAACAGCTATGAATTAACCTGTAAACTAATTTAAAACTGCATTTAAGATGTAAGATCAGTTGAATCTGAGCATTTGTGTACATTTGAGTGATCATAGTTGTTAGTTTAGAAATAAGAGTTTCAAAGAAAAGTATTGAAATTTAATTCATTATCAATTATCATTAATATACAATTTTGTAGGTATACATTAAAGGTAACATATTTTATTCTATAGCACTCTATTCACAAACATCATATGCTAGTTATGTACAGACAAGTAACAGTTATGTGCAGCAAATAACATCTATCATTTTAGTACTCTATCTCTTTAGCTCCAGTGATATTGCACATTTGAAGGTCTAAGTAAAAACATGTATCATATGACATCAAGAGTCATCTAATGTCCTGACCAAACGTAAAAGCATATAGGTTAGACATAACAGATATTGCTGGGATTTTTGAAACATGTCAGTACTTCTTTTGACCTATAAATTATTCCTCTTATTGGAGGTCCTCTCAAGTATTCAAGGCAAGAAATCAGAGCTCTAGTTGTGGTGCTTCCTTTGATCTTGTATTATGAAGACTATTAATGCCATTTCCAGACCAGCTTCTTTTGTTTGCTCACCTGGGAAAGCTAAGAGGCAAATAATTTTTTTTTTTCTGTGGATCCCTTTCTGCACTTTCTCACCTTCACAACTTGGCTTAGAGGAATATAAAGAGTTTGTTTTCAAAGAAATGAAAAATTGTATTCTCCTCTAGCAGAATCTGAAGTTGGAGAGACAAGTGTAGTTGAATAAAATTTCAAACACTGCACATCAGTATTTATGAAGCGTTTATTCCAGTAGTAACTAGGTGGTGTAAATAGCAATAAAAAGTTTGGTAAAAATAGTATGTAAATTTAGAATAGAACAGAAAGGGAATAAAATATTTTGAATATTTGTGAAACTCCACTTTATAAAAGAAGATGATTTCAGTAAATTTGTTTGAAAATCAGTTCTGTAAAATCATAAGAAGAAAATAACGTATCATAAACAGAATTCTGTTCTTCTAAATGCCTACATCTTTTCAAGTTCCAAAGTACATACTTATGTTGAATATTTTATTTAATTCATTTAAATACTAGTCTCATAATCTTGTTGATCTGATCATACTTACAATTTCTGTTTTAGGAATGATACCTAGAAGAAATTTTATCAGTGATATTTTCAAATAGCGTTTATGTTCCCTTCTCTACTCCACTAAAATGAATTACTAATTAAAAGCAGATAATAATTAAAATAAAAAGAAATACATCACAATAAAAGACACTTAGGAATGCTAGAAGGAATAAATTAATTATTCTCATAATAAGAACATCACAATTACTTAATGACAAGCTCTTTAACTAACTGGGAAATTATGATGGTGTCTTCCGTAAAGAAATAGGTGATATCCAAATAAATGTTACGTCTGAACTAAGTTAGACACACCAATATATACACTAACTTATTATGATAAAATGTCTAGAGTTTTTTATGCTAATTGCTTATCTGTAAACTATTATATGCTTATATCATAATATGTATTATTAAAATAAAACAAAATAAATTAAAAAGAGATTTAGAAACTTCTTCAATAACAATGCAGTAGATAATTTGGACTAACTCTTCCACTGAAGAAATAAAACAACAGCAAAGGATAAATAACCCTGGATTAAATACACATAATATATTTTAAAGAATAAATGAAAGAGATAGTCTTTCTCATTCTTATCCATGAAAGAGACAAGAAGACAATAAGGAATTTCCCAGCCTATGTCCTGAAAAGAATTGTAATTTAGAGAGATGGGATTGCACCTGGAGTCACATTGCTTTGGGAATTTTTCCACCTTAAGAAAATGACTGATCAGCCTAAATGTCCTATATGGCTTCTTATTCCTAGAGACATGGGATAGATGGGATAGGTACAGTACTAGACCACCTCCCTCTCTGTGCCAGGACTTTAAAGCACCTCACTCTGCAAGTGAATGTGTGGACTGCAGGCTATTTTTGTCTGGGTGTCTCATAAAACATAAAGCCTTCCTCTCTATAATAAGATAACATCATCCTAGTTCATCTAATTATTATTATAAAAAATTTTTAAATAAAATATCCAGTACACAATGAAGGATAATATAGAAAACAAAGAGAGACAACAGCATTAAGAGAATGAGGAGAAATAACATACAACCATAACAAAGTCACCAGGATTGTAAAATTTAGGTTTATGAAAATAAAATCAGCTTAGAAATTCTAAAAAAGAACTTAAATATATAATCTATGAACATTATAAGTTTATGAAAGAGTTATATAAGTAGAAAATATGACAACTGAAATTAAGATTAAATTGATGTCATTAAGAACATATTAGACACAGTACAAAAGAGAATTAATAAACTGAAAAAGAAATATTATGGAATAAAAAGCAGAAGAATAAAGATTTAAAAATGCAGTTGAGGTTAACAAAAATAGGTTTATGTGAAACCCAGAAGAAGGAAACAAAGAAAATTGGGCAGAGGCCATATTTGAAGAAATAGTAGTTAAGAATTTTCCATTAGTGTTGAAAGACACCAATCTATAAGTTTAAGATTATTAAATGTCAAGCAAAGAAAATGAAAAGCTAGAATAACCCACATCTAGACACTTAGTAGTGAAATTGAAGAAAATCAAAGACAGAGCAATCTTAAAATTACGTAAATGAAAAAATACAGATTGCATTTACAGTAAGGAGAGTTAAGCAACTGATATAATGAGCAAAAATAGGAACAAAAAACTACTGGGATTATATTTTATGTGATGAAACAAAGTAGAGTCAATCTTACAATTTTATACACATACATAAAAATTAAAATAAGTATATTTTCAAAAAACAGTAAGAAAATTCATCTCTAGTAACTCGTCTTAAGATAAATTCCGAAGGATGTTCTTCAGGCAAAAGGAAAATGATCTCAGATGGAAGCTTAAAGATGCAAAAAGGAAAGGAGAGAAAAAAATGTGTTTAAATATGTGTTAAACTTTAACATTAAACGTTGATACTTCAAGAATGCTTGATAATATAATATATGATTATGTACAATTATAAACATTTATAATAATAATATATTTATAATAATATATAATGGAGATATAATATCTTCATAATCTTATGGTAGAGAAATATTCTTAAACAAGGCACAAAAAACTCACCATTACAGAAATGATTTATAAGTTTTACTACATTATAATTTAGAGTATCTTTTCCTCAAAAGATACTATTAAGAGATAAAAGATGCAAGCCACTGGGCAGGAAAAGATATTTGCCATCTACAAAGCTATCAAAGATCTTATACGTAGACTTAATAAAGATCTCCTAAAAGTAGATAAGAAAAAGACAGTTCCAAAGAACTACCAATAGGAAACTCAAACAAATGCTCCATGAATGAGTAAAACCATGTGACTAAGAAAAATCTAGATAAGTGCTCAACTATATGTATAATCAGGGAGATGCAAATTTAAGCCGAATCTTTCAGATTGGTATGAATCACTAGGTCTAGTGTCAAGAAGAATATGAAGCAACATGAATTCTTATATGCCTTGAACAAGAGTGTAATTTCACATATAAACTTTCTGTATTGGTAAATGAAGCCTCAGCTAGAGAAAATTGCCCTGTCAGCTCCTGTTTCCAAGGACCCAGTTAGCCATATGCCTTGTAGAAGCCTAGAGTATGGCACAGAGATGGCAGAGTATTCAGGTGTTATAAAGACATAGCAGAGGTAGTGATGCATACATTTTCAAGATACCTTTAATATACCGGACAAAGGAAAAAAGAAGAGAAGTCTAAATGTGGAAAGACAAATCTGATAAGGAATAGGAAAAAGGAATCTCAAGTTTATCCTGAAGAAAAGAAGCCACTAGTGAAGAAATTCTGAGAATTCAAGTGAGAATAGAATGACTTCTGTCACAAGTTCTGAAAGAAAGAAGGACTTATAATCACAAGCATAAATAAAAATATTTAGTAGTTAAAACAAAAAAGTCATTTCTTCCTATGTCATTGGTGGGATTTAAAAGTTATGGGAAGAAATAAAAAGGCTTTTCCATAAAAGATTTTTCTGTAAAACAATGAAGCAATATGTTCTTGTGTAAAATTAGAATTTCATTTTTTATTCACCTCATAACTCTGTAATAAGCGCAATACATTATTATAGGCAGGACTGTATTTTGATAATACTTCAAGCAGTTTTACAAGTTAACAATAATGAGTCTCATTTTCCTTTTTATTTATTCATGATTTTGATACTCCTTCTGTGCTCTTACAAACATAATACAATTACCATTCAACTTTTTGTTCCATGTAATTTAATTTCTTTCTTTCAAATAATTATATACAGTTGAATTTTAAACTGGAGTATGTGAAGAACAAGGTTATTCATTCAATGATATGTATGACACTAACAACTTGAAAAATAATTCTTTCTTTATGAAGAATAGTTTTCATTTGAAACCTGACCTAACAAAAACTGTATCCAACAGAGAATTTGGTGGCCCCCCAAGTAGTAAGGTTAGTTTTAACTTTATGATTTGGAAAACTTCAAGAGTGCATACAACTGGATGATTTTCACATGATAGGTATATAGGCTGGAATAATAAGTATTGATATTTCAAGGTATGTTATACCAAGTTTAATGTTTCTTTACAAGTGAATTGCTCCTTGTAGGATTAGGATAAAAGAAAACTGTCAGCATTCACTCAATGGTTAATATTTGCCAGGCATTGTTCTAAGTGGTTGATTCATTTAACCTTCACATCTAAGAGTTAGATGCTATAATGACCCTATTTTTTTTTCTTTTTGTGGTACTATTAGGTAAGGAAGAAGTAAATAATTGAAGTTTCACCAGACGTCTTGTGATCAGATAGGAACTTTCCCCACAAAAGGACACAGAAAGAGGAGTTGAGGTCCTTGATCACAAATGGTGAGAAGAAAGAAAACACCCTATCATTGGATAATGTGTAAAGCAATTGTCTTAAAAAGATGCATGCTACTGACAAAGAAGCCTGCATAACATGGGGATGAAAGCATGAACTATATTACCAGCAAGTCACATTTGAGATATGACTTGATGTCTGCCCCAGTTTGATTTCTAATGCACACTATTTAGAAGACTTTTGACAAGTGACTTAAACTCCAAGTCTCATTTTTTCCATCTTTATAATAAAGATGGTACCGAACTCTTAAGAATATTGTGAAGATAAGATATGATATTTAAAAATACTTATGACTGTGTCTAGCCTTTAGTAAATTCTGCATAGGCTGCAGCTGCTATTACTAGTGAAGAGCTATCAAAGTGCTTGTAGGTTAAGATAGGTGCCATTTCACCCAGCTTATAAATATAACCTTGTGATCACTTTGAGAAAGGTACTGCTTATATAAAATCTCATTGGTTTAATTTTCATAGATATTACTTAAGCATGAGAGAAAAAATCCCAGCCTCATGACCCATTAGGCTGCTTGTGCTGTAGTTTTACTTTCACCTACAAACTAAGTACCCTTGAGGTTGAACTTATATATCTGCATGTTAAAAAAAAAAGAGGCTATGGAACACAATGATAATCACTCTTCTATTTATAAACAATTGTGAAGAATATCAATGAAATGTTGAAGTAATCAAGTATTTTTCCCTGTATGATTTATTGGTATAAATATCATATGATTTGAGAACATTTGATATTGAGATCCAAATCCCTGAATGCATAAAATACTGAAGTTTCTTGCTGTCTTTAATATTTCTTTTAAAGTTTCAGTATGATTACTTATATATGGAATTCAATGAGGTAATCTGGGATGAGAAATTGCATAGATATGTGAAAGAGACAACCCCACATGAACAGTTTGCTGTGAATCCTCATTTGTCAGTCCGAGTAAAGCAATCAGCTAATCAATACACATTTCCTGTATGTTAACAGTGTGCTCAGTGGCCTGTTAAAAAGCTATTACAGATACGAGGAAAGAATGTTAACCTGTGTTCATTCCCTCAGTTTATCTCTGGGAAACCCCAGGATGATAATGCAGGAGAAGTGAATCAGACGATGCATTATTTTCTCTGTCTTTAATAAACTGAAAAAATGTCACCATTTTTTAATATTACGGCCAGGCAGACAGAGCTAAACAAATGAACTATTCATTCCACACAGTGAAAGAGAATTTGAGCATTTTCCACTGAAAAAGACTTTAGCATTGTTTGTCTAATTAAAACGATCCAGGTAAGAAAGTCTGCTATTAGTCATAATGCACTGCTTTACTGGTAAAACTGAAACTGGGATCCAGAGCACTGGCCTTCACTACGAAGTTTTACAGATTTAGAGCCTCTCTAAGATGTTACAGCAAATGGATGTGAAGGATGGGGAACTGAACGTTGGCTGTTCATTCTGGCAGCTCTTCACATCTGAAGATGGGCCTCAGCTATGGAAATCCAGAAACAAATTTAAACAATTCATCCAGAAGTAATTAGCCCATTGGAGATTGACTGAGCTAATCAAAACCACAGGATACTTTTGTTCATCCTGGAATACCAATTTATTCATTTACAAATGGGAAAGCCTCAGGTTTAGTAAGTAGTGTCAGCTGAGAGCCTGGGAATATCCCTTGTAGTGCACAGGTCAAAAAGCTTCTCAAGGCTGATGAATAGAAAATTACAAAAAAGGGAGTTGGCTATTCCTTAACCAGTCAAGCTCTAATCAGCTAATGAATTGCCCTTTTCAACTCTAAAGGCATTTCTGTGTAGAGAGCCTTTCTTTTTCTTGTCACTTTCAAGTTTACTGACAAATTCTTAGTTCTTGGTCTCCTTTTCCTTTTTTTTTCACACCACGCATATCACCATATGTTTGCAAGTAGACCATTAACTCAGGTAGGCTATAAAAGAGTTCAGCTATTAGAGCCTTCTTCAGATAAGCAAATGTTCCCACAGTTGTGGGCTTGGCAAACTACATCCATGAACCAAATCTGGCCCACCACCTGCTTGTATAAATAAAGTTGTATTAGAACTCAGCCATATCCATTCATTACTACTGTCTGTGCTATTGTCTATGGCTGATTTCTGCTATATAGGCAGAGTTAAGCAGTTGCTATAGAAAATTCATGGTATGCAAAGTCTAAAATATTTCTGCTGGCCCTTCACAGAAAGTCGCCTACTCAGCTGAAACACAACTTTGATGGTTTTACTTTCCTTCAATATGCTTCACTTATTTAAATGTGATCTATTGGATTCTGCTCATTCTCTAGGTCAGAACAGTAGTGAGGACTAAAATATTGCTTCTGCCATATCAGTAAACAAAGGATGTTGCAGCCATGAAGCCATGACATGAGGGCTGCCCAGACAGTGCACCCTGAGGAAACTCAGGATGAGAAAGCACAGGATGCTGGCCCCAGAGAGCTGAGGTGCACATCAAAGGAATGATTTCAGTGAGCCCGGACTCTTGCGTCTTCCCATACAGAGAAAAGTGCTAAATTCCTTAACTCAAGATGTCTGGTTTTCTTTAATTAATAGCCATCTTCTGATGTTCCGTCTACCTGGTCTTTGTTGCAAAAACTCCTGTATATCCCGGCTCCTCCCTGACCTCTTCCGAGCAGTTCTCTCAGAGCTATCTCAGAGGCTGTCTCCTGGGCTTGAAGTCCCAAGAATGTCCGCCGAATAAAACATAACTCTCAACTTTTATGTTGTGCATTTTTTTCAGTCGACACTAAGCATAAAATAATTACGCAGAGAATACATGAAAATTGTACCCATTTACAATGGGTGAGTTTGTAAAGTACCAATGTATGTTTTATCTTTGAGTCCTCTGTAAAACACAGAAGGATGAGTTTCTATTAGAACTCCAATAGTTGCTCCTTTTAGAGTCCAATGCAAAATGCAAATGTGAGTTAAATTTTTCTTGTCCAAATGCAATTTCTTAGTCCCTGATGATGGCGTCCTACTGGTCCCCAAGTTTATAAACTTCCCTAAGTTTATCATGTAAAACAGTGATAATTTCTCCCCTCTTCTTCCAATCGAAATACTAACTCCCAGGGTACATTCTCAGCCAGAAGGAAAGCTATCTGATTTTCCCATGTAAGTCATTCACAGTACTAGTCCGTGAACAAACTTGATTGCCAAGACAGTATTTACATTTTAATAGGGAACATTTTAATTCAAATGTATTTTAACCAAAAAGATGCTTAGCAGAAATGCTTTTGAGATGAAAATCTTCCTAGGAACACTTGTCAACACTGCTACCACTTTCTTTCTAAGAAATCAGAGGGACCTAGATCTGACTAGGACTGCCTTCCTGTTTTTCTCAGTTTGACTAACCTTTAGACAAAACCTGTCTGGATTATAAACCTATGACTTCCCTTTTCTTAAGAAAGTTGCAGTGTATATTCTTTCTCTGCCCCTTTGGGATGTAAGTCTTCTCTCAGCTTGCTGCAGGTTTTATAATCCAGGAATGTCTTTCTCTAGGACCTAGGAGCTTTCCCTTTGAAATGTAACCATCAGGGAAGATAGTACCCCAATTTCAGTCTCTGTGAGGATGTAGGAGTTTAAATGCAATAAGTGCCAATTAGCAGACAGACTTGTCTGAATCCCATTGACCAACTTCATCTCCCTCCCCCGCATTGCCATTCAGTAATTTTCCACTTGCTCACCTCGGTACCTAATAACTCTCCTGCCTTCTGTGTCAGTGGGGTTGAATTCAACCTCTCCCCGCATTGCGATAGTCTTGACTCCTATTACAAAATTCTTGATTAAAGTCTCCCTTGTCTTTTTAACTTGTCTGGTGCAGCTTTTCACTGACAATCAAAAATCAGATTTCTGTTTCTGAAAAATTACCAATATTTACTTACCTTCATTCTTTCTCACTCATACTTAAGAGAGAGAGAGTTTACAAAGTATTAACGGAAGAATGAGTAACACTTATTTATGATCTATAATTATAGAGAGGACGAGAATTGAAGAAAGATAGAGATTGTGCTGGTTTGTTGTACCTCTCCCCAAAATAAAAATCCATAAATTTAACGATTTTTATAAACCTATGATTTGTTGCCACACAATGATTGTTCCTGACCACTTATAAAGCTTGAAATACATCTTCTCTGCATATGAATGTAATTTTAATTACTTTAAATATGTATGTCTCAGGATCTTCTAGGCATAATTTAAAATAATATCACCACCTCAGAACTGCAGGTCTTTACAAATCCCATGTAAATGCAGTACAATTGGAAGCTCTCCAGCAAATTAAATGCCTAAGAACTCAGATTTAGGGTCATTTATCTTCATCATCAAAACAAAGAAGTGAACAATTTTACACTTAATAACTGTGAATGGATGTTTAGTACATTGATTGCTAAAATTAGTGTACTAGATTTAAATTATACATTTAAAAATTTTTAATTCTAGAGATATAAATTTCAGAACTGCCAAAGCACATTTGATTGTTTGAGAAAAGGGGTACAGTACAATAAGTGCCAGAATTTACATTTTAAACCTTTTCTTTTTTCACGCAGAATTCTCAGTTTTTATGTCAATTCAATAATGTTTCTCAATTCTGTGAAAATTTTACTAGCTACTATATCTTTATCCTGCTCATTTGAGCAAATTTTGTAAACAGTACTAAAAAAATTAAATACAATTATTTTTGAAAGAAACTGCTGAAGCAAACCTGAAAGGACTTTTAGTAATTCTTAAATAATAAAAGTCTAAACTATAGCATCATACAAAAACAAGTAAAACAGATATTTCTGGTTAAGTAAATAAAAAAGTGAGCCAAAGACATATACTAATGAATTCCAGCGTCTGAGAATATATATTTTTGTAATAAATTGTCAAATGTTCCTATTTTTACATTTAGTCTCAGTTTTGTATTTTTAATTTTGTATTACTAATTTATAATAAAAGTACATAATTTTTATCAGATGACATTTGTTTACATTTTTTAATTCTTATTTTTGAGAATAATTATACTTATTTTAAATTCATGAAAAAATTTATAATTGGTTTTAATTATATATTTAACAGGGTGTTTCAATGTACATTTATAAAATGTCATAGGAAAGCTTTTTAAACTGTTTCATGTAGAATTAAGTCTATTTTAAGATATGATCAAACACTGCACTACATATAAAATTCTAAACAGTAATTTTGTTTCAGCTGGGTACTGTTTGGTGTACAATAAAAGGAAACTGAAGGATTAATGTCAAAAAAAACACTATAGGTTTTCACCACAAATAGAATTTTTTAACACAAATATATATTTTGGCAGGAAGCTAAATTGTAAAGTTTTACAGCACTGACATTGTTACAAAATAATTCCTTTGGAAAGAAAGCAAAGGTGAAAAAGAATAGAAATGAGGAAAGAATAAAAAGAGTCGGTATAGCTGATTCAATGGAAGAAATGTACAGAATAAAAGGCACCAAATAAAAGATGCCAAAATCGGGCTTCCCTGGTGGCGCAGTGGTTGAGAGTCCGCCTGCCGATGCAGGGGACACGGGTTCGTGCCCCGGTCCGGGAGGATCCCACATGCTGCGGAGCGGCTGGGCCCGTGAGTCATGGCCGCTGAGCCTGCGCGTCCGCAGCCTGTGCTCCGCAACGGGAGAGGCCACAACAGTGAGAGGCCCACATACCACAAAAAAAAAAAAAAAAGAAAAAGAAAAAAAAGATACCAAAACCAGACAAGGACACTACACACATAGACACAAAATTACAGGTTGGTATCCCTGCTGGACAGAGATGCAAAAGCCCTCAACAAAATATTAAGAAACTGATGTCAACATACACTAAAAGGATCATACATCATGATCAAGAGGGATTTATTCCAGGGATGCAAGAATGGTTCAACATCTGCAAATCAGTCAATGTGATATTCCACATTAACAAAGTAAAGAATAAAAATCATATAATCATCTCAATAAATGCAGAAAAAGCATTTGGCAAGAATTCAACATTACTCTCAACAAAGTGGGGATAGAGGGAACATACCTCAACATAAGAAAGGTTCTATATAGAAAGCCTACATTTAATATCATACTCAGTGGTAAAAAGCTAAAAACTTTTCCTTAAAGATCAGAAACAAGACAAGGATGCCCACTCTTGCCACGTGTATTAAACATAGTAGTGAAAGTCCAAGACAGAGGGATCAGGAAAAAAAGAGAAATAAAGTTATCCAATTTGGAAAGAAGGAAGAAAAACTGTCACTATTTGCAGATAACAAAATATTATATATAGAAATACCTAAAGACTCCATTAAAAAACTGTTAGAACTAATAAATTCAGTAAATTTACAGAATACAAAATCAATATGCAAAAATCTGTTTCATTTCTATACACTTATAGTGAGCTAGCAGAAAAATAAATTAAGAAAATCTACATTACAATTGCATCAAAAAGAACACAAAACCTAGGAATATATTTAGCCAAAGAAATGAAATAACTGCACACTGAAAATTATAAGACATTAATGAAAGATATTGAAGAAGACACAAATAAATGGAAAGATATTCCATGCTGATGGATTGGAAGAAATATTTTTTAAATGTCCTTACTGCCCAAAGAAATCTACAGATTCAATGAAATCCCTATCAAGACACCAATGGCATTTTTCCAAGAAATAGAAAAAAACAATCCTAAAATTTGTATGTCACCACAAAGACCCCAAATAGTCAAAGCAATATTGAAGAAGAAGAACAAATCTGGAGGCATCATATTCCCTGATTTCAAACTTTACTACAAAGCTTTTAGTAACCAAGACAATATGGCATAGGTATAAAAACAGACATACAGTTCAAACAGAATAGAGAGCCCAGAAATAAACCAATGGATATATTGACAATTAGTTTCTGACAAAAGAGCCAAGAATATGCAATGGTGAAAGGACAGTCTCTTCAATAAACTGTGTTAGGAAAATTGGACAGCCACATGCAAAAGAACGAATCTGGACCAAAATGGATTGGTCTCAAAATGGATTAAAGTCTTGAATGTGAGACCTGAAACCATAAAATGTCTAGAAGAAAACATAGGCAATAAGCTCTTCCTTGACATATGTCTTGGTGACATTTTTTTGAATCTGGCACCAAAAACAAAAGCAACGAAAGCAAAAGTAAAAAAGTGGGACTATATCAAGCTAAAAAGCTTCTGGACCACAAAGGAAATCAACAACAAAGTGCAAAGGTACAGACTGAATGGGAAAATATTCGTAAATCATATATCTGATAAGGGGTTAATATCCAAAATATATAAAGAACTCTTACAACTTAATACCAAAAACAATGATCTTTTAAAAAATGAGCAGAAGATCTGAATAGACATTTTTCTGAAGAATACTTATAGTCAACATGTACATAGAAAAGTGCGCTACATCATTAATCATCAGGGAAATGCAAACAAAAGCACAATGAGATACCACCTCATACCTATTAAAATGGCTACTGTAAAAAAGTATATATATGTATAAACATATGCATATATACATATAAATATATATGTATAAAAATATGTTATATATACACATATGTATATTATATACATATAAATATGTGTTTAAATATATATGTATATCTAAACATACATATTTAGATATGCATATATGTGTGTGTGTGTGTGTATATATATATATATATATATAGAGAGAGAGAGAGAGAGAGAGAGAGATACAGAGCACTTATTGGTGGTTGCTAGTGGCAGGGGTGGGTTTGGGAGAAATGGCTGTACAGTTTTTGTGTTTTTTAGTTTAAATAAATTTAATTTTATAAATTAAAAAAAAAGAAAGTCAACAGGGAAAATATCTTAGGAGCAATCTTATAAACCCATTGGCTTCTTTACTCCATTGCCACCCTAGCCTTTGATGTAAATAATATTCAAAATAAAAAGTAATACTTATCCTTTTATGTTTGCATCACTTCTCAGACAACAAAAAAAAATTCAAGACTCAACAACTAGTGCAGCATGGTCCAGCAGCATCTTTTGAACCACCTCAAGTCACAATGAGGGCATGGCCCTGCTGTCATATGGGTATGTCATCATACCCAAGGGCTCTGCTGTAGGCTTGTTGGATTGGGGTATCTTAGGAAGTAGCTAATGACTAACTTAGGAGCTCAGGTCTGCAACTTAGCCGTTTATCTGGAAAAATGTAACAAGGGCAGTCAATATGCAGAAGGCACAAAGGGGGACTGTTTACATTGACAAAGAAACATTGCAGTGAAGACATGTCTCATTCTGTTTAACAGAGGAATGTGTCAGACCTCATCCCTGGGAGAACCCTTCTGGACTTGAGCGCCCAGTGTTGGCACTGTGCTTCTGGAGTTTCCATAGGAGTTAGACACCCACTGTCCCATACAGCAATTTCATGCCTCAGTATCAGAGTTCTGCTCTTTAATCTCTGGTTTGACTCACTTGAGATATCTGTTTCAATTTAATATGAATAGATTTAAAGGCAACAAAACAAGATTATAGATAATGTGGGATACTTCATAAACATTTCAGCTTAGTAAACAGATAACAACTCTAAACAGACATGCTTCTAATCACTTCAATAAAAAGTTTAAAATACACCAATGGATATATGCTTATTTAATTGCTTATTATCATAAACTAATAGCAGAGAGAGTTTAAAATTAGGTGAAAATATTTCATTAGTATTCTTCTCTTCATGAAAATTTAATAAACCAATACTGGTTTTATTTTATTTTTAAATTTGGTCCTTAAGGAGTGTCATATCATATCTCTAAGTGCATACTTGCTACTACTTCATTTACTTAGAAGTAGTAATACAAATGAATTCACAGAACACAATATTTACCAAGTACTTCTTAATTATCAATTTAATATTAAATAATTCAGACATTAAGCTCACCATTTTGTTAAAATAACAACCCAGGAACACACTAAGATCCTTAAGTAATTCCTCTTATGCTCATAAAAACAAAGCTCTATAATTAGCACAGTTAAACGGAAAGCACTTTTATATAATCCATATTTGTTATTCATCAAAATTCTAATTTTGTAGTTTTAAGAAGCAGGGATTTGCTATATTATCATGAAAGCATAAACTTCCATGTAGTAATTTCCTCAGAAGTACAAATATTAAAATTCTAGCGAGACAAAAAATAACAATAATGTCATTTCCCCTCAAAATTATATTGCATAATCAGATTTTAATATGTTGCTAAGAAATGCTTACATAAATGTGCTTCTAAGAAAAAAAAAAAAACTAAACAGAAGGGAGGTGTCAAAATGGTGCTGTAGGAAGGTCTTAAACTTACCTTCTCCCAGGGACACAGTTTTCAAGTACAAACGGAATATTTCCCTTGGAAAGAGACTTGAAAACTGGATGAACAGAACCTCCACAACAAAGAATAAAAGGACAACACTGAGATGTATAATAGAGGCAGAGATACGGGCTAGCCAAGAAAAAGTCCACATCCCAGCTGCAGCAATCCACAATTTAGCAGGATCACAAAGGTATGAAGTTTTTAATCTGGGGATCAAGAGATTCTAGCTCCACATCAGGCACCTCAACCCCTAGATGCTGCACAGGAGAGATGAGCCCCAAATAATTGGATGTGAAAATCAAAGAGGAATACACCCTGGAAAACCATAGAACTGTAGGGAATGAAAAAAAAAAAAAAACTCTTAAAGGGACTGCGTGCAGATTCACTCAAGCTGAAAACCAGAACAAACACACCAGAATAAAAAGTGCATGGACCAAAGGTGAAGGGAACCCAGTTACAAATATTGAAGTGTCTTCCAGAGAGACTGGAAAGAGTTGGGATGCTCCCAATGGAGCAGTCGCTGGCAGGAGCCATTGATGTGAGGTCAGGTACCCTGTTAATACCAGCACTGGGAGGTGCAATATTGGAATTCTCCATCTAACCTGCTAGCACTAGTGGGCATGCCCGGCTAAGAGCCTCTGCAACTTGACCAGGCCTCACAGCCAGCTGAGTGATAGCCACACCCACCATTGCCCCACAGCAGCCACAGTCCCATCGCACAAGAGGGCACAGACAGCCCACGTATGGGACAACCATCGAGTGCCTGGCCCGGGTGTACAGGGGAGATTGCACTTCTGAGCCACACAAGACACCTAAATAAGGCCATTCCTTCAAGACTGGGAGAGATAGCTGATACACCTTACACATAGAAAGAAACAAATTAAGCAAAATGAGGAGATATAGGAAGAAGTTCCAATCAAAAGAACCTATGGGGGGTACCTAATGAGCAGAGCAAGCAATCTACCTGATAATGAGTTCAAAGTAATGGTCATAACCATGCTAATCTAACTTGGGAGAAGAATGGATGAACACAGTGAAAACTGTGACAAAGAGGCAGAAAATATGAGAAACTACCAAACAGAAATTATAACTGAATGGAAGATAAACTGAAGGGGTTCAACATCAGTCTGGATGAGGTAGAAGAACGAATCAGTGATCTGGAAGACAAAACAATGAATCTCACCCAGAGAGAGCAGCAAAATGAAAAATAAATTTTAAAAAGTGAAGATGCCTTAAGGGACATTTGGGACATCAAGTAAAATAACCTTTGCATGATAGGAGTCCCAGAAGGAGAAGAGAAGGAGAAAGGGTCAGAAAAGTTATTTGAAGAAAGAGTGGCTGAAAATTTCCCTAATCTGAGAAAGGAAACAAATATCCATGTCCAGGAAACTCGAGAACTCCTAATGAGATGAACCCCAAAGGACACACACCAAGGAACACTGTAATTAAAATGGCAGGAGTTAAGGATAGAGAGAGAATGCTAAAAGCTGAAAGAGAAAAATAACTAGTTATGTACGAGGGAAACCCCATAAACATTTCAGCAGATTTTTCAGCACTACCTTTACTGGTCTGAAGGGAGTGAAGTGACAAATTGCTGAAAGGAAAAACTTCCAAACAAGGCTTCTCTACCCAACAATGTTATTATTCAGAATTGAAGGAGGGGTGAAGAGTTTCCGAGGGAGGCAAAAGATAAAGGAGTTCATCATCACAAAAATGGCTCTACAAGAAATATTAAAGACATTTTAAACGGAAAAGAAATGGCACTAATTATTCATAATAAAATATATAAAAATCTCACTGAAAAGGTAAATGTGTAATAAAGATAGTGGGGTGAGGGGCACCCTCAAGAAGGCAAGGAGTAAGACATGGAGACCACCTTCCTCCCCACAATTACATCAAAAATACATCTACATGTGGAACAACTCCTACAGAACACCTACTGAACGCTGGCAGAAGACCTCAGACCTCCCAAAAGGCAAGAAACTCCCCACAAACCTGGGTAGGGCAAAAGAAAACAGAAACAACGGAGACAAAAGAATAGGGATGGGACCCGCACCAGTGGGAGGGAGCTCTGAAGGAGAAATTGTTTCCACACACTAGGTGCCCCTTCACTGGCAGAGACGGGGGATGGAGCGGGGGAAGCTTCGGAGCAACGAAGGAGAGCGCAGCAACAGGGGTGCGGAGGGCAAAGCGGGGAAATTCCCGCACAGAGGATCGGTGCCGACCAGCACTCACCAGCCCGAGAGGCTTGTCTGCTCACCCGCCGGGGCAGGCGGGGGCTGGAAGCTGAAGCTCAGGCTTTGGAGGTCGGATCCCAGGGAGCGGACTGGGGTTGGCTGCATGAACACAGCCTGAAGGGGGCTAGTGCACCACAGCTAGCTGGGAGGGAGTCCAGGAAAAAGTCTGGACCTTCCTAAGAGGCAAGAGACCATTGTTTTGAGGTGTGTGAGGAGAGAGGATTCAGAGCACCACCGAAACGAGCTCCAGAGACAGGTGCGAGCCGCTGCAATCAGTGTGATACCAGATATGGGCATGAAATGCTACGGTTGCTGCTGCCGCCACCACAAAGCCTGTGTGCAAGCACAGGTCACTATCCACACCTTCTGTCTCAGGAGGCTGTGCAGCCCGCCACTGCCAGGGTCCCGGGATCCAGGGACAACTTCCCCAGGAGAATGCACGGCACGCCTCACGCTGGTGCAACGTCATGCTGTCCTCTGCTGCCGCAGGCTCGCCCTGCATCCGCACCACCCCCTCCCCACCAGCCTGAGTGAGTCAGAGCCCCCTAACCAACCGCTCCTTTAACCCCATCCTGTCTGGTGGGGAACAGATGCCATCAGGTGACCTACACGTAGAGGCAGGGCCAAATCTAAAGCTGAACCCCAGGAACCGTACGAACAAAGAAGAGAAAGGGAAATCTCTCCCAGCAGCCTCAGAGGAGCAGATTAAATTTCCACAGTCAACTTGATATACCCTGTATCAGTGGAATACCTGAATAGACAATCATCGCAAAATTGAGGTGGTGGATTTGGGAAGCAACTGTAGACTTGGGGTTTGCTTTCTGCATTAAATTTGTTTCTGGTTTTATGTTTATCTTAGTTTAGTATTTAGAGCTTATTATCATTGGTAGATTTGTTTATTGATTTGGTTTCTGTCTTCCATTTTTATTTTATATACATATATATATATATTTTTCCTTGTTCTCTTTTTGTGAGTGTGTATGTCTGGCCTGCCCACCAGAAAGACAAGATTCAGCCTCATCCACCAGAACACAGGCACCAGTCCCCTCCACCAGGAAGCCTACACAACACACTGAACCAACCTTAGCCACTTGGAGCAGACACGAAAAACAATGAGAACTACGAACCTGCAGGCTGTGAAACAGAGGCCCCAAACACAGTAAGTTAAGCAAAATGAGAAGACAGAGAAATACACAGCAGATGAAGGAGCAAAGTAAAAACCCACCAGAACAAACAAATCAAGAGGAAATAGTCAGTCTACCTGAAAAAGAATTCAGAATGATAGTAAAGATGTTCCAAAATCTTGGAAATAGCATGGAGAAAATACAAGAAACGTTTAACAAGGACCTAGAAGAACTAAAGAGCAAACAAAAAATCATGAACAACACAATAAATGAAATTAAAAATTCTCTAGAAGGAATCAATAGCAGAATAACTGAGGCAGAAGAACAGATAAGTGACCTGGGAGACAGAATGGTGGAATTCACTGCTGCAGAACAGAATAAAGAAAACAGAATGAAAAGAAATGAAAACAGACTAAGACCTCTGGGACAACATTAAACACACCAACATTCAAATTATAGGGGTCCCAGGAGAAGAAGAGAAAAAGAAAGGGACTGACAAAATATTTGAGGAGATTATAGTTGAAAACTTCCCTAATATGGGAAAGGAAATAGTCAATCAAGTCCAAGAAGCACAGAGAGTCCCATACAGGATAAATCCAAGGAGAAACACAACAAGACAAATACTAATCAAACTACCAAAAATTAAATACAAAGAAAAAATATTAAAAGCAGAAAGGGAAAAACAACAAATAACATACAAGGGAATCCCCATAAGGTTAACAGCTGATCTTTCAACAGAAACGCTGCAAGCCAGAAGCGAGAGGCAGGACATATTTAAAGTGATGAAAGGGAAAAACCTACAACCAAGATTACTCTACCCAGCAAGGATCTCATTCAGATCCGATAGAGAAATTAAAGCCTTTACAGACCAGCAAAAGCTAAGAGAATTCAGTACCACCAAACCAGCTTTACAACAAATGCTAAAGGAACTTCAATAGGCAGGAAAAACAAGAGAAGGAAAAGACCTACAATAACAACCCCAAAACAATTAAGAAAACGGGAATAGGAACATGCATATCAATAATTACCTTAAATGTAAATGGATTAAGTGCTCCAACCAAAGACATAGACTGGCTGAATGTATACAAAAACAAGACCTGTAGACAAACTGCCTACAAGAGACCCACTTCAGACCTAGGGACACATACAGACTGAAAGTGAGGGAATGGAAAAAGATGTTCCATGCAAATGGAAATCAAAAGGAAGCTGGAATAGCAATTCTCATATCAGACAAAACAGATTATAAAATAAAGACTATTACAAGAGACAAAGAAGGACACTACATAATGATCAAGGGATCGATCCAAGAAGAAGATATAACAATTGTAAATATTTATGTACCCAACATAGGAGCACCTCAGTACATAAGGCAAATGCTAACAGCCATAAAAGGGGAAATTGACAGTAACAAAATCATAGTAGGGGACTTTAACACCCCACTTTCACCAATGGACAGATCATCCAAAATGAAAATAAATAAGGAAACACAAGCTTTAAATGATACATTAAACAAGATGGACTTAATTGATATTTATAGGACATTACATCCAAATACAACAGAATACACACTTTTCTCAAGTGCTCATGGAACATTCTCCAGGATAGATCATATCTTGCGTCACACATCAGGTCTTGGTAAATTTAAGAAAACTGAAATTGTATCAAGTATCTTTTCTGACCACAACACTATGAGACTAGATATCAATTACAGGAAAAATTCTGTAAAAAATACACACACATTGAGGTTAAACAATTCACTACTAAATAACCAAGAGATCACTGAAGAAATCAAAGAGGAAATGAAAAAATACCTAGAAACAAATAACAATGAAAACACAGCAACCCAAAACTTATGGGATGCAGCAAAAGCAGTTCTAAGAGGGAAGTTTATAGCAACACAATCCCACCTCAATAAACAAGAAACACCAGAAATAAACAACCTAACCTTACACCTAAAGCAGTTAGAGAAAGAAGAACAATAAATCCCAAAGTTAGCAGAAGGAAAGAAATCATAAAGATCAGATCAGAAATAAATGAAAAAGAAATGAAGGAAATGATAGCAAACATCAATAACACTAAAATCTGGTTCTTTGAGAAGATGAACAAAATTGATAAACCATTAGCCAGATTCATCAAGAAAAAAAGGAAGGAGACTCAAATCAATAGAATTAGAAATCAAAAAGGAGAAGTAACAACTGACATTGCAGAAATACAAAGAATCATGCAAGATTACTACAAACAACTCTATGCCAATAAATTGGACAACCTGGAAGAAATTCTTAGAAAAGCACAACTTCCTGAGACAGAACCAGGAAGAAACAGAAAATATAAACAGACCAGTCACAAGCAATGAAATTGAAACTGTGGTTAAAAATCTTCCAACAAACAAAAGCCCAGGACCAGAGGGCTGCACTGGTGAATTCTATCAAACATTTTGAGAAGAGCTAACACCTATCCTTCTCAAATTCTTCCAAAATATAGCAGAGGGAGGAACACATCCAAATTCATTCTACGAGGCCAGCATCTCCCTGATACCAAAACCAGACACAGATGTCACAAAGAAAGAAAACTACAGACCAATATCACTAATGAACATAGATGCAAAAATCCTCAACAAAATACTAGCAAACAGAATCCAGCAGCATATTAAAAGGATCATACACCATGATCAAGTGGGGTTATTCCCAGGAATGCAAGGATTCTTCAATATACACAAATCAATCAATGTGATAAACCATATGCACAAATTGAAGGAGTAAAACTGTATGATCAACTCAATAGATGTAGAAAAAGCTTTCGAGAATATTCAACACCGATTTATGATAAAAACCCTCAAGAAAGTAGGCATAGAGGGAACATACCTCAACCTAATAAAGGCTATATATGACAAACCCACAGTCAAAATCATTCTTAATGGTGAAAAACTGAAACCATTTCCACTAAGATCAGGAAAAAGACAAGGTTGCCCACTCTCACCACTATTATTCAACATAGTTTTGGAAGTTTTAGCCAGAGCAATCAGAGAAGAAAAAGAAATAAAAGGATTCTACATCAGAAAAGTAGAAGTAAAACTGTCACTGTTCGCAGATGACATGATACTATACCTAGACAATCCCAAAAATGCTACCACAAAACTACTAGAGGGATTCCCTGGTGGCGTAGTGGTTGAGAGTCCGCCTGCCAATGCAGGGGACACGGGTTCGTGCCCCGGTCCGGGAAGATCCCACATACCGCGGAGTGGCTGGGCCTGTGAGCCATGGCCGCTGAGCCTGCGCGTCCGGAGCCTGTGCTCCGCAAAGGGAGAGGCCACAACAGTGAGAGGCCTGCATACCGCAAAAAAAAAAAAAAAAACTACTAGAGCTAAACAATTAATTTGGTAAAGTACCAGAATACCAAATTAATGCACAGAAATCTCTTGCATTCC
The DNA here is from genome assembly GCF_964374135.1 of Grampus griseus. Classification (NCBI taxonomy): domain Eukaryota; kingdom Metazoa; phylum Chordata; class Mammalia; order Artiodactyla; family Delphinidae; genus Grampus; species Grampus griseus. The sequence continues at coordinate 4,301,724 of NC_138997.1, forward strand.
TATACAGTATTGATGAAAAACCTGAAAGAGAAATTAAGGAAACACTCCCATTTATCACTGCAACAAAAAGAATAAAATACCTAGGAATGAACCTACCTAAGGAGACAAAAGACCTCTAAGCAAAAAACTATAAGACACTGATGAATAAATTAAAGATGATACAAACAGATGGAGAGATATACAATGTCCTTGGATTGGAATTGTCTACATTGTGAAAATATCTGTAATACCCAAAGCAACCTACAGATTCAACACAATCCTTATCAAATTACCAATGGCAGTTTTCACAGAAGTAGAACAAAAAATTTCACAATTTGTGTGGAAACAAAAAAGACCCCGAATAGCCATATCAATATTGAGAAAGAAAAACGGAGCTGGAGGAATCAGGCTCCCTGACTTCAGACTATGCTACAAAGCTACAGTAATCAAGACAACATGGTACTGGCACAAAAACAGAAATATAGGTAAATGGAACAGGATAAAAAACCCAGAGTTAAACCCATGCACATATGGTCACCTTATTTTTGATAAAGGAGGCAAGAATATACAATGGAGAAAAGACAGTCTCTTCAACAAGTGGTACTTGGAAAGCTGGAGAGCTACATGTAAAAGAATGAGATTAGATCACTCCCTAACACCATACACAAAAATAAACTCAAAATGGATTAAAGACCTAAATGTAAGGCCAGACACTATAAAACTCTTAGAGGAAAACATAGGCAGAATACTCTATGACATAAATCACAACAAGATCCTTTTTGACCCACCTCCTAGAGAAATGGAAGTAAAAACAAACATAAACAAATGGGACCTAATGAAACTTAAATGCTTTTGCACAGCAAAGGAAACCACAAACAAAATGAAAAGACAACCCTCAGAATGGAAGAAAATATCTGCAAATGAAGCAACTGACAAAGGATTAATCTCCAAAATATACAAGCATTTTATGCACCTCAATATCAAAAAAAAACAACAACCGAATCCAAAAATGGACAGAAGACCTAAATAGACATTTCTCCGAAGAATATATACAGATTGCCCACAAACACATGAAAGGATGCTCAACATCACTAAGCATTAGAGAAATGAAAATCAAAACTACAATGAGGTATCACCTCACACTAGTCAGAATGGCCATCATCAAAAAATCTACAAACAATAATTGCTGGACAGGTTGTGAAGAAAAGGGAACCCTCTTGCTCTGTTTGTGGGAATGTAAATTGATACAGCCACTATGGAGAACAGTAGGGAGGTTCCTTAAAAACTATAAATAGAACTACCATATTACCCAGCAATCCCACTACTGGGCATATACCCTGAGAAAACTATAATTCAAAAAGAGTCATGTACCCCAATGTTCACTGCAGCACTATTTACAATAGCCAGGACATGGAAGCAACCTAAGCATCCACCAACAGATGAATGGATAAAGAAGATGTGGCACATATATACAATGGAATATTACTCAGCCATAAAAAGAACTGAAATTGAGTTATTTGTAGTGAGGTGGATGGACCTAGAGTCTGTCATACAGAGTGACGTAAGTCAGAAAAAAAAACCAAATACCTTATGGTAACACATATATATGGAATCTAAAAAAAAAAAAAAAAGATTCTTAAGACCCTCAGGGGAGGACAGGAATAAGGACACAGACATAGAGAATGGACTTGAAGATACAGGGAATGGGGAGGGTAATATGGGCCAAATTGAGAGAGTGGCATTGGCATATTTAAACTACCAAATGTAAAATAGCTATTGGGAAGCAGCCGCATAGCACAGGGAGATCAGCTTGGTGCTTTGTGTCCAGATAGATGGGTGGGATAGGGAGGGTGGGAGGGACACACAAGAGGGTGGAGATATGGGGATGTATGTATACGTATAGCTGATTCACTTTGTTATACAGCAGAAACTAACACACCATTGTAAAGCAATTATCTTCCAATAAAGGTGTTAAAAAAAAAATTAGGCAACATGCAAGGACAGATAGATAATGTAAGTAAAGGGGTGGATACTCCAAAAGAATAATAATTAAAAAAAGATAGTGAATCAGTTACTCATAAAGCAAGCATGGATGTTAAAAAACAAAAGCAGTAAAAACTGAAATTGCAATATTTAGTTAAGGGATGTATGAAATAGAAAGTTGTAAAATGTGTCATCAAAGTATAAAACAAGGGTGAGGTGATAAAAGATATAGCTTTGGAATGTGTATGAATGTAAATTGCTACCACATAAAACACACTACTTATTACAAAGGATGCCGTATTTACCACCAAGGAAAAAACCTATAGTAAATATACACAAAAGAAAAAATGGGAAAGGAATTTAAACAAAACAATTAAGAAAACCACCAAAACACAAGGGAAGAGAGAAAAAGAATAAAAGAAAAAAGAGGGACTATAAAACCAACCAGAAAATAATCGAAAAAGTGGCAATAAGTGCTTAACTATCAATAATTACTATACTTTATAGATAAATGGACAAAATTCACCAATCTAAAGACATAGAGAGTATGCATGGATTTTAAAAAAAGAAGACCCATCTATATGCTACTTACAGGAGACTAGCTTTGGAACAAAAACACACAGGCTGAAAGTAAAGGGGTGGAAAAATATATTCCATGCAAAAAATATGAAAAGAAAGCTGTAGTAGCTATACTCATAACTGACAAAATAGACTTTGAAAGAAAGAGTGTAATAAAAGACAAAGGAGAGAATTACATAATGATAAAGGGGTCAATCCAACAGACACCTTTATATTTTTCTTCCTGAATTGATCTATAAGTGTAAATTTCCTTTTATTCATGTAAAATATGATTTTATAAATGTTATATATCACTTTTAAAATATAATGAAGAATCAGTCTCAATTTAGGGAATTTATATATACCTGACACCTAATTTTGATCATAGCTATATAGTAACTAGACTTATCATGTTGATCATTTCACAATATATAAAAATATCAAATCACTGTATTGTACATCTGAAACTAATATAACATTGTAAGTCAATGATATGTGATAAAAAATCATAAAAACTACAAGATGCTCATTTCAAACTATAGAATATAGTTGTTTGAGAAATATTCATTTATTTATACCATATAAATGACATATATTGCCAACTAATAAGAAAAAAATAGAAAGAGAGAAAGAAACAGACAGAGAGAGACAGAATCATAGAGAGACAGAGAAATATAGAGAGCCAGCCAAAAGGGAGGCGATTAGAGAGATTGAGAGAGGAAGAGAGGGGAGGAGTTAGGGAAAGCAAGAAAGTATTAACAACGTATTTTATCTTGGGGAAAAATTTATAATCTAAGATGAAACTAATAGCTACCACTTTATAATATATTGTTTTTCTTTATTTCAAAATTATTATTCTTCAGTTAACAAGTATTTAATGTATGCCTCTTAATAGCGTACACTTGGAAATGTCATCACTTCCCTTCTTGAACCTATTAGTATTCTTGGGGAGTCAGAACAGAAACAGCTACAAATTTTCTTGTGTCAGTTCTGATCTCTGGTCCCTGCAGCTCCCACGTGAGAACTGAGCAGGTGTGCCCTTTCACTAATAATCTGGAGTGTTCATTATAGTTTTCTTAAGACTAAGAAGGCTGAAATTTAATGCCAGACAAATAATAAAGAAAACATGGATTTTTATAAGCAGATTGGTCAATATCTGTGTTGGATGCAAATGTATAATATATATAAGGATTATTATATGTAATATATACCAAGTATATATAACACTATTTATAATATAAATAAATATATTATGTATATGTGTATATATATCCCACACACTTGGATATAAATCCCAGTGACCAAACAATCCTCATGAAAATTTATTCCTCGTGGAAGGGAATATGAGGGGGATTGAAGGGAGTAATTTAAAATATGCTGTTTTGTTTTTCACTCATCAAGAAAAATAGATTATTTGCAATAATCTTTGGCCCCTTTTGTTAGGCATCTGGGCTCAGAGAAATGCAACAAAGAACAATGAACCAATCCCTGTAGTTTCTAAGATCCAAGTACTTTCAAGTTTGTTTTCATCATTATTACTACTACTACTGATAATATAAATCACGGAAATAAATTATTGAAAATATAGAAGAAGAATGCTATAATTATATGAGTCAAGCTGAATCCAGAGAGGGGTCTATCATTGCATTTGATCAACAGAAAGAAGAGGGTGCATTTATCAGAGCTACAGATAGATTTTCAAAATAAACTGCAAACCTAGTGGAAAGTGAGAAAAGTTTCAAAGTGATGAAAAGTGAGAAATGGGAAAACAGCAATACAGGATGAGATTTAATTTAGATAAATATAAAGTAATACACAGAAGGAATGCTGAAAGAAAGAGACAAGTTGAAGTGTACTGGTTAGAGAACACCATTTGGAGATTAACTATATACTGCACGGGAAATAATTTTGGTACATGACTGTGAAGTAAATTCTAAATGAAATATGAGTTGTAGTATATGAAGCGTATTATTAGCTTTTGATCCATACACCTAGAGTCCATTTTTAGCAAACAAAAAAACTTTAAAAACAACAATAATAACTTTAATAACTGAACATTGTTGAACACTAAGTATGTGCTAGACATCGTACTAAATTCTTTTCTCGGCATTGAACATTCAAATATTGAAGCAAATATTATTATCCTCATTTTACAGATGTGGTATTAGATCTCAGAGAGGTTAAATAATTATTCAAGGTCGTACAGTTATAAGCAGGGGAGCAAGGATAATATAAATATTGAAAACTTACAGCATAAAACAAGAGAAAATTAAAGGAAGCATAAAAAACACTGACTAATAATGTATAAGAATAAAGATTTCAGTAAAACATGATTTTCTCAATAATTTCTAACACACTTTAAGTACATACTATGTGCGACACACTGTTTTCCATGTTTTATTAGGTTTTATTCACTTAATCCTCCAAAATCACATGAGTTATTTTGGAGGATTAATGATTATTGCATTTTAAAGTTAGGAACACTGGAACAGGGAACAACTGTGTAACTTTCCTAAGGACATATGACTATTAAGTGGCAGATATAGGGTTGGAAAACAGAACTCCCCAGCCCCAGCTCCAGAAATACAAGCTTGTTATCATTATGCTACACTGGTTCTGCTGTAGCAGAGACTAGCTGAGACAACCCCATTATGTTAGCCCTTATTCAGCCCTTATTCCTTCCTTCCATTCAACTGGTCTCCTACAGATGGTTTTTTCTCCCCTTTCTTTCTTGCATAATTGCACTCTGATAGTGACTGCCCTCTAGCTAAAGTGGTACTATGCACCTGATGTTTACTTCTCCAAGACAACACTCCCTAGCACTCTTCCTTTGTGAGCATTCTTCATTCCAGAAAGAAGGTCACAAAAAGATGACTTCAAGGACCACCAGAACCTATTCCGGAACTACCTGATGCCAGCCCTAATGATCAGTGCCACCAGGAGGAGAAGAAGAATGCAAGACAACATCAGCCCTGATCCTTATCTACAGCCCTATTTTCCACCTTGAAACTATAAGACCCCTTCCTATTTCCCGGGAAAGGGGGCACAGTCATACGATCTGCTGGGTACTATGTGTGTGTTAAGTACATTTTTGAAATGGGCAGAAATAGTCCTGTCCTCACAGAACTTATATTCCAGAAAGTATAAAACAATATTATACCAAGGCCCAAATATTTACACCTTTATTCCTAATTGTATTCTTCCAGCTAGTTTTGAATCAAAATGTAATTACATGATATAAAGTTAAATCCACTATTATATCAAGGATATTAAAGATGCAATTTTAACTTAAAAACTTTTCTTCACATAAATATGTTTTTATGTAAGGAGAAAATCTTGTGCTAAAAATGAATATAATCCACATATCAATTTAGGAACTGAGAGCTTTGAGATACAAATTAAATAGATGTGAATATGATGGAGTTAGATGTAATGTTATACATTATCCTTGCCACATCACATTCTGAGCTCTGAATCTACTTAATTGGATCAACGTTTAACCACCTACCCACCTCGTGTGCACAGTGTCCTAATTCTAAGCTGTTCTTTGTCCCTTCAAGACACTTCTTCATTCCTCAACACTTCCATCTCCTTTGAGCTTTACATCTGCTAAGGTTTACATGAAGACATTATTTAATCTGCTTGATGAAGGGCTACCTTAAAGCTTTAACTTTTCTGCTTTTGTTTGTTTTCATCTTTCTCTCTCTGGCATCTTCATATGGGAAGGCAAGGATGTGCTATAGACAATCACATTCCAAGTGGTGTGACTTATGCCACCTTCCTTAGAGGTTAGAGTTTGTTTTTATTTTATTTATTATTATGTTTTATTATTTTATTTAATATTTTTCTTTCGATTAAATAAGGAAAATATTTAGAGAAAAAATTATGATAGAGTGTATGTTTTCAAATGTATTTCTAATTTCCCCCTGGAAAAGGAGGTATCTTGTCAAACAAGAAATTTACAAAAGATTAAGTAAAAACTTTAGGCAACACACTAACAGTGGCATTATGAAGACTTGAAAATAGGAGGTACTGAAAGATTGAAAATAGGAAGATCTTTGAATTCCATGCTTTCTAATCTATCCTGTTTGTAAGGCCCTCTGGCATACAGAAAAACACATTGAATCATTCAGTTCAGTGAAGTGTAGCACTGAAAATGGTAATAGTATGTAGATGCCATCCAGAAATCAAACTGAATTACAGAGTCCAAGAAAAAGTTTCATTATATGAGAGAGTAACTATGGAAATCAATTAATGAAGCAGATAAATCCAGCCCTGGGTCATGTCAATCAAGTAAAAACAGCCTCTGTGTGTGTGTGTATGTGTGTGTGTGATTTGAAAATGATCTTCATAAAATAGAAATGATTCCACTCAAAATGTGTAAATACTGGTATTGCAAACACTTTAATGCCATTGCTTATTTTTGGTTTTCTCTTTTATAAAAGTAAAATCTGTAATAACAAAAAACTGTATCACAGAAAATATGAGAAATATAAAATCGAATTAGGAAACAATCTAGCACATATCAGAAGCATTTTGGTACCATTTTTCAAGCTATTTTTCAATGAAGGGATGGATGTTTGTGCATTTCAAGACGTTTATGTTTATTTTCCATCCTTGTAAACAGAAGTACCTCATAAAGTATCACATTGGCACTGACCAATCAGAAGAGGCTGTACAGGAGATACTAGTAAAAATGTCCATGACATATGATTATTAGCCCTGGTGATGATCAGAATTTGCACAAGAACTGATTTCTCATTCAAAATCATCATTTAAAGAATGACTAGATTTTATCATGTGGACTAGATATAATTTAATTATTTTTAGTGTAATAAACACAATACAATAATATACATATTAATGATTATATGCTGTCCCCCTTATTTTATATTAGCTTGTCCTAATTTCAAAAAAGGAATTCAAAGGTCAAAATTTTAAATATTTCTTAAAATTCTTGGTACATATTGTTAAATTGCTTTACAAAAGAAAAATGAATTGTCCAACTCTTATATGTATGCGTATATATACATACAAATCTGATACTACTTCTACATTTTAATGTTACATGTTAAACATACTTAGTATGCAATTTTGTAATATTTTGGGGAAAATAACCAGAAAAAAATCCCTACATATAATAAAGGTCTCCAATAATTCTCCTGAAATATTTTTATGTACATATCAAGTAATTATATAGTAAGATCTAAATTTTGATAAATATGTGTGTATGTATTTTTCTGTGTATATATATAAAACATTATTATATAAGCATATGCATATATATGGTAACATAAGACATACAAGTGTAATGTTGTATCTGTAGATTTGTATCCTTTTTCTCAATTATATGTTAGACATATTTTTATATTGTTACCCATATTTCTTTATTATTTTTAGTAATTACACTGTTTTACATTATGTAGATATAAAATATTTATAATTTATTTAATCAGTCTCATCGTTTTGGTATCATGATCATTTCGATCTCCATTACTATTTATTCTAAATGAATCATATCTTGTATACAGTACACACTCTTTTTTAACAAACTTTTTTTTTAGAATAAATCCTTAGAATATGTGAAAAAAATTTTGTTAACAAATTTAAATTTTTCATTCATATTTGATATTTGAGCTGTCAAAATGAATACCAATTTTCAATCTAATAATTTGGACTAAGAATGCATGTTGCTCTGGCCCCTGCCAACATTATGTATTATCACTAAGCAGCACACATACACACATACAAACAGACACACTTTGGCAATTAAAGAAGTAAAAATGTGTGCCTCAATTTAATTTGCTTTTTTGTAATTATTTATAACCATGAAATATTTGAAGCAAACTAAAAGTATAACGACATGCTAATGGTGAAATAAATGTATACTAAATTCATCTTGATTTCGTACAATGTTTAACATTTATTTATCTGCCATACATGTCACAAATACTTTTTTATGGCAGTTTATGCTATGGAGTCATATTTAATTATGTGCAGTTCAATTTAACAAATATGCTTCAGTATTTATTCCATTAGTGTTCTTACACAAAGCTTTCCAGAACCTGTGACTAAAATGTATTTATTATTTTCTGTTAGTTCACTTATTTCTTTTTATCATTTGGAGCCATTTTACATTAACCTTCCCCTAAGATATGAGTTAAGATTGTAAGAATGCATACTATTTTCAAATAGTTAATCACTGAAACTTTCATATCACTTTGAATAGTGTAAACACAAAAGATTTTATTCTTTCTCAGGTACTGGGGAGAAGTCTAGAATTGGTGGCTTGACAATATCACTAGAAAGCTAGGATTCTTCTCTCTTCTTCACTCCTTCTGTTTTCCATCCTCAAAGCTATGTCTTGATCCAAAATAACTATTACACAGTCTTAACATTCTACACAAACTGAAAGGAAGAAAGTGCAATGAGAGAAATGAGCCTTTCTGGAAATTCCGTACCCAGTTTTAATCTTATTTTTGAAAAGTAGTCATATTTGGATTGATATTGGAATGCATTAAATTCATTAGTTAAACCCTTCCTTACAATAATACTTTTTTTTGGCATAAGCTATCTTAAAACTTAGTGACTTAAAAGAAAAACATTATGTTCAGTCATGATTCTGTAGGTCAGTATTTCAGCCTCAACTCAACCACTTAATTATTCTTTTCCATGCCATTCACTTTGTTGCATTCTGCTGCTCAGTGTGCTAGACTAGAAAGTTCCAAGAGTCTCTGCTCACATGTCAATGGGGCATGTGCATCAGTGCTCTTCCACAGGACCATTCTCTCACCACCTTGGCCTTTGGCTTCCTTACAGAACAGTAATCAATGAGTATTTGGACTTCTTACACGTCACTCAGCTTGCCATTTTTATTTTGTCACATCTTTCAAAAATGTTATGACTTCCCATTTACAGACAAATTCTTATGTACTTATAATTCTAAAGGGTTTTTCCTCTTGCAGCTGATACATTTTTATGGGTAAGTTAATTATACAGTTGATACAGTGAATGTCATCTTTCATTGTATTTTCTAAATGTTTATTGATGGAATCAGGAGTAGTCCTGCTTGAGTATTCCTCCTGAATCCAAAAGATTTCTCAATTATAGTGCTTTTTAATTGAGATCTTTTGAGATCTCAATTAAACCTTGAGATCTAGGTTTCCTAGATATACAATTACATCATTTGCAAATAATAATTGACTTTTTCTATTCTTGTCTCTTACTGATTTTATTAGCCCTATTATGGTTAGATAATTTCAATATAAACAAATTACTTGAAGTCATGAACAACTTCATTTCATGCAGCACTGGATTTTGTTGGGAAGGATTTACATCACTATACACAGCTATATATATATTCTGTACATATTATTTCCTTTTAAGTATTTTATAAGTTAAGACTACACAATAGGAGCAACCATTTTGAGTAAAATTAAAAAATGTTTGCTTGACAAATTCCTCTTCACTTGCTTGGGATAGGATAGACTTTTCTTTCTCCAATCATAATGAACTCTATACAGAATAAACTCTATAAGAATAAGTTTTTCAGTTTTTAAGAAGGTGACTTTTGTTGAGTTTTATGGAAAGGTGCTTTAGTTTTTAATGCGGCACACTCTATGACAAAGGTAGCAGGCAGGTGTGATCACTGAGATTTTGTAACATGGCTAGTTTGACTTGTGATGAGCTGTATCAAATACACACTCTATTATAGGCAGTACAAAAACCCAAAAGATCTTATTAACAATCTTTATATTTACCATACATTAAAATAATGTTTTGATATAGTGATTTAATAAAACATATTTTAAATTAAATCTCATCTGTTCTGTTTTATATTTTTCACATAGCTACTAGAAAATCTAAAATTACACATGTGCCTGGCATTAGAGTTCTATTCAACAGCACAATTCTAGAGGGCTTATTTTTTAAACTGAGATAATATTCACACAACATACAATTAAATATTTAAAAGTATACAATTCAATGAATTTAGTGCATTCACAATGTTGTGCAACTACAATGTCTCTGTTGCTCCAAAATTTTTTATCTCCCCAGAATGCTCCGTATCTTATTCCTCCTTTCCCTCATTCTCTGGCAACCACTAATCTGCTTTCTGTGTCCTCAAATTTGGGTGTTTCACATAAAAAGAGTCATTTAATATGTGACCTTTTTATCTAGCTTATTTCAGTTATCATTGTGTTTTTGAGATTCATCCAGATTGTAAAATGTATCAGTATTTCATTTATTTTTAAGTTTGAAAAATATTCTATTGCATGGATATACAATTCCTTTATCGATTCACTCATAGTTCAACATTTGGTTTGTTTCCACCTTTCAGCTACTGTGAATAGTGTTGCTACCAATGCCCATGAACAAGATCTGTTTGAGTACCTATTTTCAGTTCTTTGGAGTGTCTACCTAGGAGTGAAATTAATGGGTCATATGATAATTCCAGGCTTAACTTTTTGAGGATCCACCAAACTCTATTCTGCAGTGGCTGCACCATTTTACATTTTTACAACAATGTATCAGGATTCCTATTTCTCTACATCTTCTCCAACACCTTTCTGGTTTTTAACTATAACCATCATAGTATGAAGTGTTACATCACTGTGGTTTTGAATTGCACTTCCTTAATGACACCTGATGCTGCAGATATTTTGATATGCTGTTGGCCATCTCCATATGTTCTTTGAGTAAATGTCTGTTCAAGTACTTTGCCCATTTTTAATAGTTTTTTTGTCTTTCTGTTGTTGAGTCATAAGAGTTATTTATATATTCTAGATGCAAAACTTGTACCAGATTCATCATTTGAAAAAATTTTCTCACTTTCTATAGGTTGTCTTTTTACCTTCTTAATAATGTTGTTTGATGAATAAAAGTTTTTAGCTTTTAAAGACATGTATTTTTTCTGTTTTGCTCATGGTTGTGTGTGTGTGTGTGTGTGTATGTGTGTGAAATGAAAGAATACACTGTGAAATTCAATGCCATGAAGATTTCCCCTTATGTTTTCTTCTAATAGTTTTAGAGCTCTAGATCTTATGTTTAGCCCATTGACCCATTTTGAGTCAATTTTTTATGTATAGAATGAGGTACACTGTCCAACTTCATTCTTTCACATGTGCCTATCCAGTTGTCCCAGCACCATTTGTTGACATGATTCTTTCCCCCACTGAATGGTCTTGGCACACTTGTCCAAAATGAATTGGTCATAGAGGTTTGGGTTTATTTCAGGACTTTTAATTTTAATGTGTTTGTCCATATATTTATCCTTATGCCAATAACACACTATTTTGATTCGTGAAACTTTTGAAACTGAGAAGTGTGAGTCTTCTAAAGACTCACACTGTTCTTCTTTCTCAACACTGTTTTTGCTATTGGGGGAACTTTGACGGTTCTATTTCTGAAAAATAAAATAAAAAGGGCACTGGAATTATGATAGGAATTGCAATCCAAGAATAAGGGATGTCTTTTCATTTACTAAAGTCTTTAATTTCTTTTGGCATTGTTCTATAGTTTTCAATGCACAAGTCTTTCAGATCTTTGGTTAAAATTATTTCCTAGGTATTTTATTCTTTTAGATGATATCATAAATGGAATGACATTCTTAATTTACTGCTTGGATTGTTCACTGATGGGGCAGAGGAACACATCTAATTTCTGTGTATTGATCTTTTAATACGCAATTTTGCTGAATTTGTTAATTAGTTCTAGTAATTTTTTGTGATTCCTTAAAACTTTTTCTAGATAAGAACATAGTATCTCAAAATATCAGTGGTGACAATGGGCATTTTTGTCTTGTTCATGAGCTTAGGGGGAAAGCTTTCAATTTTCACCATTGAATATGATTGTATCTACGTGATTTTCTTAAATGCTCTTTATCATGTAAAGGAAGTTCCATCGATTCCTAGTTTGGTGAGTATTTTTATCATGAAAGAATGTTGAATTTTATCAAATGCTTTGTCCACATTTTTTGAGATATGGAGATTGTTTTGTTTTTTTATTTCTTTCATTCTGTTAATGTGGTGTATTACATTGATTGATTTTCTTATGTTGAATCAACTGTTTGGGGCTGAATTATGTCTCCTCTAAGTTTATATCTAGAAGACTTTACCCCCAGTATCTCAGAATGGGACTGTATTTGGAGATAGAGCCTTTAAAGAGGTAATTAAGTTAAAATGAGGCCTTTAGGGTGTACCCCAATACGATCTGACTGCTGTCCCTATAAGAAAAGGAAATTAGGGTACACAGAGAGACACCATGTATGCACCTGCACAGAGGAAAAACCACATCAAAAAACCTGTAAGAACAGCAAAAGCCCAAGAAGAAAGGCCTCAGAGGAAACCAAATTTGCTGGCACTTTGACCTTGGACTTCCTGCCTCCAGAACTGTGAACACATGAATTTGTTAAGTAACCAGTCTGTGATATTTCATTATGGTAGCTCTAGCAAATGAATATAGTACCCTTGCATTCCTGAGATACATGCCATTTGTCATGGTGTATAATCATTTTAATATGTTGGATCTGGTTTGCTAGTATTTTACTGAGAATTTTCCTGTCAATATTCATAAAGGACTTTGGTCTATAGCTGTCTTTCCTCTTGACATTTTTATCTGGCTTCATCATCAGATAATGCTGTCCTGATAGAACCTGTAAGGACATGTTCCTCCTCTTATATTTTTGGTAGGTGTTTGAGTAGGACTGGTGATAATTCTCCTTTTAATGATTTGTAAAATTCACCAGTAAACACATCTGTTTTTGGAATTTCTTTGTTGGGGGTTTATGATTACGGATCCAATATCTTTTCTTATTATATGTCTGTTGGGATATCCCATTTCTTCTTGGACTAATTTTAGTAATATGTGTATTTCTAGGAATTTGTCCATTTCAGTTAAATTATCTACTTTGTTGGCAAGCAAGGGCTCCTAGTATTCTACAGTAGTATTTTTCATCCATGTAAAGTTTGTAGTAATGTCTCTATTTTCATTTCTTATTTTAGTTTGCACATTTTCTCATCTTTTCTTAGTCAATCTAAATAAAACTTTGTTAAATTTACTGATCTTTTCAAAGAACCAACTGTTGGTTTCATTAATTCTCTCTATTGTTTTGCTATTCTCTATTTCATTCATCTCTTCAATCTTTATTACTGCCTTCCTTCTCTTGCTTTAGGTATAGTTTGTTCATCTGTCCCTACTTTCTTACGGTGTACAGTTAAGTTATTAATTAGAGACCTTTCTCCTTTTTAAATGTAGATATTTAGAACTATAAATTTCCCACTGAGTGCTTTTTTTTTACTACATACTACAGCTTTTGGTATGTTGTGTTTTTGCTTCCAGGTATCTCAAAATATTTTATCCTCTAGTGATTTCTTCTTTAAACTATTTGTTGTTTCAGAGTGTATTTTAAAATTTTCATGTATTTGTGAATTTAGTTTTCCTTCTTTTATTGATTTCTAGCTTTATTCCATTGAGATTTGACGTCTTCAACTAATATACTGTTTCCAACTTTATTATTGTAGAGTTTCCAACAATACCGTAGACATCTGTTGCATAACTCTTTCTTCAATTCTGTCAGTATTTGCTTCATATATTTTGAGGTTTATTGTGTATATATATATATTTATAATTGTTATTTCTTCTTGATGAATTGACACATTAGTATATAATGCTCTTCCTTATCTCTCATGACACGTTTTAACATAAAGTCTATTTTGTCTAATATTAGTATAGTCTTTCAGCTCTTTTGGTTACTACTTGCATGAAACATTTTTTTCCATTCTTTAATTTTCAGCCTATTTGTTATTGAATTTACAGTGAGTCTCTTGTAAACAACACAGAGTTGATTATGTTTTTTTAATCCATTCTGTCCATCACCTCTGCCTTTGAGAGTTTCATCCACTTTCATTTAAAGTAATTACTGATAAGGAAGGACTGCTTCTAAAGTACTAATTGCTTTCTGTTTTTATTCTTCATTTCTTTTCTTCATTTCTTTCTTCATTTTTATTCTTCGTTTCTTCCATTACTGACTTTCTTGTTTTTAGTTCAGTTTTTGCTGTGAATTATTTTGACCCCTGCTCATTCTCTTTGGTGTGTTTTCTAAAATATATTCTGTTAATGGTTATATTGGTGATTACAAAGAATATCTTACATTTATAACAATAAATTTGAATTGATACCAGCTTAGTTTCAATATCATAAATTAACTCTATTCCTATCCAAGTCTTTCCTCCCACCCTTTTATGCTTTTATTGTCACAAATTGCATATTTATACATTCTCTATCTAGTAACATAGATTTACACTTATTGTTTCATGCATTTGTCTTTTAAATAATTTAGGAAACTAAAAGAGTAGACACCAAAAATAAAATAATTCTGCTTTTTATATTTATTTATGAATAAATAAATATTTATTTATCTTTCCCAGTGACCTTTGTTTCTTTGCATGGCTACAGTGTCCTGTTCAGGTGGAAGGAGTCCCTTTATCATTTATTGTGGAGCAGACGTCAAATGGCCACAGCTTTTGTTTATCTGGGAGTGTCTTAATTTTTCCCTCATTTTTGAATGATAGCTTTGCTTCTTATAGAATTCTTATTTTACAGGGTTTCTTTTCTTGAGCACTTAGATGTATCATCCTACTGCTGCCATACTTTCTGATGAGGAATCAGCTGATGAGAAACCTCTGTACATGATGAGTAACTTCTTTTTTTGCACTTTTTAAAGACTCTCTCTCTGTCTTTCAAAGGTTTGATTATAATGTGTTTTGGTGTAGATCTCTTTGTTGTACCTTGCTTGGCGTTCATTCAGCTTCTTGGATATGCAAATTCATATATTTCTTCAAATTTGGGAAGTTTTCAGACATTATTTCTTTATATATATTTTCTGCTCCTTCTCTCTTTCTCTTCTCTTTCTGCAATTCCCATAATTCCTATTTTCGTATGTTTCTTGGTGCCTTAGGCTCTGTTCATTTGTCTTCATTCTTTTAAAAACTTTTTTTCCTCCAAAGCCGATTTCAATTGCCCTATCTTCAAAGTTGCTGTTTTTGTTTTTTTCGGGGGTTTTTGGTTTTCTTTTTTGTTTTTTTCCCTGCTTGCTAAAACCTGCTGTTGGACCCCTCTGCCCTCTGGTGATTCAATATCAAATTATGGACATTTTTCCTTTCAGTTACTTTACTTTTTAGCCACAGAAGTTCTATTTGTAATTCTATTTTATAATTTATATGTCTTACTGATATCCTCTGCTTATTCTTACATCATTCTCTGGATATCCATTGTTTTTTTAATCCATGGTTTCTTTCAGTTCTTTGAGCATATTTAACACAGTTAGTTTAAAGTCTTCATCTAATGAACCTAATATCTGGGCTTCCCAAGAGATGTTTTCTGATATTTTTGTTTCTTCCTATGAAGAGGTCATATTTTCAGGTCTGTTTGGATGCTTTAAAATTTTTTGTTGAGAATTGGACATTTTTAATATTGTAATGGGTTGACTCTGGAAATCAAATTATCCTCCCTCCCCAGAGATTATTGATGTTACTTGTTGAGGGCTGCAAGTTGTTCATTTGTTAGTGACTTCTGTAAGCTTTTTTACTTTTATTTTTGCAAAGACTGTATTCCTTGTCATGTATGATCACTGAAATCTTTGTTCTGTTATCTCTACAGTCATCTAATGACCTTACAGTGATTTCCTTAAATGCCTGGGCCCAATATAAAATGAAAAAACAGATTTTTTTCTTTAAATTATGTTTTTACAAATGCTACCTGGGAAGCCATTTGAGCCAAACTCTGCACCAGTTCCCCAGCAAACCAACAGACAAATTAACATGCAACACTGATATCTATAGGATAAAGTCCATATTGTCCAACCAGGCGCCAACAAGCCACATCAGGAATGTATGTAACCATCCCCAGAGTTGGCTGCATGAAGCTCGGGAATAGGGATGGTAGCTGTTATATGAAATGCTAAAATTCCTCAAATTTTACTGTCCTCTTTATTCCTCAAGCACTCTCCTGGGCACTACAACTGTTCCACTAGAATCCAGAGTCCTGATAGTTGACTTTGACAATTCTTATTGAGCTATTAGCCCAATAGTTGTTTCAGTGAAGGGGCCATTTCCTGGAGTTTCCTGCTCCACCATCTTCCATGACATTCTGGAGGGCACTTTGGAACCAGTATTGAAAAACAATTGTCAATAAGAAGGTCTAAAAATTGAAGTTCACAAAAGTAATAAAATTTGGAGGAGAGTGAGTCGTAAGAGAGAGAGAACTGAAGAAGAAAAGTAATTTGATGCAACAGTTTAAAGCTCCAAAGAGCAAGAAAGAAATATGAAAAGCATGAGGAACGGTAAAATAAACAGGAAACTTGATTTTAAATTTTGTCCCTGTCCTTAATTAGCTGACTAATTTCAATACATCATATACTATCTAAAATCCTTGTTTCTTTATTTTCAGAATAAAGGAGTTATGATTTCTATTTTTCTTTTCACCCATATAATTTGAAATTTAAATGTGCAAAAAACAAAAGTGTTCAATGTTTTTAAGTTTTTATTTAAAATCATGCCTATGATGTATAGATAAAAAAGAAAATATCCTATATAATTAGCTTATATAAAGATTTTCACTCTTACGCAATATTAATATATTTAATATTTGTTGAACATTTAATGTGCACTCTTTAGTGCTAGTCACAAGAAAGGATAAAATTTTCAGCTCAAAAACAAGACCAAAGCAGTCTGCTTTCTTTCTCTCCCTAACCTTCACCCCTTGGGTTTTCTAGAAGATGTACACTGTGTTTCCCAAGTAATAGCCTGTTTTCTGTGGTAACTTGGAATCTCCTGTAAGAGCTGCAGGATATTTTATTATTTTAATTAATAGAAAAATAATCTACAAGAAACTCATTAGTAAACTCACATTTAATATATACAAAATGAACATAACTTTGTCCATTTCTTTTGTGGTACATAAAATGCTGAATTTCTGCAGAATACAATTATATAAATTTATGTTAATTTGTACATTTATATGCTGATATTTTTATAAAGCATGTAACATGCTGCTAATTATGACATGATTAAAAGAGAAAGATTTGCACTTAAAATGTGTGTTTCAGTTACATATTCAATTACAAATTCTATTAACAATGTTGTAATTTGGAGCTTCTTATCTCTTTTTAAGTTCTAGTTCACTGTTTCCTCAAAAATAATGGTAAAATTCTAAACTAATAAACTTTATGGAGGCATATTCTTTCTATCTGAAACTGAGACTGAATTAAGCTTGTGTTCATTTGCTTTGCCACTATAGAATGTAATTTAAAAGCAGTCACATTTTAAAACCACAAAAAACATCCTTTAATCTATAGACTATGCATCAAGTTTAATGAGTATTTCATCATATGTGTATATGCACATTTTGATGCATCAAAGCATCAAAAAAGGAAAAAAAAATAATATGTACTATGTTGAGATAATATTTGTTATCAATGAGTTTAATTTCTGTTCATAGGTGTGACGAAGATTCCAAGATACTTAAAATTCACTGAAATTAATATTTTGCATTTTCTTAAATGTTGTCATAAATGTCATTCTCACTTAGAAAAAATATTAAATATATATTAAAACATTTTCCCAAAGTAACTTTCACAAGTAAAACTGAAGCTATTGTTTTTTTCTCCCAAGAAAACCCAGAAATATTTTAATATCTGATTACAAGAAGTGAGAAGAAACGAGCAAATTATAGATTTATTATCTACCATAAAATTGGGACAAGTTTTAGGCAAAGCAGGGTGTGACTTTTACGAACAATATCACTGTGTTTTTGTAATGATCATTCATGCTGACAAATGGTAATGTTCTAAGAAATTCTCCGTATTTTCTTTCTTATTCAAAATATAAAGATTTTATTATAAATGCATGTAGTTAAGGAGCAACTGATTTGACTTAAACAGTTGTTAAGTGATTCATTCAAACTATGTTTGAACTGTATATGGAATAACAAACCGTTATGAAACAGTTCAAAAATGGTTTGTTTCATTTATGTTTTGATGTTAGTGTAAGAAGTAGTGGTAGTGGTGTTTTAACAGGGAAGAGCCAAATCTGACTACATGTTGGATCTGTTTCTTTTACTTTAAACTGTGCTTTCTGCTGCTTTTTTTCACTAAAAGGGTACTGTCTATACATAACGGCCTACCTCGGGGAACCTTGCCCCTCTGCTTGAATGTTAAACCAAAGAGCCTTTGTTCCGGGATGCATCCGGACTCTGTCCACCTGTGGATGGCTACAAGAAAGAAGAAATTAACACATCTCGTCCCTGAAGCTGGCCATTCCAGGGGATATTTGCAAAACTTATGGCCTATTTACTTCATCTCCTCCCCCTCTCTGTGCTATAAAAGAAACTGGCATCCAAACCCCGATAAGATGGTTATTTTGAGACTTTAGTCTGCCATCTTCTCAGTCTCTGGACTTTCCAAATAAAGTCGTCTTCCCTGCCTCAACACCTCATCTCCTATTTATCAGCCTGTCGAGCAGAGTGAGCTTGGACTCGGTAACAGTGTGTGATTAGATTGATACTATACACTCATCACCTACATACAAATATGTTAATGCACTTAATTACATTGATATACTATTTAAAAGATATTATGTGGGTTATTTACATCATACTATATTATGTAATGTGATTCCTTAGTACGTATTTAAATATGGTTCCAAGTAGGCACAAATATGTTCTGACATTGGTGGTACTTGTGAAGTTTTGAAAAACTGACCACAATGTTCTCCTACTTAAATCATTAATAATATCCTTCGATTTACAATATTAAATCTAAGCTATTCTATGGCTTTGGAATTAATTCTTTTATGACACTCAAAGTGCAAGTAAAACCACATTAAACTTTAAAAATCTTTTCAAATCAGATGAAAGTTTAGTGTGCCTGCATTTGATGGGAAGGACGAGAGGAACATTACACAGTGATGTCATGAAGCTTGGTCATGGGGACCTTTAGGAGGGTCCCATGGGCACAGGGATTTTTTAATGGCCATTTATCTGCAAGCAGCCATATACTTATCCCCCCAAAAGAAGTGCCCACTCCAGGGTATGTCTTTAGAGAGAACTCACAATTTTCTACCTTCTGCCCTTTATTTCTTGTGACATCCTAGAAGGAGAGAATAAAATCATCCCTGCTAAATATCAGACTAGATAACATCCATGGATGTGACTCACCCCAAAGATAACAAACACTTTTCCCCAGGCCACCTGTTGGATGCTGACACAGCCACTATCTATTGAGTGATTTCTCCTATCACATCACTGATGTCTCTAGAGACACTTTGCTGCTCTGGCTTCCACTGATATTAACTCAACTGATTGCTAAGCCTCCCTTGCTTTATGGCAGAAACAAATACAACATTGAAGTTCCTCTAGTCCTTCCTCAGAAAAATGACTGATACATAGTTGTTGTGGACTGAATTGCGTCCTCACTGCATATGCTGAAGCCTTAAACCCCAGGACCTCAAAATGTAAGTTTATTTGGAGATAGCGCTTTTAAAGGGGGTAAATATGGTGAAATCAGGCCACTAAGGAGGGGCCCTGATCCAATATAACTTGGTGTCCTTACACAAAGAGATGCCAGGGATGAATGTAAACAGAGTGACAACTGTGTGAGGACACAGTGAGAGGGAGCCATGTGCAAACAAGGAAAGAGACCCAGAGAAACCATAAAGGCCTGCACCTTGATCTTGGATTTCTAGCCTCTGGAACTGTGAGAAAATAGATTTCTATTGTTTAAGCCCCCAGGCTGTCTATTTGGTCATGGTATTCTGACTTTCCTATGTTCTCCCTGTTGCAACAGGTTAATAAACCTCAATTTGTTTGACTTCAGGTTTGTTCCTGGTGGTCTCTGTCTGATGGACTTATCCTCCATTTCCTGAGGGTCAAAACCAGCCCTGAGCTCAGGTAACACCGCTTGAAGCAAAAAGCCTTATTCTATGGCACCTGTGGAGACTTGACTGCCAACATCTATAAAAAATATTAGGTAAATATAGTAGTTTAAGAAGAGAGCATGTATTAGCTTATAGTAAGTGTAAAGAGCTCACAATAAGCAGCTGTGTGGAAGTAGATGATAATTATTTAATTTCATACATAGAAAATATATGATCATTATTATTTTTCATCATTTGTTATTTAATAAAATTATCTTACTTTAGGAACAAAATAATTTATCATCATTTAATAGCTTTTTATTGAGAATGGAGTTTATATCTAAATATGTTATTGACTTATTCCAGCTTGCAGACGTAATTAGTACTAGAAAAATATTAGAAACTAAATGTCCAATTGTCAATCTAATGCTTTTTCCACTAAAATACCTCTTACTGGCACTCTCACCTTTTGAGATGGATTGCATTCTGTCTATGAAATGTGTATCTCTCTAAATAAACCCACTTCTTACATATCAAAAAATAAAATAAAATACCTCTTACTGTAAAAAAGAGAAGAAAATTATAGGAGATATTACAGGGTATTTGCTAATACTGAGGTGTCTTTTCTCCTTTTATTTTTCTGACTGTATTAATCATTTAAAATAATATTTTTGTAGATTAAGTATGGTTTATAAATATTTCCACTGTTTTAACAAAAGTGATTTTTAAAGTTAAAATGAGAAAATGTATATCTAATGAATATTTGGAACATCACAACTATCACTACCTAAAAGAGATAAATCTGGGTGAACTAGCTTATTTAAATTAATAAACTAATATCATCAAGAGCAGTCCAAATCCTAGATTCTGAATGAGGTTCTCAAAACTAATCTTTGCAAATTGAAATCATCTCATTGCCAACATCACCCAGCTATTAGGACAATCTTTCACTGAAAAGAGATATGAGTAATAGTAAAAAATTTGCACACACAGTTATTGATTGATTCTTAAATTAACATTACTTTTATACAGATTGTAATTAGTGCTATAATATAAATTATCTTACTGTATACCTATTCTAATGTATTTAAGCAAAAAATCATCTCAGCAAAAAATTAATTTATGTTTCTTTCTGTAAATTAATTTGTTCAGAGAAATACCTTTCTAGAAAAATTGATTATAGTTACTACTACTAATAAATAATAATAATAGTAAATTGATTATAATTATCTAATAATAGTTACCTGTACTTTTCACTTCTTTAGCAAGAAATTTAATTTTCACAAGTCAGAACAACATAATACTGAAATGAATTTTAAATCTGGTTTCCTGGCCAAATTACTATTATAGAAACATGACACGCATTATTAAGAAATGATGTTTATATGGTTAATGACTAAGTTATTTTGTTAACAAATGTACAAATTATTATGATACATTTATTAGAAGATATAAAGATGTATGAGTTGGAAAGGAGAGAATATGATCAAAGTTTAAAATTTTATGTCATTCATTATGCTACAAATGTCTCAATAGGATAAAAAATTTTAAAGAATAAAGATTGAAGTATGTACTACGTATAATATTTCTATATAAATTAACACAGCTTATTAATGAAAATGAAACCATTTAATATGTCTATTCCAAAATTTACTTCAAAGTTTCCTCACAGAATGTTGTTATTTCAATATCGTTCTGCCAAATATAGTGATATATGAAAACATTTAATCTGCTAACACATTCCATTCTCCTGAGTTTGTAAATTTAATTTTATAACATAATGGAAAACAACCATTACTAATCATCATTTAATGGTGAAGTAAAATAAGAGAATATGTTCCACAGCACAAAGGGAGTAGATAAAAAATCTTTGACAAAATTTGCTCTCTAGACAATGCTTTTTTCATTGATGCTTGGCATCTAAACCCAATAACACTGAAACAGAAAAATATAAAAAGAGGAACAAGCATCAGGAACTAATAGATATTTATTTCCTCCACCAAAACATCTTCTAAGTTTAGTAAAGGTACAGTTTATCAGTTGTAGAACTCTAATACCTGCCCACAAAATTCCAGATTATAGAAAGTTCAAGTGAGCACATCTTACTGCCATGTAAAGGTAGGTTAGACATTGCCTATA
Organism: Grampus griseus; assembly: GCF_964374135.1. Taxonomy (NCBI): domain Eukaryota; kingdom Metazoa; phylum Chordata; class Mammalia; order Artiodactyla; family Delphinidae; genus Grampus; species Grampus griseus. The sequence continues at coordinate 4,324,295 of NC_138997.1, forward strand.
TCCATTAAAACAAAATACAAGCAAACCCAATTCAGCAATATACAAAGAGGACTGTTCATTATGACCAAGTGGAATTTATCTTATAAACCTAAGACTGTTTCAACACCTGAAAATCCATTAATGCCATACACCATATGAGTAGAATAAAGAAAAAAATACACGATCATTTGTATAGATGCGGAAAAAGTATTTGATATATTCCAAAAATCTTTGTGATAAAAATATTCAGTTTCTAGAAGTTAGAGGGTAAATTCTTACTAACCCTGATAAAGGATATCTGTGAAAATCCAGCAGCTAACAGCATGCTTAATTTGAAAGACTTAAGGCTGTCCTCCTAAGATCAGGAAAAAGAAACAATGGTTTTCAATGCTTCTTTTTGATATTATAGAGAAGGTTGAGGTCGATGTGGAGCAACTACTAAGGGGTATGGGATTTCTTTGGGGATTTTAGGAACGTTCTAAAATCGATTGTGACGTAGGTTTCACAGCTCTGTGTATATACTAAAAAACTAATAAATTATACACCTGAAATAGGTGAATTGAATTGTAAGTATACAAATTATACTTCCATAAAAGTATTTTTTATTTTTATTTTTTTTTTGAGGTACGCGGGCCTCTCACTGTTGTGGCCTCTCCCGCTGCGGAACACAGGCTCCGGATGCGCAGGCTCAGTGGCCATGGCTCACGGGCCCAGTCGCTCCGCGGCATGTGGGATCCTCCCAGACCGAGGGACGAACCCGCGTCCCCTATATCGGCAGGCAGACTCTCAACCACTGCGCCACCAGGGAAGCCCAAGAGTATTTTTTAAAAGTAATAAATACAGGACCAAGACCTGCTGTTATGTAGAAAAAAATAAGTGCTGGTAAACATTCTTAAATTCATTTGACCATTAGGTCCACCTTCCTAGTAGTGACTGCAAGAACCATTACAGACTCACAAAGACAATAGATGCCTTACCACAGAATTAAATCAAGACTGAGAGGCTTTGAAAACATTGATTTTCAAAGTGGCTGCCTGATATGAAGACACTCGGAAAATATGGTCATTTGCAAATCATACACAGTTCCCAGGTCCAAATGAACAAGTGTTCAGTAGTGTTATGCATAGTTAATGAACCTAGGGAATAAGTCCAAACTTGCCCTCAACAACTATGTGGTTTAAAGGAGTACCTCTTTCTGGTCAAATTGTTGTAAGTGAGAAATAACTGAACAGTAAATTATGAATAATAATAATTAATAATGTGAAGGAAAAAACCCAAAGCACCCAGATGTATTTTACCCGCGTGCATGTTATTAGAAGTTCTGCCTGGGTGTGTGGAGGTGTCCTTGCACAAACAGTTGAAGTGTGAAAGCTTCAAAGAGAGTTTCTCAGACCACATGCAGTATCACTGTTTCTGTCAACTGGTGTTTCCTGGGTAAGTACTTTAAGGAAAAGTTAGGTAATATAAGGTCAAATGTGTTTCTTTGCTCTGTGACATTACTTTGAAAAGTTAATATTCACCATAACTTTCAATGTTTTCTTTTACAGAATACCCTTAAATTATATTAGAAAACACCTGATAAATTCTATCCAAGTATAAAAATAATGCCCACCTTATAAAAAGAATGAAAGAGTAATTATCACCTGAAATCCCACAAAAACAGTGATGAAAACATTTGATTATTCATTTAAAATACACACACACACACACTTCCCTACATCTATCTCCGCAGATGTTTAAAATTTTCCATTACTGACATTATTCTCTCCATTGCGTTTCATAATTTACTTTTTCTCCTAACATTACAAAAATAGGCATAATTTCATGTAAATACATTTTCATTTACGAAAGCCTTTGTTTTTTTGTATACTTTATTTAACTAGTTCACTCTTGATGTGGTTTGTATTATTTTACATTTCCTGTACTTAGACCTGGAATGTTTATTAAAGGGTATGCATTTTAATTTTTTGAATTTTAATGCTATATTGCTCCCCCAAAATATGTCCTTTTACACTCCCAAGGGATAACTTTTATCCACAAACTTGTGGGAATTGTGCTGCCACTTTTTTCAACCTATTGTATTTGTAAATATTTAAAACAATCTCATCATTTCAAATTTTCCTTCTCTATTGACTAGTGAGATGAAGAGTGTTTCCTATTGGTTGGTCACTTGCACGCCTACTTTTAAAAATTGCCTCTATTCCCAAAACATTCTTTGGGAAAATCTGTTTCAGGAGCTTCCCATCCAAAGGGGGGACCCAGGGGGCAGGCACACATTCATTAAAGTGTGTGAAATGGTCTGAGGTCACCACATGATACATTCTCACACAAAGAGGATGTAAATCACAACCTGAAATCCTTATTCAATTTACTCAGAACCAGAATGCAACGTAAGAACTTTACATTCTGAGTCCTGTTTTCTCAGCTAAAAGTGAACTCCATCTTACTTATTTCCACATTCATTCTCTACTTAATGTTCAGACATAAAACATTTCATAAACAATATACACAATGAGGGCTATGGTGAGGAATAAAAAGGGAAAAGACAAAACATGGGATTCAAATCTCCTAATCCTCTAATAGGTCTTCTAATCCACTCGCCTGCCGCCTGTAACGAATGCTCACTCTGTCACTAGGATTTGCTGTGCTGTTGACTGGTGTCTCGCTTCCTGCCCCTCAGCCTGGCTGTGTCATCTGCTTAGTCTTGTAATTATTTCAAGGTCACCTTTACATACTAACCAGTCTCTTCTAGAAACAAGGAAACAGAAAAATATCAGCTCTAATATGTATTTGTTTTAGAGACAAGCCATACTTTCTGCCCAGCGAGAAATAAAGTTTGATTTGTGCTTTGTTGATTATAGAGGCAAAAAGATGCAGCTTTATTTAAGTAGAAGAGTTGGGAGGGTTTTCTTTGGCAAAAAAGGCCTGAGGTTATTTTCTCTATCCAATGTGTACTAGGTATAAGACTCATAATTTCAATGTCAATTTAAATATATCTTTTTCATTCTAGGTTTGAAGCTAATATAATAAATTTAATGGTTTGACTAATTATATAGTAACAATATTTCATAGTAAAACAGACTAAATAAAAAGTTTAAACAACTAATAAGTTTTTGTTATTTAAAATACTTAATGTAGTTATATTATGAATATAGTCAGAATTGCTACCATGAGAGACAAATATTTTAAGGAGTAGGATGGTGGAGACAAGGGGAAAAAAATGCACTGAGAACCTAACGCTTGTGAGACATTTAACATGTATGTAGGTTTCTCCCTCCATGTGCAAATAGAAACCGAAGTGCAGGAAGGGCATTAGGCTGAACTATGGGAAAGTGATGATATAGGACCAGTCAAAATCCTTTTGTCTGGTGCCCAAATATTTGATAACAGTTGATCCTTCTCTCCTTACTGAAATAGTCTCTTCACTTGGCTTCTCAAATAACACGTTTTGCAATTGTTTTTTTGTTGTTGTTTCCCGTTTCACTGGCTACTTGTTCTCACCTTTTTTGCTGGATGTTTCACCTTCCTGACTTAGACAGTAGGGTGCAGAATATTGACCCTAATATGCGAGCTACTCACTCTCCATGGTCTAAAGTACCACCTATTTGTACTTCCAATGTCATTCTCTCTTCTAAGTGCCAACTTAACGTTTCTACTTTAATGTCTACAGGTACCTAAACATAACATATACCAAATTTGCTCCTCCCATAGCCTTCCCCCATCTGGGGAAGCAGCAACCCATGGGTCCAAGTTCTGAGAAAAATTCTGAGTCATCCTTGATTTTCCATTCTCATCCACTTGATACCTGATCAAAAGATATGCTCTAACTATGAAATATATTATGAAATATGTATCTGAATAATCTCCAGCCTGGACCAGAGCCAAAACTACCTTCCTGTCCACCACTTCCAATCTTTCCCTCTCTTATTCAGTAGACTTCTCTACTCAGCCATCAGAAAAAATCCATTAAAAAGTAAATAACTGGCTTCTTACCACATTTGGAATCAAAGCCAAAATTCTTATCACGTTTCTACATAACACAATGTCTGTTAATCTCCTCATGACACTCTTTCTTTCTCACCCCCTCCCAAGATAATGGAAGCTCTTTGAGACTACTATTTTATTTACTTTTTTGTCCTCAGTGCCAAGTGATTGATATACAATCTTTGTTAACTGAATGAGCGAATGAGGAGTTTATTGCTCATCTAGAAAAGAGATAATTCTGATTTTATTCAGGTCACAGCATTAAGGATAGACAGAAGTTAGGTGAAAATATCTGTGTAGTAGTTTCAATACAGACTTCAAAATGGTTTGAACATTTTTATGGCTAGAATAGAGAAAAACTACCTGGTTAAAACTGCGAATATTGTCTTTATTTTTATCTGATATTGAAATTCACTTTTTTGGAACAGACTTTCCTTTTGTTTTGGAAAATTGCCTTTAGTAGAATTTTTGATGCTTGGTTAAGACATGAATGTAGTGACATGACCTGAGTGTCCATTTTTCACACTGAGAAGTTAAATGGCCTTTTTATTAATGGAAATTGGCAGGTCATGATTTCTTTAGAGATTTCATTTCCTAAACAAATATTTAAACTGTGTTGAGTCAAACCGTGGAGCTCCTACAGCTGAGTGTTTCAATAGGAAAGGCAATCACTTCCTCCATTATGAGAAACTATTACTGACTTTAGGGCAGTAACTTGTGTTTGTTCATGTAGAGCTTCGTGTTAACAGCAGGCCTCACCCACTCTGGTTTATGCACCAGTGGACAGAGCCTCAAAGTAGACAGACATAACATCAAAAGCATACCTCTTGCGTAAATGTGTAAATGAATACATTTTCCATTATCTCCACCTCAAAACCCCCCATAGGGTCAAGTAAACAAGATTGACCTCTTCAGAGAATTGGGTTCTAAGATTCTTAGAATTGTGCAAAGGGAGTCCACTTAAGGGAATTTCTTGTGATATGAATATGTGGGCTGTTAAAAATGATTTTTATATAAAACTGTGTAATTCTTTTATCTTAATTTAACATGAAGTTTAAAAGTGTGTTTTTTATTGTAAGCAAAATATATTTATTGTTTGGCATTTTGCTAAATTATTTCCTGATAAGGATGTAATTATAAGAAAAATATGCTTATTATATTTCTGTATAGGTAAAAGTATTTAACCAATTATATATTTACATATGTAAAGACATCCATTTTTCCCATTTAATAGGTTACGTAGTTACTTAAATCATTTTTAAAATAATTTATTGGACAAATGTAATACAAAGTATGTATTATATCAATTTGATCTGGGAAATATTAATTCCAAGTATTACAGACTTTTATTATGTGTTATGGCATCTAGCAGAGAAAAACAGACATTTATTACCTGATATTTGAAATCACTGCATGTTGTGCTTTTAAAAATCAACTGGTACACTGTTAAAATAACTGCCATATCTTATTTATAAAAAATGATACAAATTTTGGGAAATTCTTGCTGTTGTTTTAAAACACTTTTCTTCAAGTATAGTAGATTTGACTGATCTATAATTCCATAACTGAAAAGGGAAATTGAAAATAATCTTTACCAAATTTTTATTTTATTATCAACAATATTTGAAGTCTTAGAGATATCTTTATACACTCAGTAAGGAATTCATTTAGATTAATGTCTTTTACTAATCTATGAGCAGCATCTTGGGGAAATTTGACCGAATTATTATCATTTTTATGTTTCTCATTAAATGTTTTATCTCAAAGTTAGTATTTCCTATATTCCCCATCTCTAAATTATGGTTCTTAAGGTGTAAATTATACAATATGCATCTATAAATAAAAGCACATTAAAGCATTAGCACTATGGCAGCTATACTCTACCAAGTAAAAATGTGAAGGGAGATCTGTATCCCTATATGCTCATTTTATTTCCACCGACACAGATGTTTACTTGCTATTCAAATTAGTTACTATAGTTTTGCTTTAAAAAGGAGTAATTGAGTCAACACTCTTTGAAGTACCTTTGGAAGCCACTAGAAATCCACAGTTTGCATTTGGGAAATATTGACACCAATGATTCATAGACAAACCTTCATCTATAGTGACATCAAAAATAAAACTCTGGACCTTTAATGGTTAAAATCTGAGTTGCTTATGCTGAGTTAGGAAGTGGAAGTCCAAGTCCCACATGCCAGGTTTTCCCCTCACTCCCTGTAACACCTCGGAGCTTTCCTTGTAAAGCACGGTCTCCCAGAATCACATTTTGAAGACTATCACCTTGTGAAGTACGATTACAATACATTGTGCCAGAAAAATAAAGTGAGGAAAAAAAATTTAAAACACCATCCCATACAGACAAGCTTATCTTTGGGATAAAGCTCCTTAATAGAAAATGTTCAAACTCTCCCTTTGGTAAAGATTATACAAAAAGTAGTGAGTGAAATTTAAAACAGTTTGCAAAGAGTCTAAAGAAGCATAATCAGGTATCATTATACTGGTGAGCCAGGGGTCAAAGTAATTGAATTTTTAAAAAGGCACAAAGGATATCTGGTGAATTAAATTATAATTAGAGTGTGGTAACATCTTATACATAATGTGAATGCAAATATAAATGAAAAAAATACTTGAAGCTGTCTTTTTCTTTCATCTCTCTGGAATAACATGCCTAGCTTCTAAGGACTATGTGGGTGCCTGAGATTAGTTCCCAGAAATGTTAATATCACTTTTTTTTCATCCTCTCACTGATATGAAAACACAGCTGGGAAATTAAATGCAAATGCAAACATTTCCTTAACAAAAGTCTTCTACTCTTGTAGAAATCTTTTGTATCTATTTGTTTTAATGACAAATCCTATTCAACATTTGTCACTGTTAATTAACAACATGGATTTGATTCAAAAATGAATAGTCAGGTCATCTAAGTCTTCTTGGAATATTGCTTTCCAGGCTCTTCTTGGCTCTAAAATTATTGAATTTCAAATAATTTTCTCACTTACTCTGCAGATGACTCTCATCTGATGTTCAGCTCAGATTCCATATATCTCCTTTTAGTTCGCTTATTTTAGGTGATTTTCCCTAATTGGTATTTCCAGTTCCTTTAAATATTCTGATGTGTGTAAATTGCAATGATGTATTTCCCTATAACAACACTGTTGATCGATCTATATGCATAATTAACTCCATGGTACTTAACTAGCTACTTCCTCCTTCTAGACAACTTCCATTTTAATCATTCTCACAATTTTTATTCACTTAAATATATCGTATTATATTCTTAGCCAAACTACTTTTTAAATGTCATATCTCATAAGGCATGATTGATTAGCTTTTCAGGCTAAATATACTAAATGTCACTAGAAGGGAATCATGGAGGCATGTTAATCCTTTTGGGCCACTAGAATGCCACAGAGGCTTCTGGGACCTGAATAGCTATTGTTAAAGCAGGTCTTTATTAAAAATACTCAGTTAGAGCTATATAAGGCTTTTTCTAAGGGTCACTCTCACATTTACGGAGGACCAGCTACAATGCTTTCTAGAGAATATTTGATTTTATAAAAACAGAAATCTGCGAGGACAAGTCATCCAAGAGGGTTGCCAGGAAGTGCATTTCTGAAACAAGAATGAATCTTTATAATTAATGTGCACATTTAAGGCATATTTTCACCTGCAGAAATGCCATTTGTAAAGAAATGAGGAAATATAAAGACTTATAGTTGGAAACATATTTGATGAGCAGCTTCCTCTATCTACTACAATATGTGAAAATAACGATACCTAAACCGAAACTCACACAATAAGCAATTCGTTGGCAGAGTATAGAGGGATTATCCACTAACTATAACACTGATTGAGCTTGGCAAGAAAAAACATCAGTGGACAATTTATGTTTTTTTAATAAAATAAGCAATTGGTTTCCTTCCCTCTCTTTTTCCTTTAAGTAGGAGGTCAAGAATCTGTACTAAACAGAATATGGGCAGGGTGAAATGCCTTTAGGGTAGCCTAAATGTTGAAACTATTCTTCCCTTTGCTCTCTACTCATCTTTTTGTATCCATTTACAGAATGTACATTTAAAAGACAACAACTGGGAATTTAGGGAGAGGAATATTAAGTGTGCACTGAATCCTTGGAGATGGAATGGCTTAAAAAAGTTAGAATAATGCTTGGCAAACTCAGATAGGATTAGAGGCATGGACATCAATATATACACCTATTTCTCTGCAAGTAGGAGTTAAACACTAGCCAGTGCTCACTGCACAGGACAGATGCCTGGATTATGAAAAGCATGTTGAAGAACGAGACCAACAACAAAACAAACCAACACTGGATTTTGAAAATCGTCTATAAACAAAGAGGAAAGATACTCCCCAAAAAGAAATATACATTTGAAGCTATTTCTAGAGAAAAAAAATGTTACTGTTTAGGTGGTCAATGAAATTCAAAATAATATTAAATCTACAAAGGAGAATGAAAGGCTGTGAGAAGAGTAAAGTATTTTTGAATGGATTTAAAGGTGAAATAAAAGTAAAACTGAACGAGATTCAAAGGGATAGGCTCTTGGAAAGAAAAGATCACAATGAAGGCAAAATAGCAAAATAGCATTAGCAGAATTAAAAATTACAGTTGACCCTTGAGTAACCCGGGTTTGTGCTCTGAGAGTCCACTTATATATGGATAGTTTTCAGTAGTAAATACTACACAATCCATGGTTGTTTGAATCCACAGGTGCAGAGGAACTGTGGGTACGATTCAGGTGCCAACTATAAATTACACACGGATTAACTCCTGTGTTGGTCAAGGGTCAACTGTGTATTTAAGGCAATAAGAGCAGACTAGGTAATGCAAAAATCTAATGAGAGGTGCTGAGAGAAAACTTGAGAAAATTTTCGTAAGGATGTAGGAAAAATAAAATGCAAATGAATAGAGGTGTAGAGAAGGACAGAGAGCAGGCCACACAAATACTGTTCATGTTCTTGAGTAGATGCCGGAACAATCAAATGAGCATTGTCAGTAAATAATGAGATATTTTAAAATGAAGAATGGTTACTTATTCTTTTATTTTTTATATAATTTTAAAGGTTACTTTCCATTTACTATTATTACAGAATACTGGCTCTATTCCCCGTGTTGTACAACACACCCTTGAGCCCATCTTACACCCAATAGTTTGTGCCTCCCACTCCCCACTGGTAACCACTAGTTTGTTCTCTATATCTGTAAGCCTGCTTCTTTTTGGTTATATTCACTCGTCTGTTATATTTTTAGATTCCACATATAAGTGATATCATATAGTACTTGTCTTTTTCTGTCTGTGCACAATGCCCTTCATTGTTTCAAATGGCAATATTTCATTCTTTTTATGGCTGAGTTGTATTTCATTGTATGTATGTATATATATATGTATATAATGTGCTATATATATGAAGGTATATATATATATATATATATATATATATATATATATATATAAACTTCTTTATCCATTCTTCTGTTGATGGACACTTAAGGTGCTTCCATATCTTGGCAATTGTAAATAATGCTGCTGTGAACATTAGGGTGCATGTATTTCTTTGAATTAAAGTTTTTTGGGTTTTGGGGTTTTTTTGGACATATACTCAGGAGTGGAATTGCTGGGTTATATGGTAGTTCTATTTTTAGTTTTTTGAGAAACCTTCATACTGTTTTCCACAGTGGTTACATCAATTTACATCCCCACCAACAGTGTAGGAGGGTTTCATTTTCTCCATATCCTCGCCAAGGTTTGCTATTTGTGTTCTTTTTGATGGTAGCCATTCTGACAGGTATGAGGTGATATCAAATTGTGGTTTTGATTTGCATTTTCCTGATGATTAGTGATGCTGAGCATCTTTTAATGGGCTTGTTTGCCATCTTCATTTCCTCTTTGGAAAAACGTGTATTCAGTTCCTCTACCCATTTTTTAATCTGGTTGTTTCTTTCTTTCTTTCTTTTTTTGATATTGAGTTGTATGAGCTGTTTATATATGGTGGATATTAATCCCTTATTAGTCATATCATTTGCAAATATCTTCTTCCATTCAGTAGGTTGCCTTTTGGTTTTGTGGATGGTTTCCTTTGCTGTGCAAAAGCTTTTAAGTTTAAATAGGTCCCATATGTTTATTTTTGTTTTTATTTCCTTTACTTTAGGAGATGGATCCAAAAAATTATTTCTGTGATTTATGTCAGAGTGTTCTGCCTATGTTTTCCTCTAGGAGTTTTATAGTATCTGGTCTTACATTTAGGTCTTTAATCTATTTTGAGTTTATTTTTGTATATGGTGTTAGAGAATGTTCTAATTTCATTCTTTTCCATGTAGCTCTCCAGTTTTCCCTGCACCACTTATTGAAAAGACTGTGTTTTCTCCATTGTATATTCTTGTTTCTTTTGTCATAGTTTAACTGAGCATAAGTGCCGGGTTTAATTCTGGGCTCTCTATCCTGTCCCATTGATCTATATGTCTGTTTTTGTGCCAGTACCATATTGTTTCGATTACTGTAGCTATGTAGTATAGTTTGAAGACAGGGTTCTTCTTTCTCAAGATTGTTTTGGCTATTTGGGGTCTTTTGTGTTTCATCTAAATTTTAAAATTATTTTTTCTAATGCTGTGAAAAATGTCACTGGCATTTTGATAAGGATTGCGTTGAATCTGTACATTTCCTTGGGTAGTATGCTCATTTTAACAATACTGATTCTTCCAACCCAAGAACAGGGTATATCTTTCCAACTGTCATGTCGTCTTCAGTTTCCTTCATCAGTGTCTCATAGTTTTCAGAGTGCACGTCTTTGCCTCCTTAGGTAGGTTTATTCCTAGGTATTTTATTCTTTTTGATGTGATGGTAAATGGAATTGTTTCCTTAATGTCTCTTTCTGAAACTTCATTGTTAGTATACAGAAATGCGATGGATTTATATATATTAATTTTGCAACTTTACTGAATTCATTGATGAGCTCTAGTAGTCTTCTGTTGGTGTTGATTGTCTATGTATAGTATAATGTAATTTTTATTGGGAAAAAAATAACTTCCTTCTTGGAACTGAAAAAATACCTATATACATAGATCAAGAAAGTTCATCACATGCCAGACACAATAAATGGAAAAGTTAGTGAAAAGATATCCATATACACTATAGACAAAACATGCACACACATATGTATGTGTGTAAACACACATTCCTGTATATATGTGTATATAGTAGTTAGCTAATCAGCTAATTTACTAAGTAAGTATACCTATAGAACAGTTCCTCTGGGAGCTGATACCCTCAAAATGCCACAGATTAAGGAAGTTATTGTCAATTAAGGAATTCTAACCTACGAAGAGGTAATCAGTGCTCTGCCAAGAATCAACCCAGAAAAAATACTTTCATGTAATTTTTATTGTTTCTGTGTCGGGATGAAGAAAAGCATTAAAGTACAATGAAAGTATAATTTATCTTTTGCATTACATACACAAGTTTTCATTTAAAAATTGAAGAGAAATGAGTTATTTTGAAGAGATATTCTGATTGTTCAGAAACATTGCCTGCCTATTATGCTGCTGAGCTAGGAGTCAAATATTAATTTAATGCTTCTTTCCTGCATCAAATGTGAAATTTATAGTGGCTGAAGATGTACCCAAGTGAGGGATCCTCATGTTGCTGAATTTGTAAACAGATTTGAAAACTGACTTCTTCATTTACCTCGTAAGACTATATTTTGAGATAATAGTGGTCTTTAGTTATTTTTGTCTCCATATATTTTTAAATGATTTGAATTATTGTTTATTCTTCACAAGTAGGGAGCCAAAATTAGAGAGAGGTTGTGTATGAACATACCTGTTCCTGACTGAAATTCCACCAGAATCAGATATAGTTCCAGCCCCAGGTAGACACATGTGATTCTGCTTCAGTAGTTTTACTGAATAGAGAGAGGCTGGCCATTTTGCCAAATGCCATTTCACTTTATTCATTTTACTGAATGACTAACCTACCAAATTGCTGAATAGTTTTTTGAAAGTTGTCAGTTGTTCTCTGACGGCTCTGTCTCTGACCCTGGTCCTCCATCTTCACGTGGAGCTGTGTGGAATATTTCTCTAACCTAACATGTAGCTTACTGTGTGTTGCAAACATATGCCTTTATCCACTTATGCTCCTCCCACTGTCCACCAGAGCGTTAGACTCTTTGTCATTAAAGTAGCAACAAATGATAATTGTAAGAGAAGAATTTCTGAAAAAGGTGACGTCTTAGTTTTGCAAAACTTGCACTAGAGAAAGGAGAGGAAAATGTGTTCAAGGAAAAGAAAGTAGCTTTTTTAAAACCATGGTTGAAAACAAAGCAAGGCAAGTTCCAACTGTGTTGAGTCAAAATCTATGAGGATGGAAAGTGATACAAACAGGAAAAAGAGGGAAGCAACTAAAATGATGCTCAAAAGGGAAGCTGAGAACAGATCCCTGAAGCCAGAGAGAGCCATTGAGAGACTCACAGCAAGATAGCAACATTTTTAAGAGTTAGAAACATCATCTTGTTGGCAGCTTAAAGATCAGAAATTAAGGTGAGAATTTTTGAAACAGAAATATTAATTAGGAGATTTGCAATAATCTAGGCAATCAATGCTGAAGGACTAATCATTTAGTACAAATGTGGCTGCAGAGGGGGCATTTCTGAGAGATATTTAGTTAAATAGATTTGTAATTTTGATGACTAATTGTCTGTTTAGGCACGGGAAAAAATAAACGAAGTGAAAAGATTTGGGCGTGGAATATTGGTGCTTACCTCACAAAGGAAATAAGAGGTTGATAATAGTTTGGAAGGGATGATGATAATGTTGGTTTGTTTTTGGACTTAAGATGCCATTCAAGGGAACTTGTATGGTAATTTATCAAACTGTGTGTGTGTCTGGATTTGAGCTCAGAAGGGAGAGAGATAAAGATTGGGACTTACTCAGTATAACTGAAGTTATATATCACACAGGAAATATGTATCAGTAAAAGAAAAAGTTAACAAGTATTGGTGGAAAAAGGAAGGTACATGATGGAGCCGGGGAAGAACTCACATAATTCTATCTATGTACTTTATTCTCTTCTGCTGCAAAGAATTTACTGGAAATGGCAGTTGTAACAGTCTATTACAAATACATACATAGATATATGTATATATTTGATTCTCTCTGTCTTTCTCTCTTTCTCTGCTTCCCAGTTAATAATTGTGGAGAGAGAAGATTTGGCCAAAAGAGAACTTCAAGATACTGAAAACCTTCCACCTCTAGGAAAGAAGACTTTTCACATGCTCTCTAATTGCAAATATCTTTCCTGTCCTTCTATGATCTAGCTGCATTACTGCTTAGATTTCCACCATTACACAGTCCACATTAATCTCTATAGTGTGTCAAAAGGAATGAGAAGGGTACCTAGTTGTAACAATGCCCAGGGAGGTATTAAAAAAAACAAACATCAGCCATTAAAAACTAGCAGACTAATGGTGAAAGTTACCAGACACTTCTTCCCAAATGGAGATGTAGACAGTTGCTGAGGAGAGTGGGTAAACTGGCACAGGACTTAAGAAGGAAACTGACAAGAAAGGAATTAGCTTGTTAGATATTTCTTATCTGAAAGTCAAGGTATTACAACCTCAGAAGGATGTGAATGCCACTAACTGTGGTAGGCTGTCGCAAAGGCGTCCAAGAGAGGAATGGATATTCTGTGCTGATGACATAAGCTCATCAAAGCCTGGGATTTTAGGAAACTGTCTGCATCTGCTACCGTGATGTCTAAATCTGGAAGCTCCTCTGGACATAGGCAAAGTAGCGATGGGGGAGAAATCGGCAGACAAACCTACAAGCATTATGGAGGACTCACTTTGAAATGCCAAGCACAAAGCATCACTGCAGCAGATGGGACATGCATGATTAGATGTAAAGAAGAAATCGGTCTGTAGGTAGAGTCCAAGCTGGTGGAGTGGGTCCTACTGCTTACACAGTAAATGCGCAAGATACATTTAAGACTTGGATTAGAATGTTCTCTGATACCGTAGTAGGCAGAATAGTGGCTTTCCAAATATGCTTGTGACCTAATCCCCAGAACCTCTGAATATGTTATGTGGTAAAGGAGACTTTGCAGATATAATTAAGGTGCTGTCCTTAAACAAGCAGATTTCCTTGGATCCAGGTGGGCCCTATCTTTATTCATATAATTCCTTAAAAGCAGTGAACTTTCTTTAGCTGATGTCAGAGAGATGCCTCAGAAAGAGGAGTCAGAGAGATTTGAACTATGAGAGGGACTTGGCCGGCCGTTGCTGGAATTGGGACTATCTGGAAAATACAAAATGAATGCAGGCAGCTCTAGGAGCAAAGACGGACCCACACTGACGGCCAGAAAGTAAACAGAGCCCTCGGTCCTGCAACTGCAAGAAACTGAATTCAGTCAACAATCCGAATGAGCTAGAAAGCAGATTCATCCTTGGAATCTCCAGAGAAAAACACAGCATTCCCTATGCCTGATCTCAGCTTGTGAGACGCAACCTAACAACTCTGAACCACGACTTCTGACCTACACGATTGTGAGATAATAAATGGGCTGTTTTAAGCTGTTTCACTTATAGCAATCTGTCATGGCAGCAACAGCGAACTAATAGGTGGGTATTAACGTGTGATATTGCTATGAACTTAGATCACATTAATAAAATTATGATGTCAAGATAGCACAATAGAAAATTCTAAAGTACTCCCCAAAGTCAATCTGAGGTGTATTTTATTTCATCTGCATATCCCTCTCTAAAAAAGACAGTGAGCAAAATGATGAAAAAAAAATTCAGATGACAAAGAAATCAACCGACTTTAAACCACCTTACACATGTGATTCAGTAATATACACCAGGTAAAAACGACACAATGAAATAAATAACATGTGAAATATAAAGACGTGTAGAACTTCTCTGTAAGTGGGCAGAATATGATAAGTCTGTGATGGTAAATAATGTCCTTTCAGATCTCCTAATAACACTTAAACGAACAGATATTATTTAAAAAGTCTTCCCCAATATTATGAGATAAAATGCTGTTCAAATTCATTCATAGCTGCCCTGTGCAGCCACCCAATCATCCATCTGCAAATGACCTTGAAAATCCCAGAAACCTGCCACAAATGCATGGCCTGCCTGCCATCACTTTTAGGAAGTGGTACCCCAGAAGCCAGCATGTTAGGAGGTCGACAGAGTCTGCCTCTCCATCTCAGTTCTCAATTCAGGGAGTGGCATATATATGCCACCTGTGCTTTCCTGTTGTTTAAATAACACTGAGCCCCTGCTGCCTCCTTTTAAGCCAAGATATCCTGTGAGGGAGTGTGAACATAACACCAAAAAGCATTTATAAAAGTTAGGTTTAAGAAAGTTTTAGTGCCTACTCTAGGACACCCCCTCCGTTTTATAACCCCCCAAATAACTCTAATAAAATGAATGTTTTGCCCTCCTCTACCCATCACTTTCCTGTAGTGAAAGTTGAGAAGCATGGGGCCAAAGAGGAGAGAGACAGCTGAGAATATTTTACGATGCTGAGCATGTCAGATTTTCAGCCTCATGGATTTTAAACACACACACTTCTGAATAACTCTGCCCTCAGACCCGCTCTTTCTAGTCTAGCAGTCCTTAAAAAGATGGCAATTACCACTTCATCATGTTCAGTGATATGCGATTTGTCTCCTTTTTATTCTTGTCAGTGATTTAAGCATTTGAAAGGAAGAACAAAAATAGGTATTTTAAGCAGAGGCAATTCTGAATTATAAAATTCTACTAAAAATATGCAAGAAACCATGTCTTCCCAATTTGAAATAAAAGCGAACAAAATCTTACTATTCCGTGTATAACCATTTATTTCCACAGGCATTTATGCTGAAGTTAGGGGGTGGCAGTTGGTCAATGATTAAAACTGCCTTCCAGGGACTTTCAGGTACTGGATATGGCAGTGATGGAGGCAGCCTCATATATTCTTCTACACAGAGTCTCAGGAGAGAAAGTAGTGATGGGCTCCCAGAGTGTGTGACTCCGCCAGCAACATGGAGCATTACCTCTACTTATGTGTAAGTAGATGTAACAGTGTAGTATTTTATTTCTGTATATGTTTACTTCTCATGAGAAATTAGAAGTATTTTCAGCCTAGAATATTCTAAATCAGAATTTGTTGGAATTGTGTGTGTGTGTGTGTGTGTGCACCCATGTTTGTGGGTTCTATTCAGCTTTTCCAAGAGGAACGCTTTTGTTATTTTAGGTCAATCGTATTCACTTCTGTTCATGCCAATCTTATTCAAATTCTGTGTTTTGTGGCTTCAATTCTTTTTCTGTGTGTTTGCAACATACTGAATTATATGACAGAAGAACTTTGCATGCAACTAATATTCCTTTGAGAATTATAAAGTATTCATATTATATTGGAAACTTTGTTTCTAGAATACAATGCCAAAGGAATTATAAATGAGTATTTTTGAGATGCTTTTCAGGTATATAGTACTTTTCTGAACCCATTTACAACAAATGAGAAATAGGAAACATCGAGTATCTAAACCTAAAACAATTTCTTAGAGAAGAAGATATTTTCCATTGTATTTGTATTTTGTTTACTTATTTAATATAAAATAACTTTATTTAAAATTAATTCTAATTTTATCTTTTTAAACATATTTTAAATAACTTTCATAAAGAATGTATTGAACCAATCAAGATTCTCCTACAGTGGTGTCCTTAATAGATGGCCTCAATCAACTCTTCATAGGAAAAGCTGGTACAGAAAGTTTGCAGCTGTCAGAATCTATCTTCAATTGTTGACCTTTCACCTCCCCTTTCAGCCAGATTCTCACAAATCTAACCCTTTCTCTGAAATGATGCATTGGCTCATTAGCCAGAATACTGAGCCTACTGTCCATAAATTTTGAATCAACACTAATTTACATTTTCTTGCTTGCACTTGACTGTAGAAGCCACAAGAGATTTGGAAGGATTTCATATTTGCAACTGAACATTGAATTACTCAGAATCTTATGCTAGGTAAATGAAAGTTGTTAATGAAAACACTAATAATCTCATATCAGAATAAATGGAATTTGGGGGATATAAGTATCCATTGTAAAGAAAGCAAACAAATAAACAAACATGTCCCTAGTGCCCAAGTGAAGGGAAAAATATGAGTACTTAAATATATGTATATTAATTTTTAAGATCATCTATTATTTTTATTGGACAATTTTTTTTAGAGCTGTTTTAGGTTCACAGAAAAATTAAGATGGTATAGAGATTTCCCATAAACCGCCTGCACTTCACATGCACAGCCGTCTTCACTATCAACATTCTGCACCAGGTGGTATATCGGTTACAACTGATGAACCAATATTGACACATCACAATCCCCTAAAGTCCACAGTTGATATTAAGGTTCACAGCATGTTGCACCTTCCATGGGTTTGAGATAATTTATTTTTATTATAATTAATTTTTACTTATAGTTACCAGTCACTATCAAATGAGGTTTCTTGTCTATTACTAATATTTTCAATCAATATGTTAATTCTTACATCATTGAGATAAAATTGGTGTAGACTAAACTGCATATATTTAAATATATGATTTGTTGAGTTTTAATATACATAAATACCCATAAAACATTACTACACTCCAGATGATAAACATATCCATCACCCCAAAAGTTTTTCTGTATCCCTTTGTAATCTTTTTCTTGCATTCCCCCCATCCCAGCCCTGCACCACCCCCAGACAAAACATTGACTCTCTTTTTGCTACGGTAGATAATTTTGCATTTTCTCGAATTTGTATAAGTGGAATATTGTACATGATATTTTTTGTCTGGCCTCTTTTACTCAGCATAACTATTTTGATTTATCCATTTTGTTGTGTGTATCAACAGTTGGTTCATTTTTATTGTTGAGGGCCATTCTATTATATGGGTGTACCACAATTTGTTCATCCATTTACCAGTCAATAGGCTTTTGAGTTGTTCACAAATTTTGACTATAACAAATAAGGCTGACATAAACACTCATGTATAAAATTACGTATGGCACATCCTTTCATTTTTATTGTGTAAATATCTAGGATAACTGTATGGCAGCTCTATGTTTAACTTTTGAGAAACTACCTGATTCCAAAGTGATTATTCTATTTTGTGTTGCCATCAGCAGTGTATGTGAATTTCAATTGCTCTGTATCTTTGTCAACATTTGGTATAGTCGATCTGTAATTTTAGCCATTCTAGTGGGACTGTAGCAGTATCTCATTGTGGTTTTAATTTCCATATCCCTAATGATTAATGGTGTTGAACAGTTTTCATATGAATATTTGTCATTTGTATATCTTCTTTAGTGAAATTTCTGTTCATGTTATTGCCCATTTTCAAAATTGAGTTTTTTTGTCTTTCCATTATTAGGTTGAAATGATTTTTTATAGTTTCTAGGTAATGTCCTTTGTAGAATATATGGTTCTAAAATGTGTTCCTATTCTGTGCTTGCCTTTTCATTTTTGTAGTCGTGTTTTTTAATGAACAAAAGTTTTGATTGTTATGAAGACAAATTCAGTGATTTTTTTTTCTGTAGTTGATGTTTCTTAAGTATATTTAACTAAGATTTGCCAACCCAAGGTAAGTGAAATTTTATTCTATATTTCCGTTCATAAATTTGATAGTTTTATCTATAATTCATTTTGAGTTAATTTTAGTCTGTACCATGTAGTAATGGTTAAAGTTTATTTATTTACTCATTTATTTTGCCTATGCATATCTGTTTGTTCCAGTACTATTTGTTGAAAGATTGTACTTTCCTCATTGTACGGCCTTAACACCTTTATCAAAAATGAATCAACCTTATACATATGCTGTTTCTTGACTCTTTTTTTCTATTCCATTGTTCTATATGTCTATAGTTATGCTCACAGAATTCAGTCTTTATTCTATAGCTTTATGTTAATAATACATCTAAAAACTAGGTGTAAGTCTCCCAACTTTTTTCTTCTCTTTATTCAAATAATTCTGGCTATTCTAGATACTCTTTGTCTTCATATACATTTTTTATCTTAACTCAAAAGTCTCCTGGGATTTTGTTTTCCACTTTATCTATCCATAGACCAATTTTCATAGAATTACCATGTTTTGTTCCCTGAACATTATGTACTTTTCTATTCATTTAAGTCTTGTTCTTGATCTCTCATGAAAATTGTCATTCTAAGTGTACTGATTTTGCACATTTTTGTCAGATTTATCCCTAACAGATTTCATGTTCTTTGTTGCTACTGTGGGTACGTAAAAAATTAATTTCCAGTTTTTCATAGCTAGTTTATTAAAAGCAGTTGAGCTTTGTATAATATAGTGGCATGATATCCTGTGTCTTTGCAAAACTCATTTATTAATTCTAGCACCTTTTTTTCATATATTCATTAGTATGATAGTTTTGTTTTCAAATAGACACTTTGACTTCATTTCTAATCTGTATAACTTTCAGGTCCTTTCCTTCCCTTTTTGCACTGAGAGAACCTCTAGGACAGTGTTAAATATAAGTGGAAGGAGCAGACAAATATTTTTTCCTCAATCATAGGAGAAAACATTCAATCTTTCAACTTTAAGTATGATTGCTGAAGGTCTTTTGTAGATGTCTTTTATTAGGTGATAAAGTTCCCTCCTATTTCAAATTTGTGAAGATTTTGTCAGTAATATATGTTGGAATATTTTAATTATTTTATATTTATCACTTTAGTAAAATTACCAAGCTTTGTTTCATATGTTTCCTTAATTTTATAATTCAAATTTGTGAAAATATATGATTATATTTTCTTTCATATATGGAAAATTGGTATTTCTTTTAGAAATGTAGGCAGCCACAGGAATTATCTAGACTAACTCTATATTTAGAGATACAGATTATAATTCCCAGTTTGTTTAAATGACTGTCTCAGGGTTACTCAACACACAAAGTAAATATATAGAATTTCCTTCTTTGTCCATTGTCTCTTTTCTTTAAAATACAGGAATGATGTTTTTGAATTAAATTTTCAATCTGTTTGTTAATCTACATTGTACATTCAATGAGGAAATAGGAATAGATATTTGAGAATTAAATAATACTATTATAAATTCATTTTAATGGATGAGAAACATTTTGTCTTTTAAACATTATATCATATATAAACACTTTCATAAGTGTGTATTTTATCATAAGTATTCATGATATTTTCAGTCAACAAAAGGAAAAGTAAAATTTAGGTGCCAATAATATAAACAAAATTATTTAGTTACTTTTACAATGACAGTAAAGTATTTCTAAGTAGTTTTATTTTTTATTATTTACAATAGATATAGACAGCTAGGGCTAAGTTTCAGTGAATTAATGGCCTTTGAAACCCTGGATAACTTATCTCTTATCTCTAGGCCTTTTTATTTTCTGGGTAAGTATAGGTATTAAAATAAATGATTTTTTGATTCCAATTTTTTGTGATCTCTGATTGGCCTGACAGGTGATGAATATATATTAATTAACGTTTTGAAATGTGATTTACTGAAGGTATCTCATTTTATGTGTATCTCAAATCAATGTGGCTGTTTCAATATCTACTAAATTCCCTTTGATTCTATGAGAAAATAAAATATTTTTGTTTAACAAGTAGTCAGTCTTTTGAATTGAATCTAGAAGAATTAAGTTAAATATTTAAGAATTAGGTGATTTCCCTATATTTTATTATCATCTGCTTCTTCCAAGACCAGTAAACTGAAGCCTAATTGAGTCTGTTAATTTTACACAATTTGTAGTTACAAAAATTTTCTATTTGATTCAGAATTTAAAATTTGTATAGTATAAGTAATACTTTTACTTGTTAATGTATGGATTATGTCAGCAATAATGATCAGAAGGATAATTTTAAATTACTGGTCACTGAGAATTTAATAAGAGACAATAGTTTGTGTTTACATTTAATTAAATATACAGACTACCCAGTATAATTTTTTTTTTTTTTTTTTTTTTTTGCGCTACGTGGGTCTCTCACTGTTGTGGCCTCTCCTGTTGTGGAGCACAGGCTCCGGACGTGCAGGCTCAGCAGCCATGGCTCACGGGCCTAGCCGCTCCACGGCATGTGGGATCTTCCCGGACCGGGGCACGAACCTGTGTCCCCTGCATCGGCAGGCAGACTCTCAACCACTGCACCACCAGGGAAGCACCCCAGTATAATTTATAACGAAGTAAGAATTTATATTGTATATTCATTCTTAGAAGGAATGTGGGTCAAAAATCGTATTTGTTTCTTTCCTTAAAACTCTCTATTTTCTGTTTTTTTAAAAAATAAGTATTTATTTATTTATTTTTGGCTCTGTGGGGGTCTTTGTTGAGGCACACGAGATCTTTCGTTCTGGTGTGTGGGCTCTTTGTTGCAGCACATGGGCTTCTCTCTAGTTGTGGTGTGTGGGTTCCAGAGTGCGTGGGCTCAGTAGTTGTGGCACATGGGCCCTATAGTTATGGCACAGGCTCCAGAGTGCATGGGCTCTCTAGTTGTGGCACATGGGCTCTCCAGTTGTGGCACATGGCCTCAGTAGTTGCAGCGTTTGGGCTTAGTTGCCCCGTGGCATGTGGGATCTTAATTCCCTGACCAGGGATCAAACCCCTGTCCCCTGCATTGAAAGGTGGATTCTTAACCACTGGACCACCAGGGAAGTCCCCCAAACTCTCTATTTTCTAATAGAATAGTTTAATCTAGGCTTAACTTCAACACATAAGGAAAAGTAAGGAAAAATGGAAAACAGCATACTCTGAGGAATAGATTATCAGTTTTTTACTTCCACATTCAGGAAACATAAAAGCCAGATTTCCACAATTATGAGAGTAAGGTTCTCTCAGTAAGCTTAGTGTTTGAGTGTATGTGACTTTGTAAAATCAAATTTAACATATTTGAACTCTCAAAAAGCAATCATATCAATTTTATAACAGTACATCTGATTACAGAATGTTATTTGCTTGCACTCACCAAAATAAAAATGTTTAATGCTGTAGTAATCTTCAAAGAATAGTTTACTTGTGTCATCTAGTTCATTGTTTTGCTACCATTTTGTTTTAGTAAAAACACACATTATTAAAAATGTTGTTTTCTTAAGAAAGAACATTATTAAGAATTTTGTTTTCTTAAGAAAGGACAACATTATTACATACATTTACTGTGCAGATTAAATGGCACTCCCCAGACAGTTATCTATTTAATGAAGTGAATCTACCACTTAACAAGCAGTTTTAGCTTTATTATAACACTAACTAATATATTCTGTAGTACATAAAATGCATCTATTTCATTCCCTTCCTATACCTTATTGATGATAACTTAGTATTGGATAATGAGATGTAACTAAAAACGTGACCTCATGCACCCCTCCCAGGAGGCAAGTAAAGGAAATAATAATGATCATGCCAAGGAAATTCCCATTTTTCCCTAGCGTGTAGCCAAGGAAAAGTAATTATAAGAGTTCTTTTCCTATTTCTACACAGTGGAATGCATAATCTGAACAGGGTTATGAGAGAATTTGTCCTGCAAATTAGAGCTTGGCAGTAATGTCTGTGGCTATAGGAGCCTACTGGTATCTGGTATCTGGTGTGTGTGTGTGTGTGTGTGTGTGTGTGTGTGTGTGTGTGTGTGTGTGTGTTGGATTAAACTGTGAGTCCTGGAAAATCTAAAGAATAAAGTCATAGCTGCACCTCAAGGTAATGAACAGGAAGAGGATGAATTGGTTCCTCCTCTAAGGAACCAGTATTAGCCCTGAACAATCTTGTGAAATTTAGATTGACAAAAGCTGAGTGAAGATTGACAAAATGAACCTTAGAAGAAGGAGGAAATTTCCTAGAGAATTACTGGAGAGCAGGCAGAACAAGCAAGGTTAGTGACCAGGGAAACCCACAAAGGTATCACTGTTAACTCTGTACAAGCTTCAGCCTTGGCTATGGGAAATGTCCAATTAAAAGTTCAG
The DNA here is from genome assembly GCF_964374135.1 of Grampus griseus. Taxonomy (NCBI): domain Eukaryota; kingdom Metazoa; phylum Chordata; class Mammalia; order Artiodactyla; family Delphinidae; genus Grampus; species Grampus griseus. The sequence continues at coordinate 4,347,239 of NC_138997.1, forward strand.
GTTTTTGCTTTTTCTAATCCATCTATAATCCCCTTTAATAAATCTAACTTCTTATTCTTAACTTTCATGTCCATAAAGCACTGTGTGTTAGCTCTTTGGGAACTAAAGGAAAGGGTAAGGAAAGGAAAGTGAAGTGTGGCCATCAGTCACCCTCTGTGTTCTCACACTCAGGCAGATGAATGCAGCCAGGAAATGAGCTGAAAAGGGAATTTGATCCTGCAATGTAGCAGGAAAAGCAGGAAGGGTCAAAGAATGTGGGACAACTCTTCTACCTTATAAGTTCATTCTGCAACAATAATATGAGACATTAATACTCTCACTATCTTTCAGAGTCTTTTTATTACCAGTTGGGCACAAGTATGAAGTAGCTCTCAAACATTACTTCTGGCATATTTTTTCATGATAAATTAAAAGAATGGAAGGAAAGTTAAGAGTCAAAGACAGCTGAACTTCCAACTAAGTGAAGTCTATATATTTATTTCCAAACTGAAAAACACCATTGACTTTTAATTTTTTTATGTTTTATAACATCAACTGCTGACCTCTCTTCATTGATTGGTTTTAAAGGAAAAAGAAAAAGAGGGGGGATTTTCAGCTTTTTCTGAATCAACTACTTTATAATATGCTTTATAACTTTAAATTTTAAAATGGCCAAATATGATGCATTTAAATATAACAATTATGACTAATGTTAAAGAACAAATATTTAGAACTAATACTTTTTAGAATTTCAGTGCTGTTCTTCTTTTGAGCATATGTTGAGCAGATGATCATATTGATTAAGACTGAATAAAAAATGAGAAAACAAGTTTTTCTGATTCTCTAAATGATAGTGGATATAATATTTTAAAGAGAAAGAACATTATTTATCTAATAATTATTATGTTACATACATTCTCTTATACTGAATAGGAATGTATATATATTATAATGTATATTATATATATATTATTTCATGACTTACAAACTATATTTTCAGGACAACACTTAATGTTCTTTTGAGTGTCAATTTTACCTGAGAAAATAAGAGGAAGATGGTCCATTGAAAAAAATCCTGGTGTTCAAAAGTGACCATTAACATCTAAATAATTCTGTCAATGCCGCAACCTACGTTGCTAGCTTTGAAAACCAAAAAACCTTTATAATGCATGTGATTTGGCTCAATAATTGTGAAATAATAGTTCACAATATACTCAGTAATGATTTTTCTCCATGACAAAATGAGAAGGGTCAAGAATGAACATGGGGAGATAGCACATTGAAGACAAGTATTATATGAATAAGAATAAAATAAAAATTAGAAAAGCTGGCATTGAAGCTGATCCAGAGACAGGATAATCAACATAATACACTAGGATCAAAATGTAGCTTGCATTATGCCAAAGCTTATAATAGGAACACTAGTAGAAAGGCAACCAAATTAATTGGTGTTGATCAAACTCAAATAATAATGCTTTACCTACTTGAAAAATTAGATGCAAAATCAAAACTTTTTGTCTTAACAACATATTAAACAAGAAAATAAGCCTGATTATTTGCATATTTTCTGATAATACTTAAAACTCTTGACTTGTTTTTTCTGATTATTCTAATTTATTTGCATATTTTGGTTAAATCACTTGCACAATTTCCTTAATGATACAAGTTGTAATCAAGCTCTCTTATCAGTGCTCTATTCTTTTTAAAATTTACCAAGAAAAACATTTTTGTCCAAATTTCATTTAAGGCAGTATTTGTAAAGGAAAATTCCAACAACTATGCTTCGTCTTATTTGTGTATGCATAATTTGTATGTTCCAGTTATTAAAAATGTGTTTGATGCGACTTCTTGTGTTATGGGTTTGTGTCCCTCCCCAAAATTCATTTGTTGAAACTTTAACCCCCAGTACCTGAGAATGTGACCTTATTTGAAAACAGGGTAACTCAGACTAGTAACTCAGACTAATAACACTATTATTCCCAGAACAGGTTCTCAATGGAAGGCTTACATAATTGGTCCATTTATTTTAAATCAGAAGAAAAAATAAAATTATTAAAAATCATAAAATATATATTTAAAGGTGTTAATTATGGGTAGGAGACATATGACTTAAATGTCAATTGATAAACAACATTTGGGAGACACTGGTAGAAGGTGGTATTGAATGCATTTTAGTGAACTCTGTTTTTAAAATAAACATCTTATTTATGTTGAGGATGTATATTTTGTCACTTAGATGATTACATTTATCCTATTTGTGTATTTTTTTGGTTTGCTGAAAAATAGATATGAACATGATTTTCACATTATGTTATCTACAAACTAGAATATGTGCTTAACCTCATATTTATTTATTTATTTTTATTTTTTTATTGAGGTATAGTTGATTTACAATGTTTTCTTAGTTTCAGGTATACAGCAAAGTGATTCAGTTATACATACACACACACATATATATAGTGTATATATATATATGTAGTACATATATATTTATATTCTTTTTCAGATTATTTTCCCCTATAGGTTATTACAAAATAATGAGTAGAGTATCCTGTGCTATATAGTAGATCTTTCTGGTTTTATCTATTTTATCTGTTTTATATATAGTAGTGTGCATCCGCTCATCCCAACCTCCTAATTTATCCCTCCCTTCCATCTCCTGTTTGGTAATCATAAATTTGTTTCCTATGTCTGAGTTTATTTCTGTTTTGTATGTAAGTTCATTTTTATCATTTTTTTTTTAGATTTGACATATAAGTGATATCATATGATATTTGTCTTTGACTTACTTCACTCTGTAATCTCTATTTAAAGTACTGGGATAAAATTTTAGATAGTCTTGTTTTTAACACTTTAATGTTAGCTATCCAAGATGGTAGCCCGTACTACATGTGGCTGTTAAACATTTAGAATGTGGCTAGTACCAATTGAGATGTGTTGTACCTATAATATATATAGTAGATTTCAAAACTTGCTGAAAAAAAGAATTCAAATTATTTCCTTAACTTCTACATTGATTATATGTTGTGATAATAATATTTTGGATATATTGGGGTAAAGTGTTATTAAAATCAATTTCACTTCTTTCTTTTCTGTTTTTAATGTGACTGCTAGAAAATTTAAAACTATGAGGATGGCTAAAATATTTTGCTTGTATTATTTTTCAAATGGGCCAGTGTTAAACTCTAAGGAGAGGAATAATAGTTTGAGGATAGTAATAAAATGTCATGATTATAATTTTTATAATTATGGTGTCTTTATACAATGCAAATCATTAAAAACATGATATTAAACTATATTTGTTGATGCTGAGATATGTTTCCAATATCTAATAATTAAAAGAAGTTACAATTAAAATAAATCTTGAATATATAAGAGTAATATAGTCATATATGTATATATGTAGATCTCAAAGTGATTGTAACTGAATGATGTAATTAAAACTGATTCCAATTTTCTCTTGCATTCCTTTCTGTTTTATTTAACTTCTACCACAAGAAAAATAAATAATCATTGTTTAAAAAATGTTATAGAAATATGGTAGTTAATACAAGCAAAAAAGCAAAGTCTTTGGCAGACCTTTTATTAACATGAAATTTGGCTTAAATTTTAGGAAAATTCAAAAATCTATTTCTCTAGTTTTGATACATTTCTTCCCTTTTTTCAACAAGATACACTGGATTCAAACTAATATTAGATACTCAATGTAAATCTTACGATGTCTATATACATGGATAAGGCCTGTTAAAACTTTGTTTTGTCTGGTTATAACCATAGAACTACTCCATAATAGCAGTAGAACTCACTTAACTGACGGAGTAGACCTTTAGCTGGTTAAAAATTAATGAGGCAATAATAACTATTCATTAAAATAAATTTAGCAAAAATGTATTTTCTAAGTATTAGCTTTCAAATTCTTTAAATAAATATTTTTAAAAGATTAAATGCTTAAACGTATATGATTATCTGATATTATAAGTTTAAAAAGCACTTTATTTTATATTTCATAATAACGCTCACTTGTTAGATAAATGCCTCTCTAAAGGATCACTTGACAGAGCAGAATCCTATAAAGAAACTTTCAACTGGAAAATTTAGATAAAATGCATTCTCTCAGAATAACCTAGAGAAGGGAATTCAGAGAACAGCTAGTAATTAAAACATGACAGATTCCATTCCAATTGTTTTAAATTGTTGAACAATTTTGGCCAGTTAAAAATTAAATTCCATTAGTATGAACTCAGTTTGGGAATCTGAGATACTTTGAAATGAAGCAAAGGCTTTGGTGCCAATCTGCAGCCACTCAGTCATGTCCAAATGGCTCAGATCTGGGCAGAAGTGTCCCCTGGATCTCCACAGTAAAGCCACTATGAAGACTCTATCCGGATAGGGTTTCAGACCACACAAGGAAAACATAAGCCTCAATTCAAGGAGTTTCTGAGAAGATGGTATTAAGAACATGGGGTTAACAAAGCCAAAGGACTAGTGAATTATAGAAATGATTGTGAAAGTCCATAAACAGCCTCAGGCAAACTCCATCTCAGAATATTATGCTGAAATCAGCGGAAAGTAATTTTAAGTCAGACACAGTAAATTATGATTGACAAGTGTGGAAAATAAGAAAGATTGGTGAGTTACCATTTTATTATTTTTTATTTCAATTTCACTTTGTCAGGCAAGTCCTTATTCTCAATATCTATATGACAAAAGAGTCAATACTTCAAGAAATAAATAGAAGTGTTTCACCTGAAATAAAAGAAGCTAAAATATCTAATTGTATCTGCTTTTAAAAGTTACAAACAGGTCAACAAGCAAAATTTACCAGTGAGAGATCAGAGCGTGTAAAAATCAGAGAGTGTAGAATGCCAGTGGATATAGGTAAAAAGAGAAACATAAATGTGTACCAGCTACATCAGATTAAGGTAACCTTAGCAATGGTGAGGCCAAAGTCGTCTTCAGATGGGAATGACTTAAGGCTTTTATTGTTTTTAAAATTATAGTTCAAATCCATATTGCCTTAACAGTTGTAATTTTATTTTTTACTTTTTTAGGTTTATTTAAAAAAATTTTTTTAACATCTTTATTGGAGTATAATTGCTTTACTTTGTTGTGTTAGTTTCTGCTGTATAACAAAGTGAATCAGCTTTATGTGCATATATATATATCCCTATATCCCCTCCTTCTTGCATCTCCCTCCCATCCTCTCTATCCCATCCCTCTAGGTGGTCACAAAGCACCGAGCTGATCCCCAGTGTTATGAGGCTGCTTCCCACTAGCTAGTTTACATTTGGTAGTGTATATATGTCCATGCCACTCTCTCACTTCTTCCCAGCCTACACTTCCCCCTCCGTGTCCTCAAGTCCACTCTCTACGTTTGCGGCTTTATTCCTGTCCTGCCCCTAGGTTCTTCAGAATCTTTTTTTTTTTTTTTTAGATTCCATATATATGTGTTAGCATATGGTATTTGTTTTTCTCTTTCTGACTTACTTCACTCTATATGACACTCTCTAGGTCCATCCACCTCACTACAAATAACTCAATTTCATTTCTTTTTATGGCTGAGTAATATTCCATTGTATATATGTGCCACATCTTCTTTATCCATTCATCTGTCGATGGACATTTAGGTTGATTCCATGTCCTGGCTATTGTAAATAGTGTTGTAATGAATATTGTGGTACATGACTCTTTTTGAATTATGGTTTTCTCAGGGTATATGCCCAGTAGTGGCATTGCTGGGTCATATGGTAGTTCTATTTTTAGTTTATGAAGGAACCTCCATACTGTTCTCCACAGTGGCTGTATCAATTTACATTCCCACCAACAGTGCAACAGTGTTCCCTTTTCTCCACACCCTCTCCAGCATTTATTATTTGTAGATTATTTGATGATGTCCTTTCTGACCAGTGTGAGTTGATACCTCACTGTGGTTTTGACTTGCATTTCTCTAATGATTAGTGATGTTGAGTATCCATTTTCATGTGTTTGTTGGCAATCTGTATATCTTCTTTGGAGAAATGTCTATTTAGGTCTTCTGCCCATTTTTGGATTGGGTTGTTGGTTTTTTTGGTATTGAGTTGCATGAGCTGCTTGTATATTTTGGAGATTACTCCTTTGTCAGTTACTTCATTTTCAAATATTTTCTCCCATTTTGAGGGCTGTCTTTTCATCTTGTTTATGGCTTCCTTTGCTGTGCAAAAGCTTTTAAGGTTCATTAGGTCCCTAATGAGCCTAAGGTTCATTAGGTCCCATTGTTTATTTTTGTTTTTATTTTCATTTCTCTAGGAGATGGGTCTAAAAAGATCTTGCTGTGATTTATGTCATAGAGTGTTCTGCCTATGTTTTCCTCTAAGAGTTTTATAGTGTGTGGCCTTACATTTAGGTCTTTAATTCATTTTGAGTTTACTTTTATGTATGGTGTTAGGGAGTGTTCTAATTTCATTATTTTTTATATGTAGCTGTTCAGTTTTCCCAGCACCAATTATTGAAGAGGCTGTCTTTTCTCCATTGTATATTCTTCATTCCTTTATCAAAGATAAGGTGACCATATGTGTCTGGGTTTATCTCTGGGCTTTCTATCCTGTTCCATTGATCTATATTTCTGTTTTTGTGCCAGTCCCATGCTGTCTTGATTTCTGTAGCTTTGTAGTATAGTCTGAAGTCAGGGAGCCTGGGTCCTCCAGCTCCATTTTTCTTTCTCAAGATTGCTTTGGCTATTTGGGGTCTTTTGTGTTTCCATACAAATTGTGAAATTTTTTGTCCTAGTTCTGTGAAAAATGCCATTGGTAGTTTGATAGGGATTGCATTGAATCTGTAGATTGCTTTGGGTAGTACAGTCATTTTCACAATGTTCATTCTTCCAATCCAAGAACTTGGTATATCTCTCCATCTGTTTGTATCATCTTTAGTTTCTTTCAGCAGTGTCTTATAGTTTTCTGCATACAGCTCTTTTGTCTCCTTAGGTAGGGTTATTCCTAGGTATTTTATTCTTTTTGTTGCAATGCTAAATGGGAGTGTTTCCTTAATTACTCTTTCAGATTTTTTGTTGTTAGTATATAGGACTACAAGAGGTTTCTGTGCATTAATACTGTATCTTGCTACTTTACCCAATTCATTGATTAACTGTAGTTTTCTGGTAGCATCTTTAGGATTCTCTCTGTATATTATCATGTCATCTGCAAACAGTGACAGCTTTACATCTTTTTTTCCAATTTGGATTCCTTTTATTTCTTTTTCATCTCTGCTTTGGCTAAAATTTCCAAAACTATGTTGAAAAATAGTGGGGATAGTGGGCACCATTGTCTTTTTCCTGATCTTAGAGGAAATGGTTTGAGTTTTTCACTATTGAGAATGATGTTGGCTGTGGGTTTGTCATACATGACCTTTATTATGTTGAGGTAAGTTCCCTCTGTGCCTACTTTCTGGAGAGTTTTTATCATAAATGAGTGGGGAATTTTGTCAAAAGCTTTTTCTGCTTCTATAGAGATTACCATATGGTTTTTATCCTTCAATTTGTTAATATGGTGTATCACATTGATTGGTTTTGGTGTATTGAAGAATCCTTGCATTCCTGGGAATAACCCGACTTGATCATGGTTTATGATCCTTTTAATGTGCTGCTGGATTCTATTTGCTAGTATTTTGTTGAGGATTTTTGCATCTATGTTCATCAGTGATATTGGCCTGTAGTTTTCTTTCTTTGTGACATCTTTTTCTGGTTTTGGTATAAGGGTGATGGTGGCCTCGTAGAATGAATTTGGGAGTGTTCCTCCCTCTGCTATATTTTGAAAGAGTTTAAGAAAGATAGGTGTTAGCTCTTCTCTAAATGTTTGATAGAATTTGCCTGTGAAGCCCTCTGGCCCTGGGCTTTTGTTTGTTGGAAGATTTTTAATCACAGTTTCAATTTCAGTGCTTGTGATTGGTCTGTTTATATTTTCTATTTCTTCCTGGTTCAGACTCAGAAGTTTGTGCTTTTCTAAGAATGTGTTCATTTCTTCCAGGTTGTCCATTTTATTGGCATATAGTTGCTTGTAGTAATCTCTGATTCTTTGTATTTCTGCAGTGTCAGTTATTACTTCTTTTTCATTTCTAACTCTATTGAGTTTTCTCCCTTTTTTTCTTGATGAGTCTGACTAATGGTTTATCAATTTTGCTTATCTTCTCAAAGAACCAGCTTTTAGTTTTATTGATCTTTGCTGTCATTTCCTTCATTTCTTTTTCATTTATTTCTGATCTGATCTTTATGATTTCTTTCCTTTTGCAAACTTTGGATTGTATTTTTTGGTTCTTCTTTCTCTAATTGCTTTAGGTGTAAGTTTAGGTTGTTTATTTGAGATTTTTCTTGTTTCTTGAGGTAGAATTGTATTGCTATAAACTTCCCTCTTAGATGTGCTTTTGCTGTATCCCATTGGTTTTGGGCTGTCATGTTTTCATTGTCATTTGTTTCTAGGTATTTTTTTAATTTCCTCTTTGATTTCTTCAGTGAACTCTTGGTTATTTAGTAGTGTAATGTTTAGCCTCCATGTGTTTGTATTTTTTGCCATTTTTTTCCCTGTAATTGATTATCTACTCTCATAGCATTGTGTTCAGAAAAGATACTTGATACTGTTTCAATTTGCTTAAATTTACCAAGGCTTGATTTGTGACCCAAGATCACAAATGTTGTATCCTGGAAAATGTTCCATAAGCACTTGAGAAGAAAGTGTATTCTGTTGATCTTGGATGGAATGTCCTATAAGTATCAAGTAAGTCCATTTTGTTTAATGTATCATTGAAAGCTTGAGTTTCCTCATTTATTTTCATTTTGGATGATCTGTCCATTGGTGAAAGTCAGGTGGGGTGTTAAAGTCCCCTACTATGAATGTGTTACTGTCGATTTCCCGTTTTATGGCTGTTAGTATTTGCCTTATGTATTCAGGTGCTCCTATGTTGGGTGCATAAATATTTATAATTGTTATATCTTCTTCTTGAAATGATCCCTTGATCATTATGTAGTGTCCTTCTTTGTCTCTTGTAATAGTCTTTATTTTAAAGTCTATTTTTTCTGTTATGAGAATTGCTACTCTAGCTTTCTTTTGATTTCCATTTGCATGGAATATCTTTTTCCATCCCCTCACTTTCAGTCTGTACGTGTCCCTAGGTCTGACGTGGGTCTCTTGTAGACAGCATATATACGGGTCTTGTTTTTGTATTCATTCAGCCACTCTATGTCTTTTGGTTGAAGCATTTAATCCATTTACATTTAAGGTAATTATTGATATGTGTTTTCCTATTATCATGTTCTTAATTGTTTTGTGTTTGTTATTTTAGGTCTTTTCCTCCTCTTGTGTTTCATGCCTAGAGAAGCTCCTTTAGCATTTGCTGTAAAGCTGGTTTGGTGGTGCTAAATTATCTTAGCTTTTGCTTCTCTGTAAAGGTTTTAATTTCTCCAACAAATCTGAATGAGAACCTTGCTGTGCAGAGTAGTCTTATTTGTAGTTTTTTTCCTTTCATCACTTAAATATGTCCTGCCACTCCCTTCTGGCTTGCAGAGTTTCTTCTGAAAGATCAGCTGTTAACTTTATGGGGACTCCCTAGTTTGTTATTTGTTTTTCCCCTTTCTGCTTTTAATATTTTTTTTTGTATTTAATTTTTGATAATTTGATTAATATGTGTTTTGATGTGTTTCTCCTTGGATTTATCCTGTATGGGACTCTCTGCACTTCCTGGACTTGATTGACTATTTCTTTTCCCATATTATGGAAGTTTTCAACTATAATCTCTTCAAATATTTTCTTAGTCCCTTTCTGTTTTTCTTCTTCCTCTGGGACCCCTATAATTCAAACGTTGGTGCATTTAATGTTATCCCAGAGGTCTCTGAGACTGTCCTCAATTTTTTTCATTCTTTTTTCTTTATTCTGCTCTGCAGTAGTTATTTCTACTATTTTATCTTCCAGGTCACTTATCCGTTCTTCTGCCTCAGTTATTCTGCTATTGATTCCTTTTAGAGAATTTTTAATTTCATTTATTGTGTTGTTCATCATTGTTTGTTTAATCTTTAGTTCTTCTAGGTCCTCGTTAAACATTTCTTGTATTTTCTCCATTCTATTTCCAAGATTTTGGATCATCTTTACTATCATTACTCTGAATTATTTTTCATGTAGACTGCCTATTTCCTCTTCATATGTTTGGTCTGGTGGGTTTTTACCTTGCTCCTCCATCTGCTGTGTGTTTCTCTGTCTTCTCATTTAGCTTAACTTACTGTGTTTGGGGTCTCCTTTTCACAGGCTGCAGGTTTGTAGTTTCCGTTTTCTTTTTGGTGTCTGCCCCTGGTGGGTAAAGTTGGTTCAGTGGCTTGTGTAGGCTTCCTGGTGGAGAGTAGTGGTGCCTGTGTTCTGGTGGATAAGGCTGGATCTTATCTTTCTGGTGAGCAGGACCGTGTCCGGTGGTGTGTTTCGGGTTGTCTGTGAACTTAGTATGTTTTTAGGCAGCCTCTCTGCTAATGTTTGGGGTTGTGTTCTTGTCTTCCTAGTTGTTTGGCATGGGGTGTCCAGCACTGGAGCTTGCTGGTCACTGAGTGGAGCTGGGTCTTAGTGTTGAGACAGAGATCTCTGGGAGAGCTCTCACCAATTGATATTATGTGGAGCTGGGAGGTCTCTCATGGTCCAGTTTCCTGTACTCTGCTCTCCCACCTCCAAGGCTCAGGCCTGACAGCCAGCTGGAGTACCGAGACCATGTCAGCCACACAACTTTGCTTTCCTTGAATTTGACTGTAGCTGTTTTGACTTGGGGATTTGTACTGGTTTTGTTTTACTCTTGGCTTGTTTTCACTTCCATGAAGCCCGAGACCAGCGTGCAGGGCAAAGGCTGAGGTGTCAGCCAGCGGAGGCAACTTCTGAGGGCTCAACGGACTGCGGGAATGCTCTGAGGTGCCCTGGCTCCACCACCTTTGAAGATGTCAGACTCCCGGTTGTCTTTTTATTAACATGTGGGGTATACAAGCAATTTTTTTTTTTTAAGAACCAGAAAACTGTCCTTTTGGAATCTATGTGTATAAGTTGGATCTCAACAATCATGTTTTGCACAGTATTTTTCTATTAGGGAAAGAACCCAGACACATCAAAAATAACATACACTACAACCATCTGTAAGCAAGTGGTGCTCTATGTACCCAACGATTAGTGCCTATCTACACACTCCAACATAGAGGATTGTATTCATACACACATGTAAACTAACTTTGCATTCAAAGCATGTAACAAAAGAATGATTTCCCCAGTGGACCAGTCAACTAAACTTGCTGCAAGATTTTATGCTACAATGATCCAGTTTGGGGTTATTCTATAGCAGTTCATCCAATGCAGCATTTCCCAAATCAGTGTGGGATTTTTTATCTGGATGAAAAGTAGAACATTGCCAGCACCATAGAAGCCCTTCTCTTGCCTTGTGTTCCCACTGCACGCCCTCCACTCCCCCAAAGGCAACCATTCATATTAACTACTAAAATCACAATGAGTTTTACCTAATTTGGATTTTAACTACATATATACTTGATGTATATTATGCGCTCTTTTTTGCTCAACATTTTTTTTCATTTCTTTTTCTTTTTATATCCAACTTCTCAACCACCAGCACTTTTGCTTCTACCCCTACATCTCTGCTGAAAGTGCTGTGACCAAAGTTACCAACAAATTGGTAACTTGTTTTGAACCCAGCCTTGGAAACAATTCCTTATTAAAATTTTATGATGGTGTACTCCTTTGCCTTTCTTCCTATCTCTCTAAGTTTTGCTGTTGTTTACTTTTAGTTTCCTACTGCTGTTCTGCCCATCTCTTCTATCTTCACATACTCACCTTAGATACCCCACTCCTTGCCAGAGTATCAAATTTTGACCGCATGCTCTATGTCTCTATTTGTGCCCCAGAGCTCCCACCTGACTCTAGACCACCATATTCTCCATCCAAAAGTTTATATTTGAATATGCCAATATGTCTAAAATTTAACTTAATATACTCCCCACACTTCCTTCTCTTCCCATGTTTCCTACTTTAATGAGTAGCATCATTGTTCACCTTTGTTTGCAAGCAGAAAATTGGACATTATCCTTGACCTTACCCTCTTCCTCCCATGTGTATGTAATCACTCATCAAATCGAGATGATTCTGCTTATAAGTGATTTTCCAAATATGGACACCTTCTTGCATTACTGCTACTGCTCCTCCTGCCTCCCTCACCTTAACATACAGCAACAGTCTTAATTCCAGTCACTAAATTCTGCTATTTTTCTCAAATAAAGGACTTTCATATACTAATGATCTAATGTCAATGAATGTTAATATAATACTCATATTTTATTGCTCTTCTTATTAGATGATTCCGATAATTAACATTTTATTATAGCAATTGTAATTTCCCAGAAAAATAAATATCTTTTCCTTATAATGTCATTATCAAATTTATATTCCATTAAGAGTTCTTTCATATAAAGAGAGATGACATTTTGAATATAATCATGAAGAGTTAGGTGATTTAAAATAACTGTTCCATGTTTTTTAATATTTTAGAATTTTAGAGTCTTAATTATTCTTTTTAAGAAAGGAGAGACAGATATTGTACAGTTAGTTTCAATATAAATGCTCACAATTGATGCATTATGCTTGCAAAAACCTAATTATTTTATGCATAGTAGAAAAACATCTTCCTTGGATCTTTCCACACATAGAGATCATTTTGAATTGATAAAGATTTATTTAAGGGTGACATTAGATCTTGAATCACTAGAACACATCTTAAAGTGTATGTTTATGGTTTGGGGAACTACAACTCATAATTTAATAGGATTTCAAGAATCTATCAGAGTTACACAGACTCCTCACTTCATGTAATTTTAAGTCAAAGCACTTTATAGTTTAACTCAGGAAATTATGTACATGGAAAGCATTTACAAAATATCTTTTCTCTGGATAGACATTTACACCATTTTGGGTTATCTAGAAAGTCCAAATGAAAACAATTAATTCCTAAAATTAAGAGCCATATAATAACACTTTATCATCTTAATTGAATTTGCAAAAATAAATAAATATAAACATTTATTAGAACATCATTTCTGAAATTAAATGTCTCAGTTTTGTGTATGGTCATCTTGTCTAACGGCAAATCACTTGCATTTACCTACAAATCTGAAGCAAAAATATAGAGTTCCAGACATGTCAAACTTAATCAAACATTGTATTTTAATTTTGAGTTGGAAGAAAATAAAACGCTGAATCTCTGTATTTTAATACAAGTCCTTGTAGTTAATAATGACACTATTAATTTGTTTTTAATTCTAAGTACTCTTTGCACTGAAAAATCTATACACTTTACTATCAAGGCAACAAAATGCAAGCGTGCAGGGTGTCCACCATCTGACGAGAGGATTTAGTATTTCTTATTTTTTAGGTACTCGGGCGTCACTGTTGTGGCCTCTCCCGTTGCGGAGCACAGGCTCCGGACGCGCAGGCTCAGCGGCCATGGCTCACGCGCCCAGCCGCTCCGCGGCATGTGGGATCTTCCCGGACCGACCAGGGCACGAACCCGTGTCCCCTGCATCAGCAGGTGGACTCTCAACCACTGCGCCACCAGGGAAGCCCTAGTATTTCTTTTAAATATTCAAAACAATGTCTGATCTCACTTAAGATTTATTGGATCCCATTGCATAGATTTCCAAGTTTGTTAATCAAACAAGGCATGATTTAAGATATTTGACGCTTGCAGTGACGATTTATTTTAAATATCCTAGTAAAAATCAAGGGATTTTTGAATAACGTCAAAAATTCTGGAGAAAAATTAAGAATGTTATCTGATGCTTATTGTAAAATAATAAAATAATTCATCTTACCCAAAATGAAAAAAAAAATATTATTTTATGGAAAACTTTATAACTACTAAAATAATACCCTAATCATGTAATAACAGTTGATAATGTGCTGGTTCTTTTTTCTTTACCATTAACCTTTTCCTGTTTGCAAAGTACCCTTTACTTTCTTCCATGTTGTGTGGTGGCAGAAAGAATAATAAACTGGAACTCAAGAAATCAGTTTATCTTTGTATCTACCAGTAAATAAAGACTGGATAAAGACAAGTTTCTTAACTTCTCTGGCCTTAGTTTATTTTTCTAGGTTCTATTCATTTAGGGACTTTTTAGTTTTCTGGGCTTTCCTTTTAGAAACTCTCTGGGGGAATGAATTCTGGGTGGAAAAACTGATTACTTTTTATCCTTACTATATCTGTCCTTTTTATCATTGTCTGTCTGAGATGATGCATTCTAAAGGAAAGGAAACATCTTTTCAAGTTGCTTTAACTGTCACAGCAGTCTATACACATAGGTACTTAATACATAATTTTAAAATAGATTGCCTTTTCACAATTGTTATATTTTTTTATTCATGATACTAATATTTTATAATAGAGTAACTTTCTAAAATCATGTCATTATACAACACCTGTCACTAAACTTCACAAAAACGAGCTGGGTTTAGTGGTGAAGTATTTTAACAGAAGGAGAGAAAGAAATAGACGTATGTTTCCTATTCACATATAAGTATAAACACATCTTGCTGATACAGGCAATCCAAACAAGTTAGTGTTGCTCTCTCCAAAGGGTCATTCGAGAGCTTGATACCCTGTTTAATAACGGTGAAACGCTGAAAATATATTGCAGAAAACTGCTTGGTGAGACCACAATGAATATTAAGACACCCCAGATAATTCCAGCATTACTTAAAAATATTACTTTTTCTAAACGATTATGTTAACATCATTTTATCATAGTTAAGGAAAAGTTTTGTGATTATTCAAAAAGATAAAACCTCATAATATGATTGCTGATTGCCAAGTGCTTTTGTTATCAAATATCACTTTATGATTCAAAATATTAAAAATGTAGACCTTTTGCATAATACATAATTTTGACAGAATGGCAGAATCATTACAATCTTCATTAAACTTCATTGCATTTACTATAAATAATTTCAATAAAATTGCTACCATACTACCTTCCAGTTGTTAACAGAATCATATAGATTTTCTTCTCTCCAAATTCAATAGTTTGTAGTACACCGTAGCTCCTTTAAAAACAACGTTTCACTATGTCTCTATTGAAGTTTGTATTGATGATTCAGATTTCTGAATTGCAAATTTTATTTATCTTTACAACATACTGATCTACCTTGCCTTCCTTAGCAATATCAAATCGTATCCCAAACACAGCATCATTTTCCCCTTGATAGGTGCAGGCAGCAGTATTCTAGGGAAGATTCTTTTGTACTGATATTGCCAGGGATCATTATTCAGTCTTTGCTGTGTTACCATAAAAATAACATATTACTCACACTTTATTTTCATTGTATTTATTAGTTTCTAGCTCCACTATTCCACCATTAACAATATTTTGAATAAAAATCCTACGTAAACATACAATTTAATTCTTATTGATGCTTGATAGTTTGTATACCATTAAAAATATTTTCTGCTACTGCTATAGATTTCAACTACTTTTATTTAGCCACATCCATGTATCTTCATATTATGGGAGTGGGGGATAGGAGTTGGTAGGTTAGACTGCCTGTTTAATAAAATAAGTTAGTAAAATAGTAATGATAATTGATATATTTCCATAGACTTTCAGACCTGGAAGAGATCTTCCGGTTGGACTAGTTTCTATAAATACTCTGGTGTATCATGCAGTAGAGATTTTATTTATGCTGATGTAGGAGAGCAAAACTGCCACCCCCAAATGTCTCTTTGGTATTAATATTATTTCAAGCTGGAAACAATCAAAGCCCAAAAGACTTGGAAAGTAACTTCAACCTTCCCCCAACTGCCTTGAAGAAAGAGGATAGAGGACCTCTTCCAGGAAGGGAGCTATCACCACAGGTTACCATAGTATGAACTAGGGGTGTGGACAGAAAGGAACTCAGCAAAGTCTGCTTCTTAAAATTACTCTCTGTGTCCCACTGTTTGTGCAGGGCTAAGAGAACATTCATTTACCAAACACTTGTTTTTCCATCTCCATGTGTGTTGCTTTCCTCCCCTTTGAAGCACAAAACCCCTACCTCAACATCCTCTTTTGTCTTTAGCTGAAAATGGTATTTAAGGTGAGGGTTTCAGCCATTTTGGTGAG
Organism: Grampus griseus; assembly: GCF_964374135.1. NCBI lineage: Eukaryota > Metazoa > Chordata > Mammalia > Artiodactyla > Delphinidae > Grampus > Grampus griseus. The sequence continues at coordinate 4,363,362 of NC_138997.1, forward strand.
TTACCCAGTTTTCTTGGGTCTCTCCCATGTATACACGTTATTAAATTTTGATTTTCTCCTGCTAATCTGCCTTATGTGAACTTGATTCTTAGACCAGCCAAAAGGACCCAGAAGGGTAGAGGAAAATTTCTTCCTCCCTGACACTCTTCTCTTTGTCCATCTTCCATCTCTCATCCCCTAAAGTCCAAATCCACTCATCCTGAAGACCCATTCAATTGTTACTACTTTCATAAACTCTCCTTGATTCCCAGTGCTGGAGGTTATATTCTTAGTTCACTTTATATTTTATGTAGGCCTTCCTATGACATTTATCCCCTTGTATCTTACATGATAGTATACAATATAATCTAATGTAAACAATTTTTCCTGATAAACCATAATATTCCTGTCATCCTAAGCACACAGAACAATGCCTACTACAGAGTGAAGTTTAGTGGCAAACACATAGACTTCTTAACTGGTTTGGCATAGGTCTGATAATAAACTCAGCCACTTGGTTCTTAACTTCTCTGTGTTTCAGTTTCTTCATATAATCATTGAATGATAATGCTGCTTTCTTGTTATCTTTGAAAAGTTTTCTAGCCTTGTGACACACTTTAAAGGATTAAGTGTTTACCGAGATATCCCATCGGTATTCTGCTTGCAATTTAAAGTGGAAATGCAGTTTAATTAAATCTGAAGAGCATACTGACGTCTTGCCTTAAAGCTTTGTAACAAGCAGCTATTTCACATTTATTACTTTGCTAGTTTCAAATATGACATAAAATATAATTCAGTGTTTTAATATAAAATGATCATGTGGTAATTACTATCCTCATTTATATGAATTTTCAGAGATTTAAGTAATTTTTCCAATATCAGACAACTAACTGATGGATGACAGAGGCATAACTCAAAAAGGATCTTTTGGGCTTCCCTGGTGGCACAGTGGTTGAGAGTCCGCCTGCCGATGCAGGGAACACGGGTTCGTGCCCCGGTCTGCGAGGATCCCACATGTCGCGGAGCGGCTGGGCCTGTGAGCCATGGCTGCTGAGCCTGCACATCCGGAGCCTGTGCTCCGCAACGGGAGAGGCCACAGCAGTGAGAGGCCCGCGTACCGCAAAAAAAAAAAAAAGGATCTTTTTATACCAAGTACATATCCTATTTCCTGCCTTTTTGGAAAAAAGAAATATATACATATGTATATATTTGGAAAGTCCTATATATGTGAGTGCATATAAAAATATTGAAGATTATCCATCTATCTATCATCTATCTATCAATGTAAAATCTCACTTAACTTTCATTACTTGGTGATTTTCAAATACCAACCAGTTAATTTAATGATTTTTTTTTCTCTTTCTTTTACACACAGCTCCAAAATTTCCCTTCTGTTTTTTGCCTCTTACTCTTTTTTCTTTGAATTATTTTTAATGAATAACCTGTCATACACTTTCTTAACCAAATCATCTTTACAACTTTGCTCTATAAAGTATACTCAATTTTAAGAAGTCTTTAAGCATTTTAAACATATATAATTGATTCCAAAATATCTTAACATAAATATAATTTTCAATTCTTATGCTAATTATTGTTGTTAACATATATGCAAACTTTATCTATTAATCAACTTTGGTTTTTCTATAAAATAAAAAAATTGTCATTATGTAAATAATTGTTTTTGATATATGGTGACAGTGAAGTGCTGTTCCTACTCTAAAAATAACCTTGGAAGCATCACTGTGGAATTAATATCTTAAACTAGAATCAATAGTTATCAAACATTTCCAGCTCTGCATTTTAGAGTTATAACTCCCTTAGCTTTTACATTCGTTTCAATACAGCCACACACTTAAATTATCTCAATTATATACTTCTCTTAAGAAACAGTCTGTACTTTGAGGTCAAGCAAACGCACCATATTGGGTAAAGAAACAGAAAAAAGAACAAAGAGGAATTAGAGAATGAATCTTATACTCACGGAATGTTCTATAAAATTCTTCAAGAGCCAGGTGCTTGTCTGAGTTAAAATCATCATATTTCAGTAGATCATACAAAGTGCAATCAGAAGGGTCCTTGCCAAGTTCTTCCTGTTTTATCACCTGACAAGAAAATTAAATTCAGGCAATTATATCTGTCTTAACATTTCTATAGTATAATTAATTATATGTAAGTCACTTAATAGGTAATTTAAGTCTGTAGTTGGGCAAAGAACTGAACCTATGAGAAACCTGGGTTTTCAGTTACTGGACATTTATTTTCAACTGTTTCAAAGATATAGTTAAAAATTTGACTTAGTTGCTTTGACGTTAAGATATGTACTTAGAATTTAGCCTAAATTTTCTAATACAGAAACCTCCCAGTAGGACCCAGAAAATCTGAACACTAAAAGGACATTTTTGTATTTCAGTCATTTCCTTTGCTCCACTTATATTGACTCAAGGAAATGCCTGCACATGAAAATTTCCTCCAATGTCTCAGTGACCCATGTCAAAATAGAACAGTTCTTCTCCAACAAAAATAGTGAGGAAATTTGGTCCAACTTTCATCTTCCTATTATTTGTAAAAAATGAAGTTAGTATTTTTTTTCTCTTCTGCCTGAACTCCTCTCCAGCTGGAAATGAAGGCATTTGGTATTCTGAATTAACTCCCTGGGTCATAAAGGAGCTATTCAACAAATGACTGTTTCCAGGAGCCAGATAGAATTAATGCACCAATTGATGATGGAAACCTACCCAAGCAGGGGTGAGGAAAATCACCAGACTGCTTTTCTACTCTGTGCTCTGTCCCATGGGGCAGCTTTTTTATATATATATAGCCTGTCTGGTAAAAGAGGTCTCCAAGATTTTTCAAACATTCCTTTTCATTCTGGGTAGCTGCATAGCTGTGTCCACGGTCTTTCATATTTGTCCACAGAGGGAGTGGTTCATATGGCTTGGAGCTTTGCTTCCCCGTGTTTTTTTTTTTTTTTAAGTTGGTGCAATCAGGAAACACAGACTCTGAAGTCAGCCAGCTCTGGGTTCAGACCATGCCAAGGACACTTAATAGTTCTAGAATATCTGGCAAGTCACTCAACCTTTTCTCAATTAGAAATTAAAGATAGTAACCTCTATCTCTCCTGGTTGTTGTGCAGACTTATAAAAACATGTATATGCTTATACACACACATATCGTCAAGTGCAAGACATACAGTATACATTCAGACCTAATCAAAGTTAAAAATAATGATTTTTATTTAACGTGCTTCTCATTATAATAATTCATGCAGATTTCCACACCAGCTTGTGCACGTTATAGTTGTATATTCATGATGCTTTATTATTTCTTTTGGTAGACCGGGATGATTCAAGCTTTGTCACAGCAATGGCAGATTGGTGATAGGAATTACTAAAGAGCTATTTTTAACCTTTTATGGAACATCCGTAAGTTAGAAGTTGTTATGCCTGCGCTTGGATGAGCTGCAGAGACAGCGCTGAGGATGGAGCTTAGCCGATGGATCACTAGAAGCTCCAGCCCCTCCTGTAGCCACCTGAGTGGTGACATGCAATGACAGCACCTGCACTGCTAAATACGACTTTTACACATCATGTGTTCTCTCTTCTTGTTTACTGGATTCAAATTTCATTGGCTAAGCTGGCATTTGCTGCCTTAGAAGGGGAGGAAAGTGAATGATTTATCTGCTTTCCATATAAATGGATATTGTCAATAGTGACGATTAAAGCCCTAGGCTTTAGCACAGTCCAGCTGGAGGAATTAACAAAACTATCTAATGGCTGAAGCTATCTCTCCTATAAGCCTAATGGGGAAACAAGTACTGCTTTTCTGTTTAGAAAGCAACGGCGCTCTCAGCCACTCTCCATCTGTTATTTGTTGGATAATGGGAAGTGACTTTTCCCAGGTGGCGGAGGGGCAGTGTGTTTGATCTTACCTCACTATACTCTTCCTAAAGACCTGCAGTGCCAGGACTGCGGTAATTTTTAGGATGCAGTGACACCAGGATTTGGTCAGATATTTTAATACTATTTTTAGTGACTTTTAGTCACGTACCTGTTTGTGAAACGATGGAACAGAAAGTTGGGGGAGAAGCTTTCATCATTGTACTGTATGTCTCATATTTATTTCTGTTCTAATATTTCACTCAAGTTAAATCATGTATAGACCCAGAGAACAGACTCCTACTTTTTTCCTTGAAACTGGTTTTGACATAAGACTAGCTTGCTTTTGATTTGATCTTGAACTTGATTTGATCATGATTATAAAACTCCAGCTGGATATGCTGTTTTAATGAATGTGCTTTAGGAAAGTGCATGGTCCTGGCTAGTGAGCTTTTTATAAAAATCCTTGTTCACAGACGCTTGGCCATGCCCACGCACAGGAGAGAGGTGATTGACTCCCTCATTCTTCCATATTTTAAATACACGTTTTCCTCATTTAGTCCATTTTTGGTCAATGAAATAGCCTACTTAAGACATGCTTCCTAGTAACTTTTTCTCTCCTTTGTTTCCTGATGGGAGCATTGGCACACTCTGGGGTGTTCCAAATGCAGAAGATACCTTCCTATAGACCTTTTAACCAGCCTGGGAAAATTGCTTCAGATATTTGGAGTTCTGATAGCCTTAACGAGCTGAATGTGTGACTGGGGGAAAGAAAGAATAAAACAAAATAGTAGTAATACATTAAGCACTCTGGTGCTGGGGAACCAAACTTGTAGGACATTTATATCATTTACCGTCTGGCTCTGGTTCCAAAGACTTCCCACTGTAGCTTCCTCAGAATGCATGTGTTACATCTGAACTAGAGATTCTTGACAAGGCCAGACTCACTGAATATACTGCCATTGAAGTATCTTATGTTGAAACTTTAGTCTAGGAGGCCAGTCACAGTTTCATTTGCAAAGTATCTTTTTAATTCAGGTAAGTACATTGTTTTTTTAGGCATAATGCTACTGCACACTTAATAAAGTACTGTGTAGTATAAAAATAACTTTTATATGCACTAGGAAACAAACAAACAAAAATTATGTGACTTGCTTTATTGCAATACTGTGGTAGTCTGGAACCAAACTGCAATATCTCTGAGACATGCTTGTACACTACACAGAATCTCAGATGACGATAACTTATCTAAAGATAAATAAAACTGGAAAGAGAGATAGAAAGTGCCAGAGGTAGATGCAGAGGATTGTCTCCCTGCTAAGAGATGCATGGTTATTAGATTTCTGGGGATAAGGCATGATTTGGACATCCAGGTTTATTATATTAACTCTCACAAAAGCAATAAGATACGTGTAGTTGATTTTGATGGTCTCAAGTCAGGTCATGGTGATGAGACCATCTGTGTAGGGGGTAGGAAGACAGAGGAGTCTAATCTTCCAGTTTTGTGTCTTGTTCTTTCCTCTCCTTGGTGGAGTGGGAGAAAAGATGAACTCGTGAGCTATACCACTCATACTGCCAACTACTAATTGGCACTTGCCAGCTCCCTCTACAAGGATTAAATCATGCGCTGCTGCAGCTGCTGACCTTCAACACCCCCTGAAAGGAGTTCAGGTGGAGAGCAGAAATGAGGCCCTCTGTGCTCTGCAAAAAAGTGGCAGAACAGGTCTTCAGATAGTTAGATATTTTCAGGAGACAATTTTATGAGCTCAATTCTTGCATCTCCTCATATCTAGAAAAGCACTAAAATCCTTCATGGTGACGTCTGCTCCTTGTGACGAGTAACCTTCACGAGACCAGCAGAAACCTTCTGCAAAAAATATGTGCTTGATTGCATGTACTCCCTCTTCACCAAAATCACATGTACACTGACCTGCCCCCCAAAATCTTTGGAGCAGTTTCTCAGAGCTCTCCGAAATGCTGTCTACTGGGCTATAGTCCTCATTTTGCCCCAAATAAAACAACTCACAGCTCTCACGTTGGGCATTTTTTTTTTCGATTGATAATATGTTCAAGTAATCTGAGTTCTTCCTCATCCTTTGAAACTATTTTTCTCAAACTAATCATGCCTGTGTCAGAATCACAATGGTCTTAGTAGAGTTAGAGCTCAGTGATCCTCTATTTTAAAGAAAGTCCATCACGTTTGTGAAGTTAAGCAGAGGTAGATATATTCAGTCCTTTACTTGACAAATGTGTAGGCTCAGAAAGGCTCCAAGGCTCAGAAAATAAATATACTCCTGTGGTAACAATACACATCTCCAGGCACTGGCTTTTAACTTTCTCCCACATCAATATAGGTTGGCTCTTCTGTTACTTGGTCCTCCAGACTACTTCTTATCCACTTTCTTCCTTTCTCCCTCTCTCCCTTCCTCCATCCCTCTTTCTTTCCTTTCTTTACAACCACCATATGAATAGTTCTAGGGACTGGAGATCAATTAGTAAGTAAGAATGACTCCCTTATGGAGTTAATATTCTAGAACGGTGAGTGGGAACATGTAATCAATTGAAAAAAACAAGATAATTATGGATGGTCAACAGCGCTTAAAAATAAACAATGTGAAAGGACAGAGGGTAAATAATTAATATTACAAATTATAATGGTATAATCATATATAACTGATGCTACCCTGCAATAGGTGTATTAAAAGAAAAGAATTGCATAAAACAATCACATCTTCTAAGTTCTCTTTTAGGTTTCGTAACATGCTTAACACGTTAGAAGACATTTAAAAAATCATTAGGGCCAACATTAATTTTGAAAGACTAGCTGAAGAGATAAAATTATTAAACAATTGGCGGGATGAAAACTATTTTAGTTTTAAGGCATTCTATATGGCTCACAGGGATTCTCTGAACATGAATGCCAACATGTTTAGTATACTTTGACATTCTAAAGGAATGCTACAAACAATATATTTAAAATTTTTAAAAAATTTAATTTTAAATTTCAAGTTGTCTTATGATACTATGAACAGAGTTAAAGCAAAAAAAAAAAAAAATATTTGAAACTACTTACTAAGGTTTCCAGCTACAATTGAAATTACTGTTTATTAATTGGAGCCCTGAGCTACACCTAACCCAACAATACAGGCCTTACCTTTCTGTTTTAAGTGCTAATGGTTGCTGTTATTATTCTGAAATCCTTAGCCCTTGAAAGGAAATTCCCGATTCTACTAGGATCTACCTACTGGCATTGCCAATGCCATTTTAACAACTGGTTTCTGCTGCCTTATTTTGTATACCTGACAGGTTTATGGGGTTTGTAAATGTTGAATAGGATTAATTACCACGGCACTCCCAGACAGTCCTCACTTATCTCCTTCTCTACCCAAACAAAGGCTTATTTATTTGCATTTAGTTTGTTTCCACTAAAATAGCATTTTATCTATGGGATAAAACAATTCTTACCAATCTCATTACACATAAATATGTTGACTAGCTACAAGAACCCTTTTAAAAATCTTTATAACTGTAATAGGCTTAACAACTCAAAATAAAGACTAACTGTCCATTCCCTATGTAACAGTTCTAATAAATTTTAAAGAAAATGGATATGTACAAAGTCTGCAAAGACATCAGCACCATGCCTATCCTGTTAGCTTAAAAATATCTAGCGTTATTTATTCTTTTTTATTTAATTTTGTAAATGAATTCACATATGGTAGTCATTGAGCAAATGCCTCTTTAAGTCAAATATATATAATATAATAATCTAAATCCTGAGAACAAGTAGTTCCTTTTATTATTTTAATAAACAGTTGTCATGTGTGCACATTAAGGAAATATTTCATTCTAATATGTATTCCTAATGTGAATCAGCTTATTAAGATGACAGAATCTAAATGAAGAAAAAAGCTAAATCAATATACTCAATACAGCTGCTAATTTAAACTCAGACTCACAGGGGAATGACTTTGCATACTTAAACTCCATGGGTGGTTATTTTATGAAATGGGGAGAAGGCTGAGGAACACATTTGCCAAGCCATTAGCACCATTTCACTTCAAGAACTCTACGTTGGCTGCTCTTAAATTAAGCAAGGAGAATTTTAGGCTGAGGTTGGCTCTAATGCCTTGGCACATACAATACAACCAACCCCTAAACCTGTAAATGCCTCAAGGTTATGAAATCAAAACCTAAGGACAACGGGTCACAAACAACTAGGCTTTAATCTGTAGCCAATTAGTACTTTCCTTACTTTGCTTTCACCTTCTCTCTGTAAAAGTTTTCCCTAGCTCCCCTCCGCAGAATGCTTCTAACAACTTTTGGTATGGCGCTGTCAGATTTGAATGGATTTTTGCTCAGATAAACTCAACATTTTAATATGCTTCAGTTTATCTTTTAACATTGCTAATAAACTCAAGGGTGCCATTCTGCTGAGTGAAGTCTGCATATGTATCCCCTCATTTTACTCTGAGGAACCATGATGCGAGAAGTAGTTGTCCTTTCTCTAAGGGACAATTTATACAAATTCCCTTGTGCTTCTAACCCTGGTTAACCTCTGTGACCCTATAAAATCCAAGTCTTCCCATATTGCTCTGCACACTTCCCAATCTGACCTAATCTCATTTCCTTTCCAACTCAAACCCATCATAGTATCCTCTGTAAATCCTGCTCTCTGATCAGAAAATTCTCTTTTGGCTTCTATTTTTATGAAAACATGTTCTTCACCATACTGACTTTAAGAAAATCTGGCTACCCCTTAAGAAAACCAGTTGTCCAATAATTTTAACAATTGGAGACTAATTTTTTTCTCATGTCTATTCTACCTCAATGGAAGGAAGATGGTCAAAAATTAAATGCTTCCCTATTGGCACTTCTGGATTTCTTCCTCCTCCCAAATGAGTTTTCTTTCATCAGATAGATAGATAGATAGATAGATAGATAGATAGATAGATAGACAGATGGATGGATGATAAATAGAAGCTACTCCTTTGAATGTCAGGTCATTCAGTTACATAATTCTTTCCTATTCTCTCCCCATAATTCACCAATGATTTACCCCTCAATTCACAATATTTCTGTCTACCTTAACTCTTTATCAATATCCCCAGAAACTTCAAAATGCATATGAATAAACCACCAGGAAGAGTTCTATGCTTCTTTTCATAGCAAATGATCATTAACCTTCTCTCTTCCAATGAACTTTTCCTACATACCAGCCTGCCAAAAGGGATGTGATCATACCTTAGGTCACTTCATCCTGAAATCCTCATTTCAAGCATTACAGGTCTATTTTGGAATAACATATGTTCTTAAAACCATAAATGTGTTACTGTGTAGCTGAGCGCCTGACCATACTAGTCACATACACAATACTTAGGGGAGAAACCCTGTTTGTTATTATGTTTCAAATAAAGACTATACTTTACATTTGTTAAGGCTTTTTCAGTGAGTTATTATCCTATGAGACATACATTTGAATATTAAGCAAATTTGCAGCATATTGCTACAAGGACAATTTTCACTGAAGCAAGCATTAGTAAAGCTCAGATTTCACCATAGACCCAAAGAGAGCCCTGAATTCTTGCTGTTGGAGAAGGCAATTTAAGAGAAGCAGGAGAGAGATACAGGTAATAGAGATGAACCTCAGACACTTGTTTAGATTTGGGGAATGGAACTAAGAGAGAACACCAAACAAGCAAAGTTTCACACCGTCAGCCTGGTCTTTGGAAAGAGCCAGAAAATTTGATTTTGCCTTTAGTGCATAAAACCGGTTACTGGCTGAGACCACTCAGTTCTACTACCTCATTCTGAATAGGACCCAGGCAGTATAGCACAGATTTAAGAAAAGATACAGGGCTGCCTAGACCAAAGTAAATTAAATGTCCATTTACCCGTTGTCAATAAAGAGTGAAGAGACATCTTAAAACAAAAATGCTCAACAAATACTTTAAATGTGATTGAAATATTACCTTTGTCATATAGTAATTAAGACACGTATATGGGAGAGGAGAGAGTGAGGAACTGTTCTGTTCCTGTAAAAATGCTCCCACACTCTCCCCTGTCATCCAACTCCATGTCCCTCAGGAAGGCAAAAATCCTCACCAAGGGTGAAAATGGACATCATACACACTTGAGGAAAGAGAGAGAGGTGGGATTTCGCTTGGTTCTGAGGGTATAAAAAGTAAGGCAGAAGACAGAAGATAAGAATTTCTACTAGTCTCAGGGATTGAAGACTTATTTGCCAAAGGAAAGACTGTGCCAGATATTGCTTTATTTTTTTTTAACATCTTTATTGGAGTACAATTGCTTTACAATGGTGTGTTAGTTTCTGCTGTATAATAAAGTGAATCAGCTATATGTATACATATATCCCCATATCTCCTCCCTCTTGCACAGATCGGTTTTTGATGTTGGTGTTATTATATTCTATAACTTGCCATTAGTTTTTAAGAAAGGCACATAGATGTTGGCAACTACTGAAAGTGATGTATTTGGTTATACACATTTAGGGGGAGAATATAAATAAAACAGAACTATATTGTTTTGAGTGATAAGGAATTTGGAGCCCCAGGGAAAATTAAGGAGTTGAAACTGAGAGATAGACTTGGGTCTTGCATCTGTGGTACAGAAAATGCAAGGCATGATCTGGACAGAGCACAAGGAAAGGAGAAGTGTACAAAGTGCTTCATCTAAACTGGATTTCAATGTGTGATTTGTGTAATATGTGATATAATCCCATCCTCTACCACCCTATACATCTTCAGTCATTCAACCGAGTACATATTGCTTTTTGCAAATGGATTGTGTGTGTGTGTGTAGCTCAAAAAGAAATGCAAAGGGAATGACAGACATCTGGATTATAGAAACGTTAATAGTATTATTACAATTACTACTACTATTATCATTACTCAGTTACTGTACGATACTAACTGAGGACTTATATATTTTTAAAATATTTAAATTGTAAAATATAGTCAATTAAAGCATATTGTTTCTTTCATAACACATCTATGTCTGTCTTAATCAAGATATTGCTTTCAATTATTTCTTATAACTTGGTTTTATGGGCAAGAAAAAACTGCACAAAACTAGGTATTTTACAGTTTGACAGGTAAGGATATTTTAGTATAATATATATCAGCATCTTAAAAACAAAATACATATGATACTTATTTAAAGTTTAGTTCAATTTAACATCATATCTGTAAAGACAGGGGCACTATATACTCTGGAGAAAAATGCCCACCACCACAGTGGTTGCAGAATGATGCCATGTACTTGTCTCTAGCCTAGAACTCAGGATTTAACAACATTCATACTAGCTATGTGAGATAAGCAGATGAGTACTTCAAATGATGTGAGAAAAATAAATAATGAATAAATAAATAAAACATGCTACCATTTATTTTTCCTAATTTCTTGGAATAACCAAACTATTTTTCTTCTTTTGTAAGAAACATTTTTTCATTGTGAAAATTGGTATTAAAATGCTTGCATATTTAATAACGTGTACATAGATTTCTGGGTTATAATGGCCGATTTGTTCTCACCTATCAGCTGATTGTAAACATTAAAAAATGCAGGGCTTCCCTGGTGGCGTAGTGGTTGAGAATCTGCCTGCCAATGCAGGGGACACGGGTTCAAGCCCTGGTCTGGGAAGATTCCACATGCTGCGGAGCAACTGGGCCCGTGAGCCACAATTACTGAGCCTGTGCTCCGCAACAACAGAGACCGCGATAGTGAGAGGCGTGCGCACCGTGATGAACAGTGGCCCCCGCTTGCCACAACTAGAGAAAGCCCATGCACAGAAACGAAGACCCAACACAGCCATAAATAAATAAATAAATACATTTTTTAAAAAATGCAAAGGATGAACTGGATGGAAATATTGATCAGTTGCTCATCCACTAACTCAAGCATGTGTGCCCTCTTTATATTTCCATTATCCTCCACGGTATGCACAGGAAACTTAGATTGGAAAATTTAATTAGAGCTAACAATTATATCATGTTTTCTATGTGCTAGTTATGTTTCTAAGAAGTCTACATTTTCAAAATAATATCAATATCACATCCAGCTTACATACTAGGTGTTATTATCATTGTTGATATGTAGAAAGGGAAGTTGGGACACACAGAGTTTGGGTCATTTGCTAAAGGTTGCACAGGAATTAAGTAGTAGATATGAGTCCAGGTTCTATAATCAAAGTTCTTAAACTGTGATACTATAGATCTTACCCCCTTTAACTATTGCTTTTTATTATCTCTTTCTTCTCTCAACTACCTCTAGTTTCTAATTTACTTGAAAATCTGCAAGAGAAGCTTTAGAATATATATTCATTATGTGGAGTATGAACAGAACACGGGCAGCCAGCTTTTATGCTGAATTTATAAAACCTCAAAGCCAAATTACGTTCATTAATTTTTACTTGCCATTGGCAGTATCTTGGAATTACAGATTACATTTCTGCTAATAATAGCTTGTAAATTATTAGCAGACACCATTAAGATCCTTTTCCCTTTTACTCTTTTAATTTAAATTATTTTGAAACTTGATATTAAATGAGGATATTATATGTTTCCAAGCTGATTTTTAAAGTCATATATATTATTGACTTTAATATTATAATACTTGGAATACAAGTTCCTTAAAAGCACCTGTAACCTAAAAAGACACAAGTCAAAAACAATATTTATGCTCGTAAGAGCTAGAAATGTATTATATCTTTTCCACGGCGTCAGTTACAACCTTCTGGTTTTTTCATAGCTGATTGCTGACAGATGAGACGCTAACATTTCCACTCTATAAAGCTGAAGGAAGGACTGGGGCATGTCTTCAGGGGTTAGTAAGTATTACCTCCCCAGATCCTTCCTTGCCTGTACCTTGTGGATGGTCAACATATAAACAGGATTCTGAAGATCCTTTCTGCTCTCACATGATAACTTTCAGATGAATTGGAAGGGCACTTTTCAGATGCAAAAGCAAATCCAAATCAAAGGTAACAGGAAGAACAAAACTAAACGTTGTAGCAGATGACTTTATTATGGGTTGTGCTCTGTCCTCCCCAAAGATATGTTCAAGTCTTAACCCTGAGGACTTCAGAATGTAAACTTTTTTGGAAATAGGGTCATTGAAGATGTAATTAGATACTGTAAGATGTGGTCCTTCTAGAGTAGGGTGGACCTTCAGTCCAATATGACTGGTATCTTTGAAGAAGGGACAAAATGATGTGAAAACAAATACACAGAGAGAAGCTATTTGACTGCAGAGGAAGGGACTAGAGTGATGCACCTACAAGCCAAGGAATGCCTGGCACTACCGGAAGCTGAGAGAGGCAAGAAAAGACTCTCCCCCGCAAGAGGCTTCAGATAGAGCATAGCCCTGCCAACACCTCCATCTCAGACGCTGAGCCTCCAGAACTGACAGAGGGGTTGTCTGAGCCACCCAGTTGGCGGTACTTTGTTATGGCCACCCTAGGAAACTAATATAAACTTGGATGTAGCAGAAACTTGAAACAATTATAGGTGAGTGATGTCAATGCCATTTTCCAGTGATGAGCAATTTTCTCTTTGGACTCAGAAGTGGGTCCTAGATTTGGTCAGATCATGTGTCACACCCAACCACTGGTTAAAGAAGTGTAGACATGTTAATGAAAACTAAAAACTATTATAAAATTAAAAAGTAAGAAACCAAAAACACAATATATTTGAATATGTCAGACATGCATAGATCCAAGTGACATACCTTAATTATAAATTCATTTTAACTGAATTACGTCATTACTAGAAATGTAAAATTCTAAACAGTTTCATTCTTGAAAAATAAATTATGACATGTATGACAACATGAATATCTTAATTAAAAGTTGTCTAACTTTACCTTAAAATTCCAGAATTTCATTCCTTGAATCCCAGGGCCTGGGACTTAGTAACTACTCATTAAATGTAAGCTGAATTAAAGAAGATAATGAAAACGGTGTGTTTTTTAATTACCTAGAATGACAAGTCAATTTGCTCACAAGGTCACTTTGACGTGAAGTCTCTAAACTAAGTTACACTATCCTAAAACTTGAAATACTTGCATAATAAGACCGATATTCCACATTGTTGGATTTTTTTAAGTAAGCCATAAAATTAAATATGAAATGTGAATGGCATGATGTTGTGGAAATAGACAATTGAATTTTTTTCTTGAAAACTATATTTCCTGTTAAGCACAGCAGCAAAATCCACCTTAAGATCCACTATAGGAATTACCATGGACTCAGCAACACTCCTCAGGGCTATCACCAATTTCCTAGTCGCCCTGGAGTGGCTTATTCTCTCCTTTTCTCCCTAAAAACCTATATATATTTGTGGAGAAATTTTATGTCCATCATTTTACATTTCCGTCACTATTCACAAGTAATTTAGGTTCTTAAATCTGGGCATTTCAATTTCCTTCAGCAGTCTGTCTCAGTAACACACACATTAAAATATTTCTAATTTTCCAAAATGGCTCACATAAAGACCTTTTGTCTATTAAAATATTCTCTTCTCTTTAATAACAATTTGTCTATATGTATCATTTTGGTGGCAATTTTCAAAGAAATGAAATTTAATAATGTTGACATAATATTAAAATCAGATTTAATATACCTGATCTTTGATAATTAAAAAAGTACTGGAGTAGGTCAATAATTGAATACCTTCTTAAATCACTTATTTACAATATGTTATAGATGTACTGTTCAGTAATGCTCTTGAATACCAGATAAACAAGCTTCCATTGACTGATAGAAAATTAAACATTACAAAAGCTCCAGAATATATCTGGAGATATTTTATAAATTCTATAAGAGAGAACTGGCAATTCCTTTAGGTATTTAAGGTATAGAAACCGGTCAAAAGTAGGTATCTCTTTTAAATTGTACAACATCATACAAATATTACTTAAAATTAATACTGCTGATAGAGTAGTCAAATTTTTCTCTTAAAAATATTTTATGTCTATAGTCAAATTATATGAATAAAAATATTTTTATTTATATAGCATAAATTCACACAAATGTAAATATATCGCATATGCTATACTTAAATTAGCTTGTTAATTTAGTCATTAATCTTACCTGAGTTAGTTCATTGATATCTACAAGTCCATTACTGTCGGCGTCAAAATATTTAAACATTTGATCCACCAGCAACTTCTTCCGAAATATGTCATCACCGTTAGGGTTTTCATTGTCCTGTGTAACATATTTTTGATTTTGTAAATCTAAAATCATGCTTTTCATCTTGCTGTATTCAGTGGCCTCGCAGTTATCTCCTGTAACAAAAGAACTAAGTTATTTTCAAAACAATATTAGAAAGGAATCATTTATTTTATTAATGTTTTAAGCTGATATCTAGTAGATAGCATACTTTGTACATAATATTTATGTTTCTACTTGCATACTTTACTACTTGTACAAGGAAAAAAGAATGGGCTATTTACATGAGAGGATAGAAAATTTTCATTACTATCAAATCCAATAACAACACAAATACTGTGTGTTTTCTCGATGACAAAGTCATTGATTCTATGAATGTACATAGAAAAACATGATAGCTTCAATTGGTTCCAATGTTTAAATACACTACCTTAGTTTAACTCCTCACTATACATGTCTATAGTGATAATTTCACAGGTTTTGAACATGAGGTTCAGGGAGATGAAATGGCTCACCCAAACAAAGGGTTAGATTGTGCTGGATTTTGTGCTTAAACTGATATATATATCTGGCTCCAAAATAGTAAGTTTTTAATTGGAAATATATATATTTTTTACATTTGGATTTGTTTTGAAGAAATTTGTGTGTATTTACATTTTTTCTTGATTCTATTTTGTTTTGTTTTGTTTTGTTTTGCGGTACGCGGGCCTCTCACTGTTGGGGCCTCTCCCGTTGCGGACCACAGGCTCCGGATGCGCAGGCTCAGCGGCCATGGCTCACAGGCCCAGCCGCTCCGCGGCATGTGGGATCTTCCCAGACCGGGGCACGAACCCGTGTCCCCTGAATTGGCAGGCGGACCCTCAACCACTGCGCCACCAGGGAAGCCCTCTTGATTCTATTTTTAATGATGCTAAGCTCATATTTGTTTTCTTACAAAAGTTTATTTACTTATTTTTCTGATATTCATCTATTTCTCCGTTTAGAGTCTTGGTGTATAATATGAAATATGTTTCCATTTTGTATCTTGAAGTCTTAACCTGTCAATTTCATTTCCACAGCTAAAGTATGAGCTTACTGAAGTAACAACACATTACAGATTTTCAGTATCTCCCATAAAATAACCAGCAGAACACTGGGAACTTCACAGTTAATGGAAATTGTTGCTTGGCTTAATATCTTCAAAAATAACTGCAATTGCTCTAATATCTTGACATCATTATTTTACAAAGGATTTTTCTTACAACAGTCTCCATGTTGATGTCTTTATAACACATTGAAATGAAATGTGCTTACTATTGATAGCAAATGTGATATAAAATGTATACAGAAAATACAATGTGTAATGTAATTTATAAATGAAAAAGTAGGCATTATATTAGCTGAGAATTTTCACAATATATTTTTTAGGAAAAAACCTAACTTTATAGTTGTAGTTCATTTCGACAGTTAAGCTGTGACAGAGTCTACAATATTTCTAAAGATTTTAAAATATATGTCTGAGAAGCATGGGGTTGGGGTCTCATTCCTTTTCCCGACAAGATGGAAAACAATCTCTTCCAGAGAGATGAGAGACTATCTTGTTTTTCAAAGACAGTGAAATGGCTTCAGTTTTTCAGCAATTTTAGTGTTTAGTAATCCTGTCAAGAACTTCATTTTTTACAAGATGTAAACTTTGTACCACAAATTAAGTGAATTTTGCACTATTCTGTTCTCAGTAAAGAATAATAATATGTTTTCATAATAGAACAGAAATCACTGACAAAAGGGAAAAGTAATCAAGTCCAGAGGGATAGGTAACAATTTTGGTGTCTGTGAAAGATGCATAAGAGGAGCCTTCAAATACGTGTGCGTGTGTGTGTGCAGCAGGAAGAGGGAGAAAACCATTCCAACAGCCCTCCCTGGGATTTCTGTATTTGACCTTGGACCTGCCTGTCCTTTCATCTGACTGATGGGAAGGAGGATGGAGTCTGGGGGAAGTGACCTGTGTCTATCCATGATGAGCAGGTGAGAACATGGGAAATAGAATTTAAGTGCTGAACACCTTTTAACTAATATTTGAAATTTGGTGTGAGGAGATACAATTTTAGGTTGTTACACTCTAATTTTGATCAAATCAAGTAATACAATCATCATCATGCTCTCTCTATAGATACTTTTTCCCAAATTGTATATTCCCTGGCAAGTCCAGGTATTGAGGTAGTTGCTGGCAATCCAAAGAAAACAAAAATAAAAGCATTGCAGTTAAGGCATTCACATTCTATGGAAATGTGCAATAAACAGTCCTAAAATTATGTAACACTTTGTAGAATTTAAAGATTTTAAATAATTGCTGTTACAGATTTTTTTTAGTAATAAATAGATACATCTATTATTAATATATAGATTACCTGTAATGCAGGCTTTCTATGTGCCAGGAACTTTTTATGTATTAAATCACTTAACTCTCATGACAATCCAACAAGAAAGACCTTATAATTACCATTATTTTACAGATGAAGAACTAAGACACAGAGATTAAATAACTTGTTCAAAACTACAGAGCTAGAAAGGAGCACAGTGATTTTTACAGCCAGGCAACATCTCTTTTAGCCTTTATTCTCTACTTTTCTCATCTTCAGAACTGAGTTTAAAATCAACTTATACATGGATTCAGTAAATTTGTCCAAGGATTATTTGGAAAGTGAAAAACAAATATAATAATAAACTCCAGGCAATATCATTGCTTAAATTGCAGGTAGAGAAAAAAGAACTTGCAATGGGAGAGAGAGAAAAAGAAAAGGAGTATCTGAGAAATAGCAAGAAAACTGTAAGTACTGAAGAGGAAGCTAACGGGAAAAGAACTTTTCAAGAAAGAGGGTGTGATGAAAGGTTAAATGTTTCAGAGTAAAAATAAGATAAGAAATGAAACCTGCTCATTAGATTCCTTAAGTTGGAGGTAACTGATGACAATAAAGGGAAATTTTAGTGAATAAATGGAAAAGTCCTATTACAATAGGTTAAAATGAGTAAAAACAAAATGACGATTTGGAAATATTAAATGTTTACTACCCTTTTAATAAGGATCAATATAAAAAAATAGAATTAATGAAAAAGAATAGATATTTAGAAATAAACATCAATGTATATTAAGAAATCATGGCCTCATCCAAGAATAATTTCAAGAAGGAAGTTAAGAAATTTTAGTTTGTTGATTTGTTTGCTTTGGTAGGATTCCTTTCTCAATACTTAATCAACCGATGGTGTTAGGAAAAGAAACCTGACACCTGCTGGCGTTAGGCAGCGAAAGGAAAGAAAACTTCTGGACTCACTTGGTGCTCTTGGAGACCAGTAAGAGATCACCTCTGCTGTGCCTGTTCTAGACACTGAGGACAAGATGAATGAGGTCGCCACCTGATGGTACCTATACCATCCTCCTGCCTATGAATGCAGATTCCAGGGCTGTGCTGACTCTGGACTCAGAGTGATTCTAGGGCAGTTAAAATCCACCAGGTCTTGTGGGGCCTGGAAGAAAGCAGAATCTCTTTCTTTTTTTTTTTTTTTAACTTTTTTTCTCATTTAAGTAATAGATTCATAATTTTATTCCAACTAAACTATTTTGTGAAACAAAAAACATGCTTGATAATGCCACATGGCCAAAACATGCATGATATTTCTGTATTCTTATTATGTGCACAAGTTCTCACTTGTTTTTTCTAATTAATTTTTATCGGAGTATACTTGATTTATAATGTTGTGTTAGTTTCTGCTGTACAGCAAAGTGAATCAGTCATACATATATACATATCTGCTCTTTTTTAGATTCTGTTCCCATATAGGTCATTACAGAGTATTGAGTAGAGTTCCTCATGCTGTACAGCAGTTATTGTTGGTTACCTATTTTATATATAGCAGTGTGTATATGTCAATCCCAATCTCCCAATTTATCCCTCCCCCCTCCCCCGCTTTCCCCCTTGGTAACCATAAGTTTGTTTTCTACATCTGTGACTCTGTTTCTGTTTTGTAAATAGGTTCATGTGTACCCTTTTTTAGATTCCACATGTAAGTGATATCCTGTGAGATTTGTGTTTCTCATTCTGACTCTGACTTTCAAATGGTCAAACCTGTTTATTGGCAAGGCTTCTCCAAGACTCTACTGAACTGAGGATAATTACATTTTATATATCTGATAGTACCACCATCAGTTTTGAGTACACGATAAGTGCTCAAAAATATAGAGTTCATTAGTACATAGGGTTCTTGGTGTTATATACTCCATGGGTTTTAATAAATGTATAATGACATGTGTGTACCTGTATCTACAGAGTAGTTTCACTGCCCTAAAGATCCTCTGTGCTCTCTGCCTATTCATCTCTCCATCCTCCTTAACCCCTGACAAACACTGACCTTTTTACTGTCTCCATAGTTTTGCCTTTTCCAGACTGTCATAGATTTGGAATTGTATACAATATGTAGACTTCTCAGATTGGCTTCTGAGAAGTCAATGCATTTAAGATTCCTTTGTGTCATGGCATGTTAGCTCATTTCTTTTTATCACTGAATAACATTCCACTGTCTGCATGGACCACAGTTTATTTATCCACTTACCTACTGAAGGACATCTTTATTGCTTCCAAGTTTTGGCAATTTTGAGTAAAGCTGCCGTAAACATCCATGTTTAGGTATCTGTGTGGACTTACATTTTCAAATCCTTATCCTAAGGAGCATAATTACTGGATTGTATGTAAGATTATGTTTAGCTGTGTACAAAATCACCAAACTGTCTTCCAAAATGGCTGCACCAGTTTGCATTCTCATCGGCAATGGATGAGAGTTCCTGTTGCTCCAAATCCTCACCAGCACTTGGTGTTGTCAGTGTTTTGGACTCACCATTACAATAGGTGTGTAGTTGTGTCACGTTGTCTTACAGGGAATTTTTTAAATGAATGAGGGACTATATTTTACAAGAGACATTGGTTCCATAACCTTTCCCCCACTCTCTGCACACACACAATGTGATTTGGCTTAATTTAACATCTCCTTAAACGTTGTTGACTAGTTAAGTGAAAATGATTAAAAACACAATTAATTCAATTGACATGCTTACTGATTAATTTTGGGAATTACTCTTACTGGAAATAAAAGGAAAGTATTGTGAGTTAAATATTAATTCTCCAAACACTTTGTTCCTTATGATGTAACTTTTTTCAATTATATGCCACATGGTCATTGACAACTGCCTACATCTATACAAGCAGTATTAAAAAGGGGTTTGATTTTCTAGCTTGGCAAATGTGGTATTATAATTTAATAAAGGTGTTCTAGTAACCAGGTCACTTTGCTCTCTTTACCCTGAAAGAACATTAATTAAAATGCTTTTGAGGGACGAGATTAGGCATCCCATGCTCTGTTTTCAATTATATTCTTCAAAGGTGACACACTTTGGAGCAAGTAGGCAGCTTAGCTCTTACTATCCCCATCCTCTCTCATCACCCTCACAAACAGAATCACATATTATAAAGTAAAGATGCAGAGAATGCTGGCAGAAAACACAACAAAATAAAACAGAGCACAATACAATGATGATGGCTATCTAGAATGCTTGGGAACCTTAGTGAAAAATGTATATTTATCTTACCTGAAATAAATACAACTTGTAATAAAATTATCACAATTGCTCAAGTGTGTGATTTTAATGTTTAGTGAATTAACAGTCTTTTAAGTCATTATCTTTATAGTTAAAACCAAGAAAATACAGTACGCTTCATATGAAAAGGCATACCTCCTATAAAATACGTGAGAAGTAGCTAATGATGTCAAACAGTTTATGAAATAAGTTTTTCCTAATTAATTATTGTTTGTTTTCTGGCAACCTTTCTACAAATATTTTGTACACAATATGAAGGACTTTCATCTTTTCACATTTTTGCAATTGCTGTTAAAGTATGAGTGCATGTTGCCTTAAAAATTATACTACACAGTTCTTACAGGTCTCATTGTGGTAGTCTGTGTTTTATAGAAGTTTTTAATTTTTATTTATATTATCTGGATCTATAATATTTCAAGGAGTAAAGATATATAAAGGATATTCTTGAATTTTTAAAAAATTTGATGAAAGTAATTTAAAAAAGTAATCAGGTTACGAAAAATTGTCTATCCCTTAATCAAGTAGAGTCAAAACTAAGACTTGGCGCGCGCGTGTGTGCGGGAGGGGGCGGGTGGGGAAGGATCGCCAGCGAGATCCCGAGTGCCCGCCCCCGCCCCCGCCCTGGCCCCCAGCTCCCACCGGGTCGGCCCGGCTCAGCCATGATCAAGGCGATCCTCGTCTTTAACAACGACGGGAAGCCGCGGCTCTCCAAGTTCTACCAGCCCTACAGTGAAGATACACAACAGCAAATCATCAGGGAGACATTCCATTTGGTATCTAAGAGAGATGAAAATGTTTGTAATTTCCTAGAAGGAGGATTATTAATTGGAGGATCTGACAACAAACTGATTTATAGACATTATGCAACATTATATTTTGTCTTCTGTGTGGATTCTTCAGAAAGTGAACTTGACATTTTAGATCTAATTCAAGTATTTGTGGAAACATTAGACAAGTGTTTTGAAAACGTCTGTGAACTGGATTTAATTTTCCATGTAGACAAGGTTCACAATATTCTTGCAGAAATGGTGATGGGGGGAATGGTATTGGAGACCAACATGAATGAGATTGTTACACAAACTGATGCACAAAATAAACTGGAGAAATCTGAGGCTGGCTGAGCGGGAGCTCCAGCCCATGCTGTATCAGCTGTAAAGAATATGAATCTTCCTGAGATCCCAAGAAATATTAACATTGGTGACATCAGTATAAAAGTGCCAAACCTGCCCTCTTTTAAATAAAAAAAAAAATTAAAGGCCACTCCCAGGTAAAATCCGGGGGAAAAGTCATCTAAGTTTACCATGCAGCTGTTTACCAAAAATAGAGGAGAGTCTTAACTTCTGCTCTTGGATTTAAGTCAAGGTACTGCATAGAAGTCATGTAAAATCAGTATGGAAGTTCATTGTTGCTTTTCTTGCTCAGTGATTTTGAAGAAATTGAGTAGTTACAGTGTGATTTTTTTCTTTATTCTCTAAACTGCATTCCCATGACCATCTAAGGCATGCCTCTATGTATTGGCTACCACAGTATTTTGAAAAGTGTTTGGGACATTTCTTTAAATTATGTATAACCCAAAATATTCGTGTTTTGTATGGATCACAAATACAGCATTCCTTAATTCTTTGTTATTTGTCAGAATTGTTATTTAAAGAACGAAGTATGTATTGCATGAAAACATTATGACTTTTTCTCTTAGTTTAAATAAACTCCAAGGTAACTGGACTTCTAAAGCAAAAAACAAAAAAAAACAACAAAAAAAACCTAAGACTCATGTAACTCCATTAAGAGCAGGACTCTTTGTACTTCTGAACACTAAATAATCTTGTCCAATAATTTTATCACAGTACCCAATATGTGGTTTTCAATGAAAATTGTATTGTTTGCATTGACCTTACAGAAGGTATGCTATTCATATCTGTGAAGCCATAGGCATATAATGATTTTAATCCAATATATACACAGCAATTATTGTGTGCTGGCACTGTTCTAAGTATTTTACAGATAGCTCATTTAATCTTTAAAAGGATCCTGTGAAGTAAGTACAATTACTATACCATCTCCTTGAAACATAATAAGCCCAATAACAGGCTTGACATTTGACTTTACGTGAAAGATTAAGAAAATTCTAACCCAACAATTGTAAGCGCATCATACTAGTTAACTCAGACATTTCTCATGAGGTACACAGGACTCACAAGTTGCATCTATTTGTCTCTTGAGAAGATAGAGAAGCTTTAAGTATTCTTTCTTTTATGTTACTCTACAAATTTGTGTGAAATTCTGTCAAGAATTTACAGTTTTCTGAGGACTGCCTGCATACACATATTCATGTATATGAATACACATATTCAATAATAAATCATGTGTCTTTTCTCTGCTACACTGACAGAGAGAGAGGTCTTTTGGTTGGTAGGATTTTTAATTTCCCCAACAATCATTAGGAATGCTGCATAACATTGATAGAAATGACTCTCCAAGCCTGTCTAAACAACATAACTTCAAAAATATGAATCAAATGGAGATATTAACAGGCAAACTTGATAAACCACAATGATAGAGAAACACTGTAATACTTCTAGATGGGAAATGTAGA
The DNA here is from genome assembly GCF_964374135.1 of Grampus griseus. Taxonomy (NCBI): domain Eukaryota; kingdom Metazoa; phylum Chordata; class Mammalia; order Artiodactyla; family Delphinidae; genus Grampus; species Grampus griseus. The sequence continues at coordinate 4,386,623 of NC_138997.1, forward strand.
TCAAGCAGCCAGTAAGCATAGTGCCTTGGTGTGGAGCAAACCCAGAAATATACTCTTACAGGAATACAGTACCTTCTATAAGCATCAGGTTTAATGCTACATTTATATACAGTAGAAGGTTGAGGTTGAGTTACTTTCTTCCTGAAGTTTATAGTTTGGTGTTAAGTTTCCAAGTTATGAGCATAAGCATATGTCTTTTTCTGGTCACTGAATATCTTATTCAGTCAAGAGTTCATATATGTCTTGTCTCAGAATATCTCGGTTACTCTTTGTCTTATTTATCACAAAAAATACAAAAATGATAGTAAAAAACAGGATTTCTTCTATGGTTTCTACTTTATATATTTTCTATATAGCCTATTCATTATTTTCCATCAAGCAAACAAAAGAGATAATAGTCATGAATGGGCATCAACCCCCAGCTATGTCTTTATCCTGTTAAATTTAACATAAAGAAATATTCTTTCCAAAGTACACCTAATTCTAAGCAACAGTAAATATTCAAATACCATTATACACTAAACATCACAACAGTAACATTTATAGTATTGTTGTTCTTTTGTTTTATGATAAATACTTTCATACAGGTTCAATGCTGAAGTGGGTTAGTATATGTAACAATTAATAGCTTGGATTTGGGAAGAGATCTTTTGTATGTATTGCATGTGTGGGGGGCAATATCACCTTATTGGATTTTTTATCTTGATACAATGATCATGTACAAATAATTTAGTTGAATAAATGTAACCCGTAAAAAACCATGTCCCTGGGGTAGTCACTATGTGTTGTCATTATTTCTTTTAAGAACAGCTGACCTTCAGGAGACATCGTCCAATGAGAATCCTTTGATATTTCACATTTCAATTGGTCATAGCATGGATGCTAGCGCTAACTGCCTCCTCATTGACCCCAAACCAACCAAATAAACACAAATGATTCTACCAATTTGTGTCTCTCTGTATAAAAGGATCATCCAATGCTCTCAAGAGTCCTGGTAGCAGCAGTTAAATAGTTCAGTCATCGACAGAAGACTTCTTCAACTGGACTGCCATTCTCTACTATATAATGATTCTATGGAATATTTCCAAAGTGGACCCCTAGTTTTGTCTGAAATTGCAATAACATAAAATACTATATATTAAGAACATTTGGTCATATATTGCCTACATGCAACATCTATTGTTTTGTTTTCTGGAAGACTATAAATGTTATCTGTTCAATTCCTCAGTGGTACATATTCATCGAAATATGATACTATTTGACATTTTATTTTAATTTACACATAGTCACACACAATAAATAACAAATATTTATTTAGTCCTACACTTTCTTATGGGTATGCATCATGTTTAACAATAGCTCATCATGACCTTGACCAAAGATTTATAAGAGATAGCAAAGGCGGAGGACAAATGATATAAGGGATGTGAACAGGAGGACATGGGGTAATTAATACTGGAAAGTTTCTACATTAAGTATACACTGTGTGTGTCTTCTGTATTAGGTTTATGAGACAGTGAGTAAATAAATATAGGGGAAATGATAAATTAATCTTTTTTTAAAGATAGAGCAATTTCATTCTTTCATTATAGTTCTTTGGAGATATTTTCAACAAAACATAGTAAATATTCCACATATCAGAGAAAACAAACATTTCCTGATGTTAATAATAGAAAAAAATTTGAAAACAAGTTTTTCACCAACAAAAACTGAAAAACAGTCATATTTCTGACAGAAAATAGGTCAGATTTGATTCATGGGCAGTTGATGACTTCCTAGTTAGGTCAACGGCAAACATTTTCCATAAATTTATAGCTTAATTTTGTTCATTAAGGTGAAAATTATATTGAGAGTACATGATATGATAAAAGCATTTTATCCAAAATATGGTAGTGGCAAAGGTGTATTGAAATTAATAATAGTTCCCAATGCTTTTGAACATGTATAATAAATAAGGTACCACTAGTAACAACTATAATTAATAGCCATTTAATCAGTCTTGATAAAATATATTTTGAAAGCCTCTCAGAAATTGAGAAAATGAATAGTCCTAGAGACTGAATAACAGGTACTTTGGTAAGTTGAGTGTTTTCCCCAGCCCTCTAAATTATTGGCTTTCAAAAAGAAAAAAAAAATGGAGAACTGATGCAGAACCTAATCAAATTGTCAGCTAATTACCAATTTAAAAATAATTTATAACACTGGATCACTGTGTGATTTTTAGCCCATAAACTGGAAGGAGTTCAAATAATCGATTGACCTGTTATGTCAGACAGAGTCCAGTCAAAAAGCAAACCAAACTAGATATTTCAAACAGGAGACAATATAGGGAACTGGTTTCCCTGTTGTTAAAGCATTAGGTGAAAAATAAAAAACAAAAAAATCTGGAAGTAACTCGGAGACAACTGCAGGAAGTAGCTACACCCTCAAGAGTTGGGGAAATTACCTTGTAAATGAGATGAATTTGAGGTAATTATGAGATGCTGGTAGAGGCCTCAGTGAGGGAAAAGAAAACATAGTCAGTTAAGAAGCTCTGTAGTCTAAGAAGAAAGGAACGGTTTGATGAATTGGCTTTGTGTCATTGGTGAATGCATGGAAGCTGAAGTCTGACTGTTAAGGGAGGGCATGTGTAAATGTGAAGTAAAGATGTTCCTGGTCAAAACATGACAGTGTGCATTTTTAAGGAGTATTAAGACACTGCTGACTTAAAAAGAGACTACAAAAATGTCTAGTTTGGTGGAAGAAGGAATGAAGATAGATTTATCACACATCTTTATATCCTAAGGCCCATTCCTTGAAAACGGAAAAATATCAGCTAACTGTAATTGAATGTGGGGGTCTGGCTGCTCACTGCTCAAAAGCAATTAAAAAGGCAAGGCTGGTGAAAAGGAGAGTGTGCTTTATTTTGGAGGCAAGCAATGCAGTGGGGAGGACTCCTGTCCAAAGGCCAACTCACCCCCACTGACAAGCAGTGGGTGAGAGATTTTATAGATGGAGGGATGGGGCTACATGCGGAAAGAGCACAGTCAGCTCTGATGGTCATCTTGAAATTGGTGCTGCAGCAGTCTGACCAGTGTCACCTTGTCATCTTGATGGTTTTAAGTACAGTTTAGTCTTTAGTTCCAGGGTCGGTTTGTTACCGTTTCTTTGAGGCCAGTTCTTGGCATTGTGGCAGCTTATGTCATGGCTACAGCCTGGTCATCATGTAGTTAAATTCTTTTCCCTGGCGGGGGTTCCAGTATCTACAACACAGCTCACAGGATATGGCTCAGAATATTATCTGTAGCCCTTGAGGAGGAACTAAAAGTCCTTGACTTTGCTTAACGACTGAACTGTTATTATTATTTGGTCTCGTTTGACTGTTTTCCTTTGTTCTGCTTTTTCTCACTTCTCTTATTAAACTTATTCTTTGGCTAAAAGATTTCTACAGACAAAAGGCAGGCTGAGGACGTGGGGGACAAGGATCACAGGGTCCTGCTCCATTTCATAACTGCTGCAAATCAGATAGAAGAATATGAGGACAAGGGATGTTGCCTTTCTCTGAAATGCAAAAGTTTTCTGTGAAATCCAGCTGACATCTTGATTTTTACCATATGCATGGATGTGTGTGTGTGTGTAAATAAAACAAAATCTGTGGTTATATTAATATGAATAAGAACAGTGGTGTAGAGATATATTCCTTTGATATAGTATTGACTTATGTTCACAAAAAGGCTATGGGTTGTTTTATCAAAGTCTAAGATAATGTTATGTAACGAAAAGTTGCTTTTTCATCAAATTGACTTTCTTAAGTTAATTTTGCTACAACCTAAAGGCATATGAGTTTTGAATACGTTTACATAAAAAAATTCATTAAAATGTGTGAAATTTCTAAAGTCAATAGAGAGATGCAAAATTCCCAATTTTCACCTTATGAATAAATAGCAGAAGAGAATGACTTAAGTATTTGTCCTTTCCATGAATTTTTTCAGATGAAAATGAATGACAAACCCCTTGTTTTTAAAGTCATTCATTTTCACAAGTGAGTTGTGGAATTACTTAATAAACACATTTTAAAACGATGTCTAGCTTTCTAGTTTCTGAAGAAAGACGAAAACCAAGATTTTGCCTTTACATACACTCCAAAATTCATATTTATTTAATTTCTTGGTTGAGTTACCGGTTATGAGCAATGGACATAAAAAACATCCTCTCTTTGAAGATAACATACGTTAATGTTCATATGCCTATATTTGTATGTTTGTGTATATAATACAAAATATAAAATGGTTTAGTGTTTTATAATTTAAAAATATAAAATGGTTTAGTGATACTGTATTCTCTCCAATTAAATTTATTTCTTCTTGCCTTCATAATTAAAATAATGACCATAGCTTTTGTAATTTGTGTCTAAAGATTTTCACTTGTGATTTGAATGTCATTTAGGCCATATACTGATTTCTAGTATAGTTTGGTAAATAAGTTTGGAATAAACAAAGACATTATTAGGTGTTTCCAATGGAAAATTACTCATTATTTATAGCATGACTTTCTGGGTTATATGACTTTAGCCTTTCATTGCCTTTGAAATATTTTACTACCTAGTAAATTGCAGATAACTGATACCAATGGAAAATAATTCTTGCCTATGGACTTGCAAATGAATTTTGTCTGGAAAAGATTCAATTGATTTCTATTCCCTTTTAGGTGGAAAAGGCCAGGTTTACGTCTATTTGTAATTTCATTTCCACAATTGTTTACATCATATAAATGTATGGCTCTTTGACTTCTTTGAACTGATTATAAATCTGCCTAGTTCCCTCTTAAATAATGAGTTAATTAAATATCTAACATGTTAAATTTATATTTGTAAGAAATTCATGATTTTACCTTGAAAAAGTATCCTTTAACATTCTAGATATCTGATTCATTTTTCTTAGAAGAAAAAAAAGGATTAATACAAGCTCAAAGTTCTTGTGATTGTTTAAGATATAAGTGATTATATATCACTTATATAATACATAAGTGACTATATATAGGCAAATTTAAATATACTTCCTGCAATATAAACAAAGAATGTAACAAGAAAAGATATTGTAAATAGAAAACTTATAGAACACCTTTCAGTTTTAATTTTTCGATTCTTTATTATTACACAAAATAAGCTTTAAAAAAAATAGAACTCACTAACTGAATTAACTCGACCTTTCTAAAGTAAACCTCCTATACTTATTCTACCAGTTTACTCTAAATAAATAGTTCTTTTATTGTTTTTAATCATTAAAACATCCTTTTAAGGAGAAAATAATATAATTTTTTATTTTGGTATACTGAAATAATGCAAAAATATCATGTCTATTATTTCCTAAAGACACGAAATTTTGATTGGTTAGATTCAAAAGAATTTCCAATTACTATGCACTTCTAACAAGGTCCTTTAGACTTTACTGCACCTTCTAGTGAATTAAGAAAAGCACTCAGCTAGGTGGACAAAACTCTGGATACCAAACTTAGCAAGCAAATATTGCCTTTGTGGAAAGAGGAAAAAGCTGGTGAATACAACACTTCATAGACAGAAGAAAGCTCTTCTTGGTGAATATACCCCACCTAGGGTGCCTGGCTTGAAAAGTGAGATGTAGTTTTAATTTCAGCCTCACTCATTGCCTTGGCCCAGTGCCTTTATGCCCTGGACAGCTGATGGCAACCTCGCCTCTATCGTTTTGTACTGGGCATCATTTTTGTATTTCACTTTGAGTAAGTTAAGCATTCTATTATAAATTCTAACAAAGCCCTTTTTCATGAACAAGCCTCTATTTTTTTACACCATTATATGCATTACATTATTATAGTGTTTCATATATCATGTAAAGAGATCAGACAATAATATTTAAAATAATGATAAAAGTACCATGAAAATACTACTATTAATAGATATCTTCTTAGAGAAAAAAATATCTGATAGACAAGAAAACAAAAGACATAGTTAAAAGCAAATGGTATCATTATTTAGTCAATAACAACTCTACATAAGAGCAGGCTCTTTTCATATTTTTCATTTTTCTCATTCATAGCATACATTTTATACCAACTTTCTGGAGCTACTACCCCTGATACCACTGACTGATTCCTGTTCTTACCGGGCCTTGGCACCCCAAAGAACAGACAGGATTTGGGCTGATACCCAATACTTGATTCAGGACCAGGTCTCTAGCACAGTTCTATCTTTTTGGAATTCAGCGAGGTTGAGAGACTAAATAAAAAGTTATGTGAGGTATGACCTGAATTTCTATCTTATGTTGATGAACTTTCAATTCATCCTTTTATTTTTTACATCTTTATTGGAGTATAATTGCTTTATAATGTTGTGTTAGTTGCTGCTGTATAACAAAGTGAATCAGCTATATGTATACATATATCCCCATATGACCTCCCTCTTGTGTCTCCCTCCCACCCTCCCTATCCTACCCCTCTAGGGGGTTACAAAGCACCAAGCTGATGTCTCTGTGCTATGCAGCTGCTTCCCACTAACTATTTTACATTCGCTAGTGTATATATGTCAATGCTATTCTCTCACTTCATCTTAGCTTACCCTCCCCTCCCCGTGTCCTCAAGTCATTCTCTATGTTTCTGTCTTTATTCCTGTCCTGCCCTTAGGTGTATTAGAACCATATTTTTTTAGATCCCATATATATGTGTTAGCATATAGTATTTGATTTTTCTTTCTGACTTACTTCACTCTGTATGACAGACTCTAGGTCCATCCACCTCACTACAAATAGTTCAATTTCATTTCTTTTTATGGCTGAGTAATATTCCATTGTATATATGTGCCACATCTTCTTTATCCATTCATCTGTCGATGGACACTTATGTCGCTTCCATGTCCTGGCTACTGTAAATAGTGCTGAAATGAAAAGTGTGGTACATGTCACTTTTTGAATTATGGTTTTCTCAGGGTATATGCCCAGTAGTGGGATTGCTGGGTCATATGGTATTTCTATTTTTAGTTTTTTAAGGAACCTCCATACTGTTCTCCATAGTGGCTGTATCAATTTACATTCCCACCAATAGTGCAACAGGGTTCCCTTTTCTCCACTATGTCTTGATTACTGTAGCTTTGTAGTATAGTCTGAAGTCCGGAAGCCTGATTCCTCCAGCTCCATTTTTCTTTCTCAAGATTGCTTTGGCTCTTCGGGGTCTTTTGTGTTTCCATACAAATTATGAAATTTTTTGTTCTAGTTCTGTGAAAAATTCCATTGGTAGTTTGATAAGGATTGCATTGAATCTGTGGATTGCTTTGGGTAGTATAGTCATTTTCACAATGTTGATTCTTCCAAACCAAGAACATGGTATATCTGTTCATATGTTTGTATCGGATTTGATTTCTTTCAACAGTGTCTTATAGTTTTCTGCATACAGGTCTTTTGTCTCCTTAGGTAGGTTTATTCCTAGGTATTTTATTCTTTTTGTTGCAATGGTAAATGGGAGTGTTTCCTTATTTTCTCCTTCATATTTTTCATCGTTTGTGTGTAGGAATATGAGACATTTCTGTGCATTAGTATTGTATCCTGCTACTTTACCAAATTCATTGATTAGCTCTAGTAGTTTTCTGGTAGCATGCTTAGGATTTTCTAGGTATAGTATCATGTCACCTGCAAACAGTGACAGTTTTACTTCTTCTTTTCTGATTTGGATTCTGTTAATTTATTTTTCTTCTCTGATTGCCATGGCTATAACCTCCAAAACAATGTTGAATAATAGTGGTGAGAGTGGGCACCCCTGTCTCATTCGTGATCTTAGAGGAAATGGTTTCATTTTTTTCACCATTGAGAATGATGTTGGCTGTGGGTTTGTCATATATGGCCTTTATTATGTTGAGGTAGGTTCCCTCTGTGCCCACTTTCTGGAGAGTTTTTATCATAAATGGGTGTTGAAGTTTGTCAAAAGCTTTTTCTGCATCTATTGAGATTATCATATGGTTTTTAACCTTCAGTTTGTTAATATGGTGTATCACATTGATTGATTCGCGTTTACTGAAGAATCCTTGCATTCCTGGAATAAATCCCACTTGATCATGGTGTATGATCCGTTTAATGTGCTGCTGGATTCTGTTTCCTAGTATTCTGTTGAGGATTTTTGTATCTATGTTCATCAGTGATATTGGTCTGTAGTTTTCTTTCTTTGTGACATCCTTGTCTGGTTTTGGTATCCGAGTGATGGTGGCCTCGTAGAATGAGTTTGGGAGTGTTCCTCCCTCTGTTATATTTTGCAAGAGTTTGAGAAGGATAGGTGTTATCTCTTCTCTAATGTTTGACAGAATTTACCTATGAAGTCATCTGGTCCTTGGTTTTGTTTGTTGGAAGATTTTTAATCACAGTTTCAATTTCAGTGCTTGTGATTGGTCTGTTCATATTTTCTCTTTCTTCCTGGTTCAGGCTTGGAAGGTTGTACTTTTCTAAAAATGTGTCCTTTTCTTACAGGTTGTCCATTTTATTGCTATATAGTTGCTTGTAGTAGTCTCTCATGATCCTTTGTATTTCTGGAGCATCAGTTATTACTTCTCCTTTTTCATTTCATATTCTGTTGATTTGAGTCTTCTCCCTTCAAATAATCCTTAAATGATTTTTCCCAGACTTGCTCTCAGGGAAGCAAAGAAATATTTGGCACTTGATTTGTGGAAATACAACAATCATTTTAAAAGTCCAAGGAGGTACAGCTTTTTAAATAGACCAAGGAAGATGGGAAAAGTGTATCACAGGAGGAAAAACAAACAAACAGAAAATATGGAGGAGGGAAATGAGGGAGATTATACTGCACTGAGGAATAAACATTTCACAAATAACTTTTTCTTCTTTCTTTGTTTATTGCAAGGAATTGTCAAAGAGTAATTTGAGAGAATTAGTAATCACAAATTATTTTAAGTAATAGATTTTAAAAAATCAATCTATAGCAGGTTTGGACAAATTTTCCTCTAAAGGGCCACAGAGTAAATATGTTAGGCTTTCTGGTCCATCCCCTCTCTGTCACAGTGTTATATAGCAATGGGTTATACTGTAAAGGCAGACACAAGCATACGTGAACAAGTGGTCGTGGCTATGTTCCTATAAAATTTTGTTTAAAAAAGCAGGCTTTGGGCCATAATTTTTTGGCCACTGATCTATAAAATAATGGTATAGCATAGATAGATATCAGTATGAAATGCATTAACATCACGAGTGTTTTTTTGTTGCTGTTCTTAACATTTAAATATACATATGATATCACTTACACGTGGAATCTAAAATATGTCACAAATGAACCTTTTTATGAAACAGAAACAGACTCACAGACATAGAGAACAAACTTATGGTTACCAAAGGGGAAAGGGGGTGGGGTAGGGATAAATTAGGAGTTTGGGATTAGCAGATACAAACTACTATACCTAAACTAGATAAACAGCAAGTTCCTACTGTATAGCACAGGGAATTAATTCAATACCCTATAATAAACCATAATGGGAAAGAATATGTATATAGACATGCATAATACGTGTATATATGCATGTATATATATATAACTGAATCACTTTCCTGTATAACAGAAAATAACACAACATTGTAAACCAACTATACTTCAATTTAAAAACAAAAAAAAGGTTTAAGTATAGACTTCTTGGGAATCAGAGAAAAAAACGTGGATATAGCCATATTCAATTATGAATTTAAAAGTAGCAATTTTTTGTTATCTCAATATAAGAGATCCTCTAATGTTTGTCATATAAATGTATTTCAAATAATATGTGAGAAATTAACATTTTATGTAAATTCTAGGGATAGTGTCAGAATGGAGGAAGGCTTCTGTATCACATACATCCCAGCAAAATCACTGATTTTTCTCTACTGTCATAAAAGAGTGGACTAGACCTTGGACTTCTATTGACATAACCTCTTGGTTGTTTCAGGTGAAAACATTTTGTCAAATACAATCAGGGTAAATTTGGTGTTGTATTAATTGCTGAACATAAGACAGAGCCATCATTTACCTAGTGAGCATGGTCAGGAATGCTAGACACACAGGCAATTCGACCCCAAAGAGTATTTTTGGTACAGCTTAAACTTGCTTTTTAGTTATACTGAATGAGGAAATGGGACTCTCAGAAGCAGTAGTTCTTCACCTGTGTTTCACATTACAGTCATTTGAGGAGCATTAACACAACTGATGCCCGGGCCTCATTATGAGAGGTTCTGATTTAATTGATTGGTGGTGAGGTGTGGGCATCAGTGTTTTTTAAAAGCACATTGGGTGATTCACATGTGCAGCCAAGGTGGTGAGCCACTGTTTCCGAGCTTAAATAAATTAAAATCACATCCCTATTAGGGGAAAAACTGAAACTTGACATTAGTTCGGGTGCAAAATTTAGACCATAATCTCACAGCTGCTTCTTCATGCACATAGGCCTATTAGATTATGCAATGGAACAATGACTTGAGCATTTAGGACTCGTAAGTTGTTTCTATTGCAGTAATTGTAAATCTGAATTAAATTAGTGGAGCTGAAGAAAAATACACTTTTATCAATGAATTGCATTCCAAGTCTCATCCACTTTTAATGCCCAGTTTAAGGGCAACCTAGGCAGTGTCCCCAGTCCTTCAAGAAGAATTATAGAAGCCCTAGCTGGAGCCTATTTTTATTTCTCCCTTTAGACATCTGTAGTGCTTTATCTGAATCATATTTATTTTCTCTTTCTCTCTCTCAATTTACCTTTTATTTTTTAGCCATGCCTTTTTTCCCCTTCTTTTGGACTATGATATGCTGAGGGTAAGGACCATTTATGATTCATTTCCGTATCATCTACAGATTCTTGAATTAGATTTATACATAATAAAACTTCAATTATTTGTCATAAAATAAATCAAATACTACTATGTAAATGTTGCACCTTTTTCTATTCTCCTACTATATGCGTATCATTTATAAGATTTATATATGTATAATTGGGGAGTGCGGTGTGGGGTAAGAAGACATGATAACGGTATTGCTAGCATATAAATTATGTTAACTTAAGTAAATGGATTTAAAAAATATGATATTCTTTTTTAAAATTGATTGGATTAGTCCACTTGTATTCATTATTGATATGTCTGAAGGTGTCACTTGGAAATTAATATGTTGAAATCCTAATGTCCCATGTGATGGTATTAGGAGGTGGGGCATTTGGGAAGTATTAGGTCATGAGGGCGGAATCCTCATAAATGGGATTAGTACTCTTATAAAAGAGGCCCCAGAGAGCTCCCTGATGCTGTCTGGCATGTGAGGACATAGTGAAAAGACAGCTGTTTATGACCAGGAAGCCCTCACCAAACTTGCTGATGCTCAGATCTTGCAATTTCCAGCTTCTAGAACGTAGGAAATAAATGTTTGTTGATTATAAGCCTCTAAGTCTGTGATATTTTATTATAGCAGCTTGAATGGACTAAGAAAATAAGAATAATTGATATCTTTGGAGTTATTTCTATAACTTTTCTTTGTGCTCCCTATTGTCTTTTATGGTATGTTTTCTTTTTGGATATATTGTGTTTATTTGTTCTGTTTTTATTTCATTGTTTTCCTGTTACAGACTTCGAATTTATATACTTTTTTCCCTTATTTTAGTGTTTGCCCTGGGTATCTTATCATACATGTTTACTGTAGAAATATTTTTTATCCTTTTCTGTGTCTGAGAGATTTCAAATTCTTTTCATTAATGGCCCAAATCTTTTATGGCATTATGCTTTTCACTCACTTTATCAGAGTCTTAAGGAGGTAAGGAGATAAATGCTTAATCTCAGTTGGCTTTCTTTCATCCTGGCTTCTTAATGTCTGTTGTATTTCTCTATCCCTACTAACAGTAGGTAAATTAACTCAGAACTCCTTTATCATTCATCTGAATCTTGCATTCCTTTCTTAACTGCCTAACTTTTAACTTTCTTTGCTTTCAACCTTGTCAACTTCAATCTAATTACTGTTAAAGTAACCTATAAATTAATATTTTCAGATGTCTTTTCTGCTTTAAACCTTTAAATGGCTCACCATTTCTTTCTATATTAAGTCCAAACAGAAACATGTGACACAGTCCTTCGGACAAGCCGCTAACTCTTCATTTCTAGTGTACTTACTTTGGATACTTTGAAATTTCTGAGAGCTGACTTTTCATTGGCTGCTCTACTTCTTTTAGCAAAGATTTCATACTGTCTATTCAGCAGGGTCATGGTACAAAAAGCATACTGAAGCTGCATAGTAAGCATTATGTTTTACTCAAATTGTTTAAATGTCCATACACATATTAAATTATTAAAAATTAGGCACTATAACATTCTGGGAACTGCTTAATGATATTCAGCACAGCATTTAATTTTCCTAGAACAGTTTGTTTATGTTAATTTGGTTTTAATCAGGTAAAATGCTACTTTCTACCACACTGGCACTATTAGCTATTCTAGTAGGAAAATGACAAGTCTTTTCCAAAATTAGAAACTGAAGTAAATATTCAGCCAAACAACCGATCCATTCTGATGATTATATTTCAATTATAAAGTACATGGAGCACTATTAGAAAAATTGGACTTTAAATCAAAAGGTGGACTCTATATGCTGTTTTATATGTACTGTGTTTATTAAATAGTTTCAAATACATTTTTTAATGAATGCAGCACTCTCAAGAACAGGAAATTACTTTTCTCATAAGTAGCAAAGCCTATTTGTTGCTTTACTAATATGGTATTTTTGAAGGTTTTTCTATTGGAAATACTTCAGTTATAAGCTTCCAGGAATATTATAGTTAAATTAAAAATATAAAAGCAGTGCAAAACATGTTAAGCTGAGATTTGAATTTCATTTTGACTCTTGATGGTTATGCCCATTATATATTATCAGTCAATAAACCCTCCAAGCAAAAGATTTTACATTATGCAAAGCATAATCTCATCATCAAATAAAAGCTCAAACTCATATATCCCTCACTGTGTATATTTTTAAATGCCATATATATGTATATATGCATATATATAAATCTATATGATAATAAAACTACATAATGGGATAGATGCTAGTATTATTTTCCTCTTTTAGATCAGGAAACCATGGCACATGGAAGTTAACTAATTTCATCAGAGTGACAGATTTAAGAAATGGTAGAGCTGGAATTTGAATTTCAGGTAGTTTGGCTAAGAGTCTGCCACTTTATAGTCTGCCCAGTGATAGTGATCAACCTTAGATAATTATAATTAACAAACTTGACTACAGCCTCCTGTTTCACAAATAATTTTTCTAGTCTATGAAATATGGAAACATATCTAAAAAATGGAAAAGAAAAATAGTCTTAAAATCAAAACTTTATCAACCCAAAAACTAATAGAGATATTTTGCTAGTTAGAATTTTGTCAAGGGTTAAAAATTTTTAAAAAGATGGTCATAATAATTTAAAAAGTACTTAGCATTCATGGGAATACAGCAATTGAAGGCATTTTTAAAATGTACTGTTAGTCTGCACCAGTGGTCTCACATTATAGCTCAGTTGCAAATTCTCAGCCCCAATCAGTACTTAATGAATCAGAAACTCTAGGTGTATGACCAAATCATTTGTGCTTTAACAAGCACTTCAGGTGATTCAGATGAACACTCAAGTTTGGCAACTTGTTGTGTTCAAGTGTTGTGTTGTGTTGTTTTACACACAACAATATGATTCAGTGATGGGGCCCATTCAGAAACATAAAAAACACACAAAGTTAAGTAGTTTAGAGATGAGCAGAGTCTCATTTTTAGCATGGCCTGGCATGCCAAATGAACGGGTGTTTGTTTTAATAATCTGAGTTAATAAAAAAAAATTGTAAGAGTTTGAACTTCTAAACTGTGTGAAGTGGAAAGAAAAGCGTAAATTGTGGAGTTGAGAAGGGGGGTGGAATTTAGACCAGAGACAAAAGGGAAATTATGATGGGCTATGAAGGCATTATAGGAAAATCTAATGGAAGTTCAAAAGATGAACGTTAAATTAGCTTAGATACTGAGACCATATATTCAATTACCGAAAGCCAAGGCGCCCAAGTTAAGAACCTAACTCCAATGTATAAATACTCGTGAATGCGTTAGTGAATCACTGGCTCTTTCTGGGCCTTAGTGTTCTTATTTAATACAGTGATATCAAAACCTAATTCACACATTTTGAAAAGATTAAGTTGTATGTGAAGAGCTCACCATAGTTTATGGCACATAACTAAACCCATCCTCCATTAGATTCTCCTTTTAATGTAAACAGAACCGATCCCTCATAGTGATGAGTGAGGCATTAGAAATCAAGTAACGATATTTATACTCTACTTACAAATGTTGGGGGTTAGATATTAGTGATATCAATTTAGTTTGAAGATATTATTTTAAAATGTTCTGATGTTTCCAAAGGTAAAATACATGAAAAAATATAAAAGCTTTTTTGCCTGAACTCTTTTGATAGTGGAAGCAAAGAGATATTTGACTCAAATTGCTTTACTGTCTAACCTTATTCTCCACTTGCCATCTGTTCACAGTCTATACTTTAGTAGAATGTATGGCTTGCCTGATTCCAAAATGGAAATGTAGAAGCAAGACCTAATGTATACATGAATGACAACAACTAATGTAATTGAATATTCACTGTATTATAGGATCCAAAGCTGAGTATTAACACATTTAATCCCTGCAACTCTATTAGGAGATAACTTTTATGTCTTTTTCATGGGCGGGTAAACTATGGCAATAGGGAGTTAAGTCTCCAAAAAAGATACAGTCAGTGAGTATTGGAGCTGGGTTATAAAATCAGGCAGTTAATCTCCAGAATCTATGTATTTAACCACTGTGCCATGATTCAAGACACTTGAAATAAGGATGTTTACAAAGTAATATTGATTCATACCCATAATAGCAATGCAAGTATTGACATAACATTCAGGACATCTGTTCAAATTTAGATTTCCATATCATGCAGATGTAGTACAGAATGCTAGAGGCAGGCTAAGATTAGACTTGGCTAACTGATTATTGAAATAGTGACGTCTCATCTTAAAGAGTTAATTATACGTTTTATTTTATCACTGAAATAAAAATCCCTTTCCCATTTTCATTCCGACTGTTTGTTTCTGAGCTTTAATTTTTAGATGTAATCTCTGAGGAGCTGAAAATGGTTGACCATTAACCATTTACTTATTTTTAAGTAAGTGGTTCACAAGAAAATTTATGTTATAAATCTTGCCTCTCTCTAATGGTTAATTTCATCAAATGGGTTAAATATAGTAAATAATACACAAAACCAGTCCAAATGGAGAGATGCACCTCTTAAAGAAGAGGCTGAAAGGAACATTTCCATAGTGACTTTTATCTCCTCTTTTATAATGTAGGCACTAGACCAACACCCACAATCAGTGTCTTTCCTACATTGCCTGGCCAATTTTTACCTTTCAATATTTATGTCAAAGGACATTTCAGAGCCTTCATGTAGACTAAATTTAAATTGTAAAAGAATCTTATAAAAGCAAATGTTTCTCAAGCTGGCAGATGGAAATGAATATACAAAGATCATCTTTTTTTTTTTCTTTTTTTTTTTTTCTCAATTGGGACAGAATTGCCCTCATTTCTTTACCTCTCAAGTAATGCTAACTTTTAATGTAGATTTTGTTGCATTAAAACTTTGATAAATTAGCACTTTTAAGTGACTGAAATAGTAAATGGAAATTTGAAGTTCATTTCTATTAAGTTTCAGTCATATTTTAAATCAGAAAATGCCATGAAAAATACTAGTCTTTAAAAATGTGAGCAATAAACTGAGTAAGCATGACTGTAAAGGGCTATTCTTCAGGTAGAATGAATATCTTTAATATAAACAATTATTTTATTTAATTTTCATGAGATTCCAAACAATCCCCCCTAAAATAAATCAGTGACTATTGTGAAATATATTGTGGTATATATTTAAGTAGTTGATAAGTTTATCAAAGTTTATGTGAATACATTGTTTAGTTTCTTTTGATAGGAGTTTGGAAATACTGAAAAACATTAGAAAATAAAGATAAATGACAGTGGATATGTTTCATTAAGCAGCTGCAGGGATTGGTATTAGGTGAGAAAAATGATACGCCTGTAATATTATGGAGATGAAAAATTTTAAAAAGCAGCATTTTTGCAGTCCCAGTTTAAAAAAAAACTTTTTTGTAAATATCTTAGTTTTTAGATTTTTGTTATCCATGCATTTTTTTTTTGTAGGCGGGAAAGTGTTTCTGGGAGGGCAAGACTGATGCATAAATTATATAATTCCTCTATGAACTATATTATTCCTTCTTCTTAATCTTTTCAGGGCTAGTCTGCAGCATCGCTGGCAAATAGTAGGGGTGACATTTGGTTTTATGTATTCACTCAATGCACATTTACTTTGTGGAGAAATAAATGGGGTCTGACCATCTTTCTCTCATTTTTATGTTTTCTGGGGTCTGGAATTTTCTTTAGAGGAGATCTCAGAGAAATAAGAGAGAGAAATCATTTCTGCAATACCAAGAGATCCTTCTGTTTTATCCCTCTATGTTCCTGATGGGAAAGCAAAGTCCTTCCAGACTTTCTAGGGCTCAGATTGCAAATCTCTTATCCAGGACAGTCTTCGGTTTCAAACATACTGTAATCAAAATATTCAATATGACTGATACATTCTTGTGAAACTGTAGTTGAGTATATCACTTTATGACTGTGTTGTATAAATATTTATAAGTATCTTTCCTAGCTGATACAGTATGTATGATAAAAATAAAAAAGCCTTTTGAGAAAAATGCCTCTACATAGCAGGCATTCCATCAAGTTCCTTGAACACCCGATGAGCTTTGATTGAAATGTCTGAAGGACAGATTAAAAAGAGATTCCTGTTGTGCCTCTCTTGCTCATGTCTTCCTTATCCTCAGCAAATAAACTGAAGGATATGGCATTTTTGAAGATCTTTCTCCTTGTGTGCACAGTATTCAAGGGTAGAATCTTACTTTGTGGTGGTACTCCATCTATGACAGGAGTAAAATCATGCAGTCATCCAAAGGCCTCATGTGTACACTTTTAAACATATTTAGATAGTGTGCTATTCTTTACATATAAAGGAGACTCTTTGAGTCCATCTTCAGTGTTTTCTTGATTAGGAAAATAATGGATTCTTTGGATTCTCCCTTCACATGTGCTTAAAATGCAACCACATTTGTTTCTGTTTGTTACATGACTGAAATAGGTCTGCTTTGGTCACAAAATGGAAGATGGTTAGTCATAGGATATTGATTGTAGTCACATTAGTCTAAGAATTCCTAAAACCAGGTAGTATAAAGGTACTGTGTGTGTGTGTGTGTGTGTGTGTGTGTGTGTCTGCGTGTGTGTGTGTGTGTACTGATAATATTTTCTAAATCTAACACAGTGAACCCATTTATAATTTTCTAAACCAGAGGACTTTGGCAAATGATGAGTGAGGCAGTGCTGTCAGGGGAAATGATGTGGAGCTCTCACTTTGCTCTACTCTACGGCCCATCTATCTCGTTAGGTAAAAAGAGGTAATAAACTTTACTGTGTGAGCAGTTTTCTTAAGCCTATATGTTCCATCCTTCCAAATCTTATGGTATTAATTATCTTTATTATTAGATCAATACCTAGGATGCTCTGCTGTATATTAAGCAAAATTTAAAGGCTGGCAGGTGCTATGTTTCAAAGAGTGTCTTTAATTCATGTCTTGCTGCTGGTAAAGTACAGATGACAAATAACACAAATGCTGTTATTAAAAAGAGGAACTCCATTCATATGTGAATGGGAAGACTAAAAAAACTCATTCTGTACCATCTCTAATGATTTTCATGGCATTATTGAGCAGAAGGATGCTCCTGAATCCATTCTTAAAGATAGCTGAGTTGTATATATTTTGTGGCAATAGCTTTAAAATAATTTTTGAAACTTAATAATTCACTATCTGTGAAAGATTATTTTGTCCTATTATTTATACTAAGAATCCACAGAGAGAATTAAGGTATAAGGCACACATATTGAGTTTTGATATCCTAGTATCTAGTATATTTTATACTTGTTGGTTTACAAATCCAAAAGTGAATTAATTTGCAGCTGTACTGAAGAGAATGCTGCATGAGTTCTGCATAAGGCATTCCAAAAATCACTTAAACCTTTATTCTATTTCTGTGCCTGGGAGTGCTCAGTGTTTATCACTGACGTTGTGATTGATTAACTGGCTAAAATTAATCATCTAGCATAACAAGCTTCAGAGTCATGCTTGAAATCCATATAAAAAGAATTCATAAAAATAAAACATTGGAACTTAATAGGTTGTAACTTTTTGAGAAAGGTAATATACAATATACAAAAGACAATATGTGTATTGTCTTTTAATATCTATGATCCTGTGAAACAATGATGATCAAATATTCTGTTACTGACACTGACTCTTCATAATGGTCAAATTTCAAAGTTTCAAGTTTCAAAATATTCAAAAACACTCATGGTGGTGACAATCACTTTTAAATATAACAAGTAAGTTTGCATGAACAGATGCTTTTCTCCATGCAAAGCTAGTGATCAATAATTTATACAAAAATTATAGTAATAATATGTTAATAATTTCCAATTGCTGCCCTAACAAATTATTACAATTTAGCCAGTATAAAACAACTCAATTTTATCATTCCACAGTTTCTCTAGGTCAGATGTCCGGGTCTAGTATAGTTCAGCTGGGTCCTCTGCTATGAGTTTCTCAAGGCTTAAATCAAGGTGTCAGCTGGGTTGCAGTCCTATCTAAAGGCTCTATGGATAAATCTACTTCCAAGCTCATGCAGGCTGTTGGCCAAATTCAGTCCTTGAAATTGTAGGACTGAAGTTTCCTTGCTGTCACTTTTAGCTCCAAAGGCCTCTCTGTTCTCAGCACTCAGCAATGGCACTTCAAATCCTTCTGATGCTTCATATCTCTCTGATGTTCCCTTCTGCTGCTTCTCTCTCATTTCTGGATTAAGGGCCCTTGTGACTAGTTAACCCCATCCAGATAATGCAGTGTACTCTCTCTACTTTTAGGACCCTAATTATAACTATATTGTCAGTATTCATTTTGCCATTTAATATAACTTATTAACAGAGTCCATGGATTGGATGTGGGTGTCTTTGGGGATGAGGGAGAGTTTCTGCCTACCACAGAATTTGGGGGGTTATTTTACATATCCAATTTTTTACAATTGAATTACTTCAACCATATTTTATTTTCAAATTCCAATTACTCACTGAAGTTTATCAAAAAAAATGTGCCAAAATATATATTGAGCAGTTCCTCTTATGACAAGATATTTTCTGCACAATTATCCTTTTTCTTCAAAGTGAAAAACAGCTATCATACTTTTGGTATTTGTGAGATAATTCTTAAAAATATGGGTGGATTTTTATTATTTTTTAAATAAAAATTAATAGATAATAAAGATTTGTTGAGTGGCACAGATGGCTGGAGGGTCTTGAAGAGGTGTGCTTAATGTAAATTGCAAAACTCAAATCAGGTTCTTAATAGAGAAAAAGGTTCATCGTTTACTTGGGTAAATACCAGAAGAGACTGGAAGAGAAAATGCAGTTAATTTAAAAATTATCTAAATATAGAAATCTAAGATCCATTGACACTGAGGTGGTCAAAGGAAGGTTCCAGAGGTCATTCCTAATCTTTATAGTTTATAAGTTTGCTACGTGAACAACACTATTTTAGCACTTTACACATATTAACTCATTTAATCCTAAAATTTAATCCTATGAGGTAGGTGTAACTATTAAACTAAATTTTATAGATGAGAAACTAAGCCAAAGAGAAGTTAGTTTTACACAAGTTAGACAATAAGTAATGGTAGCACTTGGAAAAACAACCAGCTTTAAGTCATGTAAAATGTTTCTGTGGATATGTTTGTGTTTGTGTCCATCTCTCCCACTGCTGTACCACCATTGGCCATTTTAGTCCATCAAGGACTCTAAGAAGGGCCATGAGGAGATGGAGGAAAAGGTTGAATGTATCAGTCCGAGTAAGGACGGCTTGAAAAGGAAAAGTGTCCGACAGTGAAAGGCAGATATTATGAGGAAAAGACTAAAAATGGCTGACAGACATAGCAAGAATCACATCAGTGATGACCTTAAAAAAGCCTTGGAATAGTGGGAATAAAATCAAATTGAAGCTGGTTGACCCCTGAGTTGATTAGAGGTGGCAAAAAACAGTTGGGAGTGGCTATAAAAGGGATTTTTTAAAAAAGTTTAGCAGTCGAGAGAGAGGAGTGTTTAAGGGTGGTCTCATAAATATTTTACATTTCACAGACTAGCTAGACAGATAGACACATGATAGACACATTAATATGTTTGATTTCTAATTGGAAGAAGAGTAGAATAAATTTAAGTAGAGGTTCCAGAAAGGGATGTGAGCTGGCACATAGGTAGAAAGATTATACTTCAGTTAGGGGACTATTTTCTATTATAATAGGAGGCAATCAGAAGCAAGGAGTCTTGATATAGGTTAATCAGTTGGTTTACAGGCATAAAATTGATGACAATGATGTTCACTCTGAATGATAAATCAAGGCCGTTTACTAAGAGTGTATGAAGAAAAAGGAGACAATTTGAAATAGTTGCTGTGGAATATGAAACCAGAGATAACTTGCAAAATGTAGAAGCATTGCCGCTGGACAGAATAAATACTCAAATTGTGGCTGAATTTGTGATGTGGATATTTTGTGAGATTTTTGATACTGTAAAGGCAGGGGTTAGCAGACATTTCTATCAGGGTAATATAGTAAATATTTTATGATTTGTGGGTCATAGGTCTCTGTAGCAACTTCTCAATTATTGTTTTAACATGAAAGCAACCATAGAAAATACAGGAATAAATGGGCATGGCTGTGTTCCCATAAAACTTTATTTGCAAAAATAAGTGGTGGGCTAGATTTAGCCTATAAGCCATAGTTTACAGACCTTTGCTTCGCAGGAATGTATATCCATTTGGTTGTAAACAAGGAAGCACCTGAGAAGAGTGTGCCAATCAGTGGACAGGATGGGCAATAAGACACGGGGCTGAGAATATAGGCAAAATTGTGCTAAAAGTGTTGACCATGTTGAATGGACTGTGTTGGAAATAAGAGCTAATTAAACCAGGGGCTTATATACAGGGAGAAATTAAAGGAACCAAAAATCAAAGGGGACACATAACGTGTGTGTTGTGTGTTACTGGGTAGAAGAAAGGGAAACAAAAGGCTACATGAAATAGAATACAGTAAAATCAGGCTACAACAATTTTCTATCTATGTGACTGATGAAACAATTATCTTTTTTGGCAGTGTAGTGAAGAAAGAAAATAATCTAAGTGTTACAACTGCCAGAGAAAAGGATTGATGGGAAATTAAAATAATGCAGGCAGAAAATAAAAAATAGTGATAAATAGATGAAAGATAGATAGATTGAAGTGTATGATAGCAATGTAAAATAGTTATATAAAGTTTCCTCCAAAATTTAAGCATCAAATTACCGTATGATACAGCAATTCCATTTCTAGGCATGTACTCAAAGGAAACGAAAGCAGGAACATGAACAGATATCTGTACAGCCATGTTCATAGAAGCTATATTCACAATAGCCAAAAGATGGAAACAGCTGAAGTGTCCATCAATAGATAAATGGATAAACAAGATGAACTATTATGTCATATACAAAAACTTAACACCAAATGGATCAAAGACCTAAAACTATAAAACTCAGAAGAAAACATTGGGGGAAAACTTCACAACTTTGGATTTGGCAGTGATTTCTTGGATATGACACCAAAAGCACAGGCAAAAAAGTAAAAATAGATGAATTGGACTATATCAAAATTAAAAGTGTGTGCATCAAATAACACAATCAACAGAGCAGAAAGCAAACTTACAGAATGAGAGAAAATATTTGCAAATCATATATCTGATATGGCATTAATATCCAGAATTTATAAAGAACTCCTACAACTCAATAACAAAAATGAAAATAACCCTGTTAAAATGGACATAGGACGTGAAGAGGTATATTCCCAAAGATGATAAACAGATGCCAACAAGCATATGAAAAAATGCTCAACAAACTAATCATTAGGGAAATGCAAATCAAAACCACAATATGACACCTCACTCCCATTGGAATGGCTACTATATATGCACACACACACATATACACACACAACAACCAAAGTTACGGCCAGGATGTGGAGAAATTGGGACACTTGTAAACTATTGGTGGGAATGTAAACTGGTACCGCCACTATGGAAAGCAGTATGGATTTTCCTCCAAAAATTAAAAATAGAACTACCATATGATCCGGCAATTCTATTTCTGGGTATATATTCAAAATAATTGAAAGCAGGGTTTCAAAGAGATATTTGTTGCATTACTTACAATAATTAAGAGGTGGAAGCAGCTCAAGTGTCCATAGATGGATTTACAGATAAACAAAATTTTGTCTGTACATAGAATGGGATATTAGCATAAAAAAGAAAGAAATTCTGACACATGCTATGATGTGGATGAACTTTGAAAACATTCTAAGTGAAATAAGCCAGCACAAAGGACAAATGTTACATGATTCCACTTAAATGTAGTACCTAGAGTGGTCATATTTATAGGAAAAGGAAGTAAAATGGTGGTTGCCAGGGGCTGAGGACAGAGGGAAATGGGGAATTAGTGTCTAATTGGCATAGATTGGGGAAGATGAAAAATTCTGGAGATGGATGGTGAGCATGGTCGCACAATAATGTGGATGTGCTTATGAACTATAACTGTACACTAAAAAATGGTTAAAGTGGTAAATTTTATGTTTTCTATATTTTATAACAAAAAAATAAGAATTCTAAAGAGTCTAAATATTTTGGTCACTGACTAATAGGCTCTGAAGTTAGGAGATGTAAGTTTGAGTCAAAATATCATTGCTTACAGATTGGTGAACCTGGACAAGTCAATTAGCCTAAGTCCCAGTTACCATATTTATAAATGAGAATAATATTAAAACGTAAACCATGATGGTGTTGTGAATGAGATAGAATGAGATAATACATTTGAAGTACTTAGCACAGCATGTGGCACATGGAAAGAAATCAATACAAATTAATTATTATTGGTTATTATTACTATTATTTCAAGCTCCTGAGACTAAGATGTGTACACTGATGCTAAAACTACTAAAATACTTAGAAAATGCAAGAGAAGAAAAATGAATGTTATGCAGGATGAAGGATGCATTCCCTTTTGAGTACCCAAAAAAGAAAGCTGTAGAGATGTCTAAAAGGAAATTGGGAACTCAGAACCAGGTGTGAGAGAAAGTTCCTGACCAGGGACATTAATTCGGCAGCTGTTATGGTAAAATGTTTCCATTTCCTAAAAAGCTACATTGTATAAATAGAAAGAAATAGATTAAGACTTCTAATTCTACTACCAATGTGACCTTGAGTATTTACTTAAAATCCTAGTGACAGAGATAAAACTTAATAGCTTTGTTATAAAATTAATTTATATACTTAATTATTAAAATACTCATCAAAATATAATTTATATAATATAACAGTAATTTATTTAAACCCCTTAACATACAGAAGGTACTTAGATGTAGCTATGACAAAAGTAATAACTGTTGACACAAACACTTGATAAGCATCCAATAATAATAACAAAACAACAGCAACAAAATAAAAGCATCATCACCAAGAGTAGCTACCATCTGAAGGCATGAAGCACTCATTGTGTAACTGTGTTAGCCCTGTCCTAAAGATTTCTCATAAATTTTCTCCTTTAATCTTCAAAAACCTCTGTGACCTATTTTTACTCCCCTCCATCATTTTTATGAACAGGTAGTACAAAGTGACTAAATAGAGAGGGGATGAGAAACACGAGTGGTGTCCTGAGAAAGGAACAGTAAGAGAAGGAGTAAGAGGATTTGAAGAAGGAACAGCTTCGGTGTCCAAAGGAGGATTGAACAAGAGCAACCTCACTGACTCAAACTAGGAGAGAGTTAAAAATCTATAAACCATATAATTTTTTGTAGGATAATCAAAATATAACATTATTTTATAATGAGATGTTTAAAGTGTTTTCCTTTCACGTAGATGCCAAGCACTTGAACTATTGAGTGAGTTGTACATTGTGACAGCATTTTAATGGACTTTCTATATACATGACAATCGAATATAAATTGCCCTCACTCAGCTTTCACTGTAAAAAGCTACGGAGTTAATCTTAAAATGACTCTACTGAGAAAGGAGTGAATTTTGTGTACAACATGTTTGAAAGCATAGAGATGAAATCACAAATGAAATGTTGACCTCAAATTTTACTTGATGTTCAAATCAAGACATGGCTTGAAAAAATAAAAATATGCCATTAATCATAGCTAATCTTTGAAACCACGGAGACCAGAATAAAGATGTCATTATTCTGTTGTAAATCAGCAAATTTCATGCACAACAATTTATATAAATATTTAATATTACAAACAATGTGCCGTAGCATCAAATATTTATCTTAGGAATTAAAGATAAACACCGAATTTATCTAAAATAAATAATTATTTCCAATTGGCCCTCAGGGCTGCCTCACTGAATACAAGTTAAAGGCTCTGAGGATCACTATTCATAAAGCTAGGTCTACGCTATGAATATTTCTTTCATTTTTTAAAATTTATTTTATTCAAGTATAGTTGATTTATAATCTGTTAATTTCTGCTATACAGCTAAATGATTCAGTTATACATATACATACATATATATATTCAGTTTTATATATATATATATATATATATACATTCTTTTTCATATTCTTTTCCATTATGGTTTATCCCAGGATATTGAATATAGTTCCCTGTGCTCTACAGTAGGATCTTATTTTTTATCCATTCTATATAGAATAGTTTGCATCTGCTAGCCTCCCAATCCATCCCTCCCTATGAGTATTTCTAACTAACTGGTTAAGTATTAAAGTAATACTTGATAACAGTCCCTGGGAAATGTTTGAATATAATATTAATAAGAAATATTCCTCTCAGAATCCTAGAACCTCTGTTTTGATAAAACAGCAATGTAGCTGAAAATTCAATAGATGTTATAGAGAAATTTGTTACCAAACTGTGTTTTAGGCAACATTAGTTCTATAAACTACTAAGAGAGGTTTCATTAAAAAAATAGTTTGTGGGACAGATATATTTGGGAAATAATGAAGCAAACATCCTCAAAGAGATTTTTTTAGACCTTTTAAAAAAGGACTGTGAGTTTTCAAGTGAGGATCACATAGATGCAGTTTTCACCATTTTCCTTGGTCACAGAGCTGGTGTACGTGTACTGAGATGCGTGGCTAAGAGCTGAACTCTGGGACCACACTGAGTTGAGACAAAACCCAGCCCTGGTGTAAGACTGCAGATTGCTTAACCTCTCTTTCTCTAAATTTTCTCCTAAAATTAAGGGAAAAGTCCATACAAATCAGTCAAACAAAACTAACACATGAGGTTCTAATGAAGGCTGAAAATTATATTTTGAGGATTTAAAGTATGATCTGGCACATAGGACACCCCCATTAACATTTGGTTCTTGTTACAATGGGCTAGGAATTGAATGTCTGTATCCTCCCTCCCCCACATTCATGCACTGAAACTAATCTCCAATGTGATGTTAGTTGGAGATGGGACCTTGGAGAGGTAATTAGGTCATGAGGGTGGAGTCTTCATGAATGAGATTAGCTCCCTTATAAAAAGAGAAAAAATACCTCTTTGTCTCTCTCCTCTTCCTCTCTCTCTTTCTCTCTCTCTCTCTCCCTCCCTCCCTCCACAATGTCAGGCTATAGTAAGTAGGTGGCTATCTGCAAACCAGAAAGAGGACCCTCACCAGACAGCAAATCTGCTCGCATTTTGATCTCAGACTTCCATCCTCAGAACTGTGAGGAATAATTATTTGTTGTTTAAACCACTCAGTCTTGGTATTTTTGTCATAGCAGCCTGAAAGAAGACACGGATTCCTGGGAGCATCTCTGAGGAGCAGTGCACCGAAGTACACACTCTGTTTGAGCACATTTCACCAATGTACTATTCTACATTTTCAACAATATTAGCCCAGCCTTTGTTACCACTTAAGCTGCCCTTGGCGGATCCTTGAATGGGTGATTTAAGGAGTGATCATAGATGTAAATCTTTAGGTGCAAGGGAATAATTTCATCCAAACAAGATACCAAATCTCACCAAAAAGGATTCTGTTCCAGAAGTAGGAAGAGCCACTAAGAAAGTTTTCTCAGGTCAGAGATCCTGTTTAGATGAGTCATGGACTCTAATAGGTATTTTGACAAGATTAGGGGAGTGGGGATATGAGACTATGGGTGATTCTTTAGAATCACACAAGGCCACGCCAAGGCCACATTTAATAAATACGCTAAACTGTGAACAATTAAACAGCTTAAATGTAATAAAATGTTACTAGAAACAGCATGTTGTAGTAGAAAGAGAATGCAGAACCAAGAATCAGCCACTTACTTATGAAGTGCTTGTGAGAATGTTGTTTTATTTCTTTGAATCCTAACTTTCATTTTGAGGTTGTTGTGAGTATGTCTAGTTGGTCTTTCCCCTCTGTGAACCCTCAGCATTTTGTGGGTTACATACTGGTACATTGCATAGCACAAGCTGACTTTTCAAAAACCAGAGCACCTCTGGAGACTGCAATGTTTGTTTTTTGCATTTTATAAATATGACCTCCTTAAAAAACACTGCTACCAGAGTGTAAATAAGATAGTATATTCTAATTATACATAATAATAATTATGATTTTTTTTATTATTCTAGATCAGGCATTGGGAATTAAAGAAAAAGTTTTGGGCAAGATCCCTGGCCCTTACAAAACTGGAGATAAAAAGATAGTTCAAGTACAAGACATTTTGTTTTAGTTCAGACTCTCTTATTCAATTTTAGTTAAATAGAAAATGCAAATTTTATCTAAAGAACCAAGTCAATAAAGAAATTTGTCTCTACGTCATGAAGAGGTAATGGAGCACACAAAAAAAAGAAAAACAGATCATCAAGTGTTTGGGTAAAGGAAGGTGGGCAGAGAGCAACAGAGAAAAAGTAAATGATGCTGAAAGAAAGCAAGTAAGCAAGAGAAGGAAAGAGAATGAAAAGTTTGGGAAAGAGAAAGACAGATGGGTGAAGACATAAATATTCACTGAGAGGAGAAGATAGAGAAGGGTAAGAACCAGGAAATTACAGAGAAAACCAGCATGTCAAGAAGGCATCTGTGCATTTTCTGTTCCATGAAAGTCTGTATAAATAATCCTGTAGCCTTTAATCTCCAGTTGTTAGTTTACAAAAAGTTCTTCAACTAAGCTCTAGCCAAGAATATACTGCTATGATTTATGGATTCATGGATTAAATCCAGGATCAAACTGGCCTAAAAAGGTTATTTAGCTCATTTCTGGATGGGTTATTGTTTCATGGATGTTTAAATATTTGGACTGATTGTTCTCATTACTGAACCAAATTTGGGTCTGCTCGCCTCCCACACAGTAAAGCCAATTTATGGATACCGATTGTGGTGAAGCCTTTATTGCAGGTGCCAAGCAAGGAGTTCAGGATGGCTCGTGCTCAAAAAGACTGAATTCCCCAATGGGTTTCAGCAAAGCATTTTTAAAGGCCAGGTGAGGGAGGAGGTCACAGGGTATGTGATCAGCTCTTGCACAATTCTCTGATTGGTTGATGGTGAGGTAACCGGGCAGGATAACAGGGGTTAACACATTATCAATCCTTTGGTGCCAGTAGGTCTGGGAGCTATGTACTCATGGTTATCAAGTAGTTAATTTCTTCCATTGGCTGGTGGTTTTAGCATCTGTAAAACAACTCAAGAAATGTGTATCAGATACTATTATCTAGGTCCTTCAGAGAGGAGCTATGGCAGAGGATATAGGGGAAGGGTCTGTCCTGCTAGGTTACTTTCTGGCATCACATAATACTTTAGATGTGTACTAGGTGCAAGTTAACCTTAACTCCAGGTGGCATTCCTAGATAATAACCTGGAAACAGGAGAAAACTGCTCACCATTCATGTTAGGTTGCAATGGACTCAGGAAAGTGCAATTGAAACATGTGCATTGTATAAAGGAATTTTGCGCTGCATATGGCTTTGGTTCCAACCTCTGGCTTAAAATGGTAAAATGTTTCCCACCTCCAAAGCATTTATACACTTACATTTAGTGCAATTGCTTATGCTCTGGTGACAAAAAAAAAATGTAGAGGTTTGAGTCAATTACGTAATTTTTATTTTATCCACTTTATGAGTTAGACCTTTATTAGTTCTCTAAGATGTGATAGTATTTTCCTAATACTATGGGTTTATAATATTTACCTTGTGTAGAACTAGCATACATCCCAGCACAGATACCAACTATACATTTGTAGGATAATGTAGTGCTGTTTTAATTTTATATTGAAAATTTAAGATCAACAGTTGCAGATGATCATGACTGTTGTGAAAATAAATGAAGGAAAACCGCATGAAAAAGGAGTCAGGAAGCCCTGTAGAGAGAGCTCTCAGGCAGGTACCACTCAACACCCCTCCATCACCAATGGGGAGAAGGGAGATGAGAATTATTATAACAAGGTCTCTTTGTGTACAGTTCTTTGTATAAAATTCTCTTCATCTCAATCCTTGATGATCCTTGATGATAAGAATGTCACTTTTCTTCTGGTCCAAAGGAGGACAGTTTTTCACAGGGAAATTTCATCTCCTGCTTTTAAGAAAAGGAAGGAAGATGTCTCCCTGTCCAGGTACAATGCTCTAGCCACTGCTTGCTTGCAGCCAATAAGAAACCACCTCAAGTTTGAACTCTTGTTCCTCTCCAGTGAACAACAACCCTCCCCAATTTTCTCCTAAAATTTAATGAAAGTTGACATTCCCTTTGTCTCTTCAGGCTTGCCTGTCCTGACTTGCAATTCTCTGCTCTTCCTGAATAAATCCATCTTGCTGGTAAAATAACTTTATTTTTGAGGTTGACACTATCATCTAATAAATAAATTAAAAGATAATTTAAAACTTATTTGTTTGAAACAGTTATAGATTATGTCTGATGATTTATCTTTTCAAATTGTCCATATTAACCATCAAGGTTAAAAAGTCTGTATCCTTTCTAAGCTTTCAAAGCTATTAAATTTTAAATATAATTTACACATATTTAAAATTTAATTTTAAAATATATTTTTATGTGTTTATTTATTCTTAAATAATTAAGCATTATAATATTGTAAATATTGTATACCTTATATATAATGGTATAAATAGAATACTGTTGATGATATCATGATAGATAAGAATAATTTCAGCTAATGTTTATTATACATATCTGGAAGATAGTATGTTGCCTTTTCTCATTGAAGACATATCAACTTGGAGATAAAGATAATATTTAATTATGCAAATATTTATACCCTAAGTATAAAAATTACCATATTACTATATATTGTTCTATATACAGCAAAATATTTGTCTAGAATTTTAACCCTATGAATACTGACAGCCATTTATTGCTTTTTTTTTTTTTACAAATAATAAAACTGGCAATTTGATTGTCCCAAAACAAGATCTATTTATCACTTATATTCATCATAACACAAGTGACTGTTTATTCAGCTCCCCAAATAAATCGTCAGTATAGTTTCCAATTAGGATTATTAAAAATAATTTCCTAACTAGGAGTCATTTTATAGTACCTTATTGTTTCAAATCTGAATGGTTTCAACATTGTTGAATAACTGATATATGCAGCAAATTATTTAGTATAGTTCTTGTTAATGCATTTTATACATAGTTTTAGACAATTACTGAATTTCATTATGTTATTGGTTTTGCTACAATTACTTCACATATTTATTGAATGGTAATTTGTTAAATGTATCATTTTAAGTAATAGAAGATCAGTCAAATTATATCTTCTCTCCACCTGCACCAAGAACTTAGAAATAAGGGAAAAAATCGTGTCTTAAAAGCAGGTACTTTTGCTGAAACAGCAGCTTTTATGGAACACAAACACATGGAACGTTAGCAAACTGGCATCAGTCCTGTGGGCTAGATTAATGGGAATAATTTATGCATAGATGAACCTGGGATGTGGTCCTAAATCAGGCAAATGAAGGCTCAGGGTGGACTCAACTCTGGATACTGCAAATGAACTGAGGTGATGGCATTAGTCAGGCTATCACTCACCTCTTCCCTGATACAGGTATTTATCACCATGCAGGTTGAGATGGGTATCATGTGACATTTTTTCCATATTTGGGCCTTATAGAATATTTAATTTTAAACACTATTTAATTTTAAATTTTAATTAAACAATATTTAATTTTAAACACTATACATTTAATTATACATGTCTTTACTGAGTATAACCACATCATGTTTAAATAAGTTTCTATCACTAATGTGTAAAACTTAATTTCCATAGTTACATATCTTTATGTTGTAAAAATTCAAGTAGCAATGGAAGTGTTCATCCATTATACAGGAGTATGTCCACAATCAGAGAAGAGCCTTCTTTCAAATTTATCTTTTGGTTTACAGTTACAAATTTACAATTGTCACATATATTATAATTTGGTTTACATTTTTACTACAGACTAAAGATGATACCATCCTGCTCACCTGGTTCCAGATGAAGCATGGGACAAAATTCAAAGGGCAATGACTAGGCTTCACACCTTGAGGGAGGCTAAGTTATTCTTTGAGATATTTTTATATAGAGGTTATTGAGGGGTCTAACACTGTGACTAATATATTTCATGTAATTAAGCTGAGTCTATCCACTTACCCTCCTCCACCGTCCAAGTCATAGTGCCCATAGAGTGCTGAGCACTGTACATACATTCTGACTGATTGGCTTTTCATAGAGATGGACAATATTAAAATAATTAATTTTATATATCAAGTATATTGCAATATCAAAATAAGTCACTTGACATATCACCTATATTAGCAATAATTAATTTTAAAGGCTCTAAATTACCCAGGATTATGCTCTAACTTTGCTGATATCCAACTCTGAGTAATCATGTAAGAAGACAGGCCAAAATTATAATACCATACTAGTGGAGTAATCAGAGCAAAATAGGGTGTGTCTTTGTTATAACCAAGAAGAGTTCAAAGGTCACACATATGGAACAAGTTGGAGAATTCGATCAAAGGTATAGATCATAACAAAGAAGACACAATATACTGTGGGCCAAAGTTGGAGTTGGAAAAAAAATGTGGAAGATTAAGTTGAAAGCCAGGAACCAATTTGGAGTCCATAAGCTAATTTGAAAAGGCATTTCTTGAGCTGTTCTTTCAAAGTCTCTCAATAATACTGGTGTAGAGGACACACAAATGTTGTAACCTCAGGGAAGGAAATTTAATAGCTTATTGGGATCAGTGAAAAGACCTATTCAAGGATTAGGCTTGAGATAAAAAAATAAGTTTGCAGAAATATTGCTTAGGTAAAAAAATAGTGAAAAATGCTTTTTAAAAAGGAGGCTTTAGGGGAGAAAATAAAGTACAATATATAACTTTGTAACTAAGCCAGCCTAGAACAATGGAGATGGAGCAGGAAACGTTTAATAATAGCCTGGGTTGAGCCTCTGCTGGATTCTACAGTGATGAAATGAGGCAGTTGACTGGGATTTGTAAACAGGAAGATAATCTGTACTCTTATTTTGCAAAATATCCTCAACACTTTTAGCAGTTTATTTTTTTATTAAGTGTTTAATAGTATTTTAAAAACAATTTTCGAATTTTATAGAAATTTAAATGGTAATGGCTGCACAATATACCTGCAAATTGAATGTAAAGGACTCTGTGTGTGTGTGTGTGTGTGTGTGTGTGTATGTGTGTGTGTGTGTGTCCTTTCAACTAAAAGGGTCTGGGATCATAAGTACTTTTAAATTATTACAATTCTCTTAAATAATTAGATCTTAGTTTGCATTGGAAATCTTAGAATAACACATGACTTTTCTAGTCAAGGAAAAATCCCTTTTCCTTTCAGGGCTTTCTAAAATTTCAGTGTATTTTGAGCTAATGGGAATTGCCCCAGAACTAAATAACATCTGCTCAGTAATTACAACAGCCTTTGCTGTATGATTTTTGTGTCTACGGATGGGTGCCTGCCTTTGCTGTTTTAATCTGTTTGTTTGTTTTAATCTGTTTACCTATTGTTTTTGCTGGATATATTTGGTGTCTCAAGAAAACTGTAGCTTCCTTAAATGCTCAGATTTTAATTTTTGAGGGGAAACACCCTGAATAATTATTTTGCTCCTCACATTCTTAAGGCTTAATAAAAACTTTAGTGATGAAAAGTAAAAAGAGATGCATATGTTGAAATAAAGAACAATTTATAGTACAATTTAACTATTCTAAATATTAATGCTATGGCTTATATGCATGCATCTCCCTATTGCAATAAAATATACTATTAACCTTAATTTTCTATATCTTAATATATTAACTAATGCATTTATCTAATAATAATTACAAAGTTAATGATATTTCTGGTAAAATACATTTCTTTGTGTTTCATTATAAGTACTGAAAGACTAGAATTTTTCAATATTCAAAAAGAGCTAAAAAAATGTCTATTAAAAATAAGCAATAGCTTTCTCTGTCAAATAGCTTACTCAGCAAACAACAGGCAATCTGAGCTGGTTCCTTTTATTTTATGCAGTAATAGTCAAAATACTTCCATGACATTTTGTTTTGTATAACTAACATAAAGAGGGCTTAGAATTTCTCAAATTTAATCTTTAGTTTCCAGTTTTCATCATCTACCTGTCTTTCTCTGTGGATTTCCAACATTCTAAAATGAAGTATTTGCATTTTGTGATACACATAGAATGTGACCTTTTTAGAAAAACTACATCAATCAGATATACTGTAATTTCTTTTCAAGCCATTGCATCAAACAGGAGGAAATTATGAACTAGAAAAAAACCCAAAAATAGTTTTGATCATTTCAAAATACATTTTAACTATAGCAAGCTCCTTTGAAATTTATGTAAAAATGGCATATTCTAATAAAGTTGGCATGATAAATATGTGATTAAACCATAGTCCTCAATAATTGTAATTCAGAGGAACATTTAGTTCCCATCTTCTGAGTCAATTTGTTTTCAAAATATTATGTCTATATCAAAAATTGATATTTTGGAGTTTTTTTGTCATAATATGATGGAGAAAAGTAAAATTAAAGTCATGGAAGGAATTAAAAAAAAAT
Organism: Grampus griseus; assembly: GCF_964374135.1. Classification (NCBI taxonomy): domain Eukaryota; kingdom Metazoa; phylum Chordata; class Mammalia; order Artiodactyla; family Delphinidae; genus Grampus; species Grampus griseus. The sequence continues at coordinate 4,419,880 of NC_138997.1, forward strand.
GTATATAGCGATTTTCTCTAAAGGACATTGAAGACTCTTTAGTTCCATTAAATTGCTGGAATAATCCTTTACTCTATTACAGTATGTTTTTAAAATGGAAAGTAATATTTGTTTCCTGATGCTTTCCAAAACTTGTTCTCAATAATACAAAGGAGCAAACCATTTACAAAAAATTACCAGAATTTCCTCTTACACTGCCTGCTATTTCAAGTTATATCAATTGATAGAAACATTTTCTAGCTTAAAAAAAATAAGATTAGAAAGCATTACTGGCAGATAAAGATTACAGGAAGTGATTTATTACATAATTTTCCCCTAGATTCCAGGAAGAACACTAATGAAAACAATGAGATGAGAAAAAAAAAATTCAAAATCACCATTAAGAACTTTTGGGGATTCTCAGGATTCAAATAGATGTATTTTAACGATGAATTCCAACGTACGGCAATCTAATACCACGTATATACATGCGTGCACACACATACATACTAATTTTAATTGAAAAATAGGTAATATCTGTTCACCAAACCCATTTTCTTTTTTCTTCCTGAATTCACTGTTGTGTGCGGTTTTTCAAGTTTCCTGTAGCGGGTGTGCTTGACTGACAGCTGATGGGAAATGAATAGAGGTGTTTATGGTGATTCTAGGGGTAGACCCTAAAAGCTGCCCCCGGGGTGGTTTCCTTTGTGTGTTACTTTCATAGACCAGCTGCAGATGAAAAGGGGGCATTCTGAAGTCATGATGAAGATAATGAAGCCCTAAGATGGAAGAAACCTGAGTCCTTGAAATACCACTGGGAGGAAAACAAGTAGCCCTTCAGAAACGTGTTTTTGATTTTATATAAGCAAGAAAAAAATGTCTATCATATTTAATCTATCACAGTGTTTTTATTTGTTACAATGCCCTAGTGTCAGTTAATGAACATGTCAAGGACTCTTAATTATTAGAACTCAAAGGGTCATTTACATAAAGCAATTATACCCCAATAAAGATGTTAAAAAAAAAAAGGGTCATTTACAAAAAACAAAGAATTTACAAATGGAAAATGCATGTATTTGTAAACACTCCTGAATAATGATATTTGATTAAACTCAGGTTTAATTAAAGGACAATGAAGAATTAGATGATGAAGATTTCCTAGGTTCTTTTGGGCATGTTAAGATTCACATTTTTAAAAGGGATGTTTTATTTGGGAGAAGGATATTTTTAAACTATGAAAAAGGCATTAACTTTTGAGGAAAGTTATCTGACAGTTTTAGAATCTGTGATTTCTTTCGCTAGACTATATTTTCTTTGAGAGTAAAGTCATATAGCGTTAATCTTTCTAGGCCAGAGTTAAGTTATATTTAGCAATTGATAGATGTTCAATACATTTTATTGAATGATGGAATAAAAGTATGTATTTTGTATCCAATTTTACTTTAGCAGTTATATTTGTTGTGAATCATTAGTACACCACATATTTGCTAGATTTTATAGTATCTTATAAAGGTGATATGCATGAAAACAGAAAGGAAGATCAACAGAGGGAGAGAGATACAAATATTTTGATTCGGTCTAGCTAGGGACAGGGGCCAGTTCTATTAAACTCAAGAGTATGTCAAAGGCTGGAGTAGTAGAAGCAGAACATGAGGACCTGTCCTCCACCAGGTCTTTTGGAACTCTGCACTTGGAAGTTGTCAATGGTGGGGAATTTAGAATACTTGAGAAATAGAGTAACTCCAAAGAGGAAAAATTGGAAGTTTAAAACTTTCAGTCACAAAGCACTGAGCTGATCTCCCTGTGCTATGCAGCTGCTTCCAACTAGTTATCTATTTTACATTTAGTAGTGTATATATGTCAGTGCTACTCTCTCATTTTGTGACCACCTAGAGGGGTGGGATAGGGAGGGTGGGAGGGAGACGTAAGAGGGAGGGGATATGGGGATATATGTATACGTATAGCTGATTCACTTTGTTATACAGCAGAAACTAACACACCATCGTAAAGCAATTATACTCCAATAAAGATGTTAAAAAAAAACAAAAAAAACCTTTCAGTCACATTAGACATCACGAGAAGAAGGAGGAAAGTGGATTCCACCTCCAGGAACAGAGTTCTTTGTGCATTTTAAATTATTTCTTTGCTGATGAAACTTCTGACTAGTGCATTAATGAAAAAATCCTTATAATATAGGTAGGCATTACATGTATCATATCTATAATACTATACATTTTATATGTAAATACTAGCATGTGAGTGTATATATATATATATAAATTCTGGTATTTAAAGGCAAAAGCTCTTTAACGTATTAGTTTTAACTCAAAAACAAGCATAGGAAAATATTACAATTTTCCATTTTGGGTGAGAGCTAAAGGAAAAACAAATCAAATAATCATTTTCAGGATTGTCAGTGAATAGAAAGAATTCTGCCTAAACAATAGCAAATCAAAAGATAAACCAAGAGAGAACTAGATTTTTAAGCTGAAAATCAACACAAATCACATTATGATGAATGTATACAATTAACTATGATAGTATGCAATTCAAATTTATACTGATTTTTCTTCAAAATGATCTCATTTTAAGCATTTCTTATGAATGAAAAATAATTTCCAGTTTTGTTTTGAGCCATCATATAACAAACACCTTGTAAATGAGAAGGAAACAAGAATCCATTTGGCTACTGTGCCAGGATAGACCCTAACAGCAGGGGATTACAATAAAAACCACCTTGATGTTATATAGTTAACATCTGTGCTTTCTAAATGGTAAAGTAAATGAACATAATGGATATAGTTTTGGATTCACATTTTGCCACCCGCCTTTACACAAGCGTATGCAGTGTCTTCAAACCACAGAGCCAAATCTCAGATACATCCTGCCAATTTTCCCTTAAATGGGTGTATGCATCAATGACAAGGAACAAACATATTTTGCAACTTTTTTCACAAGGAAAACACAATAATTAAGTTTACAACAGTGAGAGACTAGACTCAGAAGCATGTTTTGAGATGAATAAAGACAGGAAAGCAAAGATCCAGTAGAATTCCAGAATCAGCTTATTGTCTTAAGTGGTTTTTAAAATATATATAATATAAATATAACAGATTTAAATAACAAAAATATCAGTGGACCTTTTGTGTGATGTAATAACATTCATAGGGATTTAACTTAGGTAAACGTATTTGCTATTGTGCAAGCAGAATTCTCTTTGTGGTTACGACTACAGTACAGAGAAAAGTTGGCTACTCATCTTCAGACACATTTTTTGCCTTCGGGAACACCCAGGATACTCCAAGTTGTATACTTTGGAAGTAAGTAAACATGCTGCCAACTATTTCCAGAGATTTTGTTGCCTGCTAGGATATACTTTCCTAGTTCTTAAGGGGATAGTAAGAATTAATAAAGATATCCATAATTAGATTTTTTTTAATTTGACTGCTTATCAATTTTGTCCATAACATTTAACTTGACCAAAATTACTTTTCCTTGCTTAAAGATGTTGACAGAACTGAAATTGTATTTGCAGGCATACTTTTGTAGAGGCAGAGCGCTTGATTTTGAGGGAGGTATATCCTATCTTCTCTGTTTATTTGTTTTGTGGCCTAGAGACCTTCTTAAAGTCCCTGGTCTTGAGATTCTCTGTCTACAAAATGAAGGTATCAGTATCGAACTCAAGATGATCCTGTGTGCTTCAAACATATAAAATTAAATGAAAGTATCCCTTGATAAAATACTTGGAAAATAATCATTCTCTAGCCTCTCAACAAAGAGACCCTACCAACCTCAGAATATTAAGGACTTCAAGAAATCTTGAAAAAAAACCCTAAATAAATAGACAATAAATCTGCATTTCCTCAAGTTGACCAGGGTACTTCCATAAACTGGGATGTGGGAAGTAGGATTAGAACATGTGTTAACATCTCTCTGACCCCTAGGATGCTGCATTGTTATTTTGAGGGGAAAGGTAGTATAGGATGACATATGGGCTCCCATCAGCAATAAATTGCTATGATGTTGAACTCATTTGATAATCACAATTCTTACATGCTCTTCAGAGGTCAAATGAGACTTTCATGACTTAGCATAAGGAAATATTTTGGCTCTTGGAGTCATTCACAAATATCGAAATCAATAGAAATATTGCAAATTCTTGTTTGGACTTTTAATTCAATTTTTAATGAATTGAAATATAGCTCATATCATGTACCTGAAAAGACAAGCAAGCACCATCTACCTAGTTTTTGTTTTTTTTGTTTTTTTTTTTTTTTTTTGCGGTACGCGGGCCTCTCACTGTTGTGGCCTCTCCCGTTGCGGAGCACAGGCACCAGACGCGCAGGCTCAGCGGCCATGGTTCACGGGCCCAGCCGCTCCGCGGCATGTGGGATCTTCCCGGACCGGGGCACGAACCCGTGTCCCCTGCATCGGCAGGCGGACTCTCAACAACTGTGCCACCAGGGAAGCCCATCCACCTAGTTTTTAAAGTGACATATTCATCACCTGAATGCTTTCTTTTGGGCCATTGTGAGGAGGAAATAAAACAAACTTTGGAAATAAAATGGAAAGTTTTAAATTTCCAAAGGTTACTCACTATTTTGTTTGCAAGTACATAAATCATATAAAAACTTAAAAAGTGTTATCATTTAATTCCCAATTTCAAAACTTTACATTATAATATATTTGAGATTAAAAGATAATTAACTGGACTTCCCTGGTGGCCAGTGGTTAAGAATCCGCCTGCCAATGCAGGGGACACGTATTCGAGCCCTGGTCCAGGAAGATCCCACATGCCGCGGAGCAACTAAGCCCGTGTGCCACAACTACCGAGCCTGCGCTCTACAGCCCGAGAGTCACAACTACTGAAGCCCACACGCCTAGAGCCCGTTCTCCGCAACAAGAGAAGCCACCGCAACGGGAAGCCCGCACACCACAATGAAGAGTAGCCCCTGCTCACCACAACTAGAGAAAGCCCACGTGCAGCAACAGACCCAATGCAGCCAAAAATAAATAAATTTATTTAAAAAATTATAATTAACTACAGTTTTTTCTTTCTTTCAAATTCAATATAGTATTTTATTCTAATGTGTATTTCCACAAGATTTTAGTTTTGAAAAGTAAGAGCTGTTTAGAAATATCACTTAAAGTAATGTCATTCACTAAGTAACTTCTATTTTACCGTAATATGCATACTTATGAACAGCACATCAGTGCATCATATATATTTATATATAATGTACACATATATACATTATATACAAATAATGCCATTCTGAAAATTCAAAAATATATTCCTAGGGCTTTAAAGACAATTTGCTGAAAAACATATTTTAAAAGACTGATAAAAGTAATGACTTGTGACTTTATTAACTTATTAAGTGGTTTGAATAATAGCAAAGGACACGGCCCAATTAAGACCATTAATTCATTCAACAGACACTTATTGCCCCCTGCTTGGTATGTGCAAGGAAAGTTAATACAAAGTTAAAAGATGACTGACAGTAAAGCTAGTGCAGAATTCCTATGCATAAACAGACCCCTATAATACATAAACAGACCCCTATAATACAACATGGGGAGTGGATGACAGTTTTATGGATGGTATACTTTTTCAAGGCGATGAGGGGATGACTAACCAATCATTGTCTCAGGACAAGGACAAAGGAAGAATTCATAGATGGTGTGAAAACTGAGCTAAAAAAATGAGCTGCACAATAGAACAAGGTGCTGGTGAATTTTGTGAAGAGAGATGATTATTCCAGAGAGCCAGAACACAAGTAGAGATGCATGGAGCTGGTAATGAGTAAGAACTATTCCTACACCTGCATATAGTGCGTCATCCCTGAGGATGTCTGGTGGGTAATGAGCTGTTCACAGAGACTCCTGTATGTTCCTCCAAGGAGTTTGGACTATATCAGGGAGTCTATTTTAAGCAAAGCTACTGTATAATCAAATCTGGATATTAGAAACAGCACTCTGGAAGCACTGTTGAGAATAGACTGTTGAGAAGCCATTTGGGATATTGTGAAATTTTGGATTTTTAAAATTTATTTTTCAGATATTAAAATAAAGATTGAGTATGCACATATAAGAAAAGGAGATATATTTAACAGATCATGAATTTTTTAAAAACAAATTTGGAATATCTCCCTATTTCTTGATTTGAATAGTCAAGTAGATGTTGATTTCATTTTTTGAGACAGAAAAAAGAAAAAAGGAGGGACAGTTTTTGTGAAACAGTAATGAGTCAGTTCTGGATCCTTTGAGTTGGAGACACATCTGTGTGACCACAAATTCAGGTGCTACATGTGTAGCTGAACCTGTGAATCTGGAAGCTCAGGATATATTTTCAACTCAAGAATTAATTAAAATGTAGGTGATAGTTGAAGCCATGGGGGAGAGTATCATTTATTTGCTAACAGGGTGTAAAATGATTAAAAATTTCTTCGGAACTCAACAGAGATGATGAGGTCATCCAAAGAAAGAGTATATTGTGGAAAGAAGGAGCACTAAATAAGGGATTCGAGAAAGACCCTTCCTCAAGACCGAAGGAAGAGAAAAGGGAGCCCGTGAATGAGACTAAAAGATGTTGTTAAAATATTGAGGGAGATTTAGAAAATAATACTATTGAGAATTTCCAGATATATAAAGTGCTCAAAAATCTCAAATAATCTGAAAAGTTATATCCAACCAATCCTGGAAAATGCCTATTTTATTTGGTAACTAAGTAGGATGACTGAAATTAGGCAAAGAAGTTTCAGTGGATTTGGGGGAGCAGATGTCATTGTATTAGTTTGAGGTGAAGAGATAGCAAGGAATTGAAATAATGAACTTAGACAAGATGTTTGTCTAAAGATATGAAACACTTGAATATCATTAGTCAAATGAAAAGATTATACTATTTTATCAGTGAGGTCCCATCCATCTTTGTATATGTATGATTTATGAAGAAAGGAGTCTAATTATACAACAAACTCATATTTAAAATACCATAAAGAAAAACAAAAACACTTTGTAAGAGTTAACTTTAATACAGCCTTGAATAAGGTTAAAAATACATTCTATGGCTTATGAGGTAGATGCATCTTCTGTGTTATGCATTTAATACCCTTTAATCTACCCATATAAGCAATGCTGACTCACTTGAAATTATGAATACATCTTCATCTATAAAATACATATACTTTTGACTTTCAGGGTCAATAAAACAAATACTAATATATCATTGTGGAAGTCACAGAATGTTAACCATTTGACTTGATCATTTTATACGCTTAAAAGCTTTGTCTTTTTAACATGATCTTAATATTCTATGTGTTATTTTTTATTTTGGCAAGTAGGGGTGAATTCAATCAAATCTATCCAAGATGTACACACATGTGCACACACACAAACTGGTAACAATAGTAAATTATCTTGTGCGGGTTATGGATCCACTACCAGAGTCAAGATAAGAAACAGATACAATCCTGCAAGGATCCATTGTGTTGCACTTTTATATCCACACTCAGTTCCCTCCAGCTTCTCCTGGAACCCATCTAGCCTTTGGCAACCCACCACTAAACTTTCTTCCATTTCTAAAATAGCATACTTTTAAACATGTTGTATAAATGGAATCATGCAGTATGTAGCATTCAGGATTTTTTTTATACCTTGGTGATTAATCCCAAGTTTATTTCTTTATTTCCTGCTGAGTAGTGGTCCATGTATGTGTAGATCACACTTGGTTTCCCCATTTACCTGTTGAAGGGCATCTGGGTGGATTACAATTGTTAATTGTTATAAATAAAGCTGAAATAAGTATTTGTGTATAGCTTTTGTGTGAGCATAAGTTTTCATTTCTCTAGAATAAATGACCAGCAATACAATTGCTAGGTTACATGATAGGTTCGTTGGCTAAAGCTGCCATAATAAAAAGCCACAAACTGTGGTTTAAACACAAAAATTTATCTACACACATTCCTGGAGGCTGAAAGTACAAGGTTGAGGTAGAGCAGGGTTGGTGTCTGGTGAGAACTCTCCCCCTGGGTTGCAGATGTTTATCTGCTCTCCACGTGCTCACAATTGTGTGTGTAGAAATAGCAAGCTGTCTAGTGTCTCTTCTTATAAGGACAGTGATCCTATTGGGTCAGAGCCCCACTCTTATGACTTAATTTAACATTAATGGCTTCTTTAGAGACGTCATCTCCAAAGACAGCCACACTGGGGATTAGGGCTTCAACAAAGACATTTGGGAAGGACAAAAGCTTTCAGTCCATAAAGTATGGTAATTGGATATTTTGTTTCATAAGAAACTGACGAGGTGCTTTCTAGAAAGGCTGTACCATTTTATATTCCCACAATGTATAAGTGATCCAGTTTTCTTGCATCTTCACCAGAATTGGATGTTATCACTATTTTTAATTTTCATCATTCTGATATGTGTGGAGTGATATATCATTGTCTTTTTAATTTACATTGCCCTGATGATTAATAATGCTTAAAATCTTTCCATGTATTTGCCAGTTGTATATCCTCTTTTGCGAAAGTCTGTTCATGTTTTTTGCCCACTTTAAAATTTGATTTGATAGTTTATTTTTATTGTTAAGTTTTGAAATTTTTATATTTCTAAATGCTAGTCCTTTATTGGATATGCAATTTGCAAATATATTCTTATACTCTGTAACCTGTCATTTCATCCTGGTCCAATAAGCTTTCCTAGAACAAATATTTATAATTTTGATAACATTCAATTTATCACTTTTTTTCTTTTCTGAATCATAGCTTTGTTCTGATTCTAAGAAATCTTTATCAAATCCTAAATCCTAAATATTTTTTTCTATTTTTAGATTAAGTTCTCTCTCTCTCTCTCTCTTTTTTTTTTGGCCTATGGCTGTCCTTGCTCCAGTACCATGTGTTGAAAAGGCTGTCTTTCCTGGATTGCCTTTGCCTTTTTCTGGCTCTATTTATGGGTTCTCTATTCTGTTCCATTGGTCTATGTGTCTATCTCTCTACTAATACTACACCGTCTTAATTTCAGGTAAGATAATCTTCCCAATTTATTCTTGTTATAAAAACTGTTTTTGCTATTATGAGATTTGTTACACAGGAAGATAATGTATTCCTAGTGATAGAGAAAAAATGGATATTTAAATGTTTATACGAGGATGAAAAATAGGTTTAAACTCAGTGATATAATTCCATCTTAAGGAGCTAGAATTAAAGATAAAATTAACCCAAAGTGTATGAAATGAATTAAATAATAAAAATAAAAGTAAACATCAACAAAATAGGAATCATATAAGCAATTTAAAAGCCCAAAAATAAATAAATAAAAGGTCATAGATACAGAAAATAGACTGGTGGTTCCCAGAGGCAGCAGGTGGCAGTGGGCAAAGTGGGTGAAGGGGTCAAAAGCTACAAACTTTCACTTATAAAATACATAAGGTGTGGGGATGTAACATACAGCATGGAGACTATAGTTAATACTTCTGTATTGTATATATGAAAGTTGCTAAGAATGTAGATCTTATTAATCCTCATCACAAGAAAAAAATGTAACTGTGTATAGTGATGGATGGTAACTAGACTTATTGTGATCATTTCACAATATATACAAATACGGAATCATTATGTTGTATACCTGAAACTAATAAAATGTTATATGTCAATTATACTTCAATTTAAAAAGTCAGTAGTTCTTTCTTTTGAAACATTAATCAAATGATTAAACCCCTAACAAAACTGACCAGAGCGAGAGAAAGAGAGAACACAAATCACCACTATTTAGGAATGAAAGATAACATTGGCTGAGAGAGGAGGCTTAACAAGAAAGGGGTATGAAGTCTTTTCTGGAGTGCCGGGCATATTCTATACCTTAATTGGAGTGGTGATCACACAGTATATGCATTTGTCAAGGAGCACTTAAGTATGTCATTGTATGTAAATTTTACATCAATAACAAACATTTTAAAAGAAAACATAAGGCTGAATGAGCTTGCTTCAAGAGAGCATTTAGAGAGAAAAGCATGGGACAAAGCCTGGAATTTTGAATAACAAGAAGGCTACTTGGATATTTTCAGAGTTTGGAGTGTAATTATAAGAAAACTGCCCTATTACAAAAGCTAAGGGGCTGCATAATTTTAATATTGTTGATAATTATTTTTTTATTGTTCAGGAGTGTTATTTGTAGAAATCTCTTTAGGTCATTGCTGAACAGTATCCACTGTATCAGCAGGTATTGGCTGATCTAAGGGAAAGTGATTCTACATATTCTTTGGAGCACAGCGAAATAAGAGAGAATTGATGTTGACTAAGGATAATAAGGGGATGTTTTTGTTTGTAAGATGTTTAAATGACATGGAAAAGAGGCAGAAATTTTAAAAAAACAAACAATAAAACTAGGGTTTTAAAAACGTTCAGAAGAGATTGTGTTGGATCCTATATTGACATATCCAAGGTAACTGTTATATTCTGTTCAGAATTTATGTGATAATGTTACTTTTTCAGTGTGTAATAAAGTTTTCTTTAATTTGGATGAAGGAACATGGAACAGCATAAATAAAAGATCTTCATTCAAGACTAAGCCTTGGTTAGTATTCTCAAGCCATGTTGATATCAGCAGAAGTCGACATTAGTAAAAAGAACTGTCTGGTTAATCCTTAAATTTAACTTTAGCCACTCTATCTCCTACTGGGTAATTCCTTTAAAGGAATATCACTCCGACCTAATCTGAGTTATCTGGCCAACCACATTTTACCAATTACCCCATAAACATTGTTAAAATTATTGTGCAAGATAAACTGGGTAACTAATATCTTAGTCCCCCATTCGGATCATATTTCCTATGCTTGTTCTCTCTTTCCCTGTCCAGATCCTCCCTTGACTTCTATGGATGACTTCAAGAAGCTGCCTTGACTTTTGGTTTCTGGTGGGGTTCCAAAAATGAGGAGTACAGGCAAGAAATCAAAGGAGAAGGGACATTGAGACTGGGAATAGATAAATACAGATGAATAACTAGCTAGCTAGAATATAGATTAGATACAGATACAGATATAGACATAGATGTGGATGTAGATACAGATGTAGATGTAAGTGTAGGTATAGATGTAGGTGTAGGTGTAGACGTAGACGTAGGTGTAGGTGTAGATGTAGATGTAGCTGTAGGTGTAGGTGTAAATGTAGATGTAGGTGTAGGTGTAGATGTAGATGTAGGTGTAGGTGTAGATGTAAATATATGTGTAGATGTAGGTGTAGGTGTAGGTGTAGCTGTAGGTGGAGGTGGAGGTGGAGATATAGATGTGGATGTGGATAGATATCCCTTCTTCTCCCCATCACTTGTGGAACCAGTGGGATTCAGCTACATCCCTTAACCTAACATCACAGCTCTTGTCAGCGGCACTCTGCACATGGCTCTTTTCCTGGTAACAGTTGCTTTCTCTTTGCCTGTTAGTCCTAAAATTGAGAAGGAGAACTTGCTTTTACTAGGTCCTTCCAAGCTTCTATAAACAGCTCATTAATTAAACTCCCTTCAAATTGCCCCAAGTGCATGTGCCATTTGTTTCCTGTCAGAATTCTGATAGCTTTGCCTCTTTTATTGATAAAATTATAAATGAAAGTGAAAGAGAAATGATAGCAGTACTGTTACAGTTTCTTACTCACATCTTATATAAAATATTGTATAAAATATATTGATACCATATATTTGTAGGGCCCAAGTGGCCCAGGTGTTTGAAGTGGGCATGAAGAGATTCCAACTTCTGCCATAAACAAATTATGAGGGCTGGATATGTTATCTGAATATGTATTTCAGTCTTTTATGAATGAAAACGTTCAAAGTTTCAGTTACCAGATTATCGCCTAATTATTCTAAAACAAAACAGAAAATACAGTAGACTGTATACATCTTCATCTGATGATATTAAAGTTATTTTAAAAAATCAGTTCCATTTTGAATATACAAAATATGTTCTAAAGTATTATTTTGTAATATTTGGGAGCAAAAGTCCATAGATGAACATGTGAGATGATTTTTGTTAACTCAATAGACATTTATAGGGCAGCTTTCTGTGAGATGGAGGTAAATTGTTAAATGGAAGAGATAAGACCGTTGCACTCATAGAGTTTATATTTAGGTGAGAGGATACAGATGATAAACAAACAAATAAAGAAATAGATAAAAATCTTATGTAGTATTAACTACTGTTTCTAGTGCTTTAAGGGAGTTACTTTAAGAAGAGAAATGTGACCGGTGTAGTAGAAGCATAGTGAGTAAGAGAATGTTTAATATTTTATTTTATTTATTTATTTTTTTATTTTTTTGCGGTACACGGGCCTCTCACTGTTGCGGCCTCTCCCATTGCAGAGCACAGGCTCCGGGCGCGCAGGCTCAGCGGCCATGGCTCACGGGCCCAGCCACTCCGTGGAATGTGGGATCTTCTCAGACCGGGGCACGAACCCGTGTCCCTTGCACTGGCAGGCGGACTCTCAACCACTGCGCCACCAGGGAAGCCCAATGTTTAATATTTTAGAGTTTATTCTTCAAGTTGGCTCTTCAATCATTGTTTTTGATGCTAATGAGACTTTGGCATCCACTCAATGGGTTTGAAGATCTACTCCCAGCTGGGCTGCAGGTTGGTTCAAATTTGAATGTGTGTTGGTTCAGATTTGAGTCTGTCTTTACCCTGAGCTTCAGGGAAACACTAAGGGGCTTTTGCATGGTGTCAATTCCATGAAGGACTCCAGCAAAGCTAGGACACCTTGTGACATCAATATAAATAGCTGCAAATAGACAGCTGGTACCAAGTAATCAAAAACAGGTGGCTAAATGTGAACTGAAATGTGATGGTGATTATTGTATTTTGAAGGTACAGTCTGTGAATCTTCCTGTGTATAATCAGGATAGCTGCTTGTGTTATAAATGCTATAGGCTTATTGCAACCCCTGTCTATGCTTTCACCACATTAGATTACATATTTGCTTATATAATTTCAAGCATCTGGGTTTTTTTAATAAATTTCACTTATACCAATATGGAGAACCAACTATGATCCTGAAAGTGGTCACCTAAAAAAGAACACCAGTGTAATTGTTCTTTCAGGTTATTTCTGAAGTTACACATGATACAAAATAAAATGCAAATATCTTCACTTAAAATGAAATTTGTCAGGGTATATGCCCAGTAGTGGGATTGCTGGGTCATATGGTAGTTCTATTTGTAGTTTTTTAAGGAACCTCCATACTGTTCTCCATAGTGGCTGCACCAATTCACATTCCCACCAGCAGTGCAAGAGTGTTCCCTTTTCTCCACACCCTCTCCAGCATTTACTGCTTCTAGATTTTTTGATGATGGCCATTTTGACTGGTGTGAGATGATATCTCATTGTAGTTTTGATTTGCATTTCTCTAATGATTAATGATGTTGAGCATTCTTTCATGTGTTTGTTGGCAGTGTGTATATCTTCTTTGGAGAAGTGTCTATTTAGGTCTTCTGCCCATTTTTGGATTGGGTTGTTTGTTTTTTTGTTATTGAGCTGCATGGGCTGCTTATAAATTTTGGAGATTAATCCTCTGTCAGTTGCTTCATTTGCAAATATTTTCTCCCATTCTGAGGGTTGTCTTTTGGTCTTGTTTATGGTTTCCTTTGCTGTGCAAAAGCTTTGAAGTTTCATTAGGTCCCATTTGTTTATTTCTGTTTTTATTTCCATTTTTCTAGGAGGTGGGTCAAAAAGAATCTTGCTGTGATAAAGAAGATGTGGCACATATATACAATGGAATATTACTCAGCCATAAAAAGAAATGAAATTGAGCTATTTGTAATGAGGTGGATAGACCTAGAGTCTGTCATACAGAGTGAAGTAAGTCAGAAAGAGAAAGACAAATACCGTATGCTAACACATATATATGGAATTTAAGAAAAAAAATGTCATTAAGAACCTAGGGGTAAGACAGGAATAAAGACACAGACCTACTAGAGAATGGACTTGAGGATATGGGGAGGGGGAAGGGTAAGCTGTGACAAAGTGAGAGAGAGGCATGGACATATATACACTACCAAATGTAACGTAGATAGCTAGTGGGAAGCAGTCGCATAGCACAGGGAGATCAACTAAGTGCTTTGTAACCGCCTGGAGGGGTGGGATAGGGAGGGTGTGAGGGAGGGAGACTAGACGCAAGAGGGAAGAGATATGGGAACATATGCATATGTATAACTGATTCACTTTGTTATAAAGCAGAAACTAACACACTATTGTAAAGCAATTATACTCTAATAAAGATGTAAAAAAATGAAATTTGTATCTCTTTATATTTGATAACTGGGCTACATAAGAATATGCTGCTTAAGAATTACCATCTATCTATCTCAAATCTATCATCTGTTTTAAGTTTAACTTCAAACTTACTCCTAGTTGTCACTAAAATAACAGTATATATCTTTAACAATATACTATGTCTAAAAAACTCTTTGAAAAGTTTCTACTAACAAAATGTTACCCTATCAAAAAGAAACAACAATCAGCTATTATTGATTTTTGACAAATCCAAGTGGTTTCTTGATATCATTTATTTTTCCACCAAGCAATTACAACTAGCCATTCTGTTAATTCTTCTTCTAACTCTCCTGCTCTAAAGTTCAAATAACATTATCATAAAACATAGACACGTCATAAAACATGACTATCTTTTGAGACCTTAGTCACTTTGACCTATCATGAGTTCTCCATCAGATTCATCAGTTCTCCACTAATGCTCTCAATTATTCTTTACCTACTACCCTAAGGAGAGCAGAAGGATTTGAGTACATGTGTGTTAACTTGATTGTGTTTGCTCTACTGTATATTTTTGATCATTTCATGTGATTGAATATTTCTTTCTTAAATTATTAAGATGGTGCAATATAAACTCAATTCTTTTTTAGCTTTATTGAGATATTACTGACATATATGTTACTTTACAACATACAGTGTGATAATGTAATACATGTATATACTGAGAAATGATCATCACAATAAGGTTAGTTAATACCTCCATCCCCTCATTTAACTACCGTGTGTGTGTGTGTGTGTGTGCGCGCACGCGCGCATCTGTGTGTGGTCATAACACTTAAGATCTATCCTCTTAGCAACCTTAACTGTAATAGAGTATTGTTAACAATAGTCACCATGATGCACATTAGGTCTGCAGAACTTATTCATCTTATATCTGGAAGTCTGTACCTTTTGACCACCATCCCTCTATTTTCCCCATCTCCCAGCTCCTGGAAACCATCATTGTACTCTCCATTTCTATGAGTTTAACCTTTTTAAATCACACAAGTAAGTGAGGGCATAAAGTATTTGTATGATTTATTTCGCTTAGCATAATGCCCTCAAGGTCCATTCATATTGTTACAGAAGACATGTTTTTCTTCTTTGTTTATGGCTGAATAATATTTCATTATATATTTAGATATATAGATATAGATATATAGTTATAGATATAGATCTCACATTTTCTTTATCTACTTATCCACAGATGGACACTTAGGTTGTTCCCATGCTTTGGCTATTGTGGATAATGCTGTAGTGAACATGGGGGTGGAGATATCTCTTCCAGATAGTGATTTCACATTCTTCAGATGAATCATAAGAAGTGGTATAGCTGAATCATATGGCAGTTCTATTTTTAATTTTTTGAGGAACCTCCAAACTGTTTTACATAGTGACTGTACCAGTTTACATTCCCACCAACAGTGCCCAAGGGATCCTTTTCTCCACATCCTCTCCAGCACTGGTTAACTCTTGGTTTTTAGTAATAGCCATTCTAACAAATATGAGGCTATATCTCATTACTGTTTTGGTTTGGATTTCGTTGGTGATTAGTGATGTTGAGCATCTTTTCATGTACTTGTTGGGCATTTGTATGTCTTCTGTAGAAAAATGTCTATTCAAATCCTTTCCCCATTTTTTAATCAGATTTTTTTTTCTTGCTGTTGAGTTGTATGAGTTCTTTATGTATGTTGGATATTAATCCCTTATTAAATAGTTCACAAATATTTTCTCCCATTCTGTAGATTGCCTTTTCATTTTGCTGATTGCTTCCTTAGTTGTGCAGAAGGCTTTTTCTTCTTTTCTTTTTTATTTTGATTCAGTACCACTTTATTTTTGTTTTCCTTGCTTGTGCATTTGGTGTCATATACAAAAAAAATGTGTAAAGACCAATGTCAAGGAACTTTCTATGTTTTCTTTTAGCAGTTTTACAGTTTTGAGTCTAATATTTAAGTTTTTAGTCTATTTTGATTTAATCTTTGTGAGTGGTTTAAGATAGGGGTCTGATTTCATTTGCATGCAAATATTTAGTTTTCCCAGCACCATTTATTGATGAGACTGTCTTTTCCCTACTGAGTATTCTTGGTTCCCTTATCAGATATTAGCTGACCATGCATGTGTTGGCTTATATCCGGGCTCTCAGTTCTGTTCCATTGGTCTGCATGTCTGTTTTTGTTCCAACACATACTGTTTTGATTAGAATAGCTTTGTAATAAAGTTTGAAATCAGGAAGTGTGATGCCTTCAGCCTTGTTCTTCTCTCTTAGGATTGATAAGCCCAATTCTTTATTTGCTGAGCAGTACCATTTTTTCATAAACCTCCTTTAAAGATTTTGTGGATATCCACTTAAATGGCTGAATAACCATCTTATTATTTATATAAACTCCATTGTGTTACTTTTATTCTCCTTGCCTTGGGTTATTAAGTATTAGATGATAATAATGTACCCGGAAATTTGTTGCTTCATTTGTATTACAGAATATAATTAAAAACAAACAAAAAAAAGAACCAAAGACAATAGCAAACACTGTTCTTAGGAGTTCAACCATACTACGTACATTATTTCTTTCCTGAGTTTAATGCACATATCTTCAAATTGCATGTCTGAGAAATGATTTAATGTACTTTAGTAGTGCAAGCTCTGAGATTAAGGTACCTTATGAATTATAATAATTGATTCCTAAATATCTTTAAAGCCAAGTAAAATCATTTTTGCTTTTTAGTTTTGTTTTAACTCAGGCTGTTGCTTCTCTTTACTCATCCTATCTATCCTGATGCAAGAAGGTAATGTGCTCTTAAAACAAGCACGACTATTGTGTGTCTTTTCAAGCTTCAGAGTACTTATGAGCTGCCTTGCAGACTAGGAAAATCAATCTCACTCTTTAGTAGACAAATTGCATTTGTGACTGCAAATGATATTATCAAGGTTGATTGCCCATCTTATTCACCAGACATGAAAGGGTTCTACTTTAAATAAAACAAATTTACCACCACTGAATATATTGGAAACTTTTGCTTTATAATACAAATGCAATTGCAAAACAGAAACTCAAGATATTTTTTCAGAAATGTCAATATCTTTAGATTTTCATTTGATAATTGAATTATATTAGGTCATAATATGGCCCACTATTTCATTACTTCAAAAATTTGTAATGTTATTCTTTGCAGGTATCTTTAAGTATTTTATCTGATATGAAGTACTGTGTGTATGTGTGTGTGTATTTGTGTGTGTGTGTGTGCGTACTGAGAAAAAGGACAAGTAAATGCTAGTCCACAGTGTTATTTTTGGGGTAATCTTTAAATTAGTTCCTGTAATCAAGTGAAAATTTTAAAAATAGATATATTTAAAATCAGTCTGTATATCCAAAGTACCTTTTTTGTTCAAAATTGTGAGATTTTACCATATATTAAAATGCTGCTTATAATCATAGAAGCAGCAATTTGGTATTTAAGTTTGTGGTACACACTTTTGTCATTGATTATATCATAAACAATACAGAACTAAATTCATACTCTTGAATATAAATTTATTTTAATTTACTAGTTAAGATGTAATGCATTTGTAGGTTTTCATTAGTATGGAAGTAATAGTAACAATGATTTCAAATGCTATATACTACCTATTAACACTATTCGGAAACTAAATTCCTCCATAGATATCTATGAACAGAATTCACAATGGTTAACCAACCACAATCCATTCTGTCCAACCTTTATTTTCATTATTTCATTTTATTCGTAAAACCACAACATCAAGTGGTTTTTTTTTATTGAAGTATATTTTATTTACAACATTGTGCCAATCTCTGCTGTATGTTATTGACATTGCACAGATAAAGAAACTGAGGTACTGAAAGTTTATTTACCTAGGTCATTAGCTATTCAAAACTGAATGGAGAATTAGAACCTAAGCACTCGCTTCTCCACAACTAATCCCACTTCACTATACAACCATGAAGTCAAGTATTATTGAGTTCAGAGTCTACTGTGATTTTTTTGGGTAATTGATTAAGAAAAAAAAATTGAAATGGTTTTTGATAAAAATATGTTACTGTGTGCATCTATCACTTGGAACATATAGCTAACCCTTAAACCTAGATCTAAAGTGATATTTGCGTGTTCTAATCTGTATTAGACATAGCTATTATTTCAAAGAACTGGTAGGAGGTATTTTTCAGCATAATAGAATTATACCTTTAAAATCACACAATCTTTAAAACTGAGGAATATAAATATTTAAGGTCAGAAAAGTTATATTACTTTTATTGGTGTTCGGTTCACATAATACACATATTGGATGGAATATTTAGAAAATATCAATATCAAGGGAAAAAAACCCAAAAATATTTGTACAACATTTTATTAGAGAATCATTGCAAAGAAAGGATGAATTAGTAACCCTTCTTATGGTTACAATAAATAACTTTTGTTGAGTGATTCCAATGTGCAAGCTATTGTTCTAAGCATTTTTCATGGATCAGCTCAATTAATACAACTCTTTTATGAGGGAGCTATTTTTACTATCCTCATTTCACAAATGAAGAAGCACACAGGGCATGGTTAAGGAATTCACTCGAGGTCACAAAGATATTTAAGTGGGAGAGCTGAGACTGAATGCCAGTCAGCAGGGCTCCAGGGCTCCCTACCAAGCACCATAGTCTATTTACTCTTTAGAGCTAAGACACCACTAGGATCACTGCTGGTTGCTTTTCCAGAAAGCAGGGTTTTTTGTTTGTTTGTTTGTTTTGTTATGTTTTAAATTTTCTTTTCTCTCTTTCTCTAAGTGGAATTAGAGTAAAAACCAAAATAACTCCCACGCTTACTTCAGTATTTGTAGCTATCACTTTAACATTTTAATTTCAGCATAAACTTAAAATTACTTCTACTTTAATATTAGACAATGCATACAATTTTATTTTTTTCTTGATGTTTTGTCTTAAGAAAAGACAATAGTTGGTACTATTGCAAAATTACAGTAATGTTAATGTATTAAAATGACTACCATTTACCATAAATGTACCATCTTCCAAGAATCATCCATAAAATGATCTCAGGTATAATTAGGCTTTTCAGAAATATAATACACAACTACAATAAAAGGATCATCAGCCTTGTAATTTTCAGGATCCTGACCTCTTGATTACTTTAGCTTTGATTTAGGAGATAGGTTATTGTCATTTTAAAAATAATAATTTCACTATTTAAGTTTTTCATAATTATTCTAATTTAATAATATGCCAAATTCATTTTCTATAATGGGAACTATAAAAAAGGGAGTCCGATCATAATTTTTAAAACATACTGGATAAACATTGCTCAATGAATTCTTAGTATTTAATATGCTAGCATGTGTTGTGTAATTTCAAAAATTAATACAGTATGTTACATATTTGCATATTATATATATAGCATTATTTCATTATGATATAGTCAGGAATAGATAAGGTTTTCTGCAGTGCAAAACAATCAGAAAAGCCCTTGTTACATGTTCACAGTGTATTGGCTGAAACTATTTGGGGGTCCAATTTTGTGGTCCTGCCTCTAACTGGAAATTTTCTGGTCCTTGAAAAAAAAAGACAAATAAAAACAAAGAGCAAAAAAAAAGCCAGAGAGGAAAGAGTCTTGACAAGCATGAATCAGTTCTTAATTCTAAAAAGTGACACATATACCGTTTTTGCTCTCATTAACTTGACCAAAGTAAGTTACAAAGCTATTCTGAGTTTATTAGGATGGGAAAGGGATATGAAGAATGAACATGACCTCTATAGGGGGGTTAGGGACAAACCTGGACCTAACTGAACATAGTAGTTGCTAAATAAATGTTTTTGAATAAATGTTAAAGTAAAATTGTTTCTGCATTAAAGACACTTTCTTGGGCAGATCTTTAGAAAATCTGAGTAAACTCAAGATAAAGCTGACTATTTCCTCAGAAGGAAGCCCTGATAACCACCAGCAACAGGATTGCATTGCTTGGGTCTCTGCCTCCTAGACCATCCACCAGTGATGGGCTATCAGATCCTACGTGCTCTGATCTCCTTGACTCCTTAGCTCTACACAAGATATTATTTCTTAGTTACCCACAGAATAGTATTAAAATTATCCTACTGGTTAAAGTTATAGGGAAAAAAAAAACCCTCTGAGACTTATGTATGTCTTCTAGATTAGGAGTATCTGTACTTGACGGACACAAAATTACTTCAAAGTTTCATCAGTGCGTTCAAAGCTATAACACACACACACACACACACACACACACACACACACACACAGAGAGGATTCTCAAACTTTATTGGATATTTTCTCTCTGTCTCCTCTATTTCCTTCTTTGCTAAACAAGAATAACTCTATTATACAAGGCAAAATACTAATAAAAATTATGTAAGCTCTTTTATATACATTATAGGAATAAAAATGCTACAAGTAGGAAATAAGTAAGAGAAAAGCAAAAACCAACTTTTAATAGTGTAAAATATTAATGGTCAGTGTCTTTAGCGACACTGTTGGCCTACTTATATTTAAACTACATTGCCTGTAAGCATCTAGGACTTTTTTCTTTTCATAGCCATACAATTGTTTTTTCTATTTTCTTTGACATGACCCCTGCTGTTATAGATTATCCCTAGGCAAAGGCAGCTCTTCTAGGTCTTAATATGACAAAATCAAGAAAGTCAATTTCTGTGTCAAAAATATGTACTATTTTTATTCCATTGAAGTTGAATTGTTTGATATCACAAACACTACAAAGGAAAGGTTAATTTTCCATGAAAGTTGCTATAGTATTTATACCCTGTAATGTCTGTTGAAAATATATATTGTAGAAAAGTGGGCTGTAATTATGAGTATCTTTAAGCATGTAAACTCTTAGACAGTTTCAACAATGCCACATGTATTTCATCATAGTAGTCTATAACTGAGGGAAAGGGATAATATGGTTTCAGGAAATTTTAGCCAGAATATTGTAGAAGTTGCTACTTATAGATATTATTAGTAATGTGTTTTAGAATCAGCACCATGGGATGAAGATTATAGTGTCTGAAGAGAGGAAAACGAAAATGCATTGATTGTATTATTGTGTACTGTCATGGATTTTTAAAACATTAGCCCATTTATGTACCAGGGTGAACACTCAAAACGGTAGAACAAGATGGAGAGAATAGCTTTTTCACACAATTGAGTTATCTCATGCAAAGGATAGTGAGAACCTGTGCTAGGGGAGCACAGAGCTGGTGAGTCTGGGACACTCTTCCCAGTGGAGTAGAATCCTGGGTCTGGCTCAAAGTCATACAGAAGGCATGGAGGATGAGGGAATGGTCACCAGATGACAAAAAGGAATTGGTGTTCAAATCTGAGGAGGGGTGATTATGCACCAAATAAAGTGACCTGTCTCTCCATTAACCCACAGATCCTCAAGGGTTCACCGGAAAAAGAAAAGCTAAGACCTGTGTATTCATATGGGAGGAAACCAACATGATCGTAAGCAAATAAAATCAGAAATTTGTGTAAATTTGGAGAGGAGCAAGGATATGAGTTTGGGGGTTTGAATTAATTTCATCCATATCTGCAAGGGCAAGAATGACTCAAGCAAAAATATGGTCTACTGTAGGAGTGTTTATTCCCATTAATTACATATGACAAAGTTGAAAATTAGAAAACTTAAATTCCTGCTAACAGTAAATAATTTAGGAAGCAAATGAGAGAGCTTGGATTTGAAAGTTGATCCATAGTTCTTTTTCACATGGAACATATAGAAATGTAGAAGCTACCCTCATAAAATGTTTATGACATAAATATATGTGAATTTTTATTGTAGTCTGTGTTGTTATTATCGTGCCACTATTAAACTTATCTGTTTGGAGTAGAGAACCTTCAGTTTTCACTAGTTAGGTACTGACCACACAAGCACAGGTGCACATAATCGCAAGCAATTTTAGAGACACTGTTTCAATATGTCTTTCTTAATGACAAATTGCCAGAACAAAAGGTATGTGCGTATATACACATACATCTATACAAATATATACATATGATATGTGTATATCTAATTAATACTATTATTATATATTTCTATGATTTTCCCACATCAGAAATAATTTAATTCTAGATGTTAGTGTAAACACTATTAGAATATTTAAATGTTAGTAAAATATTTTATAGTAACTCAGAAAACAAATGTATGAGTCATATATATTCCATGTAACCTTTGAATATATTTTGTTTTGCGTGTTATACCATTTATAACTTTGGCTTCTCTCAAAGTTATGTAAGTTAGGGATAGTTTTACTTTTATTACAACCATCTTAAATGATAAGAAAAATAGTACAAAGGAAAATCCAATTTATCTCACACACACACACACACACACACACACACACACACACACACACACACACACACACACCAGAACACATGATTTTTCAAAGCATTTGATTTACTTTAATTGTATCTTGGTTTTATTAGTATTTTCTCTTTATGACAGTTTGGTTACTTTGTTAAGCTATAACATTATCAGAAAATGCATTGTAAATTGGTTAATTTATGCCATCTTTCAGACTTATCCAAGAAATGTATTTTAAGAATTGCCATAGTTTCTCATTTTGTTAAATGAGGTTATAACTTGATGCTCATCCTTTCAGAATGCTCATTGAATTCACTTTTTAAACAAAGGCAGTTGTAAAATATATACATGTATTAGAAATTATAAATACAAGTTCTAAAGGAAAATGACTGCCAAATATTAAAATAACTAATTTGAAGATAATGGAGTTGAAAACTAAAGAAAAATTAACAAATAAAAATAAATAAAAACAACAAAAATTCAGCATACATCCTACCCTTTAGAATAAAGGTGAAATAATTTCTTGTTCTTTTCTCATATTTACATCACTTATGTATTATTTCTATCATTGAAATGAGAGAAAAAATTGGTTTCCTAAATCTTCCCTCATGAATTCTATCAAATTGTGTCTCGTTTCTTTTAGCCCATCCATTTTCTATCATATCAGTAGAATACAATTCACCTTTAAGGAAGTTGTAATGAAAACCGTACAACTTAATCACAGAGATGAATAAGGGTTAAGTGACTTTTTTTTTTAAAAAATGCATATTTCACTTCTAAAAAAGAAAGACTTAAACTTTCCTAAAAGTTAGTCACTTTTTTGTTGCTTTTTCTTGGGTACATGCCAACGTTTGCTAGCATTTTTACACTTTAAATAGTTAACATTATTGACCTGGTCAAGGGGGCACTGTCATTTCTTCATGGTAGGTGTTTCTCCTCTTCACCTGGGTCAGAAAAATACAGTAAAACTGATTCCAAGTGTTCCTATGCATTTTAATGTGATTTATCCAGAGTCTGACAGAAAACAGATCAGGGGACATTAGGATTCTGGAGTAGATAAGACTCTCCACTCACTTGCAGTACAGCCTTAGATAAGCTACAAATTTTGAGACTCACTTTCCTCGCCAAAACAGTGAAAGTAATTTCTACCTTCCAGGTTCAAGATGAGGGTTCACTAAAATTGTCCACCCAAAAGACAGTAAATAAGAAAACTAAGTACCATAAAAATACATATTTATAAAAATAGATCATGACTTGTATACATTTCTTTGTAGTGCTAGCCTTAAAGTTAAACACAAACTTATGCAGTTAGGTTAGGGTGGGGCTGGCTAGGACAAAGCCTTTTACAGGAATTCTAGGAAGAATCCCTAGAATTGATGGGAGAAACTCAGGAAGAGTTGGGCAGTTATACTTTGAATTATAAAGAGAAAAAAATGATTAATATTCATTTCCCAGTTGAGAAGAACCACTGTTCAAAAGAGTCCACTCAGTCCTTAGAAGAAGCTTCTGGTCTGGAATGAATCTTCCAGTGGACAATTTCAGCGCTCAGCACAGAGGCTGCTTGCACAGGAAGGAGCAGTATTTGTTCTTTGGATGAATGGCGTGAGTGCCATGAACGACTGGGGAGTCCCTACCCTACACGATCATTCCTCTTGACAAGGGTTTTGATTATAAGCATTTGTATACATTGGGCACGATTACGGTAAGTCCCCTACATACAAACCTTCAAGTTGCAAACTTTCAAAGATTCGACATGCGTTCGCATGTCCGATCACGTAAGTTAGTTCACGTGTCTGGCGTAAATTGTCAAGTGCATGCATTCTCTACAAGTGGTTGTGCTTTTGTGTACTTTACTGTACAACACTGTATAGAGTGCAGTAGTATCGTATCTTTATTTCAAGCCCAGCACGTCCTGAAGCAAGTGTACAAGCAGTGGTATATGGCTGATTGTGTTAGTTGGGTACCTCAGCTAACTTTGTTGGACTTATGAACAAGTTGGGCTTACGAACGCACTCTTGGAATGGAACTCGTTTGTATGTAGGGGACATACTGTACATGCCTCTTCAATGGCTTAAGAGAACAAAAGATATTTGATTTGACAGTGGGTGATGGCGGTTTTATTTCTCCATGGGAATTACTAATGTTATTTCAACAAAAACACCAATTTTATAAAGCATGTACTTCTTGAGTCAGAGAGTGTGACTCAAATGAGAAATACTAGGAACAAATGAATTAGGTTAAGCTATTGTGTAAAATAGTAGCTGGCTTTCTTAAGAATAGAGGGGTCAAGAGAAATTTTTAATAAAATATCACAATGAACTATATAAAATATAATATATAAAATTCAAAATTTGCTATATAAAATAAATGTCTATATTAAAAATAATTTCCAAATAGATCTATATTTATCATATGGTATACATTCAAACATATTACTGAAACTCAAAAGGTTATTTTTTTAAAATTCCAAACAAAAACATGCCAAATCATTTTCCTAAATCTAAACCTGATAATAATTACCATGTAAATAACAGTGTAACTATACCTATCTTCACATTTCTTCTGAGGAATACATTTGTGAGTTCTGTTTTGTTTTTTTCATTCTAGTCTTATTACCACGAAGTTCTACAGCTTGGAAGGAAAGATTGAGAATGTTCTCAAGGATCTGACTCAAGGCAGTAATATTAAAGAGAAGAGAGTCAAGAGAGTCTTGATTAAGCCCTAATTGTGCTATTTGGAGTAAATTAATTATTTTGCAAAAAATATAAAGATTAAGATTAGCAGAGTTTTATGCCCTGGGCTATGTAAACATAGGGCAACATTGCCATAAGGCATCTTTGGAGAGCTTACTAACTGGTATCTTCAGACCTATTCTATATTCCCTTGAAATTTCACAATTGAAGAAAATTATATATTCATGTTTATAAGGAGTACATGGAAAACAAACTTCTCCTTTGAGCATAAACAGACTCTTTTTTTTTCAATATAATGGCAGTGTGCATTTTTGCAATCAGAGTGCTGACTCACATTTGTTTCAGGATATATAGTTATACTGGAAATATACAGAAACTCAGAGAAATGTGTTCCTAGTTATTCATTACATCAACGCCAAAATATACAGGAAGTGCAGGAAGAAGATAGAGAAGTATGTATGATGTTCGGTCCTAGGACTATAATACTGTTTACTAGTTTGCTTGTTTTCTGGTCACATAGCAACTTATCATCTCACTATTAGAGACACCAATCATATTACACTGAAGTTAATTTATTAACATTTAATTTCCTCACTTAGAATGGTAAGATAAACACCTCAAAATTAAATGCAATCTCAGTTCATTGGATATTTTTTTCCAACATGTACATATTAAAGTGTGCATAATTTTGGCTGGTTTGGGAAGAACGATTCAACACAGGGGAGGAGAAGACACTAAAGAAAGAGCATCTGGGTCTGAACAAGAAATAATGCTCAAGAAGAAGAATGAAAGGAAGATATTTCAAACCTTGCTATTTTTTTTGTTTGGTTTGTTTGCTTATTTTGCTTTTAAATGCTTATATACATCATGGCACTAAATAGCTTATAGTCTTATAGAGATACAATATAAACCACAAATTTATAATAAATAAAGGCCTTATAAGCATACAGTAAAAACCACATGTATATAATACAGAATACTAATTAGTGAAAGCAGGGGGAAATATTTTGATGCTGAGGAAACGGTAAACTACTTCCATTTGGAAAAAGGCGAAAGTTCTCACATATCATAAAGAATATAAATTTTCCTAAAAAGATAATTCAGGCCGAATTTCTTGATTAAGAAATGAGAAGGAACAGCTCGAAGAAAGGCGTGATGGAGGGAGAACGTGTGTGCATAAGAGGAAGGAGAGTATTGTAACCAAATAGCTTGCTGTTTTCAAAGGTATTCTTCAAGGGAAATATTAAAAATATATTTAAGTAAAAAATTAATGATTTTAGGAAGGCCTACATAGCATCAAAGTGTAGTCATTAAAAAAGAAGGCATTTTGAATATATGTATAACTGTATCACTTTGCTGTACACCTGAAACTAACACAACATTGTAAGTCAACTACACTCCAATAAAATTAAAATTTAAAAAAAAAGAAGGCATTTTGAAACACCTGTGGTTTTCCTATATGCAATCATCAAACATTTATGGAGCATATACTGGGTTAGATACTGCTCTTGATCTGGAGAAACAAGAGTGAACAAGACAGCCAAATTCTCATCTCTCTTTAAGGAATTTATATTCTAACAAGAAAGGAAGAGGATTTCTATTTATATCTTTGCCTCTATTGTTTATTTGCATGCTGATATATGTATGCATGTGTATGTGTCTATACCCACTCAGGTAAGCAAGTAAGTAGGTAATGTAAATTCAAATATTAACAAGTATCCTGAAGAATAAAACCCAGGTGGGGGATAGAAAGTTTGGGTGGGATTTAAAGATTGAAGACATGAATGCATCCCGAGACCTGAATGATGAACAGAAATGAGGCTTTGGAAGACCTGAGGGGAGAGGATTTAGGCAGAGTACTCAAGAACCCACAGCCCTGGGGCCAGAAGGAGTTTTGTGTGCTGATGGAAGGGAAAAGTAGGCCATGTGGACTCAAGTAGAGTAAACCTGCGGATAGAACGATGAGATGAGGGCCAAGATGGATGGAGAAGACGGATGTACCATCTTGGTAGATTCCTGTGTGAAGTTTGGAATTCACTCTAAGCACTGTTGGGGATTCATTGACTGAGATGTTCAAAAGCAGCAGTGGCTTGATCTGACTTGCCTTTTTACCAGATCATTCTGATTGCAAAAATCATTCTGATTGGAAGCAGAGAAGTGGTGTTTAAAAACCCACTGCTGTGGTGGAGGTGAGAGATAGAAGTGACATGGACTAGGTGGTAGTGGAGGACAGATGAGATTTGACCAGATTCTCAAATCAGATACATATTGTGAAGATGTCGGCTATAGGACCTGCTGACAAATGGAATGTGAGATGTGAGAGAAAGTGGAGTAACCAATATTTTCTGTGTTTTTGTCTGAGCACCTCAGTAAAAACATATTTCAATCCGTTTAGAATTATTTTTTTCTAACAAGTCCAGAAAACAATGCTTGGGAGCAATTATTTATAATATTAAGTTATTAAGTTTAAGTTAGCCTTAACGGCTGCATTATACCCATCTGCCTGGAGTGCTACCCCTCCCAGCCCATCCTCCATCCCTTTCTTCAATCTAACTGCTATTCTGCTACTCATTATTTATTACTCAGTATCTTTCTAGAGATTGTTTCTCTGCAAGCCTACATATATTTTAACACATTTATCTCGATTTTAATTACTTAATTTTTCATTTAATAATTTAAGGTTTCCATCCCTACTATGAAAGCTCCAGAAAGGCAGGGACTGTGTCTGTTATATTCACAGATTATTCTCAATACTAAGACCTTGCCAGCAGTGGCATATCAATAAATATTTATTGAGTGAGTAAGCAATTCTCTTTCCTGCCTCTCCTAATTTTTTTCCAGTCCTTTATACGGGAGCTCCTGCTGTCTTTTTCTATCACCTTTTACCTCTTCCTATTGCTGTCAACTACTAATCAGCTAAGTGTTGTGTGGGGAAGAGGCTTTTAGCCTACTTTTAGCTAACTACCAAATCCAAAGTCCTGGGCAACCATTCATACCGGACTTTGAAAGCTCTTGACTTACTTGCATAATTCACTTTCATAAAAGGTATATTGAGAGAGCCCATCAGGCAAATGAAGTTCTGATGAAGGAGACAAATACTAATCAAACAATCCCATTAAATACCCTGACCTCCAGTCCATGTTAGCTACCCTCTACCATAGACACCGCCTTGAACTGCTCCACTTCTATTGTCATTCTAGTCCTGATTCCTAGACCACAAATCTGATCCCTTCACCGTTTTCATTCTGCTCCTCCGGCTCTGTGCATATGCTGAGACATCTGGTACATGACAGCTTTTACCCTAGATGATTGCTTTGTTCGTGGGTTTACTCCCTGCTTTTTCTTCCCTTAATATCCCCTGGCTCTTCTTTCTTTCCTGAAGCTTTATCTGCTTCAACTCTGCCTTAAGCCGCAGATTCTTGGTAAGCCCTAATCTGTAATATATTTATGTATCTTTCATCCTCTAATTCTGTGAGAGCAGTTGAACTTTGCTGGGGAAAATCCCATACAAATTTTAATTAGTGGCTTTGCAAATTAGTGTTTTCCCATCTCCATCAGGACCAGTGTTGTTCAGTAGACTTGTCATGTGCTCCTTGCCAGGTCTCTCTGATTTACACTCTCTCCAGGAATACTTCTTAACACTGTTTCCTAATCTCTTAGCAGATCATATTGCTTTACATTTTTGGAACATTTGGTCTATCAAAAGTAGACCCTTGGGCTTCTCTGGTGGCGCAGTAGTTGAGAGTCCGCCTGCCGATGCAGGGAACACTGGTTCGTGCCCCGGTCCGGGAAGATCCCACATGCCGCGGAGCGGCTGGGCCTGTGAGCCATGGCCGCTGAGCCTGCGCGTCCGGAGCCTGTGCTCCGCAACGGGAGAGGCCCCAACAGGGAGAGGCCCGCGTACAGCAAAAAAAAAAAAAAAAAAGTAGACCCTTAACTTACTGCTCTGGTGCCGGCACATTTATCCACAGCCACAAACGTTCCCACTGCCTTCATTTCTACCCTAGAGTAATGGGTGGGGACTTCTCACTCTCACATCCTATCACCATTCTTGTGGTTTACAAAAATGCTAATTTACAAACCTCCGGAATGGTCTCTCTGCTCTTGAACTTTTCTTTTTGAATCATCACACATTATATCACTAGATTAACCTTAGTAAAATATATTTCATTGGGTTCCATCCATATACAAAAACTCCCAGAAATTTCTTTAAGCCTTTAGTATCTTTCCCAATCTCTTCATCTGTTTACTAAAAACTCTGTAACCTAACTTCATGATAACTAATGCTGCTTTCTACAACTCCCACTCTACATATGGACTCCCAATTCACAGGGCCTTTGTTTTTTCCCCAACACTCTTGTATTTTTTTATTATTCAAAAAATTCTTCAATTTCAAAAACTTGGGAAGTGAATTCCAGTCAAGAAGTCAACTATATTAAAGGCATAGCACTAACTGCTGGGAATAAAACAATAAATGAAGTGGCCTGTTCCTTACCATTACCAGGCTCACAGCCCATCTGAAGGAGCAGATGCTTACATGCTATTAATTAAATGCTATTATATGATGTTGTGGGATCTGTGGACCATGTAGAAGGAAATGGTACCCAGAGTGAGGGGTTAAGGTGGGATGTCAAGGAAGGCTTTGAACATTAAATACCAATTACATTAAGGGCTACAGGATGAGAAGCATGTATTAAATAAAAGAGATGGCAGGGAGGAAACAACAATGTGTGCCATGCTTTTCTGAGATGTTAAAGAGTACGTATAGAATTTAAAACCTAGT
Source organism: Grampus griseus (assembly GCF_964374135.1). Lineage (NCBI taxonomy): Eukaryota > Metazoa > Chordata > Mammalia > Artiodactyla > Delphinidae > Grampus > Grampus griseus. Next base: position 4,449,961 of record NC_138997.1, read on the forward strand.
TTGGCTGAAATGCAGAGCTAAAGGTGAAGGTGGGTGACAGACGGAGTTGAACAAGTAATTTTGTTATTGTCGCCATGTTAAGAAGCTTGGATATTGTAATAAAAGCGTAGGGAGGTTTGAAGAATTAATAAGGTTAGATTTGATTTTTATATCAGTCTGTCTCTCTTCTGGCTTCAGGGGAGAAAAAGTGTCCAAGAGTGTAAAAATGCAGGCAGAAAGCTGAACTAAGAGGCACTCATGTAAAAGGTAATGGCAGCATAAATCAGGGTAGAGGCATTGGGCCCCTAAAATACTCTACCCTGTGGATATATAGAAATTAACTTAACCATTCCCCTAGTTTGGCGCGTTTATATTCTGCCTGGTGAGTCTCTAAGAAAGGAATAAAGTGTATAACATTTCTTACATGTATTTGCCTTCATTTTTCCCAAAGAACGTCTCATAACACTCTATTTATGAGACGCACACTACAAGAAACTCTGACAGAGTGTTGTTTAGCAGCGGATAAATGCTTATGCATACACCCACAACAACACAAGTACTTGTTTCAAGCCCAAGAGACCTTGGATGGATAGTATACATATTACTACAAACACAATGTAGTATATTATATTTCTCAAAAATAAAACATCTAACTCAATATTACAACCAAATATGCTTAAGTATCATTTCTTTGTTCAGTGTATTGTGTGTTACATTTGTAAATATTTGTGTTGCTATGAAATCATCCCTTTTACTGGTTCTGCTAGAGAGTATTCTCTTTTCTTGTAAGAAACGCTAAATGATAGGTAGGTGGCATCACTCAATTTAGCATAATTATTCTGGCATTGATTCTCATTCAAACATGGTACCAAAAATTCAACAAGCCAATTTTTGGAGAAAAGTTCAGTTAGTGTTATATTTTTCATGGGTAGAGGTTTTCTCTTCCTTCTGGACTCTTCCTAGGGAAGCAGTTGAAGGATTTAGTGGGAAAACTTCAAGTCATCTCAAGCAGTCTCTGGAAGCTGCTTTCTCACTTTAATTCTCCAATAATAAATGCGGTATAATAATAGTTGATAGCAAGATGGAAAGAAAATATATAAATATATAGAATAAACTATTCACAGACAATCTGATCAATGCATGTGTCTGTGGCTAAGAAATCACTTCTCCCTTGATGCATATTTAGTTCATTCTATCCCATTGAAAAGTAATCTAGTAACATTAGTCTTTCCTCACCTGGTAAAACTGACACAGCCTATGCAAGGGAACTGAATTTCCTTCTTTGGGAGGAACTGTAATACAGAGATCACATTAACTCTCAAAGGGAATGCATTCTTTATGAAAATACTTCCTGTTTGATAAATACTGCAGAAAAACATTTTAAATAACTCACTTGATTAGGTATAGATAAAATAAGTGTCTTTGATAACCTTATAAAATATATTATTTTTTTTATAGTGGCATTTCGGAATATGGCAAAGAGAAAAAAATAGATAAGTATTTCATTCTGGGTAAATATAAAGATAGGCTTGACTCTATAGGTATTGGGAAATTTTTATCTAGTAAGAGAAGTTCAGTATTTTCTATTACAGTATCAATTTTAAAGAAGCATTTAATATCTTAATATCAGAAAAAGAATGATCTATAAGTCAGTGTAAGAGATATGAAAATTGTAAAGACCTTAAGTGACTGTCCCTTCTCTCTTTTCTCAAAATATGTAAAGAATTTACAAATGTGCTTTTACTGTAATTCAAACTATCTGAAAAACAACAGTGGTAAGGCTATGAATGAATGAAGAAAGTGTGTGTCATTAATTCTCCATTGAGTACAATCTATTCTCTGTACCAAGTGTCTGTGATAACACTACAATTTTATTTGATTAAACTTGCTCTCAATTGTCATAATCCCTAAATACACATAAAGCTCATTTAATGAAAATCCCTACTACTCAAAAATAAACAAATGGGACCTAATGAAACTTAAAAGCTTTTGTACAGCAAAGGGAACCATAAACAAGATGAAAGGGCAACCCTCAGAATGGGAGAAAATATTTGCAAATGAAGCAACTGACAAAGGATTAATTTCCAAAATATACAAGAAACTCATGCAGCTCAATATCAACAAAACAAGTAACCCAATCCAAAAATGGGCAGAAGACCTAAACAGACATTTCTCCAAAGAAGACATACAGGTGGCCAAGAGGCACATGAAAAGCTGCTGAACATCACTAATCATTAGAGAAATGCAAATCAAAACCACAATGACGTATCACCTCACACTGGTTAGAATGGCCATCATCAAAAAATCTACAAACAATAAATGATTAAGAGGGTGTGGAGAAAAGGGAAACCTCTTGCACTGTTGGTGGGAATTTAAATTGATACAGCCACTGTGGAGAACAGTATGGAAATTCCTTAAAAAACTAAAAATAGAACTACCATATTACACAGCAATCCCACTACTGGGCATATACCCTGATAAAACCATAATTCAAAAAGAGGCATGTACCACATTGTTCATTGCCACACTATTTACCATAGCCAGGACAGGGAAGCAAGCTAAGTGTCCATTGACAGATGAATGGATAAAGAAGATGTGACACATATATACAATGGAATATTACTCAACTCTATACAGAAACGAAATTGAGTTATTTGTAGTGAGGTGGATGGACCTAGAGTCTGTCATACAGAGTGAAGTAAGTCAGAAAGAGAAAAATAAATACCGTATGCTAACACATATATATGGAATCTAAAAAAAAAAAAAAAAAAAAGTGGTTCTGAAGAACCTACGGGCAGGACAGGAATAAAGACGCAGACATAGAGAATGGACTTGAGGACACGGGGAGGGGGAACTGTCAGCTGGGACGAAGTGAAAGAGTAGTACTGGCATATATACACTACCAAATGTAAAATAGATAGCTAGTGGGAAGCAGCCGCATAGCACAGGGAGATCAGCTCAGTGCCTGTGACCATCTAGAGGGGTGGGATAGGGAGGGTGGGAGGGAGACAGAAGAGGGAGGGGATATGGGAACATATGTATATGTACAGCTGATTCACTTTGTTATACAGCAGAAACTAACACAGCATTGTAAAGCAATTATACTCCAATAAAGATTGTAAAACAAAAAAATAAGGTGATTAAGAGTTAAATTCCTCAGCAAGAGCAATCATGGAAATCACTATGGGGAGAAGCTTATATATCCTTCATCTGATTTAAAATTAATTGGTATTTTAAAGATTATTGGACAATTTGTAAACTGGTTACAAAATTATTTGGTGCAAATCATAGGTTAAAGAATAATAACACATATATTACATATGAAAATAAATAGAAACATGCATTCAGTGATGTATACGAAAGCACATACAAGTTTTTCACTTTTATTAATCAAATGGTAACCTCAGTAAATTATTTTAAAGCATTTTTTATTATAATACATCAGGATGTCAGAAGTCATGATAAGATACAGAATCACTGAAATATTGCCTTGTTATTTTAATGTTACAATATCCTAATCTGTTTTCTTCACAAGATATTTCCGTAGTCTTTCAAGCATCATGAACCTGCTCTGCTCTAATTTGAATCACAAGTACAAAAAATAGGCTCTTCTGACCTATGAGGATGCACTTTCTGTTTAGCTGCTGTACTAAATTGAAACCTAACATCTCCAATCAGCAGTTCTAAAACTCAAGTTCCTTTGCTGCTATAGACTGAACCACATTTAACATGAATAGGAAATCTTTCCCAAGAACAGCTGATGGACCTTTATCTTAAACTACTGCACATCTCGCTTCTAGCCCACAATGTGAAAGAGATTTTTTTTTCCCTCACAATGTGTGATTCAGAGAAAATAATTTAGAGAAAGGGCAGCGAGCTGCTCACTGAGGCAAATTGTTTTAAGTATTCTAAGTACTTCCGGTAGTGCTGACTACTGGAATAACGGTGTCCTTCTAGTTCATATAGAACCTAAAGAAGATTATGGAGTTAGGATTAGTTTATCCCTGGCCTGATGGTTCCCTCTAAAAAACTACATTCCAGAGCTTTTCAAGTCCCGTATGTAATATGGCTCCAACATTTCCCACACTATTTTGTCCAGGATATCAGTCAGTTTTTGTGGATTTTCTTTCTGGAACTTTACCCGAATAATTCATTTCTAAAAATAATTAAACACAAAAATATCCTGCCTTCTGCTTAAAACTCATTCTCGTCTGGGCTTCTGTGACACATGCCTTCCCTGATTTTCCTGTTTTCTCTCTGCAGACCCAGATACTATAGCTGCTATGCCCATTTGGATGTTTTATATGTGTGTCAGTTTTCCATTTGGACGTTTCATAGTGTTCAAAAATGAACACTCACTTTTTCCTGATTTCAATAAAGGATATCACATTCTTATTTGCACATAAGAGGAATTATGGAGTTTTTACTCACTTTCTCTCCTCCTTATTCTCACATAAAATCAGAGTTCTGTCATCTCTGATCTCCATTCCTAGTGCCAACAACCTGGTTCAAATCTCCATAATCTCTTACTTCGTCTTCAATGGGTTTCTAACTAGTCCCCCTAGTTTTACAATTTTCTTTCTTATGTTCTTCCAACTTCTTCTGCAACCTAATATTAGAGTGTTCTTTGTTAAAAAAAAAATTCAATTTTCTCATTGGAAATATTTCAGTCTTTGCTGATTGCAGTTAGGATAATATTTAAAATTGCTTCCCTGATGTAGCAGGCGCTTTATGATTTTGTCCTTGCCTATTTCTACAACTTTAATGCAAAGGTCTTAGCTCACTTCAGTTGCACTGTTGTGTGTGCGTTTTGTTTCTATTCAGATCTGTTGCCTCAGGTTCGTTCTATAGTATCAACTCCTTAAGACAGAGGCTGGGCCTGTTCAAAATTTTGACACTCAGCATGTATTATCTAAACAGTGAGTGCATTAGTCAGTGTAGCCTTAACATCAGTTACAATTTAATGAAATAATACTTTTGATGCTAAAATGTAGTGATCAAATTAAAATCTAAAATATATTTAGTTACATATACATTTTTCTGCCTATGTACTCAAGTGTTTTTCTATAACTTTCTAAAATCAAGTTGTTATTTTCTGCCATGTAGGACTAATACAGTATTGACTCATTTTGCAATATAGTGCAGATGGGGAAATAAGGGAACAAAAAGAAGTCTGAGGAAATGGTGAATTTCACATTTATTAATTTGTGTTATGAAATTAAATGGCAACTTTTTCACTTTATCTTTAAGCTCTTTCTGGAAGAGAAGACAACGAAAGCAAGTGTCAAATGTGATTTATACCAGGTTGATAAAATGACTTCTCTCTCTCTCTTGCTTGCCTCTGGAAATATTTGTTTATATTTAATTCAGAAGAAGAGAGACAGAAATAGAATGAGGTATACTGGGCTACAGTTCCAATCTCGACCCATTGCTTTATCATTTGCTTTATCATTCGAGGGCATTTTATCAAGCGGCCTCAGTTCCATACATATACATTTTATATTTGTATACATATACATTGTGTATTATGTACAATATTATTATATTTTCATCCTACTTGATATCTTGAAATTGTCTTTTAATTATAATATGTTTTCCTAAGTAGATCATACACTCTTTTAATATTAATGCCCTAAGTAGTACATGGTATTAATAATATATTTAATTTGCCAATGTCTCAAATCATTAATTACACATTAATTTAATGAGCATTTTCTATGTGACAGACACATAGATATTTGAGAAAATTATGCAGGCAACTTAAAATGAAGAAATATGAATATTTTAAATATTTTTAGAAAGTATGTTCAAATTTAGAACTAATCAAATATGTTCAAAATTATATATATATATTTTATGTACAGTTATGTGGATATTATATGAATGAAAAATAACAGAGTTAATGTTTGACAGGCTAAAAGTATTTTCACACAATGAAACACTTCACACTCTGAGGTCCATAGGAGAGGTCATACAATGTGTTCACCATCCTGTGCTTAGCACAGTATCTGGCACATATTAGTTGACATATAAATGGTAATTAATTGTTTTATTGTTTTGTTTTATGTTTATCTTTTCACAAAAGAGCAAGTAACTAAAGACTATCTTTCCATTACAAATATGAAATATTACTTGCTCAATCATACATATATCTGATTAGGATATATAAATTTATATATATATATAAATACTAGCATACCTGGTTTCCAATGTGTGCCCTGCTTATTTAATATCACATCATAGTGCTCATGCATCATGGAGGGTTCTTTTTTTTTGTTTCTGTTAAGCCATGCAGCAATGTATCCCAAGTGTCTGGAATAATAAATGTCTGGTATATACTCGGCTCTCAATAAATTCTCAATGACTGAATAAATATCACTTAACCTTTCTGAGCCACAATAGTTTCTGTAAAATAGGGCTAATAATACTTACCTCCAGGTTTTATTAGGATGCAATTAAATAAAGTAAGCTAAGTGTTGGACATATTAGAAGTGTTCGATACCTATTACTTCCTTTTCTGTCTCTATTTTTCCAAACAATTTTCTGGTTGTGAAACATCTCAGACAGAAGGATACTAATCAATGGGTCACATAATGCAAACAAGCCCCAAAAGAATGACAGACACAAAACAGAATAAACCTTGATTCATAAAGATGACTTAATAATGTGAAGATATGTTTTAAATCAGAAATTTTACTTAAAAATAAATTATAGGGTTTCCCTGGTGGCGCAGTGGTTGAGAGTCCGCCTGCCGATGCAGGGGACGCGGGTTCGTGCCCCGGTCCGGGAAGATCCCGCGTGCCACGTAGCGCCTGGGCCCGTGAGCCATGGCTGCTGAGCCCACGCGTCCGGAGCCTGTGCTCCGCAACGGAAGAGGCCACAACAGTGAGAGGCCCGCGTACCGCAAAAAAAAAAATTATAATTCAATATACATTTTAAGAAAATACCCACTTCTTTGAAAACCATAGTCTTATAAGTAAATATCATCTTCGCATTACTTTTCAAAGTCAAGAAGAACTGACTATTATAAGAATATCTGACTACTCTTTCAAACAAGTTATGCACAACTATGCCATCCATAAAAACAAATACTTTTAAAGAAATTTTAATTGTTTGGTCTTATAAAGAATTTTTATAATGAGATTCATTAGCACATACTACAGACAATATAGATTTACCTTACATAGTAAATATAAAACATAACATAGCTGCTAACTAGTCTGTATATCTTTACATCCTTATTAATTTTCCATAGACTTGTTTAGCTATTTTCAATTTTCAAAATCAAGAAAAAATTCTATTTGTTTTACAGACTAATGAATTCTTAATTTGTGAAAAATTGGTATTTAAAATTTGTATTTGCAACTTTTAAAATCTATTAGATAAATCTCTGATTAGATGTGATCACAAGATTGCAAATTTGCCACAATTTTCAAAAGGCAACACAGTAAAGGCAAAAGGCAGTTAACTATCATCATGTTGTGTAAAAAATAATCCTACATATATTTCCACATGTAATAGTCATGACACTTCACATTATGAGGTACACAGGAATTAATATTCTACATCTTAAAGGAAAAGACCTAACTATCAAATGATTAACAGATGCTGATTAAAGGCTTAGTTGACCCCATAAAGGAAGATTATCCATTTTCCAAACTAATTTATTGTTAACATAATGAATATGTAAATTGCAGTTATGAATAAGCAACAGGTTTGAATCACGGCTCTTGCTTCTATTAACTGTGTGACTTTGGACAAGTTACAAACATCACTGACCTCTGTCCTCAGGTTGTAGAATGGGGATAATTATACTGTCTCACAACGTGCTTGCATGAAACTAGTCCTTCTTTGATTCATTGAAAGTACACAGAAAAGCATCTGGCATGTCATAAATGCACAGTCATGAAAGTTATTACTCTTCAAATTATCATTATTTCAAGAAAGTAATAGAATTAATTTTTAACCACTAAACTGGTATTGTTTGTACATTTTACACCTACATATTAATTCACATCAAAATATATTGTTTAGTAGAAAAACAAAGTTCACTGATTTCCAGAAAAGTCTTTCATAGCTTAATGTGATGGCTTTAAGAATGTTTCTACTCAAGACCTTTATAAAATTTTACATACCTGATCTTCTTTATGAAAAAAATTGATTCAAAAAGTCTGAACAAGTCTATATCTATACACTTCAACATATGTATATGTACTATTCAACCAGAATATACATATATATTTATATACACACACACACACACACACATATATATATATATATACACATACATACATATAGGGATATCTTGGAGATACTGTGGGTTTGGTTCCAGACAACCACAATAAAGTGAATATGGCAAATAAAGCAAGTAACAACGATTTTTTGGTTTCTCAGTGCCTATAAAAGTTATATTTACACTGTACTGTAGTACATTGTCGGTAATAGCATATGTCTAATAAAGACTTTATTGATAAAAAAATGCTAACTATCATCTGAGCCTTCAATGAGTCATAATCTGTTTGCTGGTGGAGGGTCTTGCCTTGATATTGATGGCTGCTCAAAAGGTGGTGCTTGGGGAAGGCTGGGAGGGCTGTAGCAATTTCCTTAAATAAGACAACTATGAGGTTTGCTACATGGATTGATTCTTACTTTCATGGGCTAATTCTCTGTAACATGGAGTGCTGTCTGATAGCATTTTACCCACAGTAGAACATGTTTCAAAATTGGAGACAATCCTTCCAAAACATGCCACTGCCTTTATCAACTAAGTTTATGTACTATTCTAAATCCTTTGTTGTCATTTCTACAATCTTCACAGCATCTTCACCAGGCATAGGTTCTATCTCATGAACCCACTTTCTTTGCTCATCCATAAGAAGCAAATGTTCATCCTTTAATTTTTTTTCAGTCATATCTTTAGACCCCTCTTCTAATTCTATTTCTCCTACTATTTCCACCACATCTGCAGTTGGACATCTCAAAGTCATCCACAAGGGTTGGACTCAACTTTCAAACTCTAGTTAATGTTGATATTTTAACCTCTTCCCATGAATCAGGAATGTTCTTAATGGCATCTAAAGTGGTGAATCCTTTCCAGAGGTTTTTAATTTCCTTTGGTTAGATCCACCACAAGAATTACTAACTACAGCAGCTATAGTCTTATGAAATGTATTTCTCAAATAATAAGATCTGAAAGTTGAAATTACTCCTTGATCCATAGGCTGCCGAATGGATGTTTTGTCAGCAGGCATGAAAACAACATTAATCTCATCATATATCTTCATCAGAGCTCTTGGGTGACCCGGTGCATTGTCAATGAGCATAGTATTTTGAAAGGCATCTTTTTTTTCTCAACAGTAGGTCTCAACAGTGAGCTTAGCATATTCACTAGACCATGTTATAAACAGATGTGCTGCCATCCAAGCTTTGTTGTTCCATCTATGGAGCACAGGCAGAGAAGATTTAGCATAATTCTTAAGGGTCCTAGGACTTTGAGAATGGTAAATGAACATTGGCTTCAACTTAAAGTCATCATCCTCATTAGCCCCTAACAAGAGAGTCAGCCTATCCTTTGAAGCTTTGAAGCCAGGCACTGACTTCTCCTCTCTAGCTATGAGAGTCCTAGATGGCATCTTCTTCCAATAGAAGTTTGTTTCATTTACAATAAAATTTGTTGTTTAGTGCAACCACCTTCATGAATTACCTTAGCTAGATCTTCTGGATAACTTGCTGCAGCTTCTACGTCAGCACCTGCTGCTTCACCTTGAACTTTTATGTTATAGACATGGCTGCTTTCCTTAAACCTCAGAAACCAACCTCTACTAGTTTCACACTTTTCTTCTGCGGTTTCCTCACCAATCTCAGCCTTCACAGAATTGAAGAGTCAGGGCCTTGCTCTGCATTAAGCTTTGGTTTGAAGGAATGTGGTGATTGGTTTGATTTTCTATTCAGACCACTAAAACTTTCTCCATATCAGCAATTTTGCTTTCTTATCATGTGTGTGTTCACTGGAGTAGCACTTTTAATTTCCTTCAGGAACTATTCTTCTTTTTTTTTTTTTTTTTTTTTGCATTCACAACTTGGCTAACTGTTCGGTTCAAGAGGCCTAGCTTTCGGCCTGTCTTGGATTTTGACATGACTTCCTCACTAATATTAATCATTTCTAGCTTTTGACTTAAAATGAGAGACATGCAGCTCTTTCCCCTGACCACTTAGAGGCCATTGCAGGGTTACTAATTAGCTTAATTTCGAGACTGTTGTGTCTCTGGGAATAGGGAGGCCTGAGGCGGAGGGGAGGGATGAGGGAACAGCTGGTCAGTGGAGCATTGAGAATACACATAACATTTATCAATTACATTTGCCATCTTACTTGAGCGCAACTGGTGCTCCAAAATAGTCACAATGGCAACATCACAGATCACCGATCACAGATCACCATAGCAAATATATAATAATGAAAAAGTTTTAAATATTAGAAGAATTATCAAAATGTGACACAGATTCTCGAAGTGAGTAAATGATGTTGGAAAAATGGTGCTGATAGACTTGCTCGAGGCAGGGTTACCACAAACCTTCAATTTGTACAAAATGCAGTATCTGCTAAGAATAACAATGTGAAGTGCAATGAAATAAGTGATGCATGTACATACACACTGTACCAAATCTATAATTTCTATTAGTTTTACAAGCTGCCTGTTTATTTTTATAGGCATTTTTTCTTTTATCTCATGTTTAATAACATTTTCCTTTATATATATGAAAAGCACTTATTCAATATTTCTATAGGTGTGATTACTCAATCTCTTGTTTTTCTTGGTTCTCAGTTTCTCTTGTTATTATGTAAAAAATTATTTTTTATTTGAAGTTGTATTTGATGAAACTTTTTTTTTCCTATGGAATTACATAAAGCCCTAAGGTAAAAGTTTGTTTGAAAGAAAAAAACCTTTGGGCTACTTGCTTTTTCCTCGTGCCTTGTGGGTGCTATCATCCCAAATACTATTTAAAATGAAATATGAGATTTTGCATATTGTAGATATCATATGAATTAGAGCAGAAATCTCAGGGGAGACAGTTTGCAATTATTATTTTTAAGAGTGTCTTCTTCTTACCCTACCTACTGCCAAGATTGAGATAGACAGGTATGGCTTCAACTGAAAAGTATACTTATTTCTATTTCATTGAGGTCATGGCTTTGGAAAGTCTCAGCGTTACGTAGGGCTGTTCTATCAGGCCCTCCTTTTTACATAAACATTTTGCCAAAAATAACTGAAAATGCGCAAGTTCAATCTTACCAGCTTTGGCCAATGCTTACTGATCAGCTGGTGGTTTCAGAGATTGTTTACAATTTTGGATTGCCACTATTTCTTTACTTTTGACCTATGAAGATTTTTTTGGCCATTTAACTGATTGATTTACTGAAGTGTTTTGGATTTTATGTGACATTTGGTGGCATTATGTTTTCGTTTGGATGATTGTTTATGGTTTATGTTGTTTACTGCATCACACAGCCATAACTGGAAGTCATTCTTTTTCTATTTTAGAAAATGTTCAATTTATGCATATCTTCTCATTTCTAGTATAACACTACTCATAAAACTGTAAAGATAAGAAATTTGTGATAAATCTGTTGCAAATCAAATGTTTTAATGAAAAAGACAAAATTTTAGACATCTCTCACCTGGAGTCTAGCCACTTTAATAGATCCCTCCCTGAGCCCCTCCCTTCTACTCTCCTCAAACTGCAAACTATTCACTGTACAGGAGCCAGAGTGATTGTTTTAAAATGTAAATCTGTTCATGGTACTTCCCTGAGCAAAGCAAAGCACTGCAGTGCCTCCCATAATGGATAACATCAGGCTTCTCACCAAAGTGTACAAGTCTCTGTAAGAACTCATCTCAGGCTGTTCCCAACATCATCTCACCACACAGTGTAGTAACCTTCCAAAGACCTGCAGTCTGCTACTGCCTCAGCACCTGTTCAACCCCTTTGCATTTTGCCTTGAACTTTCTTTTTCTGTATTGCCACATGGCTAGCACACCTCACTTCATTCAATCCTTTGCTCAAATATCATCTTACAAGAGGGATCATCTAAGAACTTCTTCTAAAAGATGTATTCTTCCTCCAACCCTGGGATACTTCTCTGTCTGTCATTCCTGCTTATGCTTACCACTATTATATTTTATATTTATTTATTTCCTTATACTCTGGTCTCTCCCACTAGAATATTAATTTCATGGAAGTAATAGAACTGTTTTTTCTGCTGGTTCTCTGATTCTGAATACAGTAATTTCTTTAGTGTTAATTTTTATTAACCTTAAGGGTTATTAACCATTTCAGCAGGCATCCTTTTCAAGATCGTTAATCACATCGGCAAAGACCTTTTTTTCTGCCTATTGTAAATTCACACTTCCCATAGATTAGGTTCTGAATATCTTTGGAGGGCCATTATTCTTTCTACCACATTAATTAAACACAAAATATAAGTATTAAATATAATAGGACCTTGACTCATCTCTCTAATATTTGTCTTTTCAAAAAATATGTATTAAGCTAACACCCATATATTGTTGAACTGTAAAATGGTACAGGCCTCTGGGAAACAATTTGGCAGTTTTTTAATAAGTTATACATGTACTTACAATATGACCTAGCTAATCCATTCCTAGGTATTTATTTTAGAGACATAGAAAGTTATGTCCACTCAAAAATCTAAACACATATATTTATAGCTGCTTTATTCTTATTTGCCCCAAACTGGAAACAATCTTAACTGTCCTTTGATGGCTGAATGGATAAACAAACTACAATATTCATAAATGGAATGCTACTCAACAATAAAAATAAAGAAACTCTTATTACACAACATAAATGAACCTCAACGGTATTATGCTGAGTGAAAGAAGCCAGTTTCAAATGGTCCTATACAGTATGATTCCATTCATATGACATTCTGGAAAGGGCAAAACTACAGAGAAAAAGGTGAGATTAAATGGCTGCCCTCTGGTAGGGGTAGGGAGAATGTATTACTACAAACAGCAAAGGGAATTTTGGGGGCATAAGAAAACGTCTCTGTATCTTGATTATGAAGGTGGTTACACAAGTCTACATGTGTTAAAACTCATGACACTATACACCAAAGACATGAAAAAGGTAAATATGATTATGTGTAAATTTTTAAAATATCACCTTATAGGGTTCCATAATATAGTAATCAGTGATATTGCTGAGGAATTAAAATTAATTTTAACAACTCTGATTGGTTATGAGCAAATGATTTAGCAATTTAATATATCCAGCCCATAGTTGATAACTGTATTTCAAATCAACATTTTGTCCTTTACTTGCTACACACACATACATGTTTTCATCTTTTTTCATAGTAGGGTTAAATTGCATACTAACGTAGTATCGATTAAACTTTGGGACAAATAGTTTTTATATATTTAAGAACATGCTGTACTAATTACCTGGAACACCAAATAAAACAACAACAAATGAAAAACAAACAGGTGTACGAACAACTACTCTCTTATTCACATTTACATTTTAGAAATCACTGTTTAAACTAATGACGATTTTTCTGATCCTGACATTTGAACACTGGCACATTTGTTGCTGATTATTAATTGTTTCTTCTGACAGCATAGTTCTGCTGCTCTAAATATCCTAATGGGGAAAAAAAAATGCACAAGTCCTGGCATTCTAATAGCAGGAAAGAGTTAGGTCACTGCGGTTTTGGGGGTTTTGTTTTCCTTTTATAAAAAACAAAAACGGAAATGAAAAATTGTATTCTCTTACGCAGGCTTATCTCAGGCTACCTGGCTTCATTTCAGTCATGATGTGCATGATTTCTTAATTCTGAATACAGGAATTTTTTAAATGTTAATTTGCACTAACCCTCAAAGATTATTTATTAACCGTTTGAGCAGGCATCTAGGGAACTTTATAAAGTGGCCTCAAACTAATATTTGATGTTAATTCTTTTTTTTTTTTTTTTTTTTTGCGGTACGCCGGTCTTTCACTGTTGTGGCCGCGCAGGCTCAGCGGCCATGGCTCACGGGTCCAGCCGGTCCGCGACACGTGGGATCTTCCCGGACCGGGGCACGAACCCGTGTCCCCTGCACCGGCAGGTGGACTCTCAACCACTGCACCACCAGGTAAGCCCTGACGTTAACTCTTATGTAGGTCAGACTCTTTTCTTTCTGACCACTTAAAATTCCTATTTGATCAAGCAATTTTAAGGCAGAAATATACAATGGTCTTACAAATGATCAAAATAGTTCCTGAATATCTGTTATATTTGATTAAATAGTATTCAATTATATAAAAGTCCTTCTTTTACAGCTTTCTTTCATCCTCATCCTCTGATCAACCTTCTTCAGATTCTGTGAGCACCAGCAATACTTCTTTCCTCTTATAAGACCTAAGCCAACAGTAATGGACTTCAAGCTGATCACCTGTCTTATCTTAAATTGTTCTTTTCTAATTCAGGATTTTCTCAAATGACTAGTGACTTACTACTTGAAAACCACAAACCCTCAATTAATTCCTATCATTGATTATCCTGAAACTTCATCTGTTGTACCAAAGCAAAACTGTAATATTTGGAAAATGGAAAACATTCATACAGCTTTTGACATTTCTCTTAACTAAGAATTTTCTTTTCTTATCTGTTTGTTATTTTACACTTATTCATCCCAATGGTATTATTTTAAAAACCCAGAATGAACATTTCAACCTAATGATATTATCTATAAATCCAAAGTGATCATGACAGTTCTTTGTTAAGGAAACATAAAAGCCTTAAATAACTATGAACAAAAATACTGTATCTAGGAAATTTCCTATTTAGATAGATCAAAAAGGCTAATCGAAAATAGAAAGGATTTTAAAGTATGTTTTATCTTCATTTATTTTCTCTACACACTTTCATTTCCACTTACAGTGGAATAACCATTTTACAAAACTCGAATTATCTTTCCAGTTGAAGCTATAGACTCCTTACATGGTAGAATAGGCAGGAGTATCAGTAGAATACTCTGGTCATCCATGTATGAGGCTTATTGCTAAATGGTTCATTGAAACGTATAAACAGTTTGGTTTCATTTTGCCTCCAAAAGACACCCCTCCAAAATGTCAATGTATTAGTCCATTTGGGTCAATAGGGAATTATTGATTTTCAGTGAGATCATTGCTGAAGAAAATACATCTCCTCTATTTGCGAGTAAAGTCCATTAAAGGTTTATTTTAGATGTTTGAAAAGCAGGTGATATTTTCCCTGCCTAGAAAAACAGTATTGTAGTTTGAAAACAAGAGATAAAAGATGAACTTTAAAACAGTATATACGGACTTCTGGTTTCCAGTTTCTCATGTAAAGAGTTTGGAAGTTACCACTGTGTCCTAACAATAAGTAAAAAGCTGAACAGATTAAAAAGTCAGGAACTCTCCTTCAATTAATTAGAGAAGGGAGGATACAAGGCAAACTGCTGTCTCTAGGTTGGACAGACAGACAGGTGAATACAGGGAGATAGGGTTTTCCAAAGCAGAGTGGAAATTGCAGTGGGGACCTGTGCTGGAAATAAAACCTGAACTGGAATTGCTGAATTGCTGAGGATCAGTGTGGACAAGGCTGAGAGTTAAAAACTTCAGGTGTATCCAGTCATGGGGGGACCACCACACTTCTGTGAGTTTTACTTCCAGGAGCTTGACCAGATTCTTGCAGTAAATATGAGAGAAAATTCCCCTCATGCTTTCAGCTACAGGAGGGGAAAAGGACCACTTTAAAGTATGAGACAGCATTTTGTTCTAAAGGAGGCTTGCCCCAGGGAAAACCTTGAAGAAGAGTCTAACCTGTTGGTATTCTATCAGAGCCTACTTGACCTGGAGGAAAAGAAATACCCAACTCTAGCTAGTGATAGCCATCCAGTCCCATGTAAGGGAGGGGGAAGAATGGAGAAGCACATGTGAAGTTCACAGTCCAGAAGCACAGGCGCAGTAAAAGTTTGAAACCCAATCACAGAACTATAGAATACTTTCTACCCCCCAGATCTCACACCACATTACTAAACACCTAATTACAGCAGTTCCTTTTACCTGGTACTTCATGTGAGGCTATCAAGAAAAATTCACGATACTAAGAGGCAAAAAAAAAAAAAAAAAATATATATATATATATATATGTATATATATATCCCACACTCTTTTAAGAGATGGAGCAAGTATTATAATCACTCATGGCAGGGACATTGGAATTATCAGACCAGAAATTAAAACAACTATGATGAATATGCTAAAGACTCTAATGGATAAAGTAGCATGCAAGAACAGATAGGTAATGTAAGCAGAGAGAGAGAAATTATGAGAACGAAACAAAATTAAATTCTGGAGATGAAAAACACTGCAACAGAAATAAAAAACTGCCTTTGATGGGCTTATTAATATACTGGACATGGCTGGGAAAAGAATCTTTAAGCTAGAGGGCATATCAGTAGAATCCTCAAAAAATGAAAAGAAACACAAAGGATGATTAAAAAAAAAAAGCATAATAGAATATCCAAGACTGTGGGACAACTACAAAAGGTGTAATATACATGTAATGGGAATACCAGATATAGAAGAAAGAGAGAAAGGAATAGAATATTTCAAACAATAAATGGCTGAGAATCTCCTCAAATCAATGACAGACACAAAATTACAGATCCAGGAAATGAAGAACAGCAAGCAAGATAAATTAAAAAAACAAAAACAAAAAACCTCTATACCTATGCATTATTTTCAAACTACAGGAAATCAAAGATAAAGGAAAAATCCTGAGCGAAGCCAGAGAGAGAATAAACACCTTACCTATAGAGAAACAAATATAAGAATTATATCTGACAGTGTCTCAGAAACCATGCAAGCAAGAAAAGAGTGAAGTGAAATATTTAAAGATGAGAGGAAAAAACCTACCAACCTAGAATTCTGTACCCTACAAAATTATCTTTCAAAAGTGAAGGAGGAAATAAAGACTTTCTCACACAAATAAAAATTGAGGAAATTTGTTGTCATTAGATCTGCTTGGCAAGAAATATTAAAGTAAGTTCTGTATTATAAGGAATATAATACAGGTCAGAAACTTGGATCTACAAAGAGAAAGAAAAGTGTCAAAGAAAGAATGAGTAAAGAAAAAATAAAAACATTTATATTTGGATTCTTAATTTATCTAACAGATAACAGTTTGGTCAAAATAATAATACCAACAAAGCATTTGACTGTGAATGTTTAGATACATGTATGTCATGTGTATGTATATAAATCTACATATGCATATATACATATAAGGAAATGACAGCAATAAAACAAAATACGGGAGGGAGGAATTAGGATGATTTCATTACTATAATTTACACTACACATGAAGCGGTATAGTGTTATTTGAAAGAGCACTTAGATTGGCTGTAAACGTATATTGGTAACTCTAGGGCAACCACTACAAAAAGTAAGAAAATAAAAAATAAATATAAATAAATACATATATAGTATAACTTAAATACTAAAAATGAGAAAAAGAATAAAATTGTATAAAATGATTATATAAAGGCAGGAAAAAAGTGAAAAACAAAAGGACATAGGACATAGTTGAACTCAACAGCACCATCAACTAGATATAATTGACATCTATAGATTATTTCATCCCCAAACAGCAGAATACGCATCCTCACATGGCACATTCATCAAGGCAGATCACACTCAGGTCCATAAAATACACCTTAACAAATTTAAAAGCACAGAAGTCATACCATGTTGGCTCTCAGACCACAGTGGAATTAAACTAGAAATCAGTAACAGGAAGACAACTGGAAAAACCCCAAATATGTGGAGATTAACAATGTAAGAACATATGAGTAAAAGAGGAACTCTCAAAACAAATTTAAAAATATTTTGCACTAAATGAAAATGAAAACACAGCTTATCAATATGTGTGGGATGTAGTTAAAAGTGCTTGGAGGGATCCTTCCCCAGATTTACTGAGATATATCAGACACACAACATTGTATAAGCTTAAGGTATAAACCCTGCATACAAATGCTTATAGCAGCTTTATTTACAACTATCAAAACTTGGAAGCAGCTAAGACATCCTTCAGTAGGTGAATGGATAAATAAATTGTGGAAGATCGAGACAATGGAATATTGTTTAGTGCTAAAAATAAAGGAACTATCATCAAGCCATGAAAAGAAAAGGAGAAATATTAAATGCATATTCCCGAGTAAAAGAAGCAAATCTTAAAAGCCTACATAATGTATGATTTCAACTACATGGCATTCTGGAAAAGGCAAAGTTATGGAGACAGAAAAAAGATCAGTGGTTGCCAGAGGTTGGGAGGGAAAAAAAAAAATAGAGCACAGAGGATTTTTAGGACAATGAAACTATTCTGTATGATACTACAATGGTGGATACAGTATTATGCATGTATAAAAATCCATAAAGTTCAGAACACTGAGAGTGGACCCTAAAGTAAACCATGGACTTTGGGTGATAAAGATGTATCAATGTAGGTTCACGGATTGTAACAAATGTACCATCTGGTGAAAGATTTTGATAGTGGAGGAGGTTAGGCCTGTGATGCCAGGAAGTACACGGACATTCTCTGCACTCTTGGCTCAATTTTGCTGTGAAACTAAAAGTGCTCTAAAACATAGTGTTAAGAAAATAACAGCATTACACGTATTTACCTGCAGTACTTTAATCTCTAGTCCATAAGTTCTTCAACTTCCCACGGAAACTGTCATTGATCTGAATAGTATCAAAGACTTGGTTGAATGAGCCCCAATCACTTAACAACAGTCAGTAACAAAATATTCCTTAAGTTCCTAATTTAATCAATATTTTATTTTGTTGTATTAAGCATACACAAATTATCCACCTAATTTCTAATCTAAGTTCTCAGTGTCACATTAACTCTGTCATCATTATCAGTCTCATATTAGTCTTGGACAGCTGTTTGCTAAGCAATTTAAAATTTGAATAAAAATAAAGATTTCTCCTGATTTCTACTGTGATGAGTAGGGGAAGCAAATGTAGCCCTCTGGGAAATTAAAAATGTTTCAATATGAGTAATTTCAGATTTAAAATCATGAACTTTGCCAGCATTTTGTTGAAATCAAATTTTATCAGGAACCAATTACTAATGACTGAAGTAAATTGATATAAAGGTTAACTGATAGGTCAAAAACAGGTGCTGGTGAACACAGGGAGATACCAAGCTCATGAAGTCAGAGACAGAGCTTCACATGTCTGAGATTCTCCCGGAAGTTAACTAATGATGTTTCCAGTAAATCAGGAGACTCCTAGATGCATTACTTTTTGTTTTTATCATAAAATTTGTCCTCACCTTTTTGAATGTTTCTGTTAGATTTGTTCAATATTTATAAATGAAAAATTTACATATTTCAGAATGTACTCATTTTTTTCTGCAAAGTATGCTTATGGCACAGAATTTTAGAAATTCATTTGAACTGCTGATTGTTTACATCTATTTAAGAAGTGCTTGTCAGGAAGAATTCTATCTCCACTGGAAATAGTATGGTGTCAATTACAATGAAAGATGGGAAGAACAATGCTGATTAAGAGGCTATGGGAAAGGATGTTAGTCCAAACTTGATACTAGGTGAGGAATTTAGGTGAGGTTTGACCTCCACAATTCAATCCATCCCATATACACTGGTAGGAATATTCTGAGGATTAGATGAGAAAACTAATGTGAACGACTGAGATTAGAGAGCCACACTACATGCCCACTATGAGTTTCAGAGCTGTGTCTTTCTTCCCTCTCTCTTCCTCTACTCCATGTTTCCTAAGAAATTTTGATGCACAGTGGAGTGAAATGAAATATAAAGTGGAGCTCACCTTCTATTGAGAGTAAAAAGAGCATAGACATACAATTTATATACTTGTTTACTTAAACTTGTAAAATGCCACGTAATTAAGTTAGTTTTTTTTCCAGGAGTTATGTCTTATGTAAAATCTAATGTTTTGGAAATCAGATATATTTATACACAAAATACATTTTAAATAAAAGTATCTTTTTTTGGTATTTAGATAATACTGCATTTCTCCAAAACTATTTTTTCCATTTCAATTAAAAATCTCTAGACTATTCATTATGTCACCATTACCTTAAGTCAACTTCATATCCTGTACTATACAAATGTAAGAAATTATTATATCTATGACAAGAGCATTCTGAAAATATTAAAATGTTAACAAAATCTTCCTCCCTCTCTTCCAGTTGCTAAAAACTTCTTTTATTGAGAGAGAAATAGTATAATATGAAAATTACACACTAAATCATCATTCTACAAAACAACAATAAAAGGACATGTGCTTTGCTTTTTTGCTTGTGACAAAGTCTCAGGTAGAAATTGAAACTAAAATTTTGGTTATATTCCCTTTTGATTTTAAATACTTTATGCTTGAGAGATGCCAGGATAAATGGAAACTAGAATTTTAATTTTAATTTTACCAGGTGAATTTAAGGTTAAAGTAGTCATAGTCTTCAAAGATGGTAATAAAACTGAAAAGTCTTTATCTCAGTAGGAGACCACCCATTTTTTAAAATCTGCAACTGATCTCTGTCATATTTTGAGATCTTAGTGACATGGTTCAAATTCAATTTCTACAGTTTAAAATTGAGAAAATTCAGGAGAAAGTTTTAGGTGAATTATTCTGGTGATTGTCTTTGATAGTCATCTCAATTCTAAATATTTGAATAATTTCTATAATTGAAGGAGAGAGATCAGTACAAATGATCTAAATTACCATAAGGGGGAAATTTTTGATTGAAAGCTATACTCCAAAATGTACAAGCTACAAAGGTAGTTATTATCAACAAAATTATTGAGTATTATAACCTAAGGTGTGCAAAGTAGTCAAAAAAAATGCATGTAGTTACACACAAGAATGATTTTTGTAAAATTTGCCATTTATATTGTCATGAGCTGGAAATAAAAAATAAATAAATGGGGATAAGATCATATATGAGTTATATTTATATAAATTGGAGAATGAGTGAAAGTAAACAAGGGAAGATACTTGAGCCATTTCTCTCCTCAGTACATTTTTGATGGTATAGCTGAGTTTTGGAAATCTAACTATGCATTTTGAACTGTAAAAATGAATTAAAACCCAAAGGAGAATTTATACAATAACAAAAATTTAAAAATAAAAGCAAAAAAATTTTTTTAAATCACTGCATTGCTAATATTTTTGTTTTCTTTTTTTTTCCTCTGTGTGTATGTGTGTACATGTGCATGTGTATGTGAGTGTGTGTATGTGTTTTCCTTTTGGTAAGAAACCTTAGCTTGGATTAGTTAGGTAGCCACAACTGCTGTCACATGAACTGTCATAATATGAAAGGAATTAGAGGAATGATATGGATAATTATTAAAGGACTTAAAAATAATGTAACTAATTAGCTGGAAGACTCAATCCATTCCTGTTTGTTTTCCTTTAATCAACAATTATTTCTCAAAAACATATTACATACCAGTTCTTGGGCTGTACACTGTTGAAGCAACTGGTAACACTGTAAAAGTCCTCTCTTTAATAAAATTACTATCTAACTGGGGAAACATAAGTAAATAAAGTTCTCTAATTCATATTGATGGATAGCTGATCTACATAGCTTTTATTAGAAGAAATTATTTTATTTGAATATATAAGAGACATTAAGATAAATATCTTCCATATTCTTTAATCATATTTGAATACAAAAGGGCCAGTGTGAATGGGCTGTGAAGTAAACTACAAATGGGTACATCTCCATATCATCATTACCTTCCCCTGTGTCTGAAAGCCATCTTTAATTTTAATTCATGTATTATAAAACTCAGTATGTTCTTAAAGTTCTACCACCTTTGAACTATATTCGTGTTATATGCCTAATACAGAAGAAAAAGAGCACACTTTGTTATAGAATACACACGTGCTAAATCTGATAATTGAAACACATCACAGATATTTGTGTGGCAATTCAAGACTCCCTGGGTTGTGAAACAACAATCCTGATATAAGCTATCATCTACAAAAGGACTGTACTACTGATTAGAACTCTGGTATCCTAAAAATTTGATAAATAAAAACCTCAATTAAATAGAGTTGGGAGACAGGAAGGAAAAGCTCTCATGCCCTGAGAGGATAGCAAAGACCAACAGGAAGGAGACAGACTCCTCTTCTTCCTTGGCAAGGACTCAACCAATGAAAAGTCATGGACCCTTTTTCTTACTGCAGCCCTCCCAGCTTCCTTTTCCCTCCTATAATAGCATTCTCCTCGCCTTGCTGTGCAGGGAATTTGCACATAGCTCACCATGGTTGCAGACCCCAAACTGTAATTCTCTGCTGACCCCAAATAAACCCATCTTTGCTGGAGAAATATTTGGCAGTTGATAATTTCAGGCCAAAATTTGTGTTTAAATATTTTTTTCCCAGCTTGTTCAACTTAAGCTGTAAATAGGTAAATTTATGACTGCTACCATTGTATTGGCTTGGTAATTTACAGGTAATGCAATATTTAATGGTTCTAAAGAAAGTCTGTAGCAAATTCTCAAATCCCAAATCTCATAAAAGCATTAGCAGGTAAGGCTGAGAGCCATTTAACCTAAATTAATGTTGCATGTTTTCAAGGGTATCATATAGTTATTTAATCACAGATAAATTAAATTGCTCATTCAGACCTCTGACCAAGAAGGAAAAAAATAACAACAGCAAAAAACTAATACTACTTTATCCACTATTACCAAGGTTGTCTCATCAAAATTCAGGAACATTTTTTGATCAATTCTTATTTGTTCCACATATTAGTTTACTATTACTCCTATTACTGAGCCTCCTGTTATATCTATCATCTGTCTATCTATCTATCTATC
This sequence comes from Grampus griseus, assembly GCF_964374135.1. NCBI lineage: Eukaryota > Metazoa > Chordata > Mammalia > Artiodactyla > Delphinidae > Grampus > Grampus griseus. The sequence goes on from NC_138997.1 coordinate 4,472,847, forward strand.
TATGTATCATCATCGTCATCATCATCATTTATTTAGCTGTTGTATATCTACCTATTCTATCTATACTATTGATTCTCTTTATTTTCCCAATTTTAAATGCTTCTCAGATTTTTAATCTTTTGATATAATATTCCTAGCAGCACTATGGCATCTTTCATCAAATTTTTAGGTTCATCTCTCAATGTTTTCTAGGATTTCCTCCAGTACTTTTTTCTTTTTTAATACATACATGAGTAAATTGATGAGAATTTTCATTTATCAAAAACTGTTAATCTTCCAATTTAATTCACTTTCTCCTCAAGACTAGCCTTTATAAGATAGATTACCTACAGTTAATCTTGCACAGGTAAATGTTCAGTAGGGACCATACCTAGTATAATTCATTCATTTAAAAGGGGAGGACGCCTAAGTGCAGAAAGAATAATACTTTGTCAAGCTATTAAGGCTCACATAGTCCCTGCCCACCAATATCCACTCAGGTTTATTCTTCCTTTGTCTCTTTTTTCCCCCCATTAACCCAGTGACTTCACAAAAATCCAACTGGAAGTTGTCCTAGTACAAATCCAGTAAATTAGATAAAGTCATATAACCACCATTCATCAAACTCAGTTCTTTGTCTCCTTTGCTGCTTTTCCCAGCCTCCCTTAAAGTTGAGGAACCAAGTGACTGAGTTCTGGTCAATTCAGTATGGTAGGGTAATGAGTTTCGTTTTCATCATGGCCCACTAAAATCTCCCAGGGGTGATCCTCATTTTTTCTCCACTTCCCGGCTGAATGGATAGAACCTATAGAACGTGCTATAGACCAGAGCCCTATGATGGAAGAAACTGATCTGTCATGACAGCATGCAGCAGAGTCCATGCAAACCTGAAAAACACATACTGGACTATAGCAGGTGGAAGAAGTCACATTTCATCATGTTACATCACAGCCGCTTTAGGAATTGTTGGTACAGGAAGCAGCGCACCTGACTAATAAATATGTACTGATGTTGCACATGGGTTTCTTTGCGGTTTTGTCCTTGATGATTTTCAGAAGAGGATTTTGTCAGAAATTTTACTGAAGTCTGCATTAAAGCAAATGCTTCCTTTATTCAAATATAATGAATATTCTAATGGATAATGGGTGACAGAAATGTGAATTTGTATTTAATACATACTTGGAGTTTTGTAATCAACTTTTATGCTTTAGGCATATAAATTAAGAACTAGTCATGCTTTGATTCCATCTCTGACTCATTTTATGACTGTAGTCAAACAACAATGTACAAAATATCTAGACAGTGCTATTAAATGTTTTTGACTTGATATGTTCTGTCACTTTGTTAACTTTGTCTCGTCTATACTGACAAAAATAAGACTAAATATACTTGTATATTTCTCTATAGATCTTCTGTTTAGTTTCCTATATATGTCAACTTTGTATCCTTTATTGAAGGAACACAGTAAGACAGAAGGAGGTTAGTAAGCTATAAATATGGGAAATAATTATTAATTTCATAACATTAATTCATTGAAGATTCATATTTACTTTATAACATGATTAACTCAAGATTTCTTTAGGAGTTATCTGTGTATACAGCATATTATCTTATTTTTTAATCTTTTAACAAAACATTTCATGAAGAGAATTGAGCTTGTATTATAACTGATAGGGTCATTTGGATTTCTGGTATTAGTTGTACTAGTAATTAGCAATTTATTTATGGCTGTGCATACAAAATGTGTGACTATATTTACAACTGAGAAGAATAAGAAAGTATTTTTAAATGTTTATTTTTCATCCATAATTAACTTCAGTCTAAGTATTTTAGATTTAGCAAACTTTATTTTTTTTAATTTTTATTGAAGCCTAGTTGATTTACAGTGTTGTGTTAATTTCTGCTGTACAGCAAAGTGATTCAGTTATACATATACATACATTCTTTCCCATATTCTTTTCCATCATGGTTTATCACAGGACACTGAATATATTTCCCTGTGCTATACAGTAAGACCTTGTTGTTTATCTATCCTGTATATACTAGTTTGCATCTGCTAATCCCACACTCCCAATCCATCCCTCCCTTCCTCCCGCCTCCTCCTGGCAACCACAAGTCTGTTCTCTCTATATATATATGAGTCTGTTTTTGTTTCATGGATATGCTCATTTGTGTCGTATTTTAGATTCCACATATAAGTGATATCATATGATATTTGTCTTTCTCTTTCTGACTTATTTCGCTTAGTATGATAATCTCTAAGTCCATCCATGTTGCTGCAAATGGCATTATTTCATTTTTTTAATGGTTAAAAGTAACCATTAAATGAAATAATGCTATTAGCAAAATTTAAATAGCAATTTATGATTATTCATCACATAGAGGAGATCTTAATGCTCTTCCCTAAGGAATATTTGGTTTTGTTGAAAGACGATTCTATCTTATTATAACAGATTCATTTGGATATTATTTGGTTAGAGAAATCCAGGACAATAACAATTCATGCTTATCCTTGAACATCCTGGGGAAGCATGAAATAAACATGTTATCTAGAGGATTATGATAACCTTACTGGAGATGTAAATAACTTTTTTCTGCTCTTATTTCTTATGTGTATGGTTGTAATCCAGCCAGTTGAAAAATACGATTTTCCACACTTCCTACTGCTTTCTCCAGTAGACTTTCCATGCCACTTCTCTCCAATAACCATAAGATTTTTTAATAAAAGGAAATTAAGAACTTAGTTGATTATTTTCATTGTAATGAAATTATAATCTTATGTCATAATTTTGAAAAACATTAGCAGATCAGAAAGTCCGTGCCAATAACACAGATATTGAAGGGGAGATTCCAGCTGTCTGATATGGTTCTGAATCATGTAACATTTACAAAATTAATACCTCTCCATTTTTATTCCTCTTTGCTCTCTGTGTTAGTAAATGGAAATAAATTCATCTATATAACATGTTTAAAATATGTTTTGATGAACTTCACTAAGGTTTAAAGCTAAGGAAGTTCACATGCCACAATGTGTCTGACACCTGATATATGCCCTTTAGTAAGCTATAAGTTGACAGCATGTTGAATTTTAGATGTTAATATTATGTCAAATATCACGAATTCAAGTTTGAATGGATCTTAGTATAAGTCTCATTTTTCTATTGACTATTAATGTGAAATAAATCATCTTTTATACAATTTAGTTATTAAAATTATAGAAAGATTCATGTTAGAAGAAATATTAATATGCACTATCGGTGTCCCTCGTCTTTTTCTGTCGGTCTCTCTCCTTTGGTTAAACAATGAAACTGTATGCTGTGTTTTTAACTACAAAGCCACTGGTATCAACTAGGGACCCTGATAATGCTGAGTTTATACATAAATTAGCTCGTGCTTCCTCCCCTAGAACCTGATGTATGCATCAGTCTAACATACTATAGTTTCCTAATTGCTTTACTCAATTTGATTTTTCATCTTCACAACTATGAATCCATCAGTTTTTGTATTTTCAACTGTCAATTCTGCTCCTGGCTGCTTCTGAAGCATCTAGTATTCACTTTTTATTTATACTATTTGATCCTCATTTGTTTTATTTGGTCAAAAATCTTCCTTTATGTCATTCCTGAAAAACTCACTCTTTTTTTAAGAATTTTATTAAATTTTATTAAAACAGTTTTACTATTGTTCTTTTACACACCCAGAATAGAATTAAGAAAATTCAGAAAGCTCTGTTCTCTTCTTTAAAGACAAAATTAGTTATTCTATTTGCAGGAATATCTGGGCAAGTTTAGAAAATACAATTTAGTTGCTAAAATAAATAATCTGGTATAGCAATAATAAGAAGAATCAAAACACATTTGATTTCAAATCTCCTTTTCTCTATTCTAGTTACTAGCTGGTAATCTTGTCAAAGTAATTGATCTCTTATAAATAGAATATAACCTTTCATAAGTAAAATATGGATAATACACCCTAGTCTATGACGATGTTTTGACTTTTAGGCAAAATTACATTTGATAGCATATAGTTAGTAATCAATAAATTACAGATGTATTTCAAGTTTCGGGGGGGAAAATTTTGAAAAACAATTCCTTCCTTATATTACTCATATTATGATTGAATTAGCAGGATACTAATATCACACAATTTATCCAGTCTGGGAATTCAGTATGTCCAACTTTTAAAGCACTACCTTTGGTAATGTTACAGATATCCAAATGTGTCCTAATGATTACAGACCTTTTTCGTCCAGCAAGAAGATAAAATGGACTTACCCCTTCTCCTATTTACCTTCTGAACTACTCACTTCCTTCACAAGCCTTGAGGCTTAGGATATTAACTTTTCTCTTCCCAACAAGTTTCTGCCCTCAGAGAAGCACATGTGAATGACCAACTATAACTGACAGCATAGCTTCAATTTTCTCTGACCTTCACATATCTGCAAAGTTCTACTTCCGGTCCCCATCAGTGGTCCTTGTTCAGGGGTGCGTCTAGGATTTTGTTGTCCTTAAATGTCTTACATTCCAGTACCCTGTGATTATAAATCACTGTGCTTTCTTTTCAATCATGTCATTATCTGAATAACTACCAGCTTAGACCACAGTGTGATCAGTACCTTTCTCATTTCTACTAACTTTTCAACTTAAATCTGCTTTCATTGGCTTCCCTTTTTAGTGACAGTTCTATATAAACTGAATGTTCATTTTGTTATGCAGGAATAAAATCCACTAGTCACATTATTTCAGTTACTAAAATAATTCAAAATACATTGATTTATTTTTCCATTACTCTATACTTTTTTTAGTCCTGGCTTCAAAAAACAGGGAAAAAAAGTTTGTAAGTTTGTTGAATATTTTGTAATTCTCATTTTATACTCATGACCCTAGGACAACACCAAAGTTTTTTTCTTTGCCACAGAAATTTTAATCCTAGCTGTCTTTAAATATATAAACCTTGTAGAAGTCTATAGGTTCAAATATCTATTGACTATATCTATTTTCTACAGCTTTTAAATTTGAAAAATTAACCCCAAATTAACTCAAAATATTTCAGATAAACTCATAATAAATCTCATACCACATTATAGGCTTATTTACTAACTTTCACATGTGAAATATTGTTAATCATGTATAGCAAATTAAAATACTTCTGAATATCATGATTTCTGAAGCTATCTGTCTAATATTTTAAAGTAATAGTTATAGGAGGATATAGCAAGTAGAAATTCTTCTGGTTTTCTTTTGAAAAATATATCAGGAATTGCATAACATTTTATGCCAATATTTTATGCTTTACTTAACTTTTAATTAGAAGTATTATTCATATATTTAAGTACATATTATAAAAATGTTAGCCATAATGTTGTATTCTCATGCTGCATATATTTGTATCTTTTTCTTTCAATAAACAAAGAAAAACTATTTTTAGTGTGATACAAGTCTGTGTTTTTCCCACCACAGCTAACATTTCTGGTTTAACACTTTTAGTCACACAGTAACAAAGATGGATGTAATCTCTGTACAGCCATTTGCCATCTGGTTAAGCAAATACACTTAAAGACACTTCTGCAATTGTGATCAAGCAACAGCAGATCTAAGAGCAGACAGAGCTTGGACTCTAAAATGATGATTGTACAGCTGTAGTTGGCATCATTAGAGACCAATAAAATCCTTATGTTCCGTCTGAATGGCAAGGACCTTATCAAAGAGAAGCTCAAATTACTAAATAACAAAGAAATGACCCGTTTAGCAGTTGTTTTAAATTTAAGACAGATAATAGAACTTCTAAGTCATAATTAGCATATAGCACTGGAAAGATTGTTTTCAAGTTCTATCTTCCATTCTAATATTTTAAACTTCTCATCTTATCATAATTCTTTGACTACGGCTTTGCTTCATTTTTCTAATGTCGCCATCAATGTTGGTTAAAGGCATCACATAATCCTCAACAGCTAAGCCACTGGATTATCAGAATGCTTTCATACTATTTCCAATTACATACACAATAGAAAAAAATCACTAAATGTCTTTTGCCTAGCAAAAAATAAGCAGACATACACTTTTGTTTTCTTATCAGGTAATTAGAAGCTGTTTCTAAACATTGGATATTTATTATGTATTCTGGTAACAGGGTAATTCTTAAATAGCTATATAAGGTCTATTAAAATAGAACACACGAGCATTGCACACTGCTGATTTGCAGTATCAGCAGTAATTCCTTAGAAATCATTCTTAAGAGTTTTCAGAACTCTAAATTGACATCAGCAATTTTTATTAATTGATATTTTTTTTCTCTAGAGATTCAATCACCTTGGTGCCTAAATATTTTAATCATGTTCCAGACTAGAGGGGAAAACCTACTTTTTATTTCTGCAAACTTAAATATTAGTCAGACTTTCCTAGGCAATGCCTGAAGAGCTTAAATTCTATCCATCATAGAAAAATACAGGTATGTTTTTAATCCTATATCTATAGGCTATATTACAAAATTATCCAAGTTAGGGGCTGACATGCAGTTCGCAGCATCAGAATTTTACATGAAGAGGATATTACCATTCATCTAACTCAACATTATGTCCATGGATAAGGAAATATAAGTCTGAGATGAGTGTTTGGATAAAGTCACACAGTAAGAGGTGGAATACAGGTTACTGTCAGGCCTTCCTGACTCGAGACCCACTTCCTCTCCATTACACTATGGAACTATTAGTCCTAGTTTAGAAAAATCAGGTCTCTTCTTACACGCTCACATAACTACAGGAACCCTACCAATATCCATGTTAATGTAGTATTTGGTCAATTCAAACAAACAAACAACTGTTTGGGTCATTTTAATGTATCTGCCTGTGAACAAAGAAACATGTGCTTCTTCCAAATATACTTATGCAGACACATATGCATACACAGAAATTAATTTGTGTGGTGCATATTTCTACTCTATCCCATGTTGGACATGAAGTTTCTATAAGGCAGACAATTATTTTCAAGAGTGTGCTCATTGTTTAGTTAAGCTCTCCTGGCTCTATCAGTACAGTGCTTGTCAAAAGTATATCAAAGCTTAGAGAAATCAATCATAACACTAGCTCACGTGTACAGGGCACTTGCTATGTGACAAGTGTGATCGAGAAGAACCTTTCTATTGTATTACAAGTTAATCACTAAAGGGGTGTTGCCTATAAGCTTAAATTATACATAATGACCCATCTTTGGGAACCCTGCCTCCCATGTAATGAGCATTAAGCTAAAACACCTTCGTTTAGCTCTTAGAAAACATCCTGACCAGGCTACCTGTGAATGACTGCAGGAAGGAAGAAATTAACACATCCACTGCAGAGTCTGACCCGAACCGGGACTCCCCTTTTAACATAAAAGAATTCTGAGTTCTAACTTAGGGATGATGGTTATTTGAGACACTAGTCCACCACCTTCTTGGTCCACTGGCTTTCCAAAGAAAATTGCTATTCCTTGTCCCAACAACTTGTCTCTTGATTTATTGGCCAGTCATCAGCCAGCAGTACGACCTTGGTTTCAGAAAGATAGGCACTGTGCTTTGAGAGTTACAGTTATGTTCTTTATAGTGTTCAATCAGCACAACAACCCTTTGGGGTAGGTATTGTTCTTACCTCCATTTTGCAGATAAGAAAATGCAGACATGAATATTTGGCTAACTTGCCCAAGGTCTCATAGCTAATAATAAGTATAATAAGTAGCAGAAGAACAACAAGCAGATGTAATTCGACTCCAGTGCCTGTTCTCCTAACCACTTGGTCACAGTGTTAAATAATTATATTTCAAAATTATATTAGAAATGCCCTTTCTTCTGCATGAATAAAAATAATCTATTGTTATAGCTCTTTCTACATTTCAAAGAAGCAATAATTTAAAGAGAAAGTTATTATGCTTCATTTCCTTTTATTTGGAAGCAGCTTTAAATGAGGCTTATGATTCACAGTTAACTGAGGAGCTCAATTAAATAGGAGGACTTTCCACACCGTTAGTAAGTAGCAAAGACAGAAATTAAGCCCAATCTTCTGATTTTAAGTCCAGAGCTATTTCAATTAGAGAAATATGAAGGTGAATTTATACAGACATTTTGGATTTGCCTGAGCTACGATCCAGAGCAGTTGTAACTGTGATATTATAGATGATAGTTTAGAGCGGCAAGAAGCTGCAAATAAAATAATAAGGTTAATTATTTTAATTTACTTTAGAGTGCACTTAACTTTGTGCCAGCCACTGTGATAAAGGTATAAGGGTTTTTGTAAATCACGCTGTTTAATTCTCAGTTAAGATTATTAGAATTATTTTTTACAGGTCACAATCGTTTTTGCATGTCCTAGTCATTGACCAGAGGACCGTTGGCTTCTAGGTGGCAGTGGTGGGATTTAGAACAAGTATTCCGTACTCCAGAGGTTGCACTTTTTAGTAACCACAAACAAGAATACAGAGGGGCATTTCTACTGCTTTCCTTTCTATGTTATTTTCCCTCAGATATATGACAATAGTGGGTTTTATCAATGCCACCTGGGCCACAAGAGAGTAATAGTTTCCTCCTCCACCTATACATGGAAATATACAGTTGATACATAGGATCTGTACTTGTCTAGATAATTAATCTATCATGTATTAGTTTAGGCTTAGTCTTTTTGATATGTTGTCATGACCTCTGAATTCCATAATGATGCTAAACTCTCAAAAATACTGCCAATAATAATTAAGCATTTTTTGTATCATTGTTGTTTTGGTACCTGAACTGTTTCTTTCCTTAATTAATGGTAAAATTGATAGATTAAATGTCTTGTAATTATTGAATTACATACAAATATATTGATTTTTCAATTATTGAAATACACAAAATTATTTTGTAGGTAAAAATGATCGCATATTAGCAATTTCTAATGCTTCAAACTGGTAATATTTTCTTATTTCCTACAATGTTCATACTAAACTTGGTTATTTGGTAATAATTTCTTTAATTTTCCTGCACCAATGTATTAATGCTTTGTGAAATTTTTAATTTAAATGCTGAAGAGATGTTTACCACCTCCCTGCAACACACACATATAGATTAGACAGAATTAAAGCAGCTTAATGCAACTGGGAAAAGTTCATATCTTCCATTTTGTTTTATATAATATTAGGAATTATTTCTTATTTATCAATAAATATTAATGGTTATAATATATATAATGGAGTTTGTATCTAATAAAGCTGCAGCTGCAGAAGCTGATATATTTTAATATCTTAAACCTGAAAAACTATTACATTTTTCTAATTAAGTAATCAGGCATTTACATAATTTCGTGAGAAGAATTTTATAAAAATTAAAAATTGTGTTTTTATTCTCTAAGACCTTTTGGATTATAGACAATTGAATTTTGTATACTTATATTCTACATTTTTATTTTCAGTGTGGAAGCATCAATCAATCGATCAATCATACATTCTGTGAAATGTATTGATTTTTTTCATTAGGTGATTAAGGATTCTACTGACATATATATGTATATATATATATATAACTATACATATATATACTTTTAAAAATAGTAAATATATATTAATATTTTGTATTTTTAAATTAAGACACCAAACATTTGAATTCACCTGGATCATGCTGTTTATGAATAAAAATATTATTAAAAGAATAAATTACACATTTCATTCTATTTAATTTATTTGTATTAGGCAATTAGAATATTATGTATTACATATTAAATATATAATATAAATATAACACTATATTAAAATTTAATTTATAAATTATATTTATATTGCATATACTTATGTATTTATTGTATGGATTTGCCACTCTTTATTTAACCATTCACCTATTAAAGGGCATCTTGTTTGCTTCCAGGTTGGGACAATTTTGAATAAAGCTGCTATAAACATTTGTGTGTAGGGTGGTTTTTTTTGCACCTAAGTTTTCAACAACCTAGGAACATGTTTACTGGATCATATGGTAAAACAATGTTTAGCTTTGTAAGAAACTGCCAAACTGTTAAATTATTGGTTTCTGAGAAATTACTCAAATTTTGAAGCAGAGGAAATTATAACAGTTGGGGACACTTCTGACTATTCTTAATTAATGCTTTTAAAACCTGCATCTATCAACCCAAAGAACACTTTCTTACTTTCTCAAAATTAAGCATTAGTTCTCAGGAGACTTTCAACAACTATTAATACGTGTTTTAAGTTTTTAATATTTAGAGTGCTAATCTATGATTGAATATCATTACCAGCAATAAATCAGGTCTGTGGTATCTACACAGATACACCAAGTAAACAATTCAATCTCCTTATAGTGGAATGCAGGGAAGTATAATTCAGTCCTGAGATTATAATTACAACAAACTCTCAAATGAAAAGTGTCATCCTTATATTTTTAAATGGCCAGAACGTAAAAGTCACTAAGTGGCAGCAAGCAAACTGAAGAGTTCAATTTTATGTGGAATTCAAGTTTGCGTCAAGTCTTTCAGAAAAAACAAAACAAACAAAAAAACCCCAAAAGACCCCCCACCATTTGGTATTGTCAGTTTGGGTATTTTTTTTAGCCTATCTAATAGTTACATAATAGTATCTAATTGTCATTTATATTTACAATTCCCATATGAACACTGATGTTGAGTCTCTTTCCATACACATGTTTGCATCTGTTTATCTTCTTTAGTGAGGGGTCCATCACTGCTCAGTCTCTGTTACCCTTTTTCAGGTAACAACCCCACAGTTTTCTTTCAGGAAGATACTTTCCCTCCATCCCTTATCCTCTTGGATGGAGTAATTCCATCTTCAATATTTGAAACAGGCCTGGCATAAGAGTCAGTTGGTGGGCAAAGAATTAGAGATGTGCAGGTGACACAACTGTTAGTCATGGGATTCTAATGGGAATTTGTGTGAGAGAGAGGCTGTCTTTCATTGGATGGGAAACTGGGGAAAGTAAGTCCCATGGTGCTGCAGACTCTCGAGAAAGTCTGCTTTCTGCCACCTAGGTCTGCAGAGCTGATGCAAAGGAGATCAGAGTCAGGAGCGGACAGAGGACACCTTCATGGGAACGCATTTGAGCTCTGGCATGCAACTTTACTCTACCCTTATAATTTTAATTGTACATACAACTAAATGTCCTACTTTTTGCTTAATCCAATTCATTGGATTTTTCTGTCGCTTAACAATTTCAAAGCTGCAAACAGATACATTCACACAGACGTGTCATGAAAAGTCCTAAACTTCTTCTGCAGAACTTCTAGGAAGCTTCTCACTTCCTATTTATTCAGGATTTTAAGCTATTTCTTACTTACAGAACATCAACTAACTGTCGGATTCTGTTCTAGGATTTGAGGATACAGTGATGAAAAATCAAATAATGTCCCTGTCTTTAAGGAATGTCATTCCAGTGGGGAGGAAACAGAGAAAAGCAGACAGTATATACAGGCAAGTAAATAAACCAAGGACAAGTAAACCCCTTCTCCAGAGCAGCCAGGTGTCTGTGAAGAGAACGCAAAGGAGCCTGCATGGAAGAGGTTGCATATTTAGAGAACATGTTACCAGCGCTACCAAGAAAGCTCTGACCCCAGGACAGCAAAGTGAGACTGTTTTTATGTTTATGTTTATATTCATATGTAAATATATATTTTAATATAACTACTTTTAACAGTGGTTCAAGGCAAGTGAGCATAATCAAGGAACTGTTTTATGAAGCAGATGGTCAAAATCAGCCTTCAAATAGAGGTTGAAGAACATTATTGGAACAGAAGGCATCTAATCGGATGAAGTAAACAGAAACTAAAAAGAGAAAACAATGAAGTGCAGAGAGCAGCAGGAACAACAAAACGAGCGAACAAGAAATGAAAGAACAGAAAACCCTTAATAATCACAGCAGTATGTGGACACTAAGCCACTGCGAAGGCGTCTGTGAGCACCTTGGACCCTGAGAAGATGCAGACACATCCCAGCAGTAGAGCTGTGGCCCTGGTCTGGTCCTACTCGGTCAGTAAGCACTGACCAGTTCTCATTTGTAAAGAGGTTATAGCAAAAGTTAAACATGTTTGAGATTGTCTGTACTGTCAAGCTCTTTAGAAACCTGTTAGTAATGTATTCTTACTCTGAAATTGTGTTTCTAAACCACTTTTATTGTTATCCTTCAAGATGTCTGAAGGGATATGTTTGAATATTCATTCTTTTATTTATTCCCTCACTTATTTACCACATATTTACTGAGCTGTTACCTCAATTCTAGACTTGGCAAAGATGGTTTATAAGAAAGAAAATGTCCCTGCTCTCCCTGAGTTTACATTTTAATACGAAAGCCTGCCAAAACCCAGAAGTCATAAATTGCTAGTATCATTTCTGTAATGTTATTAAGGTATACTTAATGTATTTTGTACTCAAAAATTAAGTATAGAACACTTAATGTATTTTGAAGAAAAATATTGAAGGATATTTTATAAAGGATGTCCTATGTGGAGGTGACACATGAGAGTTGGAGTGAGGGAATAAGCCATGTGCAGACCTGAGGAACAGCCTTCCCAGCCGTGCAAGGATGGGAACATAAAGGCCCTTGTGTGGGAGTGAGCTCCCCGTGTTTCAGTATCAGTGAAAAGGGACATGGGACCGAATGAGTGAGCAGTTAGGGAGAGTGATAAAAAGCATGCCTAAGGTATGGATCCTGTGAAACCTAGATTATGACTAAGACTGCATTCTGCTTGGGGTATTAAAGAGCATTTGGGGTGTTTTGAGAAGGAGAGCAACATAATCTTATTTGTCTTCTATAAATTTCATTCTAATCTTTGAAATAGATATGTAGTTAGAAAACAAAAAAAAACTAGCATAAGGCTGGGTCTACATCAATTAAACCCCAAATAAAGATGAGTATCTATGTGCAAATTTTCAATCTCTTTTTTCTTCTTAATTTCTTTATCTAAATATACTTTGTTATATGTACTCTGGTAAGTTTCATTGCTCAGTTCTTTAAAATACTTACCAACTTAATATTGTTACCAATTATATGTTATACATAGCTATATTTTGCCTAGTTTTAATAAGTTTAATGAAGATCGCAACTACATAAAAACGCTCTGTAGGGACTTTCCTGGCTCTCCAGTGGTTAAGACTCCGCGCTTCCACTGCAGGGGGCGCCAGTCCCATCCCTGGTTGGGGAACTAAGATCCTGCAGGCCTTGCGGTGTAGCCAAAAAATAAAATAAAATAAACACTCTGTAAAATCAATTTAATATGTAAAATCATATGATATTTAATCTGATAAGTAAACATTTATTCTTTTAATTTCACTAAATGAAGACAGATTCTCTTAGACCTGCTTTTATGTACTAATAATCTTTAGCCAAATTAACTTTCTTAGTATTAAAGCCATGGAGATAGGTGTTTTATTTTTTTTAATACATAATACTTTAAATGATCAGGCAAGGGAACATACAGATATTTAAATAACAGACAAAGGCAATAGGGCTAAGTTTGAATATAGCAGTGTTTCTCTTTATTTTCTTCATCCTCTGTGAATCTGTGTCATTAAAGATGAAAGGAATTAAAATGTAAAGCTTTATAAAAATAACTTCCCAAAGAATATTTTTTGTGGATATATTTAATCCTTGCTACTCTCATATCTGCTATCCTACCTTTTGCTAGCTTTCCCACCAATATTAAGACTTCGATAGTTGCTTTTAGATATTTGAAGGGTGATGTCTAATTAATCATCAAAGTCAGGCTATTCACCCTAGCAATAGTTGACAGTAGACTATATTAAACACCTTATCAGGATTTTTATTGTGGGATTTTTTAATAGGTATTATTCCTACAGGATATCAAATCCCAAGCTCTAACACTTATTTTTTCATTAACTTCATTCATTTTGCTTGATCAGGTTATTAAGTCTTCTAAAAGTTTCTCTTATTTCATGTACCACCACTTTTAACAAAGTTTAAAGGATGCTATTGATGTGACTGGCCCCATGGGTTCTATTTAAATATAATTTTCATTTCCTTTTGGCATAAAGGGATAATTTTAAAAAACCTTTCTTTTCTAGACCCCTCAAAAACTATTACACCTTGTCTCATAAAAGTAAGAAAAATGAGGAACGCTTTTTCATTCATTTCTTCGATTTTTATTACTTGAAACCATCCTTTTATTTTTTTCTCCACTGCTATTCCTAGGTGTAAATTATTAAAACATCCTTGTTATAACTATATTATAATTTTAGTAAAATGTATTTTTTAACAATTGCTGACATACAACATAAATCTTAGGTATATCAAGACTTTTAAAAATAATTCTTATCAAAAGCCTGATAGCTCAATTATTGAAGTCACATTGGATTTTCCCTAAAATTAGACATCGATATTTCACTGAGGATACATGGAGCATTTTTAGTCCTTAGTTATAGACAATAAGACCCTCTTGGGGAAATAGTATGTGGATTTTCCAAAGTATATTTAGTCTTTTTTCTCCAAAAGCATACGATGCATAGATCCATCACTAATTAACAGAAATTCAGATACTTCATGTCCTCGGCCACTCAAATGCTTTCTGTGTTACTCTGGGCCCCTCCTTATTCTTCCAAGTCTCCAGTCCTTCCTTCAATCATGTAAAGATTGAAGGTAAACGGCAACATTATGACAAAGACAGAAACAGTATTACTAGAAAAAATCAAGAGCCGAGCTCATGGGAGAAAATCAGGGAAAAGAAAAATGTCCTGTATATCGCAAAATGCATTGGAATAGTCCTATAAGGAAAAAAAAAAAACTTCTTTTTTCTATAATCTCAAATTCTAAAACTTTAAGAAATATGATTTTTTCAACTCCAAGTAGGATTTCCAGATTTAACTTAGGTATTCACAAACAAACACAATTCTGATGAATTCTATCACTTCCAAACTTACAGACCTTGGCACATAAATACCAATCCTATTTGTGATTTGCAGGTGCACAACATAAATGTGGTGATGCCTTGTCTTAAAATAATTAAAGAATCAAGAGGATTGTTTCTTAAGCTAGCTCACAATTTAGTTCATTCAAGTGCTTTAGGATTTGATAATTAGAAATAGGAAGTTTATTTTCTCAAAACTCAATTCATTATTGATTAATGATGAGAGCTAATTGTTTTAAACATCCCATTCACCTTTTTCTCATAAAATGAAACTTACTGTTGAAGCTTTACTTTAGTCTAAATAATTTATGTTAAACAATACTGATAGTGTTCCATTTATATAAAATTCATTTTTCTTAAAGAGTAAGGGTATGTTTGGCATTCAGCAGAAACTAGACAGTAGAAGATGCTCTTTATGCTATCCTTAGAAAAACAAAAACCACAAAACACACACAGAACACACACATTTTCACATAATAAAGAAAAAAATGTTAAAAGTAATAATGATTTGAGTACCAACATTAATATAGCTGTACATTTGATTGGTTATTTTATGTTAAAAATCGCTGGATCCTCAGCCAGTTAATTATTGAGGCATATCTGTACACACTGACACCAGTCTTTAAAAAAACTCATTATTTTATTGTTAAAATGTGTGAGAAAATAGAGATTAGCATTATTATTGTAAATATTAAAATTTCAAATCAATGTGTATATGTATGTACATATATATTACTACTTTAAAATTCATATTTGAATTACTTCATTCTTGCCTACTATTACGAATTTATCACAGGCCCTATCACAGTAACAGGCAGTTGGGTGATACGGTGCCTTAACAAACCCAATATATAAAAATTCACTTTTAATAAACTATGAAAAAATTACTTTTGGCAAGTAATTTTCATTTTACAGGAGATATTCCTTCCCATTGTAGTTCCTTTAAAAATTTTTTAAATGATTAAAATTAGACATAACTATCATAGAAATGTTGGTGGACAATAAAATTCACCTGCAATGCAATTTTTGTGCTCCCAGGGTGCTTGGTCAGGAATAATTGAATTTTGTATGTTTACCTAGAGATGCTACACCATGTCCCGGACGTTCGTTCCATGCCCAGGAAAGAGTCTGTTGAATGGCCTTTTTGTAGACTATGAATATAAGGCAAATGATCCACATTTACTTTCAGAGGAGATTATGATCAAAGTTCATGAATATGTATGGTTAAGGTAAAGCAAAAAACCAACAAGACGCATTTTCTTGTGTTTAGGTGAAGGCTCTGGGGATGCACCAGTAGGTAATAATGAAAAATAGAATTTTGACCCTGATGTTCAAAATGAGGGAAACATGGTGCGGCAGGCTGGCAGAGTCCTGGCTGAGATTTACTGACCACAGAGAACCCTGAACAAAGTGCGACCAAGCAGAAAAGAAGGAGAATGGAGAAGTTTCAGAGTGAGGCTTTCTTCAGAGGCAGAAAGTAGCTGAGCCTGGAATCTTCTGGGGGACCCACCTTTGGACAATGTTTTAACCTATGATTTTGGCACATGAGCTCCAGAATTAGAGCCCAACCTGTGCAAACCTGTGATAACTTCAAAGAGTCAAAACTACCAGAATCCTGAGTCCATATAAGAGATTTTGCAATAGAAGAATGGAAAAGAAACGTGAGTTTCCTGAGGATGAGACATAACTATGTGCCCCAAGAAATGGCAAGAAATCAACTAGAGTGAAATCCTATGAATGCTCACTGATATCTCGAATAACAACCAGAGTTCCTTCTGTATTACTAGTTGCTGGTGAAGAGACTGCCCAGCATTCAAGAGTAGGAAAAGACAGCAGCAGACAAAGACAAAGAGATTTGAGTCAAGTACTTTGGTGAAAAGAAGATAGGTTTTTGAAATAGCTAAAGGCTCTAGCTCAAATTGATCCATTCACTCTAATTTGATTGGAAATAAGGTTGGAATACAGCTTGCTTTGTATGCACTTAACACTTTGGTCTTCCTGGGCTTTTCTTAGGAAACAGGGTCAAGAGTTTGGGTTGTAAATGGGGGCAGTGCCTTGGCCTCTTCCAAAAGCCACAGTGTAATGACATTTCTCTGGAGGTCACTGCTTTCCAGTATCAGAGGGCAATGGGATGGTCCATGTTGGGACAGGGCAGTGAGGGGGACTGCGAGAGGGGTGAGGTGAGAAGAGGCTTTGCCTCTAACTAACAAACCATTTTCTGTGTCTGCAAGTAAAATTTCCAAATATTTAGGATGACCTAGAGTCAAATACAGCAACCTGTTGCTCTCTACTGCTTGTAAGATAATGTCTCAATGTCTAAATATGACTTTTATTTATTTATTAATTTATTTTGTGTACTATTCTGATGGAGAAATAATTAGAATTCCATAGAAAGGACATGGCATCATCCTTCTCTCATCTATTTAAAGATATGTTTAAATGAAACTCCACACCTGCTACTTCCAGTAGATGTAGACACAGCAGTAACACACGTATACAGGAGTCGGTGTGCAGGTTTACTGTGGAATTAATGAACAAAGCTGTCGCTATGTTGTGTATGAGCTGTTTCTGAGCTATAGAGACCGTGCCAACGTGTCATGTAAATGTTTCCACTTCCTAAGATTTTTAAAGGCCAAAACATGTGCTGTATTATTCAAGCATATTTTTCTTCAGGATCTGAAAGTAATTTTGACATAAATTTAATTAAACCCCAACCCCACTCTTATGTTTTGTAGAATGCCAACATAGCTAAATGCCACAGTTATTATTCCGAGTACTGGAAAACACACCCAATACCAACTGGCATGTTCTTTTCTATTTCACCAAAAGTGCAGTTGATGTGGGCCTATTAGTATCTTTCAAGTGAAAAATTAAACAACGCTCAGCTTTATTGTCTATATAATTAATTTACACCCATGTAGCTGTTTTGAAAATAAGTAAATCTGGGGATCCAAAAAATGAATTATGGGTTTTGATAAGGCATGGAAACTCCACTCAAAGCTAGAGCTCTAATGTCAATATTCTGTGCTTGCTTGGAAGTAGATGGACATCCAGTGACTAGATAGATACAATGCAAATGAACAGTTCCAAAAATCATTCTCCTCCTTATAATATTCCCTTAGTCAAAACAGGCCACGCACTACATGCAGGACATCAGGCTGTCTGAGTTTTTATACATATGAATTAGCTTCAGCACACACTACAACACAACACTTTTACTGGTACTCATCTGAAATTCAAATGAATGATCAGTATCTCCTAGGTTGACAGAGTGAACAGAATAGGTTAAAGATGTGAATTCTTACAAAGGAAGACTCCCTTCTTATTAAAAGAATGGGCAGTGACTTTCAAAGTCACGTGAGTTAACACGCGGGATAAGAAGGTGGAATTTGTTCTCAACACGTTCCTTCTGAGTTGGAACTTCCCTGTTGTTTTCTGAATGTGACTGTCTCATTTCTTTCTGAATATTGTTCTCAAGCATCCCTCCTTTCCTCTTTTAATTTGGACCTCATACTCAGTAATAATAAACTGCCAAGAGAACAGAAAGTACATGGCCATCAATAATGTTTGGATGTAACGTGACACATTTACACGGATAAAAAAATGTTTCACTTAAACAAAGGGTAGATAGGTTGCTTTGACACAGAATGATTTCAGCATATCTGACTATCAAGCACAGATGCTTATCTAACATAACATGAGATTTTCTGGCAATGGGGAAAAACATTGATGGGCATTTATCGAATGAACTAGCCACTCATTTCCACTAATTAGGCAAAAGTAAGAACTGTGTCACCTTCATCTTTGGATAGTGCCTTTAAAATGGGTCAGCCGCAGGATTAGGTGACAATAAACGATCACCAGCAAACAGTCAAAAAATTGTATTTGCTCATGAATACCTGTCCATGGTATACATATGCATATATTTTCTGTAGATACTTTTATTAATTATTACCTGAAACCTTTTGACAGGCATGTGACACTTTGAACACTTATACATTTAATCAAGCATATGTAATATTGTTCCTTTCAATTAATTACACTAATGCTTAATTAGATTCATCAAAAGCTCATGCATCTCTCTCAATTTTTATTAGCGTTTTCTTCCTTTTTGAGAAAAAAATGTTTCAAAAAGTGAATTAGGGCTTCCCTGGTGGCGCAGTGGTTGAGAGTCTGCCTGTCAGTGCAGGGGACACGGGTTCAAGCCCTGGTCCGGGAAGGTCCCACATGCCACGGAGCAACTAAGTCCATACGCCACAACTTCTGAGCCTGTGCTCTGGAGCCCACAAGCCACAACTACTGAAGCCCACGCACCTACAGCCCATGCTCCACAACAGGAGAAGCCACTGCAATGAGAGGCCTGCGCATCACAACAAAGAGTAGCCCCCGCTCTCTGCAACTAGAGAAAAGCCCACGCGTAGTAACGGAGACCCAATGCAGCCAAAAATAAATAAATTTATATTAAAAAAAGTGAATTAAATGTCAAAAACCCTAGAAACATCCACATTAAGTCAATTTATATTCCAACATGATTGGGAGCCAGATTGATTAAAACATATTGAATAAATTAAATGTTTAAATGAAGAAATATTTGATAGAAAATGTTGGAGCTGCCTCAAACTTTCAGATAATTTGCTTAATCAAATAAAGCAGTTTCATTTGTCAACGTATATCCTCAGCACAATGACTGTTCTCAATAACATTGACTTATGGCTTGCTGATGGAATTAATAATAAAATGCTATTATCTTAGATATATGTCAAGATAATTGCCCATCCACTTTCTGTTTTTTCAGAGTTATCTGTCAACAGTTCTTTTTTCCTAAATAAAAATAGTTTGTGTACGACACAAATAGTTACACATAATGGTGACTGCTAATTCATAAGAGAGATGGAAAGCCATTGAAATAAAATAGCTATTGTAGACTTACATGCTTTCCAAATACTTTGGAAAGGTGTGTCTTGGCTAACTAGTCTAAACAGATTTCATTATTGCAAGTTTTAACTAAGAGGCACAAATGTAAACTGTATGTTAGCATTAGGAAGTTAACCCAAAATATGTAATAGAATTTCCAGGATTTAGAGATGGTTGGGAATCCATTTTGTTCTATACACAAGCTGAGGCAAAAGGCACTCACCAGGAGAGCTCTGGATACAGAGTAGATATGCACAATAAAGCAAAGATAACATAATAATTCTGCCCCTGAGAGAGGTGGAAAATATGGCTTTGGACTCTTTCTTCCTATGTAATTCTTTCCGGGAAAAATTAAAATCCTGGTTCAACCCATTCCTTATCTTCTCAATGCCTTACTCTAAGCAGCTGACTATATTTGTATCAGTAGAAGAACACACAGCCATGGAAGACTACTCTCACTTTAAATTCATGAGCAAAATACATCACATGGTTTGTCAGCACCACCCAACACCCTATTACACCCCCTGGTCTTTTCTCTCTTTTTCCTTGTTTATTGTTTCACAAATTTTTTTCTTTGTTCTCAAATCCCCAAAACTTTCTTCTCTGCCACTTTTAACTCATGCTTCCTTTTTGTCACAAAAAGAGGAAAATTTGACAAAAATTAAATACAATAAGAAGTCCACTTAGTCTCTAAATTTATACGGGGGGGTAGGGGAGTAAAATCACATTGTTACACATCTAATAGGTATTCTATTTATAGTATACGGTAAGCAAAATAAGCCCGTAAGTCGGTGAGAAAGGTGACTATGAGATAGATGTTCAATTACAATCAAGAAACTAATAATAAATATGTTTCTAAACTTGAGTCATTTTTCTTTAAGTAGTCTTATTTACAATTGGAAAACTTATTACCTTCAATTTGTTTATTATGATCTGACAGATTTGGTTCTATAATAATTTGACCAGAGTCTTTTATGCAAGACTGATGTAAACCTAAAAGAAATTATGTGTGGCTTCCCAGACTCAAGGGTGAAAATTTATTTCAATCAAGTGTTCACAGTTATTGAAGTTCCACTCTTTTTTTTTTTTTTTTTTTTTGCAGTACGCGGGCCTCTCACTGTTGTGGCCTCTCCCATTGCGGAGCACAGGCTCTGGACGCGCAGGCTCAGCGGCTATGGCTCACGGGCCCAGCCGTTTCGTGGCACGTGGGATCTTCACGGACCGGGGCACGAACACGTGTCCCTTGCATCGGCAGGCGGACTCTCAACCACTGCGCCACCAGGGAAGCCCTAAGTTCCAGTCTTTTAAACCCAGTAAATATCTCTTACTAACTTCTTTTGCCCAAGAACTGTGTTAAATGCATTATTTAACCCTTACAAATACCGCAGTGAGAAACGCTGTTTCTAAATAACGTAAAATAGTCACATGGAAATTACTATAAAAAATAAATTTTTAAAAATCAAAGGCAAGTAAGCTATTATGGCATTAGAGACTTAAGTGGAATGATTTGAAGCATACATGCACTAAAAGAGAGGCCAGAAGCCCTTGGTTCTTATCCAAGTAGCTTTAACTTCTGTGTGAATGTTGGCAGCCATTTTAAAAATCTGAGGCTTATTGCCTTCTGGCTTGTTATTATAATGAATTAATAATATAATAGCTGTGAAAGTGTTTTCACATAAATAATACCCAATATTTCTCATTTCTCTCTGACAATATTTTAATACATTTGTTGGGTGGTCCTAACATTTAAATCCTCCTCTTTTGGAGCTTTTCATATTATATGTATAATCTATAACATACCTACTATCTATAAATGGAAGATAAACACATACACTATGTAATGTTTACAAAATCCTTTAGAGTTTTCAAAAATCAGGGGAGAACTAAACATTTGGTATGATTTTAGTAGCAAATAGTGCATTTACAAATGTACACCTAACAACGATTCCTAAAGTATGTTATATAGTGGGTTATACGTAGGATTCTGCAGGTCACAGTTTGATTAGAGAGGAGAGTGACAACAAAACTATATTCTTAACACCGATTAAAATTTCAGTGCAAAATAAATATGAAAAATGAAACACAGCTCAGTTGATTTTGTCATCGAATCAGAAAAATGTAATGTACATCTAATGAAATTCAGGGGACTAATAAAATTGGTTTTGAGGTTGTGGGTACAGGATGCATTCAGAGGAACTGGAACTTCTGAGTGTCAGCATTTTGTCCAAGTTATTAATTTCACCACCAATCTGTAATTCCATTTGGCTAATACTGACTAAAGACAAAATAGAACAGAACAAACAAACCAACATCTGGGTACCATTTTCCAAAGTTGATATTATCAACATAATTATTCTTCATGAAATGGTAAACAAGGCTGTTTCAACATAAAATAGAAGCTTTACCAACATGCCCTTTCCCAAAAAAAGGCAATCTAAAAGCCCAGGGGGAATATCACAGGGCATTTTACTGATCTATTTTAAAATATCATTGGCAGCCCAGTTTTCTAGCCTAAGTTCTAGAAGTTCTGTCTTAAAAAATAATAATAATCAGGAAAGAGAATCAATTAAATATGGAATATGAATGTCTCTCCAGATTATACCAAAGAAAAAGAAAACTATGTCAGATCTCATTCAAATAGCACACACGTAGCTGTAAAAAAACATATTTCCCAAGTTGTTACTCTTTGTGATGCACATTTAGGTGCACAGAACATTTGCATTTATAGCAGTTTTATAATCAGTGCAGTAAATGGCCAAAGTGTTTCTGTTCAATTGACTTTCTCATAAAAGGTTTAATTCACTACTCCTCTTGGCAGAGGTTATATCTTTAGCTTCTTACTCCAGCTTACATCTATACTCTGAGTGTGTAAATTCTGCTGGGTGACCCGGTGTCTGACAGACTGACCCAGCGTCAGGTGAGAGGACCTTTTATTTGTTATGTGTAACCACGTGTATTGCAGCAGTTAGAAAGCCATTTGCGGGTGAGGCATGGGAAATTAAAGCAAAACTCTCATCACAGTGAATAACAAGGCATTACATAAAATGGAAAGTTTGATTCTATGGTAAAGATCATCATAAAGTATTTGATGCCAATAAACAAATACTATAATATTCTATATCCTATTGTAGACAGTTTCTTCATAATCAAATAAATGTGAATAGAAATAAATTAGAAAAAAATTTGTGTTCACAGATGTATGTTTTCTCTATAGTTTCAGAAATCATAAATCACTAAAGAAAATTCTTAGTGAATTCATGTCTATGTTTATGAGTCAGTAGTAATAAATGCTGAGTATACTACAGAGGCATTTAAAATATTTAACACAAATAATAATAAGATATATAGATATAAGTATAGATATGTGTATTGATATAGAGATAAATATAGATATAAATGTTTTTAATCTGGACTCTAATCTTAATTTTAAAATGATGAGTAAATATACAGGCTTAATTATAAATACTAAACATAAATCTGATAAATTTATAATGTGTGAAACAAACAGGACTTTGCTTAAAGTTCAAGTCATTAATGAATAATGCAAATCTTCCTTTCTTTAACTTTTTAAAAAGTTTTTGTTATTATTTTTTCAGTACTTTTAAAATTAAACTCTTTTATTTTATGATAATTATATAGTCACCTGCAATTGAAGAAGTAATACAGAGAGAGTCCATGCATCCTTTACTCATTTCTACCAATGGTAAGTAACGTTTTGCAGAACTATAGTACAATATCATAAACAGGATACCAACTTTGACCCCATCCACTGATCTTACTCAGATTTTCTGTTTCACTTCTATCCATTTGTGTGTGGCTATGTGTGTTGTGTTCTAGTCAATTTTACCACACACGTAGGTCCCTGTATTCACCACCCTAGCCAAAAAGAGAGGATAATAAAGATCTGTGAATATGTTTAAAATTGATTTTAAGGCATTAGTAATCTTTTAAATCAGAAGTTAACAAACCTTTACTGAAAAGATGCAGATAAAGCATTTTTTAGGCTTTGCAGGCCATACTGTCTCTGTTGTAACAACTCAATTCTCCTTTTGTAGCTCAAAAGCACCCAACGACAATTCCTAAACTAACAGTGTGGCCGTATTCCGATTTGGCCTATAGGTTCCTGTTTGTTGATTTCTATAAGGTTTTCTTAATCACCTTTTATTAGATCTAAAAGTAGAAAAAAAAATTTAAGGAGGAAAAGATTCCTGTTATTTTGCTTGTTTTGATTTTTTCTATTTGAAAATATTTAATTAATCATAATTTTTTAGCAGTTCTTGAACATAACATTTCGACTTGCTTCTTCCTTTGGGCCATTATTTGAAACAATATAAATTGCTGAAGTTCCACAGAAAGAATAATCCACAAGCACAAGAATTAATTTTAGCCATCACACTATTAGGCCTTCGGCTCCATAGACTCTTCTTTTATGTCCAAAATTTGGCCAATTGCACACTAATAAGACAAGCAATTTATCATTTTATTATATATTATTTACTTCCTTTCTGCTGAAATAAAATCCTCTTATGAGATACATATATATTTATATTAGGCAAAACACCAAAACAAATAAACAAACAGAAGACCCACCAATTCTGAGACCTGGGAAATGTGTTAACCCCTGGTAACTCACCCAGTTAATATAAATTAAATTGTAATACTATGTATGATGACAAAGTATTTTGGAAGCAATCATAGATCTAATAAATATGCTTAGTATGTCTGAAGGACAAAAGATTTTTAAACCACTGTTCTATGAAGTAACTCATAAGGAAGGCAACATTACACGCTATATCCACTTCATTTATTTCCACGCTGATTTGCATACTGCAATGCATTATGCCTAAGCCTCCAGCAATAGAGCAGAACACTAAATACTCCAGAATTTTTCCTCACATGATAATTATCGTATATTTCCATATAATCAATCAGCTGGGCCAAACCTCAATATCAGAATATAATTCTAAGTTAATCGCATATTATTTACATAGTTTTATTATACTACATATCAATGGAATAGTAAAATTTTCACTATACCATTTCAGGTCAAAATGACAGAAAAATATTATTTTATGAGTATTAAAGCACAATGTTAATCCAGTTAATTTTAGCTATTTATAAGACAGATTAGATAGAAGAGGATAAGAAACAGAACTTGAAACCAAAGCATCTGTTATTCTTTCAGTAAAAGAAAATAATCTAATGCCATCAATTTCATCAATACATGTAATCAAGGTGCACAGATTCACTCTGGTAAAGAAACTATTCTTGTAATTTATCTCATTTATATCAAAGGGCTTCTAGTAGCCACAATGGCTACAGAGCCTTCCATCTTAATTCATTTGAAAAGCTGTGTGTCTTTTTAAAAATCGCCTTGAAAATAACACTTTCTTCTACCAAGTTTGAAAAAGAAAACTTAATCGGTGGGCAAATGAACAACATTGTATGTTACCATACATTTAAGCTAAGAATTAAAATATCACATGAGCTTTTAAGTGTAAAAATACTTCAGCAACATTCTGAGAGCTAGGGATGTAGAACCAATTGAAGATTAGAAGCCAAGCTGATCACTGACCTGTTAGAATGATGGGAGTTCTATATACTTAACACTTTAGAATTTCAGTCTGTGTTACGACTATTAATAAAAAAATATTCTTTCCAGCATAAATAAATAAACAAGAAATAAGTTTATAAATAAATCAAAGGCATTAAAGCTGTTTAATGATTTATTTATCCAGCATGTTAAAACAATTTGTCAAATTACTAATTCAGCAGTACTTTTCATATAAACAGTTACCACTGATTTTGAGCACCATGGTAGTAAATACTGCTAACTTTTAAATTTTAAATTATTGTCATCTCAGATTTACTATTTGGGTTTAGCATGAGTTCATAGTTATTTCAGTGGGCATTTACAGGTTCCATATAATTTGAATTATGTGGTACTAGCTGAAGGCATCATTTTTAATCAGGAAGAAATGAGATGTTCTCACAGCATGGCTTGGCATTCATTCTTCTCTCAATTTCACTCCAGGTACATTTCAATGGGTGGAATTGGCTTGTTGACTGAATTGGCCACTCTGTGTCCCTAAGAAAACTGCCATGATTGGGAAGCCATATGGTGCAATGCTGTAAGCTATATTAAATTCTGAGTCATATTTTGGCCAGCTTTGTTCTCATGACTGAGATTCAGAATTGTATCCATGTAAATTTCTATCCACTTGCTGCTCACAAGTGTCATTAAGCTCACATTATTTTTCTTTATTTTTTTAGACACTTGCTATATAAAGTGGTGCTGGAGTTTACACTTAAAGGCACTAGTTGAGAAGACGGAAAAAATAGAGAAAGGTGACCCTTTAGGCTCACCCGGTATTTACCTCTGAAGAAGCAGTCTTCATTGTGGACAATGGTAATCTTGTGTTTTTTCAGGCAAGCAGCTCTGTGCACCTCACAGTGGTTTTCATAGAATTCTCCATCAGATCCACACACAGGTTTGTAGTGCCGATTGCAAAGGTCCATGCAGGCACATTCCGCTTGCCCTGTCTCTCTGCTGAGAACACAGTGCCTTCCCAAACCACAGTATTTGTTTTCACAAGATCCCAAAGGGCCATCCTGGATCAGGAATCCTAAGGACAAAGAATAGAAAATCACTTGGATTCATATGTCCAAATAAAATGCTGATGTCAAAGTTTAAAGGGAAAAGGAAAAAAATAATCTAAGAGAAATATAATATAATCAGAGTTCAGTTGTTCTCAGTGGAGAAGGGACTTGTATTAGAACCAGGAGGTGAACTTTTTCAAAATACCCTTAACATACTCCCCTTCTTTCCCATTTCTCCTTGAGCTCTCACCTCCCTACCCAATGAGTATTACAGTCCTTAAGGACAAGGGCTCTAAAGTTAAAATGCCTGAACTCAAATTCTCTACCAATTATTAGCTTTATGTCCTTGGATAAATTGCTTCTCTGTGCTAAGTTGTCCTATCTGTAATACAAGGTTGATAGTATAGATGATCTCCTACAGTTGTAAGGAACAGTACACATACTGGTCCACGGAAAGCACAGCCTTGACACATAGCAAATGTTTAACAAATGTCAACCTTTACATTAGCAGAATTCTGGTAGGAGAAAAGAAATGTACGTATATAATGTAGTAAATAGGAGAGAATAGGAATAAGAAGCAGTGTCTTGAAAACTTCTTTCTGGGTTTTAACATCTGATCCTTTCTTGTTTTGACATTTGCCACTTGGCAATTACTGGTGAATTTCATGACTAAATGAACAAATCATGAAGAATTTGATTGTCTTGTTACTTGTTCAGTCTAACAATCTACATTTGCATCAGAAAAGTATAGGTGGATCTAGCAGTCTTGTACTAAAACCAAACTAAGCAACTTAAATACTCAGGCCTTTATAGGTAAATCTGGCTTTTCTTCTTTGAGAACATTATCTGACTGAAAAGTAAAAAATGTCAGTAAACACACACACACACATATATATATATATATAGAGAGAGAGAGAAATATATATACATGTATCTCAAGGAATAATATATATTCATATATATACACATGCATAAATGTGTGTGTACATATATTTACCATTGGTGACACTTATATACTGCAAAAAATAAAGTTTTGAGCGGTTATAAACTTAAATTACAGTAATTTTATTAGATACTTAGTGTATATTTTCAGCTGGTTGATTTAAAACCATCTCCCTACATGATTGCATCACAATGATTAAGAACATGGTTTCTGATCCAGAGTTTAAATCATAGCTCCACCAGTTACAAACTTCAGGACCTTGGGTGGGTATCTAACACATCTATAACTTAGTTTCCTCATCTGTAAAATAGGACTAATAGTATCTTCAAACAGTTATCAAGATTAAAGGGTTTGTGAGGGAGAGATCAAGATGGCAGAGCAGAAGGAGGCTGGGCTCAACTCCCTTCACAAACACATCAAACTACAAATCCACGTAGAGTGACACTCACTGAAATCTACCTGGGACAAACACAACAGGTCTTCTACACCAAGGCTATAAATAAAGATCCACAGAGCATCTGACAGGAAGGGAGGAAATGATCAGGCATGGACCCACACCCTAGCAGGGGACACAGAAGAGGAATGAATATCACAGGCTTGGAGATTCTCCCTGGGAGCAAGGGATTCAAGCTACATACTAGGTGCCCCAGCCTGGGGCGTCCAACACCAGGAAGGTGAGTCCTCTTAGCTGGTTTGAAAACCAGTGGGGCTTACCAGAGGGCTGTAAGAACCCAAGACTCCATTCTTCAAAGAGCACACAGACTTACTCCCAGTCACATCATGAAGGCAGAAGACTGAAATTCCCTGGGGCTCTGGCCAGCCCACCAGGACATCCTCTGCACACATCCAGCCTGCATGGCCTCCTGCTCCAGCCCATCTTGCTCCGGCGCTGCTCCCCGCTAAGGCAGAGTCTGTCATTGCCAATGAGACTGCACGTATTTGGAGGGAATGGAGCCGCCTGAGACCCCAGCACAGCCTCTGTCCAGTGCGGAGGTAGACACTGCCAGCTCATGAGTCCCTGTGCACCCTTGAGAGTGGACAGGGTCAGTTCAGTGGTGCGGCACTACCTCTGCAGCACCAAGCCAGCCTCTAAAGACAGTGTGCACACCAGGGGGGAAAGTGAAACCAGCACAGAAGTGCAGGCCCAAGCACTCAAGCCCTGGCTGCATCCCAAATCAAGGTGGAGACTACCAACACACCTGGGTGAAAGCCAAATACCTCAGGGCTCTTGCTCTAGCTCCTCAAGCCTCATCCCTGCCCCAGATAGGGAAGTAATGGTTATTGAGCATAGACGATGCCCTGACCTTCTTCACCTGGCTCTGGTTGTGGCCCAACTACACCAGCACCACCACCCACCAAAGCAGGACACCCAAGGGAAGGACACAGCCTGTGCTCTCTTCAGATCCAGCTCTCCCACCAGAGCCACTGAACGAACATATGCAGAGTGTAGAGGGACACTCCCACACAAGGACACGCCACCAAGCCTGGGATAGGCAACTGTTTCCCCTAGTTTCATAGAGAAAAAGAAAGTTAAACAGAATGAGAAGACAGAGGAATATACTTCAAATGAAAGAATAACAGCAAAAACAAACGAACAAACAAAAATCCCTGAAAAAAACCCTAGTGAAATAGAGGAAAATAATTTACCTGATAGAGTTCAAAGCAATAATAGTAAGAATGCTAACTGAACTGGGGGAGGTGGGGGGGAAATAGATGAACACAGTCAAATTTTAACAAAGAACTAGAAAGTATAAAAAAGAACCAGTGAGAGCTGAAGAAAACCATAACTAAAATTAAAAACACACTAGAGGGAATTAACAGCAGACTAGGTATACAGAAGAACACATAAGTGATCTGGAAGATAGATAAAGGAAATTGCCCAAACAGAGCAGGAAAAATAAAGATTTTGTTTTTTTAAATGAGTAGTTTAAAGGACCTCTGGGACAACATCAAGTGTATTAACATTTGCATTACAGGTGTTGAGAAGGAGAAGAGAGAGAGAGGAAAAGGTGGAAAGTGTATTTGATGTAATTATGGCTGAAAACGTCCTGAACCTGAGGAAAGAAACAAATATACAGATCAGGAAGCACAGAGCATCCCTAACAAGATGAACCCAAAGAGACCCACACCAAGACATATCATAAATGGCATAGAGAAAAAAAAAGAGTCACACAGAAGGGAACCCCCAAAAAGCTATCAGCTCATTTCTTTGCAGAAACTTTTCAGGCCAGAATGGAATGGACTGATATATGCAAAGTGGTGAAAGCAAAAACCTAGGATACTCTACCCAGCAAAGTTATCATTCAGAATTGAGCCAGAGATAAAGAACTTCTCAGAGAAGCAAAAGCTGGAAGAATTGATCAATATTAAACTGATTTTACAAGAAGTGTTAAAGAGTCTTCTTTAAGTGAAAATAAAAGGGTACAACAAGAAATAAGAAATTATAGGGTGGAAAAATTCCCACCAGAAAAGGCAAGTACATAGTAAAGACTGTGGATCAATTGTTTCAATAATCTAGTATAAAGGTTAAAAGACAAAAATTATAAAATCAACTATAGGTACAATATACAGTTAAGGGTCAGACATTAAGATGTAAAATATGAAATCAAAAATATAAAATGTGTGGGGGGAGTAAGAAATATACAGGTTTTAGAACGTGTTTGTACTTTTTGTACTTAAACGACTATCAGGTTAAATCAAGCAGATGTACTTATAGGTCAACATATATGAACTTTATGGTAACTGCAAAACAAAAAGCTACAATAGATATACAAAACCTAGAGAGAAGGAAACACAAATATAACATTGAAGAAAATCATCAAAAAACAAAGAAAAGACTAAAAAGAAAAAAAGAAAACAGAGAAAAACAAAAACAAAAGCCAGTAAACAAATAACAAAATGGCAGTAAGTACATACCTATCAATAATCACTTTAAATGTCAAAGGACTAAATGCTCCAATCAGAAGACATAGGGTAGCAGATTGGATTAAAACACACAAAACGAACAAACAAAAAACAGGACCCATCTGTATGCTGCTTACAAGAGAATCACTTTAGAGCTAAAGACACACACAGACTGAAGGTGTGGGATGGAAAAAGATACTCCATGGAAATTGAAACAAAAGTAAGCTGGGTAGGCTTTTTATTTTAAAGTAGATTTTAAAACAAAGTCTATAATAAAAGACAAAGAAGGACATCATATTATGATAAAGAGATCAATACAATAAAAGGATATAGCATTTTTAAACATAAATGCACCTAATATAGGAGTGTTTAAATATATAAAGCAACAATTAACTGGCATAAATATGGGAGAAATTGACAATGATCCAGTATTAGTAGGGGATTTTAACACCATACTTTTATCCAGATAGAAAATTGATAAGGAAACAATGGCCTTAAATGACACATTATAACAGTTGGATTATATATATATATATATATATATATCTTGCATTTAAAGGAATTAGAAAAAAGAACAAATAAAGCCTAAAGTCAGCACAAGGAAGGAAGTGATAAAGATCACATAGAAAAGTAGAGACAAAAAAATAGAAAAGATCAATGAAACCAAAGCTGTTTTTTTAAAAAGATAAACAAAACTGAGTTAGGTTCATTAAGAAAAAAAAAAAAAGAGGACCCACATAAACAAAATAAAAAATGAAAGAGGAGAAATTACAACTGTTATGACAAAAATACAATAATAAGAGATTTTATGAACAGTGATATGCCAACAAATTGGACAACCTAGAATTGGATACTTTCCTAGAAACATACATTGTTCAAGACTGAATCAGAAGAAATAGATACTCTGAACAGACTGATTATTAGAATTGAAATTGAATCAGTAATCAAAACACTACTGATAACTGTAAGTCCAGGACTGGATGGCTTCACAGGAGAATTCTACTGAACATGTAAAAAATAGTTAGTACCTATCTTTCTCAAACTATTCCAAAAAAGTGAAGAGGAGGGAACACTCCCAAATTCAGTCTGGGAGGCCACCATTACCCTGATACCATGACAAAATGAAAATTACATGCCAATATTCCTGAAGAATATAGATGAAAAATCCTCAACAAAATAAAAACAAAATTCAACAATATATAAAAAGGATTATTCACTATGATCAAGTGGGATTTATTTCAAGGATGCAAGCTTGGTTCATAACTTCAAATCAATGTGATACATCACATTAAAAATACAAAGGATAAAAAGCACATAATCATCTTGATAGACACACAAAAAAACATTTTATCAAATTCAACACACATGCGTCCTAAAAATTCTCAACAAAGTGGTATAGAATAAATATTTCTTAAGCATAATAAAGGCCATTATGACAAACCCACAGCTAGCATCATACTCAACTGTTAAAAACTGAAAGCTTTTCCTCTAAAATCAGGAACAAGAATCAAGACAAGGATAGCCACTCTCACCATTTCTACTTAACATATTATTTTAAGTCCTAGCCACCGAAATCAAACAAGAAAAAGAATGAAAAGGCATCCAAAGTGAAAGGGAAGATATAAAACTGTCACTATTTGCAGAGGATAGGATACTATAATAGAAAATCCTAAGGTCTTCACCAAAAAACTATTAGAACTAATAAATGAATACAGTAAAGCTGCAAGATACAAGATAAATCTACAGAAATCTGTTGCTTTTTATCCACTAGTAATAAACTATCAAAAAGAGAAAGCAAGAAAATAGTCCCATTTACAATAGCATTAAAATGAATAAAATACATAGGAATAAACTTGAAGGAGGTGAAGACCTACACTCTGAAAACTATGAGACAATGATGAAGGAAACTGAAGATGATACAGTAAAATTGAAAGATATCCTGTGTTCATGTATTGGAAGAATTAATACTGCTGAAGTGTCCATAAAGCAATCAACAAATTTAGTGCAATCTTTATCAATATAACCATGACTTTTTTCACAGAACTAGAAAAACAATCCTAAAATTTATATGGAAGCACAAATGACTCCAAATAGCCAAAGCAATCTTGAGAAAAAAGAACAAGACTGGAGGTATCACACCACCTGACTTCAGACACTACAAAACTAAAGTGATCAGAACACTATGGCACTGGCACAAAAACAGACACATAGGTCAATGGAACAGAACAGAGAGCCCAGAAACAAACTCATGCACATGTGGTCAATTAAACTATATCAAAGGAGGCAAAAATATATAATGGGGAATATACAGTCTCTTCAATACCTGGTGATGGAAAATTGGAACTCTACATATAGAAGAATGGCATTAGAACATTTTCTCTCACCTTATACAAAAATAAACTCAAAATGGATTAAAGACCTAAATGTAAGATATGAAACCATAAAACTCCTAGGCCAAAAAAAGTCAGCACACTCTTTCACATACATATTAGCAATAGTTTTTTAGATCTCTCTCCTCATGCAAGGGAAACAAAAGCAAAAATAAACAAATGGCACCTAATTAAATGTAAAAGTTTTTTCACAGCGAAGAAAACCATCAACAAAATGAAACAACCACCAACTGAATGGAAGATATTTGCAAAGGATATGGCTAATAAGGGATTAATATCCAAAATATATAAATACCGCATGCAACTCAATATCAAAAAAATAAACAATCCAGTTAAAAAATGGGCAGAAGACCTGATAGACATTTTTCCAAAGACATACAGATGGCCAAGAGAACATGAAAAAATGTTCAACATCACTAATCATGAGGAAAATGAAAATCAAAACCAAAATGAGATATCACCTCACACCTGCCAGAATGGTTATTGTCAAGGACACAACAAATAACAAATGTGAGATGTGGAGAAAAAGGAATAATAGTTTGCCCCAGCAATTCTACTGCTGGGTATATATCCAGGGAAAACGAAAAAAAACTAATTCAAAAAGACACATGCACCCCGGTGTTCAGAGCAACACTATTTACAACAGCCAAGATATGGAAGCAACCTCAGTGTCCATCAACAGATGAATGGATAAAGAAGACGTGGTGTATATACACCATGGAATATTACTCAGCCATAAAAAGAATAACATTTTGCTATTTGCAGCAACGTGGATAGACCTGAAGGGTATTATGCTTAGTGAAGTCAGTCAGACAGAGAAAGAAGAATGTTATATGCTTTCATTTATATGTAGAATCTAAAAAATAAAACAAACTCATGAATATAACAAAACAGTAACAGACTCATAGACAAGTGAACAAACTAGTAGTTATCAGTGCAGAGAGGGGTGGAGAAGGAAGCAAGTTAGGAGAAGGAGAGTAAGAGGTACACACTACTAGGTAGAATATAAATAAGATACAGGATGCAATGTACAGCACACGGAATATAGCCAATATGCTATAATAACTTTAAATGTAGTATAACCTATAAAAATATCTAATCACAGTGCTGCACACCTGAGACTAATATAACATTGTAAATCACTTATACTTCATTTGAAAACAAAATTAAAAGTCTTGGCACATGAAAAACTCCATTTAAATGTTAGTTATTATCACTACTTTTTAAAGTAATTAATTTTCATAAGAACAGATATACAAATAAAAAAGTATTTAAATAATCAATTTGTTCTTATAAATAAAACCCATTAGGCATTTTGATTTTCATATAATGCATGTATTTCCATGTGGAATTTAGAAAAACTGAAATTAAAAAAAGGACCAAGACTATCAACAGTATAATTTTTAAAATTTTTTTTTTTTTTAATTTTTTTTTTTTTGCGGTACGCGGGCCTCTCACTGCTGTGGCCTCTCCCGTTGCAGAGCACAGGCCCTGGACACACAGGCTCAGCAGCCATGGCTCACAGGCCCAGCCACTCCGTGGCATGTGGGATCCTCCCCGACCGGGGCACGAACCCGTGTCCCCTGCATCGGCAGGCAGACTCTCAACCACTGCGCCACCAGGGAAGCCCCTAATTTATATTTTTGATAGAACTGTAAATTGGAACAACTGTTCTTCAAAGCAACTTAAAATTACTTGCACTCTTTGAAACCATATTATGATCTTTGTGAAACATTCTAAAACATTTAGAACAAAAAATAAGAAAAAAGACAATAAAATTTATTGAATCAAGCTTTGCAATGTAGTGTTACTTTAAATAATTGATAATTACTATGAAATATTTAGTAGATTTTGGAAAATATATTTAATGCAGTATTTCTTGAAGTGTGGCACTTTAGAATGGCCTACAGAAGTTTTATAGCATAGATTCAGCCTTCACTTTACCCTAGAGTTTCTGACTCAGTAGATCTAGGATTGAACCCCAAATTTATATTTCTAATTTCCCAGGTGATGATGTTATTTTGGTTTCTGGTATCAAACTTTTGGGCCTTTGACTTAATGAAATCCTAATTGCTAATTAAAATAAATACGACAAAAACAAAAAGACTAGGTAAACAATTACGAAATATTCTTAAGTGGAAAAGTGAGAACTTTATGTCATGATTAAAACCAGATAAAATCAAGCAAGTATTTGAATGAAACTAAGAAAGGATATGGAAAAATGAACACAATTGATTAGCTAATTGGATATGATACTGGGCAAATTTTTCTACTTTTACATAATTGCTTTTTTAGTGTTCAATATATTAATAAAAGAAATTCCATAACTGTGTCAATTACAACTGTAAAATAATGACTGATTTCATTTTGGAAAATCTTTTTCTTCATTTCTCTACTTATGCCTATTGTTGATCTTATGTTTATAGAGTCCAAAATGGGGCTGCCATTATAGCACAGGGATTTGACTCATATAGTTGTATTTTGCACAGTTTTATATCTTATATTTTCCTTATTTCCTTAATATCTTACTAACAGCTAGTTTTTTGCTATCAAATAGTTTAAAATTTATGAATGGAGTATTTTATTTTTTTATTATCTAAGAATGAGTTTAAGGTCAACTGGGTCAAGAGATTATTTTACGTTTTGGTCACAAACTGAGGTGGCTAACAAAATCAGTACAATTTCTGAAAAAGAAGGAATGCTTTGCTATAAAATGAGGTCATTTATGGTATATTTATGTCAATGAGTATCTTTCCTTGATTCTCTCTTCTTCAATTTTTCCTCTTTTTGCTTGTGCTCCAGTTCAGAGATTTGTATTAGAATGGCCAATAAGCCATTTTCTAGAAGTTAAATGAACTATTTTACACTAGCTAGAAGCCGTGTGTTGCATATAGCTGCTACAATTAAAGGAAATTTAATTAATTCATATGCAATCCAAAAGAAAGCTCATATTATGTAAATGAATAACTAGAACATATCCTTTCTGACAGTAATTATCCATGACTAACACTGAACTTAAGTATCAGCTGAGATTAACTCAATTTAATCTGATCAACATGTCAAAGCTTTCTTTTAAGTATACTCAGATAACACACTAAATGAATTTTAATCAAGAACTTCTCTCTTGCTATCTCACAACTTGATAAAATAACATGTGTTCCCACAAAAGTGCTATATATTTAACAAGCACATTATTTTATAACTTCTATGCCTTCAGGGCATTACAAAGATTCCTCAGATTTAAAATAAACAAAGAACTGAAACAAAAGATGAAAGACACCAAGTCATAAAGCAAAATCATTCTATATAATTCCAAAGATAGTCTGCTCAGATTCTCAATGATGATGCAATTCTCTTCAAGTGGTTTATGTATATATACTTTATCAAATAGGTACTTCATATAGAGTGGATCTAATTTAAAATAAATTTTAATAAAATGTATTATTTTTATGTGCAAGGTACTATACTAGATGCTATAGAATAGATCAAAAGAGCAGTCACTGATACTTTTTCTAGTGGCTTAAAAAGGGCATGAGGCAGGCCTTGGGCCCAAGGAGAGAGTTAAAAATTTAGGGACATATTTAGGAGCACAAAGGAGCATGAGATGAATAACATCAGGTAAGACCTCACAAGTATTATATCATGTTATGGTTGAGGTTTATGCTCCAGGAATGGGTTAGGAGTTCAGAAGGCTGATATATGGAATAGACAAGGTATGAATTAAAGATTGATGTTGGATATAAAACAGTAACATCAGAGGGAAGAAAGAACCAGATTTTGACAAGCTAACTACCTCTAATGATAACAGTGGAACATAAGCAAAATTAATTAGAGTGCCAAGTTATTTGAGGTGTTAATTTTCTCATAAAAATGTATAATGTTTTGATACAAAATGTAAGTATTGTGTTAACTTTGATTTGTTAAAAAGAACAATAGATTTTGGGGAAGAGAACAGGATTACAGTCTTTGCATTTCCATTACCTATTGGACTGACCTCAGCTGGGCTGCAATCTCCTTGGGTCAGATGTTTAAATGGTAAGATAAAAGGAAACTGATAAACCATCTTTAGATTCACTCTCATCTGAAAAAAATCCTTTCATTTAAGAGTGCTTGGAAAAACAGTTTCTAATAAAAGGTAATGTTTGAGAATATATTTAGGAATCTTTCTCTAGAGTGCCTAATAGGTAAACTTCACCTGCAGGAAACAATCATATACTCATAATTCTCTACTTTAAACAATATTTATGTACTCTAGAAATAGCATCAGAGACCTTCAAGATGGTGGAGGAGTGAGACGTGGAGATCACCTTCCTACCCACAAATACATCAAAACTACATCTACATGTGGAACAACTCCTACAGAACACCTACTGAACGCTGGCAGAAGCCCTCAGACCTCCCAAAAGGCAAGAAACTCCTCACGTACCTGGGTAGGGCAAAAGAAAAAAGAATAAACAGAGACAAAAGAATAGGGACGGGACCTGCACCAGTGGGAGGGAGCTGTGAAGGAGGAAGGGTTTCCACACACTAGGAGCCCCTTCACTGGCAGAGACGGCGGGTGGTGGCGGGGAAGCTTCAGAGCCACAGAAGAAAGCGCAGCAACGGGGGTATGGAGGGCAAAGCAGAGAGATTCCTGCACATTGGATCGGTGCCGACCGGCACTCACCAGCCGAGAGGCTTCTCTGCTCACCAGCCGGGATGTGTGGGGGCTGGGAGGTGAGGCTCGGGCTTTGGAGGTTGGATCCCAGGGAGAGGACTGGGGTTGGCGGCGTAAATGCAGCCTGAAGGGGGCTAGTGCGCCAAGGCTAGCCAGGAGGGAGTCCGGGAAACGGTTTCCCTGCTGGAGAGGCAAGAAACCATGGTTTCCGGGTGCGCGAGGAGAGAGGCTTCCTGCTCCATGTGCCCAAAGATGGCAGAGTGCCGCCTAAGTGAGCTCCAGAGATGGGCGCAAGCTGCAGCTGTCATGTCGGACCCCAGAGATGGGCACAGACCACTACTGCTGCTGCTGCCGCCACCAATAATCCTGTGTGCAAGCCCAGGTTACTACCCACACCCCCCAGGGAGGCTGTGCAGCCCGCCACTGCCAGGGTCCCTTGATCGAGAGACGACTACTCCGGGAGAACACACGGCATGCCTCAGGCTGGGGCAATGTCACGCTGGCCTCTGCCGCCGCAGGTTCTCCCCACAGTCCAAATGTGACTACCGTGCCCCTCCCTCCCCCAGCCTGAGTGAGCAACAGAGCTCTAATCAGCCTCCGCTTTAACCACCTCCTGTCTGAGCAGGGAAGAGATGCATTAGGGCAGCCTACACGCAGAGGCGGGGCCAAAACCAAAGCTGAACCCCAGGAGCTGTGCGAACAAAGAAGAGAAAGGGAAATGTCTCCCAGCAGCCTCAGGAGCAGCAGATTAAATCCCCACAAGTGGTTGATTAACCCTGCATCTGTGAAATACCTGAATAGACAAGAAATATTCCCAAATTTGAGGTGGTGGACTTTGGGAGCAACTGTAAACTTGGGGCTTGCTTTCTGTGTTTTATCTGTTTTTGGTTTTATGTTTATCTTAGTGTAGATTTTAGTTGTTGTTTTCATTGGTGGGTTTTATTGGTTTGGTTGCTCTCTTTCTTTTTTTCTTTTTCTTTTTTCTCTTTTTGTGATTGTGTGTGTTTCTTTGTGAGATTTTGTCAGCTTAGCTTTGCATTTACCATTTGCCTTGGGGTTCTGTATGTTCATTTTTTGTTTTTGTTTTTATGAGTGTGTGTGTGTGTGTGTGTTTCTATGTGTGATTTTGTCTGTTTAGTTTTGCTTTTTCCATTTTTTTTGGAGTTCTGTTTGTTCAAGTTTTTTTCTTTTTCTTCCTTTCTTCTGTGCCATGCAGCTGGCAGGGTCTTGGTGCTCTGGCTGGGTGTCAGGCCTGAGCCTTTGAAGTGGAAAAGCCAAGTCCAGGATATTGAAATACCAGAGACCTCTCAGCCCCATGTAATATTAATTGGAGAGAGCTCTCCCAGAAATCTCTGTCTCAACACTAAGACCCAGCTCCACCCAACAGCCAGCAAACCCCAGTGCGGGAAGCCCCATGACAAACAACTCGCAAGACAAGAACACAACCCCACTCATTAGAAGACAGCCTGCCTAAAGTCACACTAAGCTCACCAACACTCCAAAACACACCACCAGACACGGCCCAGCCCACAGAGGACCAAATGCATCTCCATCCACCAGAACACAGGCACCAGTCCCGCCCAGCAGGAAGCCTGTACAAGCCCTGAACCAACCTCATGCACTGGTGACAGACACCAAAAATAACAGGAAATACAAACCTGCAGCCTGCAAAAAGGAGACCCCAAACACTGTAGGTTAAACAAAATGAGAAGACAGAGAAATATGCAGCAGATGAAGGAGCAAAGTGAAATCCCACCAGACCAAACAAATAAAGAGGAAGTAGGCAGTCTACCTGAAAAAGAATTCAGAGTAATGACAGTAAAGATGATCCAAAATCTCAGAAGTAGAATGGAGAAAACTCTAGAAATGTTTAACAAGGACCTAGAAGAACTAAAGAACAAATAAGCAATGATGAAAAACACATATAAATGAAATTAAAAATACTCTAGAAGGAATCAATAGCAGAATAACTGAAGCAGAAGAATGGATAAGTGACCTGGAAGATAGAATACTGAAAATAACTGCCACAGAGCAGAATAAAGAAAAAACAATGAAAAGAAATGAGGACAGTCTCAGAGATCTCTGGGACAACATTAAATGAACCAATATTTGAATTATAGGAGTCCCAGGAGAAGAAGAGAAAAAGAAAAGGTTTGAGAATATATTTGAAGAGATTATAGGTGAAAACTTCCCTAATATAGGGAAGGAAATACTCAGTCAAGTCCAGGAAGTACAGTGAGTCCCATTCAGGACAAATCCAAGGAGAAATATGCCAAGACACATATTAATAAAAGTAACAAAAATTAAATTTTGAGAAAAAATAGTAAAAGCTGCAAGGGAGAAGCAAAAAATAACATACAAGGGAAACCCCATAAGGTTAACAGCTGAGATTTCAGCAGAAACTCTGCAAGAAAGAAGGGAGGGGCAGGACATATTCAAAGTGCTGAAAGGGGAAAACCTGCAACCAAGATTCCTCTACCCAGCAAGGATCTCATTCCGATTCAATGGAAAAATTAAAACATTTAAAGACAAGCAAAAGCTAAGAGAATTCAGTACCACTAAACAAGCATAAGACAAATGCTAAAGGAACCTCTCTAGGCAGGAAATACAAGAAAAGGAAAAGACCTACAATAACAAACCCAAAATAATTAACAAAATGGTAACAAGAACATACACATCGATAATTACCTTAAATGTAAATGGATTAAATACTCCAACCAAAAGACACAGACTAGATGAATGGATACAACAACAAGACCTGTACACATGCTGTCTACAAGAGACCCACTTCAGACCTAGGGACACATACAGACTGAAAGTGACGGGGTGGAAAAAGATATTCCATGTAAATGGAAATCAAAAGAAAGCTGGAGTAGCAATAATCAGACAAAATAAAATATAGACTATTTTAATAATAGTAATAATAAATAATAATAAATAACAATAAAATAAATATTATTTATTTTACTATTATAATAAATATTATTTAATAATAATAATAAAATATAGACTATTTTATATTTTATAAAATATAGACTATATTTTATAAAATACAGACTATAAAATAAAGACTATTACAAGAGACAAAGAAGGACACTACATAATCATCAAGGGATCAATCAAAGAATATACAACAATTGTAAATATTTATACACACAACGTAGGAGGACTTCAATACATAAGGCAAATGCCATTAGCCATAAAAGGGGAAATCAACAGTAATACAATCATAGTAGGGGATTTTAACACCCCACGTTCATCAATGGACAGATCATCCAAAGTGAAAATAAATAAGGAGACACAAGCTTAAAATGACACATTAGACCCGATGGACTTAATTGCTATTTATAGGACATTCCATCCAAAAACAACAGAATAAACTTTCTTCTCAAGTGCTTATGGAACATTCTCCAGGATAGATCATATCTTGGGTCACAAAGCAAGCTTTGGTAAATTTAAGAAAATTGAAATCATATCAAGTCTCTTTTCTGACTACAACACTATGAGACTAGCTATCAATTACAGGAAAAAAAAACTGTAAAAAATACAAACACATGGAGGCTAAAAAACGCACTACTAAATAACCAAGAGATCACTGAATAAACCAAATAGGAAATCAATAAATCCCTAGAAACAAATGACAATGAAAACACGATGACCCAAAGTCTATGGGTCGCAGCAAAACAGTTCTAAGAGGGAAGTTTATAGTAACACAATCCTACCTCAAGGAACAAGAAAACTCTCAAATAAAAAACCTAACCTAAAACCTAAAACAGTTAGAGAAAGAAGAACAAAAAAACCCATAGTTAGCAGAAGGAAAGAAATCATAAAGATCAGATCAGAAATAAATGAAAAAGAAATGAAGGAAACAGCAGCAAAGATCAATAAAACTAATAGCTGCTTCTGAGAAGATAAAAAGAAATTGATAAACAATTAGCCAGACTCATCAAGAAAAAGGGAGAAGACTCAAATCAACAGAATTAGAAGTGAAAAGGAGAAGTAACAACTGACACTGCAGAAATACATAGTATCATGAGAGACTACTGCAAGGAATTATATGCCAATAAAATGGACAACCTGGAAGAAATGAACAAATTCTTAGAAAAGTACAAACTTCCAAGAATGAACCAGGAAAGAAGAGATGATATGAACAGACCAATCACAAGCACTGAAATAGAAACTGTGATTAAAAATCTTCCAACAAACAAAAGCCCAGGACCAGAGAGGTTTACAGGAGATATCTATCAAACATTTACAGAAGAGCTAACACCAATCCTTCTCAATCTCTTCCAAAATATAGCAGAGAGAGGAACACTCCCAAATTCATTCTATGAGGCCACAATCACCTGATACCAAAATGAGACAAAGATGTCATAAAAAAAGAAAACTACAGGCCAATATCACTGATGAACATAGATACAAAAATCCTCAACAAAATTCTAGCAAACAGAATCCAACAGCACACTAAAAGGATCATACACCATGAACAGGTAGGGTTTATCCCAGGAATGCAAGGACTCTTCAATATATGCAAATTAATCAAAATGATAAACCATATTAACAAATTGATGGATAAAAACCATATAATAATCTCAATAGATGCAGAAAAAGCTTTCAACAAATTTCAATACTCATTTATGATAAAAACTCTCCAGAAAGTAGGCAGAGAGGGAACCCACCTCAACAAAATTAAGACCTTACATGACAAATCCACAGCCAACATCATTCTAAATGGTGAAAAACTGAACACAGTTGCTCTAAGATGAGGAAAAAGACAAGGATGCCCACTCTCACCACTATTATTCAACATAACTTAGGAAGTTTTAGCCACAGCAATCAGAGAAGAAAAAGAAATAAAAGGAATCCAAATCGGAAAAGAAGTAAAGCTGTCACTGTTTGCAGATGACATGATACTATACATAGAGAATCCTAAAGATGCTACCAGAAAACTACTAGAGCTAATCAATGAATTTGGTAAGGCTGCAGGATACAAAATTAATGCACAGAAATCTCTTGCATTCTTATACACTAATGATGAAAAATCTGGAAGAGAAATTAAGGAAACACTCCCATTTACTACTGCAACAAAAAGAATAAAATACCTAGGAATAAACCTACCTAAGGAGACAAAAGACCTGTATGCAGAAAACTATGAGACACAAATGAAAGAAATCAAAGACGGTACAAACAGATGGAGAGATATCCCATGTTCTTGGATTGGAAGAATCAAGATTGTGAAAATGACTATACTACTCAAAGCCATCTACAGATTCAATGCAATCCCTATTAAGCTACCAATGGCATTTTTCACAGAACTAGAACAAAAAATTTAACAATTTGTATGGAAACACAAAACCCACGAACAACCAAAGCAATCTTGAGAAAGAAAAACAGAGCTGGAGGAAACTGGCACAAAAACAGAAATAGAGATCAAAGGAACAGGATAGAAAACCCAGAGATAAGCCTACGCACCTATGGTCACCTTATCTTTCACGAAGGAGGCAAGAATATACAATGGAGAAAAGACAGCCTCTTCAATAAGTGGTACTGTGAAAACGGGACAGCTAGATGTAACAGGATGAAATTAGAACACTCCCTAACACCATACACAAAAAT
Source organism: Grampus griseus (assembly GCF_964374135.1). NCBI lineage: Eukaryota > Metazoa > Chordata > Mammalia > Artiodactyla > Delphinidae > Grampus > Grampus griseus. The sequence continues at coordinate 4,515,725 of NC_138997.1, forward strand.
AAACTCAAAATGGATTAAAGACCTAAATGTAAGGCCAGACACTATAAAACTCTTAGAGGAAAACATAGGCAGAACACTCTATGGCATAAATCAAAGCAAGATCCTTCTCTGATCCACCTCCTAGAGAAATGGAAATAAAAACAAAAATAAACAAATGGGACGTAATGAAACTTAAAAGCTTTTGCACAGCAAAGGGACCATAAACAAGACAAAAAGACAACCCTCAGAATGGGAGAAAATATTTGCAAACAAAGCAACTGACAAAGGATTAATTTCCAATATATATAAGCACTTGTGCAGCTCAATATCAAAAAAACAAACAACCAATCCAAAACTGGGCAGAAGACCTAAACAGACATTTCTCCAAGGAAGATATACAGATTGCCAACAAACACATGAAAGGATGCTCAACATCACTAATCATTAGAGAAATGCAAATAAAAAACACAATGAGGTATCACCTCGCACCAGTCAGAATGGCCATCATCCAAAAATCTACAAACAATAAATGCTGGAGAGGGTGTGGAGAAAAGGGAATCCTCTTGCACTGCTGGTGGAGATGTAAATTGATACAGCCACTATGGAGAACAGTAGGGAGGTTCCTTAAAAAACTAAAAGTATAATTACCATACAACCCAGCAATCCCACTACTGGGCATATACCCTGAGAAAACCATAATTCAAAAAGAGTCATGTACCACAGTGTTCATTGCAGCTCTATTTACAATAGCCAGGACATGGAAGCAACCTAAGTGTTCATCAATACATGAATGGATAAAGAAGAAATGGCACATATATGCAATGGAATATTACTCAGTCATAAAAAGAAATGAAATTGAGTTATTTTAGTGAGGTGGATGGACCTAGAGTCTGTCATATAGAGCGAAGTAAGTCAGAAAGAGAAAAACAAATACCTTATGCTAACACATATATATGGAAGCTAAAAAAAAAAAGATTCTGAAGAACCTAGGGACAGGACAGGAATAAAGATGCAGATGTAGAGAATGGAAATCAAATGGTTTTTAATGACTTGATTTTATGCTTTCAATTAAGGGACTTAATGGGGTTTTTTTTGAGAATTTTTAGGTTCACAGCAAAATTGAGTGGAAAGTACAGAAAGTTTCATAAACCAGGCACAGAAAAGACAAATACGGTATGATTCCACTTATATGAGCTACTTAGAATAGTCAAAATCATACAAAATTAAAGTAGAATGGTAGTTTGACAGGGACCAGGGGAGAGGGGAATAGAGAATTATTGTTTAATAAGTATAGAGTTTCAGTTTTGCAAGATGAAAAGATTTCTGGAGATGGATGATGGTGATGGTTGCACAACAGTTATGAATGTACTTAATGCCACTGAACTGTACACATAAGACAGTTAAGATAGATTTTATGTTATATGCATTTTTCCACAAAAAATTGGCCAAAAAAAGTAAGGTGCAGAGTTCCTACATAACCCCTCCTTCCAAAAACATACAGCCTTCACCACCATCAACCAACTTAAGCATCTACTGTTTGCAAAAAAGAGACCTTTATATATTTCCTAAGAATCAAATTATTACCGTATCTGAAACAGCATACTTCTATAAATAAATTATAAAACTTCAATCTCAGTCATTTTTGAGTCATTTTTGAGGCTTTTTCTTTCACTTTTGAGGGTTTAGGCCTAGGTTTCAGAGTTAAACTGAAATAGCAAGGCATGGGAGATAAATATATTGACCTCAGGTTTAGACCACACAGTTCATTCCTGATACAATTCTGGGTTTTTATTCTCATGGTCACTCAAGTTCTTTGAACATTAAAAAGAAAAATTAGGACAAAAAGCACTCTCTCTAGGCTCATCAACTCATTTCCTTCAAGCTCCCATTTCTGTCCTCCACCATCTGTGGTTTAAAACTATTTCATGTCTCATTTATCCAAAAACTTTACTCATTCTCTGAATCCTCTCCATTCCACCAGCTTAGGTGTCAGGAATAAAAGCAGTTTTTTTCAGCTTTTCATTGACTTACCTTCCCTGAAGTAACAGACACAAATTCAATCCATTGATTAAACTGGACAAAGGTTAAGTTTATTCATGCTCTTGTCTTCAAATGAACAAATCATATTAAGTTTCTGACTGACAAACTCCCAGTCAAATGTGATTTTTCAGAAATCTAATGGTTATGGAGTTATAGAGTATGTATGCATGCATGTATGTGCTTAGAGACATTTAATAATTTAGGTTAGGTTACTGCTTTCTTGCGGACAGCTTTAAGACATCCGCTTATCCTGTAACACAAGCACAAGTCTCTGTAAAAGATGTGATACTCACTTGCCAAGAAATAAACTAGGTGGATCATTGTAGGTGTGTCTTTTTACTTCTGCCCCTTTTCTTACTGAAATCAGAGCCCCACGCTGAAGTTAATTTCTTTTTAAAATTCTGTAAGCCAGCACATATGGATAATAGAATGCTACCTGAAACGTATTATGTCACCACCATAACAAAAGACCACCTATTCCAGTCTAGTAAGGTTCTGGAAGGCATTCCAGAGGAGAACAAGCTGGCACTGTACAGGAATTAGTCATGTAGAGAAGAGAATCATGAGAGGAGACTTGGGGCAAAAGTGTGAATTTATGCGCAAAGTGATTGAGTGTTGCCAAAGTGTAGTGATTATGGCTGAGATTGTTGGAAAATATGGTTAACAAACTAGGGAAATGATAATAGACGTCCTGAAGGCTATACTAAGGTTATGTTACTGAGGTTGTGGAAGTTACTACGTTTAAGGAGTGTCTGTAGACTCTAAAAAAGAAACACCAGGAGTTAGGAAGCTACCACCCTAGTCTAGGTAAAAATAACCTGTCAGAACAAGGAGAGAACTATAAGAAAATCAATTTTTGGAGCAACATGAAATGAATTAAAAAGGGGGGGGGGCTTCCCTGGTGGCGCAGTGGTTGAGAGTCCGCCTGCCGATGCAGGGGACATGGGTTCGTGCCCTGGTCCGGGAAGATCCCATATGAGCCATGGCCGCTGAGCCTGCGCGTCCGGAGCCTGTGCTCCGCAATGGGAGAGGCCACAACAGTGAGAGGCCTGCGTACAGCAAAAAAAAAAAAAAAAAAAAAAAAAAGAGAGGGGGCAAAAAGTGTAGCTTTGAACATAAAGGAAGGAGTCAAAGGTGGTTGTAAATAAAGATAATTGTGTGAATAGCCTTGTCAGTGGTCAAAGGAATTCTTAACTAATATTCTTGAATAATAATAACAACAGTAAGAACAAGAACAATAAATAATTGGCTGTGGATTAAAGTGACACAACTGAGGGTGGAAACCAAATACATTTAATTGCACTAATCTGCAAAGTCATGTTGTGTTTCATCAATACTCAGCCATCTCACAAGGAAGAGTGGAGCTATAAGATTATGGCACTATTCAGAGCAATGTTGCATGTGGTGGAAGGATTTGAATGGATGAGAAGCAAAACAGAAGAAAGTACTGCTCACAGGGTACAAGGAACAGGGTACAAATAGGGGAAACAAGGCAAAGTTTCCTAAACTCTTGCCTGGTAAATTGTTTTGTACTTTAATATCACTTATAATCAAGGAGTTAAGTCCAACATAGTCTGTTCAGCTGAAATGACAATATCTTGACTTTTCTCTAATATTTATGAAAATAAGAAATTCTCTTTCCATCCACCCTAGTAATAGGAGACTTTTTAAATTGCCAAGATCTTAAATCTTTTTTTTTTCAAAATACTGTTTATTATCTCCTTTATGTTCATAAGCTCTGATACTTGGCACTGCTGTTTTCATGTGTCTGAAAATTAAGCTCTACATAGCAGAAATATGATTTAAATATCTTAAAAATAATTACCCTAACAATAAAAATACTTACAATATTAAAATGGTTAATGTATTAGTATTTAAAATCCCATTTAGCATAAGTCCCACGGTGATATCTACGTCTTTGGCCTTACTGATTTATCTCTACTCTGTAGCACTGTAAATATTTTGGTTTTGCTCCATATCACTCTGTTTATTATTTTTCATTTTTGAAAAATCAATTTGTTTTTTAAAACTTATTCCATACTTATGACTTCTACATATTTGGAATCTTCTCTTTTCCAAAAAATGAAATCGATATTTTAAAATTCATCACTTAACCAAAGCAAAAGTTTTTCAGTCATTTTTAAGGATTATTTTATTAATTTTGTTAGTTAATTGCATCATGTTCTTAGCCTCCTGAATATTTTGGTTTTGGTGTTTTTCCCATCACTGGCTTTGTCATTTCAAACCATTGATAAACTCTCTACAAGTTATACAACAAAACAAAACATTACACTACAATACATACATGTTTCCTTTTATTTAATTTACATATGATAATCTTCTGCATACACATCTTTATATCACATATAATTTGATTAGATAGTAATACTGTTTTTCTGTTTCACATTGTTGGCAGACAGATATGTCAGGTTCTCTGTAAACTTAGAAGTTACTTTATGACCTGGATCCTCTCTCTCCCTACTGTGCAAGCAGATCTGGCACTGATGCTCTTTTCCAAGGGTTTCTCTCATTTGTTTCAGGTTCCAGGGCCACAGGATCCCACTGGACTGATATTTTATGGTGTTAATAACTTGGTGACTATCACTGCTTGTTCCCTCTGCCCATCTCCTCCTTCTTGGGTGTAGAGGCTGTATTATAGAACTCTCTACTTGAAGGTAATGCCCTAAGTACTGAACAGTATACTAAGATGCTTAGACTTACAAGGGCCTTATATTTTAGTAGGGCTATGATGTAACTAAAACGTAAATACTCTAAAAGGTAAAAAAAAAAAAACCTTGTCACATGGGAGACAGAGTGATATGAAATTTTAGAGAAGAGAGATTGTTCTTTAGAGGGAAAGTAACACAAGCTTCCTAATAAACTCAGATTTTATCAGGGATTTTTTAAAATTGGTTAGGCTTTTGACAGGTGGAAATGGGTTGGAAAAGGAAAAGCATGGGAAGACAAAAAAGCAATATTCTATGTTCCAAAAAACTTGACCCTGCTCTCATTTTCCTTACCTGTTATTTCAGAGTGATAATTTCCCTAAGCTGGTAAACCCATCATTATTATGGTCCCAACAAAGGACAACTAGCAAAACCTACTGTATCTCTTCTTAAACAGTTTTACTTTTAAACAATTACCATGTATTTTCAAAAATTATATAAGAAGCAGTACAATATAGCTTTTTCTATATATTTAGTTCTTTGAGTGGTAGCTCTGAAGTAGAAAAGAAATAAGAAAACATCTCAAACCAAGTTTCCCTTCCAATAACGACCATTTATGTATACTGACTAAAACATTTTCCTAAGCATTTTTCCTCCTTTGTAACAATCCTAGGAAATAATTGCCATGTGTTTCCTGTTTTACGAATAGAGAAGAAACTAACTCAGAATGGTTACTTATCACGTCCTAGGTCACACAACTGTGAGCGAAAGCACCAAGCTTCAAACTCATGTCTGTTTGAACTATTAAAAATTATGTGATTCTGCCTGGATGTCATTCCTATTGATTTGTACAATTCTGGTGGAATATATAGGAGATAAGTATTATAGGCAACTGGAAATGGAAACTTGATCTTAGTAGGAATCTGAATTTGACAACCATCTATATAAGATGATAGGTGAAGCTATGAGTGAATTTTTTACAAAAAAAATAAAAGTATATGGAGAAGGGACAACTGGAAATATCTGGACTTGGACTTAAGCAGTTTTTCAAGAGGAATGGGAACACCTTCACCCTCAGACATTAAAGACATTAAAGTGTCTATTTCAAAAAGGCTCATTTTTCTCACTAGTGGTTGGAAGCCTTGGACCTGGAGTCCTACTGCCTGGGTTTGAAACTTGGCTGCATCAGTAACTTGTTCTTGTAATCTTGGAAATTTTCTTGGCTTCTTTTTGCTTTGTTTTCTCATCAGTAAAATGGAGGTGGTAATGGAAATGATCTAATTGAATTATTGTAAATTAATGCCTATAAAGCCCATGAAATAGTCCCTATCAGATAAGTGCAACATTAATGTTATGTATTATTAACATTATTATTGCTGCTGTTATTGTGGTTACGTTATTTTACCCTAAAATTCAACCCAAAATGTAGGCAGTTGTCAAAGTTATATCCCCGAGTTTATGTGGTATTTGATGCTTACTGAAACAACATTTACCATGATAGGCTGCCAGGTTAACCCATGAACTTTTACTTAACCATCAATGATTCAATAGTATAAGCCATATTGATGATATTACAGAAAATAATCATTATGTGTACAACATTCTTAAACCAAATATGGTCAGAAATTTATCTTTGGATCTCATGACCATATTTCTTCTCTTGTAGGAAATTTCCTGTCCACATTGTCAATGTATCGAGTAATAGAAGTAAGAACTCCTTCAGCTCCTACTTATTCTGTTCAGCAAAGGAGTTCCAGTTTTTACAAATGCAGGGCATTTGTAAAGGGTTGTAAAGAGAAGAATGAGAACATTAAGACAGTAGAGAGAGAAAACTATGGAAACCTGTTGTTTCTCTCAATTTTGATTCCCAGATAATCTTTGCTTCCAGTTCTTTCTCTGTTCTCAGGTATAGAGCATCAATGGTGCAGAACCCTCTGCCTTTCCTCAACAAGGTCAACCATCCCGTAATGTCTACCTGCAAAGGCCATCCTATACTGCTTCATATCCATCAGCTTACCAGTGGCTGTCCTCATAGACCTAAGGAAATTGGTGTTATCGAATGCATCTCTCTTTTGAAAACTCTGATTTATATCTAGGGCTGCAGAGTCAGAGCCATTTCCTTAATCACCAGGAAGAGGTAATTAGAGTTTGGACATTTGGAAGGACTGTTCATGGAATTCTTCTGGAGAAGGTGAGGACTTTTTTCAAGCTTCTGTGTATCACATTCTACCTCTTCCTTTGCATGTGTCTCTGTTGCCTTGATTCTCAGTCATTTTTGCCCTATGCCATTTTCCTTGTAGTCAACTTTTATCCAGTCAGGTCCAATTAACAGATTTTCTTCCTAGGTTTCTCAATGGTCCTGATGGCAACCAATAGGATAAATCTGTACATCCTTCACAAGTAGTCTTACAAGAAAAGCATAGACTTAAAGACCTTCTCCTGAAACTTTTAGTAAATGAACAAACAAGCAAAGAAAAAATAGGAACTACTTTCACCCAGCACACAGCTTCCTTTAATGAAATACAGATCAAAGTTTCTTCATCGTTATTCTTTTGGGGAATTGTAGAAAATAAGAAGCAATGACAATTCCTTTATATTTTACATGCATACATGCAATTACATAACCTGAGTATATGTATGTGTACCTAGATATACAGTACCATACATATATTTTCTTCTTAAGTGCACTTCTGGTTTACTATGGCATATTGAACACAGAAATATCATTTTGCTTTCTTCTTAAATCCTTCAAAGCCACTAAAAATGTGTTTTAAAAGATACACACAGGATGAGGAGAACTGGAGAAAAGGCCACAAGGAAATACTGGAAGTTTGAAAGCATGTGGTAAGTGGGACCTGACTTAGTTGCCCTAAGGAAGGTGAACCCCAACCTTGTGATGGGTAAAACCTTATTTACTGCACAGATTCCTCAAAAAAGTACATAAACTAGAAAAAAGAAGTAGTAATACCAAAAAAACTTAGTAATACCAAAAACCTCTGGGAGTGAAAGTTCTGGTGATTTAAAAATATGATGACCTGTTGAAAACTGTTTAAGAAGTTGTTAAATTACTAGATCCCCTCCACTTCATATTCCTGAGAGAATTCATTCTGTACACAACTACATGGAGTGTGAAGACCAGTGAAGGCTTCCTCTGCCCCACTGCCCTCTCTTCCAGTACCTGCACAAATGCCAACATTTATGGACACAGCTTTCAGGCAGATGACTCAAAGACTTTTTCTGCAGAATCTGTAACCTCATATTGGGGGATCCCTATAAACGGTCCACCCAGGTCACCCCCAGTGAAGTTTACAGTTGAAACCCTTACCCAGTGCTCAGAAATTCCAAGTTAGCTTTTTTTAAAAAAATTTTATCCTTTTGTTTATTTTTCCAAGTCAGCTTTCTGATATCCCTGTCTTAATCAAAAGCAGAAAGCCAATATTAACTAGACATCTGATTAAACACTGTAACATGGAAAATAAGGCCAAAATACACAAACAGATAAAACAATATGGAATGAGAATACGCAGAGAGAAAAATACTACGAAAACAAAAGAAAACCTATAATTTATATCCTCAAAGAAATAAAAGATAATAGTGAATCCAGGAATTGAGAGTAAGAATAAACTTTCTAAAACCAAAAGAGGTATTAGGATTTAAAAACCTGATTGTTAAATAAAAACCGTCAAGAGACAGTCTGGAAAATAAAGTTAAGAAAATCTTACAGACAATAAATAAATAGAAAAAATAACACATAGTAAAGAATATACAAAACAACATAGATATCACTTCCAGAATTCCGAAGTACAAATAATAGAATGTCCAGATGGAGGGGGAAAACAAACAGATGGTAGGAAATAATTAATAAAATTATTAGACTATTTCCCAGAACTGAAGCACAAGAATTACCAAGTTGGGAGAGTTCACCCAGTGCCCAGTAAAATAAATTAGAATAGATTCATGCCATGACATATCGTGAAATTTATAAATATTGAAAACAAAGAAAATTTTCTACAAGCTTCCAAACAGAAAAATAAAATGTTCAGGCACACAAAATGGATTAAGAATCAGAATTTCTTTTGACTTCTCAACAGCAGTGGGGCAAGCGCGAAGGCCACAGAGCTGCACAGGATTCTGAAGGGAAAGGACCTTGTGCCGACGTGTTTGTGCCCCTGCTCCCCCCTTCACGCCCTACTCCTGACGACACTGAGTCCGCTCCAGAGAGGTCTTTCTGCTTGGGTGGACTCCTGAGAGTTGGAGATAGGGAATGTGAAATTTAGAGGTGAAAAAAATTCAGACCTGTCTCTCTGCCCATACATCTGCTGTACTTTAGTACCTGGTTTACACTACAGCCCTGCCAGTTTGCCCTACCTGTTACAGGCTTCCAGGTCTTGAGGGCATCCTAATTATAGCGACTGCTCCGAAATCATCTCACCTCCCCACCAACACACCTGTTCTCTTTGTCTAACTCCCATTCATCCTAGGTTTCCTGTGATGTGTCTTCCCACCTAAGAGGCTTCACTTACCAGCTTCCTTTCACTTACTCTCTTCCTTTCCACCCTCCTTACACTACTTTACGACTGAAATGTCAATGCACTTTTGTAGAATTCAATGTTTTTCTCCATTACACCTGAACAAAAGTGTGATTATAGGAATACTTATTTGAGTATTTGCTTAATTTCTATGTCTCAATAAATATGGGTTCCAAGAGAGCAAAGATGTCTGTTAGTTCAACAACTGTCTCCTCAGGGGCTAGCAGAATCTCGATAAGTGATTCTCTGATGAATCTCGATGAATCTCGATAAGTGAATAAGTGAATGCTTGATATACTAGTTGATATTGTATTGTATGCAAAAAATCAAAATGCATCATCAAATGGTATTACATTGTGAAATGTTTTTAAAAGATGCACACATGCGCGCACACACACACACACACACACACATACCATTTAAAAAGCAATATTCAGCAAAAATGATTCTTTTAAAATTCCATAAATTGGGCACAGATTTTTAACCTATGAGAAATATTATATGAGAACATTTGGCATATGAAAGACTGTGCACATCTTCATCTTTTATGTATCATGGGTCATTAAAATGTATGGTTGGTAGGTTAGAGTAGTAAAATATCCAACGCTGAAATATAATAAATTGATTAAATAAGGCTGACAAAAGTATGAAATAATTAAAGAAATATCACAATGTATATTACATATCAAAATGTTCGTCCTTGATCTCCATTTAGTCTGAGAACTTTAGATGTAAGATCCTTTTAATAATTGTATTCTTATGAAAAAGCATTATATTTATTTAAAACTTTGATCTATAACAAATAGGCTATTTTTAAACTTAAGTTTCCTTTTATTGGCGATGTAAGTCATAGAAAAGTTTTCCAATGATTAATTTTAACTTGAATCAATAACTTAAAGATTTATATTTGTTGTTCCAATCCTCAACAAACAGAACAGTTAGTAACATAAGACTATATTAAGAAATTGTAGCCACAGGAAAAAGGAATGACAGTGAGCATAGTATAACACTTTCCTAGTGTTAACTGAGACCCTTAATTACATCATCTAAGAGATGCAAAAGACATTGATGAAATAATTTAATTTTTGTACTGTACAAAGTGTTGCCATTTTATGCAGCAGAAAACTGCTGAAATATTTAATAATAAGAAAGGTGTATACGAAAAATAAATTGATTTTGTTTGCTTAGAATAAATATAAGAAAACTATGTTTCCATGTATTAAGTTTAATGAAGTCCTAAGATACATATTGTTGATAACACTGGCATACCTATAACTTGAAATTATATGATAAACATCTGTAATATGAGAAGCTTTTTTTTTACTGTAGGTATATTACTTTTTTATGATATCTTTTAATCCCAAATGATCAAGATAAGATTTAATTCTATTTTAGGGCTATTCAGTTAATGGTTTCAGTAACTTTTCTTCTTTATTACCACTAGCTGATTCTCATCTAGTTTGCACGCAGGATCATTAAACTGGTTGACACTCTTCATAACTCAGGCATGAAAATGACCATGTAATAAGAAGGACTGTAAGAGGAGCTGGTTTTTGTTACTTATGAAAGGGAAACGTAAAGCTATTCTTATTGCCAGTATGGAGAGTTTGGCTCCATTTGACAAGAAATAAGGTGGCATCCTCAATTATAGAAAAAGCTGTAACATGAGGAAAACAGCCAATCAGAAAGGTTAATTTTAAAGTTTTGTGCAAGATGACATCAGCAATAGCAGTGGAGCGGGAAATTCTAAGGGTACATCCCTCCACAGAAACACTAAAAAAAAAAAAAAAATGAGCAACTAATTTTTTTCCTCCTTTCCAAAATTCCTCAGGCAGATGGTTGTCTTTCTTTTTTCTACTGTCTTGAGTTGATGGGTGGAAGTCTGGAGCTTTTTTGTTTTTTTTAACATGCAGAAAACCAACTTAAGTATATAGTCTGCCGGCAGGGTTATGGCTTCTGGTTTCCAATGTTCTGAGGTGTATATTAATCGCTTCTGTCCTTGCAATGCTGATGCTCAGCCTCTAACTTTTATCTTCATGTGGAACTCTGTTGGGTTCACTACCACCAGCTTGTATTTCATCTGAAATTTTATATATTTATATCTAGAGGTTGCTTGTTGATAACACCATAGTTTACCATTTTTCAAGAAGATCCTAGCATTTAATTATTTTTATCATTATACCAATACATCCTAATATCAACTGCCAATAATCTTCTGTGTTGGTTCCAGAACACATGATGAAATATTTTTGCCAGTATAAAAGACAACTGTCTTTTTTACATTTATAATAAAAATTGAAAGGCAATTTAGAAAGCTAAAACTTTATTGTTTTATGTTATTTCAAAAAATGAGACATATTTGACATCATGAAAATAATATAATGGTTTATTGATTACTTACTGTTGGCTAATTAGAAAAGAATAGAAACGGATATAGAGAATGTATTATGTATTTTACTGAAGCAAGGCCAAACGATGTCATAGCATGCTATAATAGTAAGCATTACACTGTCATATAAATAGAGAAACTGGATGAAAACTTTGCAATATAAAAAGTACATATACATATTTTAAACTCAGAGTCATCATTATAGTAGTATGTATCATCATACACTGAAAATTATTATTTAGTTTTAGAAAAATAATATCTGTTAAGTTAAATCAAAATATGATACTGGTTTTATAGTTTGGTAGTATTTAATTTATAATACTCTTTAGGTTTTATAAATGTAAAACAGCTATGAATATATAAAGTTTATAACTAGTTATGGATATATATTAAGATAAAATAATTAAGTGAACATTTGTAATTTGCAAAGTCCCCTCTTTAATTACTTTAAATATAAAGTAATATTCACATTTTACTTTCAGTTTGAGAAAACCCACCTAGAGAACTTTTAGAATTGGGTAATCTCAGGTATAATGTGAGAATAGCAAGGATTCATACACTACATATGTTATAATCTCAGATAGCAGTAAATAGTAAATGGATTAAAAGTGAAAAATAAGAGTCTGCATCTACAATGTTATCTATTTTAGTTTTCTTTGCACTGGCCATCAGCTTAATCAGGGGAAAACATTTTTCATATCCTGCCTACATCCTTCTTCCAGGGTCCAGACTACAGATTTTCCTAGGTTTTATGATGGCATTACATCCAAATAAACCCACTGTAAATTCAAAACGTCGTAAGTCAAAAATGCATTTAACACACCTAACATTGAAGATCAGAGCCTAGCCCAACCAACCTTAAACATGCTCAGAACACTTCCATTAGCCTATAGTTGGGTAAAATCATCCAACACAAATCCTATTTTATAATAAACTGTAGAAAATCTCATGTTATTTATTGAATAAGGTACTGAAAGTGTAAAACAGAATTGCTGTCTGGGTCTAGGATGGTTTGTGAGAGTGTAGGTTGTTTACCCCCATGACCACGTGGCTGATTGGGGGCCGCAGCTGCTGCCACTGCCCAGCATCAGGAGAGGATTATATTGTACGTCACTAGTCCAGGAAAAGATCAAAATTCAACGTGTGGTTTCTACTCAATGCTTGTTGCTTTCACACCACCCTAAAGTCAAAAAAATCATAAGTCGAACCATTGAAGGTAGAGACCGTCTGTAATACTACAATTTATACTGCATATCAGGTTAATTATCTGTGAATTAATCTCCACATGGGTTTAAGGACAATTTCTAAAGTTGTTTCATGAAAACATGTGTTAACATGTTTCATGTTAAATTTTAGAACACTGTTTGTATATAATTTAAGGACTGACTGCATGTAAATATTCCATATTATGGTAGATTCTCTCTAGATCTTTCTATCAGGGTGGCATGACAGAGAATGTATGCTTACCCTAAATGTGTCCATATATATACTGTTACCTACCATATGATCCAGCAATCCCACTCCTGGGCATATATTCGAAGAAAACCATCATTCGAAAAGATACATGCACCCCTACGTTCATAGCAGCACTATTCACAATAGCCAATACATGGAAGCAACTTAAATGTCCATCAACAGAAGAATGGTTAAAGAAGGTTGGTACATATATACAGTGGTATATTATTCAGCAATAAAAAAGAATGAAACAATTCCATCTGCAGCAACAATGGATGGACCTAGAGATTATCATACTAAGTGAAGTAAGTCAGACAAAGACAAATATCATATGATATCACTTATATATGGAATCTTAAAAACTGATACAAACAAACTTATTTACAAAACAGAAACGGACGCACAGACATAGAAAGCAAACTTCTGGTTACCAAAGGGGAAATGTTAAGGGGAGAAATAAATTAGGAGTTTGGAATTAACATATATACACTACAATATATAAATGGATAAACAACAAGGACCTACTGTATAGCACAGGGAACTATACTCAATGTTCGGTAATAATCTAAATGGGAAAAGCATCTGAAAAAGACGCCTGAGAAACAGCAGATGCAGGAAGGGCTCTCTGACATACCCTCTTCTACCTAAAAGTAGGCCATAAAATTTCCCATGAGAAAGTCAGAGTCCCTGTAACAGGAAGAGAATATCCTTATCACCGGAGACTGGGAATCAACGCTGAAATGGGTCTGTACAAAGAAACTAAAATAGTCCTTATTTCCCGGTACTGTCCCCCTTACATCTCCTAGTCACTTCTCCATAATTTATTGCTCCTGGCCCAATCCTTTTGTCTTAAAACATTTCTTTACAAATATATTGTTCCTTTGTCTAAAATATGTAAAAGTCTTCTGCTTCTCTAGGTGCTTCCTCAAGACTTCATTTTCTATGAAAGCCTCCATGTACAAATAAAATGTTAATAAAACTTGTATGCTTTTCTTCTGTCAATCGGTTTTATATAACTTTAATTCTTAGGCTCAGCCAGAGAACCTAAGAGGGTAGAAGAGAATGTTCCTCCCCTTATAGGGTGTTCATTCTCCATGATACATAATAATGAGTTGCCACAAAAGTTATATAGTATAGCTATTCGTCATATCAGAACACAAAATTCAGTGAAGGAGAATTAGAACAGAGAAAAATTATCTAGTTCAAAGTGAAAAAAAAAAGAATTTAATTTTGAAGTTTATTCCTCTGACAGACAATAAAAAGTAAAAGCAAAAAGGACCCTAGTGTAAAGGCCATAGTCCAATGGAGCAACAGCATGAAAAAACACACAGGTAATACATTTCTAAGTGCCAACCTCTACGTCTAGACTCTATCAGCCAAGTCAAAAATATTTTAATATTTTATATTCTATAAGGTATGTTCTATAAGTATATCTTACATGAATTTTCCTTTATAGAATATTTTGTATATCCTAGGTTCATTGCCCAGCTCTTCCCCAAATTATTTTAATAAGATTATTTATGTTTATCACCTGTGCTAAATAGGATAGGTGAAAAAATAAAAGTTTATGTTTGCCTGTGAGAAGGATCAAAATATACCACCCCAAAATACGTCTCTTGGGCATATTGGGTACCTTGAGATAGTCATTTTTAATAAACTGCAAAGACAAGAGATATTCTGAAAACTGAGTAGAAGTTATCCTTTGTAAGAGACACTTGCATTTTTAAGGTAAATCTCCGTTTGTAGGGTGACCCCCTCTGTACTAGGAAGATAAGGATGACTCTAAAGCTCTAGAAACACTTACCAGTGAAGACAAGGACTGCAAAACGATCTTAGTCTTGTTTACTGTGCTTTTCCTGGTCACCCCCCAAAACTGGTGCAGCATCTTTTTTTTTTTCCTGTCTTTATCTGGAGATGGTATTTAAGGTGGTAACTTGGGCCATTTCAGGGAGTTACTCAGTTTTCTGGGGTCTCCCCCATGTATACAGGAGGTGCACATGTTATTAAACTTCTGTTTGTTTTAACCTTTTATTAAAGGGGATGGGGTCTCAGCTAGGAACCTAGAAGGAGAGATGGGAATTAATCTTTCCTCCCCTACACTTGCTTATTTACTTATTTTTTTTCTTAGTTTTACCATTTGGGGATCAAAGTAGATAGGGAAACAAGAGTGTCTGTGCAAGCTAGGTACCAGCAGCAGGGAAAAAATGTAGAAGTTCCACAACACTCAGGGGTTGTGAAACCAAGTAGGACCCTGTGGGGCGCCTGGGCACAGAAGCCCTCTGTGCCCCTACCCCGTTTCTTGTTTGTAGTCAAGGGATACACCTAACAATATCTTTGAGCTTTTCTGCAGAAATAAAATCCTTAAAAAATGGAAGGTGCTAACTACTTGTTGAAGCATTCTTCAGAGAAGATCAGGAGACCACCTGAGGATAGATTAAAGGAATGCAGGTCCTGCACACACCCTGATCCTTATTAATAATCCCACTTTGAACCATTGCTGTAAAACTCCTCACCAAATTCCCCCGGGTGGGGACACACAGTTTTCAAGGGCAGGAGCCCATGGTGACCCCCTTTGCCTGGCAAAGCAATAAAGCTATTCTTTTCTACTTCACCCAAAACTCTGTCTCTGAGATTCAACTGGGCACTGGTGCACAGAGGCTAAGTTTTTGGCGTCAGTCAAATTGTAGAATTGAGGGCAGTCCTATCTTTCCATGGTGTTTCTCTCGGGTGATTATTTCATTTGTACATCAGAAGAACTTCAGTCTCTCTTTCATGAAGATATTTGTTGTTGCTGTTAAAATAATCTAGTAAAGACTGAAGGCTTCTGATTAATCAAAGGATGTCAACTGTTAACAGTGTTTTCCAAAGCCAAATATTATAGAGCTGGACTCTTTTCCTCCTAGAATCCACCCACAGTCAAACAACAAAATTGCTAGTTTTTAGATCCCCTTTATATGAAGAAGAATTCTATCCACATTTCTTTCCCCTTTCCTAATTCCATAAATTATTGATGAGGCATGAAGAAATCCTGGGGCAGGATGGAGCAACACTCTTAAGTTTGGAATCAGAGAAAACTAAGAACAAAAAAAATAGAATTCTGAGAGGAGGCCTCAGGGAGGAGCAACAGAGAGACAGGCAGACAGAGACAGACACAGAGAGTTAAAGACATTTTAAAAATGCATAACACTTTCATATTATAATTCTAAATTAAAATTTTGCTAATGCTCTTTTCCTATTCCGATCAATGCTACCAAAATCACCTATTTATATGGATAAAATAATTTTTACACATATTTACACATAAAGGACATAACCCAGGCTTATCAGTGTTTTTCTTATAGATTCATCATGTATTTCTTTCTGTACACTATAAGCCACATTTCAAATTCCTGTGTCAGAATTAGGTATAAACCAGTCTAATTTGTTCATTCATTACCTTATTTTTCAAATGACATTTCTAAATTTTATCGTCTCCATCTTTGCCTGGTCATTTTTGCACTATGAGTCATGTCATTAATTTTGTATCCATTAATCACTGCCCTTCTCTCACCTCCTCCTATTAAATGGCTTCAGAAGATATAAAACTTTAATAAAATTGTTAAATAACATAGAATTCTGGTGAGAACAGTCACATAATGTATGTTGTTAAATTAATTAAACAAGGAGACCTTTAGACTGAGGTGGCATTAATGTCACGGCAGCTTACATAAAAAAAGAAAAATCTAAGCCTGAAAATTCCTTAAAGTTATGAAATCAGAATGCTAAGTGCAACCAATCACAAACAGCCAACTAGGCTTTAATCTAGAGCCAATCAAATAATTTACTTTTTTTGTTTTCACATTTTCTCTATATAATTATTTCCCTTGGCTCACTGTGGCTGAGCATTCTGAATCGATTTTTACTTAAATAAACCCTCACAATTTTTAATATGCCACTGTTTATCTTTTAAACAATGTGTCCCATTTGTTTCTGTGGTGACCTAGCTGGAAAACCCAGAGTTGGTATAAAGATTATTTTAAGCTGAAGACATTTGAAATTCAACAGAAACATAAAGAAATCTTCTCTGAGCTTCCCCTGAATGACTAAAATCAGCAATTTCAGGGAAAGGAGGCTGCCATAAATTCTCTTTTCAAGGTGGGTCTACTTGCCCAAGGAAGAACAAGAGTAAACCTACCAGAAATCCGTCAAGAAAATCGGAAGACCACTCACACCCGTGTAGAGAAGCAGTATAAAGACTATCTCCCCTGCCTTCTAAAAACCCATGTGTCTTTTCTAAAGAAGCGTCTCTGTTATTCCTATAAGAGCCTTTCCCCCCCTTCTCTTTTCCATACTACCCTAGGTATTTAGACTTCTAACTTGAATTATTTAACCAGCCAGCTACTTCTTTTGTTAGCTCCACGGCACATAACACGCACATATATAAACCTTTTTCTCCTGCTAATCTCTCTTTTGCCAATTTAATTTGCAGGCCCCAGGTACTGAAGTAAGAGGCAGAGGAAATGTTGTTTTCCTCTTCTCCACTTCAAAGCAGTACTACTATGATTTTACGCTACTCTCATAAAAGATGCTGTGTTTTTTAAAAGTGATTTTTCTATTACAGAATATTTGTTGGATTTCAGAAATTTCAATGAAATCAGTTTGTTAGTTCAAATTAGTTAGTTGTATATGTTTTGGAATATTGCAATTATAACTGAATAGTATCATAATAATTTTGAAGAACACCTGAGAAGATCAAGTAATTCAAATAACTAGGATCTATCCTTTGATCTTTGATTCTTTTTTTCATTCTAAACTTAAAATACTACTAATTGAAAATTCACAAAAGTAAAAAAAAAAAAATTATAGCTGACTATGAATCATGTTAGCATATCTTCTGTGGCATCCTCAAACAAAGACGACAGCCATGAGTCCTTTCACCTGTTTGCTGGTTAGTGTTTACTATGCACGTCTGCAAACGAGAGCAAGTATGTGGACTGTGCTATTTACATACAGTTTTAACCAATCTTTGAATTTTGAACTCTGCATTTGATGGAACCCTTAGTGTGGAACCAATATTCAGAACCTAGCAAAAACAAGGTTTTCAAATAAGAATGCTCACCCCCTGACTACAGCTAACTTAATGAAGGGAGAGGATAGCTAGCCCAAACTCTGTTATTTAGACTTTTCTCTGCTTCTACTTTGGAGTTGGAAGCAAGAGACTTCTGTAGTTGGGGAATTCTAACATGCAGAATTGGAGGGTGTGGAGTCATCAAGGCTTCCACACAGAACATGGACAGCTTCATCCTGAGAAAACAGACAGTTGGAAAGAAAATGCTACCTGGATATCTAATGACTGTGGATCCTGGTGCCTGTCCCTACTTACAGATTAAACACAGTTCTACAACATGCCTTTGGTGGGTTTTATGAGACAAACTCAATTCTAAATTCTTTAGTTCTTATTATTACTTAAGGTAATTTGAGTTGACTTCTGTTCTTGAAAATACAATTATAAATATACAAAAATTATATCAATGCAGCTATGGAAAAAACAATTCTTGATGATACAATTTAGATATTTGTAACATTTCTTGAGTTCAGTGTACCAACAGGGATATGCAATATATGTGAAGAGAAAAGGTTCATTCCCTAATCCTTCACAGACACAACGGATTTGGAATTATAGAGCACACACAAGAACGCTCAGGACTCATGCATTAGCTTTAAGCTTTCCTGTCTAAGCAGTTGTGCTCGGGATGTATAACGGCCATACGTGTTAATTTTCTGTTGATATACCTGTGTGGTTGCCTAGATTTGCCTTATGCTGTTTAAAAAAATTTACCTGCAAAGCTCATAACAGACACTGTAGTAATTTAGGATCTACTGAAACATTAAAATGTGCATTTTTTTTTATCCAGAGAAAAGCTCACTTTAATTTTTAAGCAGTATGTAGATGACAACTGTGTTAATATGTCTTAAGCCTTAGATGTCATATTTTTATACTCATAAGACTGTGCACAAATATGCAGAAAATATATAAATAAATAGACATAAATGATTGTTCACACCAGTATTTTCCATTTATTTTTCTCAAAATTAAATTTTAATATGCAATGTATGCTTTTCTTACTTCAACACTGAATTTATTACAAATAGCCTATGATAATTATGATAAAAAAATTATGATTGTGGAAATGCTCGTGGCCTTCCTGCTTTCCCCTTGCCATTTCCCATCTTTCTCTCTTCCTTAAGAACAGGGTTTGGGCTTGTTGACACGCATGAGGAGGGCTGTTCACGTTACCAATGATGAAAGGATAGAAAAGCATGGGAAAATGGAAGACGGAAAAGCTCCATGGCCAAGACGTGTGTGAAACACTGGCACATAAAGGACCCCAGGGATGCAGGGTGTTGCCAGAAAATTCAAGAATACATAGAATGGCTTTTGGAAAGTGTCCGTGTAGGTTATGAATAGAGCTGGGATTAGTCAGAATGCTTTTACTTGGTACTGACAGAAACCACACTCAAACTAGCTACACACAAAAGAGACTATCTGGACCTTGTAACTCAAAGCCCATATTTGATTCTGGTTTTAGATGTGGCTCTTTTCAGGTACTCATCAATGTCATCATGAATCATCCTTACTCTCAAACTGTTTTCTGTTTTCTTGGCCTCAACTTCAACAGTGGCCTTTCCACCTAGCAGCAGTGATGATCCCAGGCTACTCTGGATTTACATGGATCTTACCTCAGAAGAGGAGATACCCTCCTCTGGGCTATCAGCTCATTCGAAGGGTTTCTAATTGGCCCTAATTGGATCATGTGCCCATCCCTGGATTAATCCATATGTCCCCCCAAGAAAGGTAATCTCACAGGTCAGGTGGGGTGAATACACTCCTCATTCTCTACAGTAAACCATGGGCAAGTTGTTAAGTAGCTTTACCAGATTAACAAAGGAAACTTCCAAAAATACATACTATAGGGCAGGAAAAAAAGAGTATTACACTTTTTTTTTTTAATGGTGTTGAGAGACAGAAGAGAGGAATCCCTTTTAAATTACTTATTTCTGTTTACTTCTGCTAATTTACAGAGATTGAGGCATTGAGTGGTTTCTCACTTGAGAATAATTATGTCATATACATAATGTCATAGAGCAATGAGAATGAGGAATAAAATGGTCTTTTCGGAAGGCAAGAATTAATTTCTAATCTCACCCAGTATTTTATTTTTCTCTATACATATTTGGGGATATGATACATTTGTATATATTTAGCTTATTTTGAGACAAAATCTATATATTGTAAATGCATAGATCTCAAGTATTCAATTTTGACAGTCTTACACACTCAATATAAACATTACCCATATCAAGATGTATAATATTCCATCACGTCATCAAGTTCACTTCTGGACTTCCTGTCAGTTTCCAAGCTCAACTCCCCATCCTAAAAAGAAGTATCATTCTGATTTCTGTCTGGAGAGAGTACTTAGTGCCCATAACACCTTTAGGGGTCCATGAAAATGTTTTCATTTATTTTAAATCAGAAGGAAAAAGAAAACTCCAGGTAGAAGGGAATGTTATACACTGTTTTTCAATATACCAGGAGAGTCATAAAGCATAATAATTTTTTTTTTTGCATAAGGGAAGGAGCCCATCAAGGCAAATGTGCTTAGTGTCCACAGTGTCATAATGCAACACTGATTTCTAGCACCATAGAAAAGTTGTGTCTGCTTTGGACCTCATGTAAATGAAAGCAGTCATACAGAACATACTCTTTTGTGTATGGCATCTTTCATTCTAAATCATTTTTCTGAGAATTATCCAGGTTGCTATGCATAATATCTGTTATTTCATTTTTAATGCTGAGTAGTATTCCATTATATGAATATATGGACATCTGCTAACCTATTCACCTGTGGATGGTTACTTGAGTTGTTTCCTGTTTGGGGCCATTATGAATAAAACTGCAATGAAGATCACAGACAAATACTTGTGTGGGAACATGTTTTCGTTTCTGAATAGTAGTGGAATTTGTTTGTCGTAATGTAGATTTATGTTTAATTTTATAAAATACTGCCAAGCTATTGTTCAAAGTGACTTAATATATTACACTCTCATGTGCTAGTTCCACATGCTACATCTTTGTCAAATCATGTTCTTGTCATCGTTCTTGATCTTAGCCATTCTAGTGCATTTGGGATGGCATTTCAGATTTTAACTTTCCTGATGAATAATTATGTTGAACAACTTTAAATGTACTTATTAGACATTTATATTCTTGTTTCCAAAGTTTCTGTTCAAGTCTTTTGTCTATATTTATTGGGTCATACTCCTTATATACCAATATTTAGAAATTCTGTATATACTCCTTTGGCAGTTATGTATGTTTTGTGTGTGTATGTGTGTGTGTCTTATTCTGTGACTTGCTGATGCCTATTAATTTCCTCGATGGAGACTTTTGATGAACATAAATTTTATTTTTTAAAAGTCCTACTTATTATTCTTATTTTATTTGGGGATTTCGCTTTTTGTGTGCTAAGTTATCTCTGCCTATACCAAAATTGTGATGTAGTGTGAAGGCTACATAATTTCTTTTCTTTCTTTCCTTCTTTTTTCCTCTCAAATAGTTTTGCCCAGTCTAGGTGTGATGATTTTCCTTATGTGTTTTAGAATCTTATTGAAATTTCTACAAAAACTTGTCTTCTGGCATTTTGATTGAGCTTTATTTAAATCTATAGATCAGTTTGGCAAGAATAAACATCATAACAACATTGTGTTTTCTAATTCATGAATTTGGTGTTCCTCTATTATTTAGGTTTTCCATAAAGAGGCTTTTGTTAGATTTGTTAGACTTATGCTTAGTTATGTGATGTGAAAATTATACTTTATTTCTACTTGAGAAAGAAATAAAAAGAGATCAATTAATCTTTTCTGATACTTTTGTTTCAGAAAATATAGGCTTTAATCTAATACAATTATCCTTCAGCCTGTACAACTTTGTTGTTGTTGCTGTTTTAATAATTCCTATAGTACAGCTCTGCTGGGGAGGAATGTTTACAGTTTTTGTCCTTCTGGAAGTGTTTTTTTTCACCTTCAAATTTTGAGGGATACTTTTTGCTAGAAATTGAATTCTAGGTGGCAGTTTAATTAATTATTAAATTTTTATTTATTTATTTATTTTTGTGGTACACGGGCCTCTCACTGCTGTGGCCTCTCCCGTTGCAGAGCACAGGCTCCGGACGCGCAGGCTCAGCGGCCATGGCTCACGGGCCCAGCCGCTCCGCGGCATGTGGGATCTTCCCGGACCGGAGCACGAACCCGTGTCCCCTGCATTGGCAGGCGGACTCTCAACCACTGCGCCACCAGGGAAGCCCCACATTTTAACATAGATGTAATAATTTAATTAACAGGATTTCATTTTTCCTTTTGTAATACCAAAATAAAGCCTTCCACCTAATGGTATTCTATATTCAGTGTAATTTGTTACCTCAGATAGTTACACACACTTTAGGCAAGTAGTTCTTTACTTAACACATATTTATTATATTTTCATGTTAAAAACATGTAAACTCATATAAGAGAAGTTCAACTAATGATTGAGATAATGCTAACAATGGAAGAAATTCTGTCAAGCTTAAATTAATGTATCTTAGTAGTATCAACAATTTCTAACTACATTAACAAAAGTAACATATGTGTGAGAAATAGCATATATTTAAATTAGATATTTTTTTGGTATAGAAATGGTTTTGGAGATTTTTTTTCAGTAATGTTTCTGCCCTTCAGAGTTGTGTGCTTCACAATTCTTTGGGTGATAATTAGCTGTCTGAGGGCATTCATTCAAAGGTTTGCTATTGAATTATCCTTTAACACAAACGGTAATTCATATAGTGGTGAGTTCTGGTTGCCTAGAAGAATGAACTACGCCTTAAATTTACATCTAGGGAACAGTTTACACAGAAGACCGATTCTGGCTTCTTATGTGCTCAGCATGACAAAGCTAATATTGCCAAGTAATCCCAGACCCCAAACTAAAGCAAACTGAAACACCATATCAAGAAAAATATGGCAAATAAACATTCATTATCTGCAATGCAATTAAATAAAGATATGTTTTGACATTTGAATGTTTGGTTAGCTTATTTGCTTTTTCAATATTTATTCCTATGCTAAAATAGAAGTGGACTGAGATATACAGAATTTTAACATATGCTAACAAATAAAATGTGTATATATATATATATTTTTTTCACTACCTACAATTAGTGCTAAGATAGTTCTTGCTAATATGTTTGGTAATTATGTAGAAATATTTACATTATATAACTGGCTGAAATAACTAATTTATTTTAAATTACTTAAGTATAATGCTTTTCTTGTACATATCAATGCACGCTATTTATTTCAAGCCAGAAGTGAACCTCCTGCTAAACTATCTGTGTTCCACCACATGCAAGCCTGATATCACACTAAAATATTATGAAGACCCTGAGAAGATGGTTCAAAGCAAAAATAATTTTAGAAGGTTCAGATATGAATGGGAAAACTAAGGAAACTATTCAATATTAGAAAGAGTTGTGAGCCACAATGAAAGTAAATCACGGGATGAAGTGAGTTCACTTGTAAGTGAAAATGCAAATTTTAATTTAAATTCTTGTTCTACATGTATATCTCATTAAATATAATCACTTGGTGATGTTTCCTGATGTATACTCTTTTGATTATGAAGCTTTTAATTTATTCTACTGTGCTTTTTATTTTCAAAAGGAAAGCAGAGAGATCACTTTGGTTATAATAGAAATTCAAATAAAAATTAAATTGCATAGTTAATAACAACTGGAATACTTGTCCCAAAAAAGGTAATGAGCAAATAAATAATACTATATACTTTACCTTGAGAGAAAGAATATATATAATTAGCATCCTTTCATATTAAATTGAAATTCTCTTAACCTAGGAAACTCTGTTTTCATCCCCAAACCAACTGTTAGCAATACATTTCTCCATTACAGAACAATTGCAATGTCTCCAAATTTCAAAATTTGGTGCTACACAGTTTTTGTTTTTGTAATTGTAAAACCCAGTTAGTATCTGAATATTAATTTAAAAAGACTTCCTCCTCCCAACCTCAATTAGAAATTGTATCATGGTCCTTATCTTTAGTACATGACCTAATTCCACCATAAAACTTCTTAAAATTCATAAAACAGACATAGCCTGTTATAAACTTTGATTGCTCAAATTAGGTGAACTTATGCAATTTTAAACAAATTCTCTACCAACTAGTTTGATATGTATTTTATTTATGCTATATATATAGTAATATGTGTTGATTATATTATTATAAATATGTCAGCATCACATAATGTTGTATATTTATTCCAATATAATCTTTGTTTTTTTGAAAATTGAGTCCCATTCACAAAAAAGTCAAATATGAGTAAAATCTAATAAATTCTGAACTTAAGAATTTGTGTACCCAGCTCTCAAATGTAAAACCTTTTTATAGTATTATTGAAAATATTAAGAAAATTACAGAATAAAATTTGATGATTTATATAAACATTCTCAAGTAGATTGTAAGCTCCATGAGAGTAGAGTTCCACTTACTCTTTTAAATATTTTGCCTCAGAAACTAGCAACGTTCTCTATATGTTATTATTTTTATATAAATTAGAAAATATTTTCTGCTTTCCTATGCTAGCAAGCCTGCTCCTTGCTGAGATCTAATCAATCTCTTTCCCTCTACTGTAACACCCCGGAACACTCTAATCTGTAGCTTCCTATGAGCTAAGAAGAATAACTGTCCATACTGCTCTTTGAAAATGGAATCACAGGTATTGTACAATAGCATCTTCTATTATTACCTTTGCTGTTGATTATCTGTCATTTAATTTTCATAAGTTGATGCCCTATCCTTTAAGTTCCTCTAGGGCAGGCACCATGAATTAAATTTAATTTTGTCACTGAGACAGCTTATTAACTGAGCCCTTAATACTCTTGAAACCACTACTGAGATAATCTCTAAGTGTAATTTCAGGCATGTTCATATAACTAAAGAACTTTTATTTCTCAAGGCACCTGGAGGACTATCATTTAAACACATTTATTTCTCAGTTAAGGAAAATGAATTTAAAAATTGTATATGCTAGATTTGTGATTTTGTGATCAGAATCCATTTTTCTGTCTCCCAACTAGCCCCCTTTTTATTATAATTGTGGATAAAGTGGCTATTCCTCTGAAAACTGTCTTACCAGTAACAGTAATATGTATTTTCATGAGTATATACGTATAATTAGTAAGCATTGGTTTATTACGTATAATTAGTAAGCATTGGTTTATTACTATTTACAAATTATTTGAAATACTATTTGCATATATATAAATTTTGCTATCAAAAATGTTAAGAACCCAGTAAAGGCATATTTTAATTTACAAGGATATTTTAAGGGAGGAAATAAGTGTGTGTGTGTCTGTGTGTGTGTGTGTGTGTGTTGGTGTATACTGTATTTCAAGATGTGGGTGTTATTATGAAAGAGGTAGCATAGTCTTTAGGGTTAAAACTAAGCTTGAATTCCAGTCATGCAACTTGCTAGCTGCATTTCATTTAGTCCCAACTTGACACTATTAGAGAGGGAAAACAATAACTATTTTGCAAATCTGTTGTAAATTTGAACGAAATTATTTAAGTAAAATGTTATGCAGAACACCTGAATACAGTACATGATAGTTTTATTTTTTTTTCTTTGAATTTCCTTGGAAATGCATTTTAAATAAGTATGAAATAGAAAATCTGCCTTTGTTCTACCAAGTTCATATAGAGTCACCCTCAATACACAAAAATGCTCTTTATTAAAATGATACATTTTGGGCTTCCCTGGTGGAGCAGTGGTTGAGAGTCCGCCCGCCGATGCAGGGGACACGGGTTCATGCCCCGGTCCGGGAAGATCCCACATGCCGCGGAGCAGCTGGGCTCGTGAGCCATGGCCTCTGAGCCTGTGCATCCGGAGCCTGTGCTCCGCAACAGGAGAGGACACAACAGTGAGGGGCCCGCATACCACAAAAAAAAAAAAAAAAAAAATAGATACATTTTAAATCCCCCATATATTGTATTTACTTGCAAGAAGAGTATTTTTAAGAAGATGGTTTTGAATTTTTAATAAATAAATCAAAACAAAACATTCACAGCTAGTGTCCTCATTTGCAGGGTTCTTTATTGTGCATAATGCTTGCAAAACTGAAATACTACAGTAGCCTGGTTCCTCCTTAGATAATTTAATTCCCCTCTTATACATTTCCAATTTAAAAAGACTCAAACACTAGAAAGTAACAAATTAGGATAAATGCTTGAACACTCATATAAACAAGATCATAGCAAAATATGGGATTTATTTAAACCATATTCTTCTATGAACTGTCCATTTCTAATGTCTGACCTTTAAGTGAGAGATTGATGTCATTTGGTAGAAAGAATTCCTTAGATTTACATTTTACAACTACTGTTGTTTTCAACATAATGTGCATACTTGTTATTAGCAATGAATGGCCTTGCCTAAGTATTAACCTGATACTATGCTATGTTGAACAAATTCCAAAAGCATTTTTCCTGCTCATGCCTGACACGTGTCCAATGGTAAAATATACTGAGCAGTGATTTAAATAATTTGTGAACCTACCAAAACACTCTGAAAATTGGTCGTCATAGAGATCTTATGAGAGTACTTGTATTTACAATATATCTCCATGAATTCTGAATTTTATACAGATTTGTATTACTGGGAAAAAGGATTTCAGAATAGATAATAAAGAATAATTGTAAGTAATATCTTTTTTTCTCTATTTTCATTTAAACTTTATGAATCTCAAATACTAAGTATTCACACTTGCAGTGATTTGGGCCCCTGTGGAATTCTAATGTGACCCTGGACTATGGTAGCTGTGAATAAAGACACCACATTGAAGGTGGTCTTCATTGTAATTTGAAGACTATCTCTGAGCATGTGCTCTGGATTGGCAGTCATCTAACTGAGGTGGAAAATTTCAAGTCAGATTTCACCTCTAGAAGAAAATGATATCTTCACACTTCAGCTCACTGATACTGGTTTTTGATTATTTAATTAACAACCAGTTTATTAAATTCTCTGTTAGATTCTACAGAGCTTCACAGCAGCTCCTTAAACATGGTTGACAAATTACATGTAGATTGTTACGGTTTTCTTCCCAAAACCACATAGGAGAGTCAAGCTACATTATGAGGAATTACATGCAGAATACAAAGTTTTAGCTAAAATTCTAAGGAGTAGCTGTGTGTTATTTACCTCGGGAAATCCAGGCTCTTGCATGTAGTAAAGCAGGCGATTTAATAACATCAAAGGTTAACTATTTTAAAGACCCTCTGTGGTTTTTCTTTTTCTGCTTCTATAGGAAATCACCTGCCAGATTTTTGGTCCATTTATTGTGCTCTTCTATGAAAACAGGTAATATTTAATTTATAAGGTTTACATCATTCTTAGTCTATAAATATTAATAGCTTCCTGTATTTGCCTTCTAGGATGCACCATGATAATATTAGAAATTTTCAAAACATGATTTTTGACTTCTAGCTATAACTGTTACATTTTGGAATAAAATACTTCCTAAACACATATGGTCACAATTCTTTAGAATTTTTTTTTTCCTGAGCTCCAAGAAAAGCAATATAATTTCTTTGTAACAAATAAGACCCTCTTTAATTGTTGGTTCACCATTATTTTGCTTCATTTTATTCTAGAGCAGGATAACGTCTATTTAATTAAGAAGAAAATATTGAGTTGATATAAAACTGTTAAAATGTCTTCTAAAACAGTATTACAATTAAAGGAGAACTGATTATTAGTAAACATACATTAATTTTTTGAATATTTTTGTAAAACACGTTAGTCATGAGAATTTTGAATTTTTCATTATACCTTAATCCTTCATATGTCTAGTGGGCCCATTACCCTTGTTACGTGACCATAACTTCCATGCAATATCCATGGTCCCTTTTAAAACTATGTTGTGAATCTCTGGTCCATGATGACACTCTAGACAGTTTTTTAAGTGCCCCAAATTTGTTGAACTAGAGGAAGGGTCTACCCTTATATATTTTAAGGAGTTAAGATCTTCTAGCAATCTTATTTTGAGCCCAAGAAAGACTAAGTTTTGGTAACTTCACCTTGGAATAGTAAATGGAATTTTTGTCTGGACTAGAGACGGGGTGAATATTAATCGGTATCTCCTATCTTTTATATTTGATGTACTTAATAAGTCATTTAATTATATTTTTGTGAGCAAATTATAACTCAGAATCTCTAGGAAGACCAGATCACATTTGTCTTGAGACAGGGATTTGCTATGCCCAGTAGAAATAAATCTGGAAGGAATGCACCATACATATCTTTTTTAGAGGCCATTATTATTTTTTTTCTTTTGCTTCCTACTTTCCATAGGAATGTTATTTAAAGGTATCAGAAAGTGATAAATCACAGCTTGCTTAATATGGAATAAAGCACTTCTCAGGCCTTTGTTCAGACAGCATTGGGCTAAGGCATTTTAAGGGGAGAAAAAATGATGAGGATTGTCACTTTCTACTGGTAAGTATATTTAGAAATTCAACTCAGCTGCCTTAAAAATAATGTTTCTCTTTTCACCAATGATCAGTAGTAGGATGTGGGTAATCTGTCATGGTTTATAAAGTTCCCACATACTTAGTTTATTCATTCAAGGACTGTTGAACAACCAGATTAGATAGATGATGTGCAAAACACCTAGGACTTAATAAATTTTAGTATGTGTCATATATGTATAAATTTCTTATTTTATATGTGAGCATGTGGGTATATATGTGTATGTGTGATATTCTCATTGCCACAGAGGTAAGTGAGCTGCCATAAAATGTTGTGGTAGGAAATACGAAGCTGTAACGAGAAAACGTATGTGTTTTCTTTGATTTATACTAAGCAGATGAATGAGGTTGTGGAAACCTAAATTTCAGTTCATACAGATATTTGGCTTACAGCGCTACAGTTTGCAAACATCTATCCTGATTTTGTTGGTCTCAACTTGTCCACTCTAGGTTTCACTAAATTGCTCACTTTGTGCACCTAAGTATGAAAGAAACATTAAATAAATTATTCAGGTAATCTTCTTTAAAGATAATTTCATAAGCACTTAATATCTAATAGGTGGTTATTAGCTGGATTGTGTCTCTCCCCAAAATTAATGTGTTGAAGTCGAAGTCCTG
Organism: Grampus griseus; assembly: GCF_964374135.1. Classification (NCBI taxonomy): domain Eukaryota; kingdom Metazoa; phylum Chordata; class Mammalia; order Artiodactyla; family Delphinidae; genus Grampus; species Grampus griseus. The sequence goes on from NC_138997.1 coordinate 4,545,020, forward strand.
ACCCCTAAAATCCAGAATGTGATCTTATTAATATATAGGATCTTTCCAAAGGTGACTGAGTGAAAATGAGATCATCAGGTGGACTCCAATCCAATATGACTGGTGTCCTTTTAAGAAAAGGAAATTTGGACACAATGATGTTTCCCTTTCACAAAGGGAAACCTATGTGAAAACACAAGGAGTGGCCATCTATAAGTCAAGGAAAGATCCCTAGAACAAATCCTTCCCTCATGGCCTTCAGCAGGAACCAATCTAACTGACACATTCATCTCAAACTTCCCCTCCAGAACTATGAAAAAATAAATTTCTGATGTTCAAGCCACCTAGTCTGTGGTACTTTGCTATGGCGACCCCAGCAAACAAATAGAGAACCTCTTATTTTGCCATCATGATCCTACTTGGGTACATATGGTCTATCTTTATAAAATAATGCTTTAGTTAATGTAAATGAATGACCAACTTGTGGCTTGACATGCAAAAAATCTAGATCTTACAGTGGAAAAATTCTATACAAGATGGACTTAGTCACGACTACCTTAGCCATAATAAACCTCTACACATAAAAATAATGAACTAGAAATGGACTCATTTTCTATTTCCCCTCTAGATTTTTACTATGTAAACAGAATTCATGATGAGCTAAGCCTCATGAGTTCAAAATGTCACTGATGAAAAACTACAAACTGCTCTTTAAAAATCAAGAATTACGGCATTAAAACACAATAAAATAGAGTATGTTCTAGTATGCCCTCTTTTTATTTATATCTGAATGATCTGATAACAACTCAAATTAAATTCTTTAATGAATAAGAAAAATATTATTTTATACACATTCTTGTATTTTACTTCAAGTTTCAAAAAAAATTATTGACTTCTCAACAAGTGACACAGATATGCTATTTTAAAACTAAAGCTGTTGCTTAATCATTCCACAATTTTTAATTTTTATAAATAACATTTTCATAGAAAGTCAAGTATTTAATGACTTGAGATTTATATTTCACAAAAAAAATGTGTCTTATAGGTATACAATGTTATAGCATTACTCTAATATAAGATTTGAAGTAAACGTTTTAGTTTTTATTTAGTCTAGCTGAGATAGTCAGTTTGTTACATCTGTCTTGAAATGTTCTGGGCGAGAGTCACAGCTGTTAAAGGACATTTGATGCATTCTTGTCATGTGCTGTTGAGAAGCTCCACTTTATAAAATTTCCTTTTGAATAATTTTGAGTTTTATTGAACTAGAAACAACACACATAGTCTGCTTCCAGATACCCTCAAATAATTAGCACTTTCCTCAATAAAAAACTAGCAACAAATAAACCCAAAAGAAAGAAAAAAGAAGGAAAAGAGAGAATGGAAGGAAAGAAAAGAAAAAGGACAAGGAAAGGAAAGAACTTAAAGGAAGGACAAAAAAGAGAACCCTTAAGGAGAGGAAGGTAAAAAGCAGGATGGTCCTACATCTAAGCAAAAGAAAAAAAAAAAGGTTTGATTACAGAAAGTAACTTTGTAAGTTTTTGATTTGTTAAATGATGTGTAGATATGAGACAACCACAGCATATAACAGACAACACTCTACAGACAAAAAACATGCTCACACTAATATTTGGGAATCATAGTTTGTGCTAAGTCAACATTTCTTTTTAAAAATCATTAATTATTGGAAGCAGTTGGTTTAAAAAGCCTCCTGATTTAAGTGTCTATTCTGAAAAACAATGTTAAAGAAATACTTTCTTCCAGACAAATCTTAATAAAGAGAATATTTTATGCTCAAAATAAGGAATTTTCCCAAGAAAGAGTATGCCTTTAAACATTTTCTATGCTTACGGATGTTTCAAGAAAAAAAATGCTTCTTTCTTTGTTGTTTGTTTGTTTTAAATATACTGCAGTTGATAAGAACAACTGTTTGGTGTATTTCTGATTTTTAAAAATACCCTGATTTCTCTCTTATTAATTTTGCAGCTATGGTAATTAGTTTATTACCCTGAACATCAGTTTTCTCACCAGTTTTCTCATCTTTTCTTTTTTAAGTTGAATATATGATACAAACAATGTTTAGTGTCTGGGACAAATGTTACACAAAATAAGTTAAGGGAGAAATATACCCTAATTATTAGTTAAGTGGAGAAAATGAAATACAAGTGTAAAATATAAACGCAACCTTTTTGAGAACGTGTCATCCTTACCCTTGAAATATGTTATATTGCCTCTAAAAGAGACATGAACACAAATAGTTGAAAAGCAGTGTATTTATAAATCAAATATTTACATTATTTCATATATGTAGCACCACACATTCCTTATATGGAGAAATATAAAAGAAAATATGTGATTTTTCTCATAGCAGGAATTTAGAGCAGAAATTTCCCACTGAATATGTGACTTAGCCATTTGGGAAAAAGGATATTAAAAAATAGGCAATCCGGGGTTTACAAGGGCCCTCTGAGACATTCTAAGACAACCATTCATTTGATATTTTAATCTCCTCAAAATCAACTTAGCCGAGAAGCCATTCCATCTATGTTTGAACACCTGTTGGGACAAGCGTCACCACATACTGCCTGCCAAGACTGTCCCCAAATCCCCATTATTTAAAGCTAATATTTGGCTCATATGGAGCCAAATACATTTACTTTAGCCTCGACTTATTAATCCTTGTGGACATGAAAGAGAGGAAAAATGCCTCTTGTCATAACAGACTTTAAATAAGCAAAGATGATTATTATGCTTCCCACTAACATCCATAACAAACAATGTGTACACACACACACACACACACACACACACACACACACACACACACACACACACACACAAGACTTGTTCTTCTTCCAGTGAAATACATAAGGACCAGAAACGTATGAGTTGACTGTGAAACTTTTTACCAAGGGCATCCTCTGTACAAGTTCCAAGGTGGGGCAGGGGTAGGGGACTTTACTGCTTGCAAGTGTAGACCCACTTATATATGAAAAAAGATACTCCATGTTGAGTTCTTGTAAAGTGCAGTTATCAATATGTCTATTCTGTCATATGACTTATTAATATGGATAAGTAAGTTTAATTCATACTTTTTTTCTGACACTTTAATGTTCTGTTTCTCCTCCCTCCTCTTCTCAAGTTGTTTTTTCTACACATAGTTCCAATATGTTGGAACTAACATATTTTAACTGGTTTTACTAAAACTCTTTGCCAAGATGTTGAGAGGACTGAGATTGCAAAATATTTACCTAGTTTTCTATCAGAATTTTATGATATACACAAATTTGTCAAGCATTTCTTCTGTAAGCTAAAAAGATACAATAATACAGAGCCACAGACATCTAAATACAATTTATTTTACTTTTATTTTGAAAGGAATGCATTTATAAGAAATTATTTTAATGTATTTGGGTCATATTTATTATTGGGAGAGTTGGACCAAAGCCATAAATATAGAAGATGTGTAGTTGAATAACACAGTCCTCTCAAGATACTCAGCCCCTAGGAGACAAAAGAATAACATTTACACAGAAGACATACTTCAAAGTATCAAAATAGCACATGGTTGAAGACATAAAGAGGAACATCTGACACAGGACACTGTCGATAGAGACATTGGTAAAGTGGAATAAGCAGTGAAAGTTTGAGAAAATGATGGTTACATCTTATGAATATCTTCTCTCTAATAACAAAGGCTACCTTAGAGCAGTGGTGAGTCACCTAATTGGAATATAGAGTAAAATGATAACAATTAAGATTGTGTTAATAGTCTATAGAGCAGTGTGTTCAAAAGGCAGAGAATAAGACCAAAACAATAGATTTCCATCCCAAAAGATATTAACAATCAACAAAAGACTAACCAATGATATTTGTTTGTCATTTTCAGCATTTAGGGGCAGGTAAAAATTAAGGTCAAGACTATATAAGTGAAGGCAGAAATCTGTCTATAGAATCACATAAAATAATTAGGCTGTAGAAGGATAAACCACAGAATTTAAGGAGCACATAATGATCAAAATGTCAATTTAAGTATTTCATTTTAGAAGAAATCAAGTTATTGTACTTCCCACTCATTGGAAAGGAAAATACAGTGATACAAAGTATTCCTCAAAGTATAAAATGACCTCTTCCTCTATTTCACTGAATCTAAAATACACCCAAGTGTATGACAATGGCACACTTTTATTTCCAGCGCAAATAAGAAAAATAACACCTGCTATTATAGATGTAATGTAGGATGCCATAGGGAAATAGAAGAGGAGAACTTAGTCTCAGGATGAGTAAGGACTTCTTGTTGGGGGATTGATTCATGAGCCCAATCTCAAAAAACAAACACACAAACAAATAGGGGGAATGAATAAGGAATGGGAGGTGATGTTAATAAGTACAGAGGAAATGAGGGAGGATTAGAGGAAATGAAGGGGATGGTGTATGCTTGAAAAACTGCAAATAGTTTATTACTCATTCAGGATAGCTTTAATGTGGAGAGAGAGAGAGAGAGAGAAAGAGAGAGACTATTAGCTGAAGAGGTTGGTGGGGACCAGACTCCTGTGTTCCAGGCTAAGACATCTGAACTGGATTTGATGGAAATTCAGGGAGAATATGTGATTAAAAAATAGGAAGAGTTGCATTAATGTGGAAGATGTTTTGAGTGGGGAAGAGTGAAATAAAAGACTGTTTTCCACTATGACAATAGTCCAGATGGAGATCACAAGGACCTCAGGCAAGATCACAGTAGTAGGAATAAAGAGGTTAAGAACAGATTTTAAAAACACTAAGAATTTACACTCACAGAGTCTATTCTATATTTAGCAAGTTTATCTTGAATATATCGATAATATTTTCGAGGACTGTAAGAGATCCTTTGCAGTTTGGAAATACCTTAATTGATTTTGAATAGCAATGAGTTTGGATTTAGGAAGAAAAGAGTAATGAGAATAATACAGATTTATGAACTATAATGTTTTGAAATACAATACTGCAGTTAAAACTGAAGTTTCACTAGGGTACATTACATATCCTTCAAGACAAACATTTTTAAAAATACGTAATTCACATAAAATTACATTATTTAATTTTTTAGGAATCTGGTGTCCAGATTGAACTAAAGGAAAAAAGCAAAGCTTAATCCTATGGGGAAGGCATCTGTGCAGTGAGAAACAGATTTTTCCACCCTGTACAAAAACTCTCTCAGGCTGGAATATTGAGCAGAAAGTTTTCTAAAAGGCACAAAATTTTAAACCTGGTTTAAGAAAGAGGCCATTAAAACAGAATATTAGAAATAAAACCCCCATGTTAAAGCATTCAAATAATCAGAAAATAGCCTCTGAAGTGCAAATAGAATAATATGATTGCAATAGATTATTGGAAATTAATTTATATTCTAAGCAACTCTGACTGTATCAGTTATATTTGAACAATGAAATTGAAGTGAATCATGTAGAAGTTACGGTTAATACCTGGTATAGATTCTATTTCATCTGTGTACTCTATGTAAGAAATGTAATTACATAAAAGGGAGCTGGTTCATTATTAAGAAAAGACTTTTCCATCTGGGCCTGGGAATTATTTTACTAGGAAACAATAAAAATTTCCTACTAATGCATGTGTCAATTACTGCCATAATATCATAATAGAAATGGCAAATATTAAATGCTTATTTATTTTTTATCTTCTTTGATATAAAATGACTCAGACTGGAGATTTCATGAGATAAATAGAGTGGTGTTCTCAAATCGGATAGCAGATTGTCAATCGCTTCTGATAATGTAGTGTCATACTGAACCATATGAATTGTTATTTTTAATAGGTCATAAACAATGAAATATCATACTTCATATAGTTCTACTTTAAAATATGAGAAATTAATTTTACAAATCCCATATTAAAGTATTCCTAAACTACTTTTTAAGGGTTCTAGCATATTTCATATAGTATTGGATGACTTAAGTTGTACCTATTAATTATATTCACAACTCCCCTCTCTAACAAACCCAGAGAACCATCCTCATACATGAATAACTATTAGGTGGCAGTCAGGACACATGGAATAAGAATTGTTATTGCCTCAACATTCTTAGGGAAAACATTTAAATCAATAATATGGGTTTCCTCTTTGAAAACTATAAATTTCCAGAGTTTAAATATGAGAACAAAAAAGGAATCATAGTCTATCAATTGACATGAATGATGCAAAAAACTCCAGTTATAAACTGCACGTCTCAGATTAAAAAAAAAACCCTAAACAGTAATATAAACACTGATTTATGTCTCAGAAATGCTAACATCTTTCCTTCAACTGTTTGTTATTCTTGAAGTCATTCTCTCGCTGTTACCTTATCCAATCCATTATCTAGTTGATGATATTTTCTAATTATCTCAATCATCTTTCTATCTTCCATCACTAGTTGCTACATCAAGCCAAAGTTACTATGGTGTACAGCCTCCAAGGTGGTCCTCAGTGATCCCTGCCTGCCAGTGTTCACTCACTCGTATAATTCCTCTTGTCTGCCCCCCAATCCCTGCCTGACTGGGGGAGGAAGCTGTGACTTGCTTCTTAAGGACAGAATGTGGGGAAGCAACCTGTGTCAATCAACAGGTGAATGGATAAAGAAGATGTGATACACACACACACACACACAAAATGTACAATGGAATATTACTCAGCCATAAAAAAGAATGAAATGCCATCTGCAGCAACGTGAGTAGACCTAGAGATGATCATACTAAGTGAAGTAAGTCAGACACAGAAAGACAAGTATATGATATCACTTACATGTGGAATCTAAAAAAATGATGCAAATGAACTTATTTACAAAGCAGAAACAGACTCACAGACACAGAAAACAAACATGTTACCAAAGGGTAGAAAGGGGCAGCGAGGGATAAATTAGGAGTGTGGGATTAACATATACACACTACTATATATAAAATAGATAATCAACAAGGACCTACTGTAGAGCTCAGGGAACTATATTCAATATCTTGTACTTCAGTTTCTTCACTAGCAATGAGGAATTCTTCATTAGCAATGTAAATAATATTTTATGTTATATTTACATATGACCCATAAGGTTATATTGAAGATTAAATGAGTTTATGCTTGGAAAGCACTTAGTTTTATGCTTATTACCGAGTAAATATTCAAAAACATTTTTAAAAGTGTTCAAAAATATAATTCAGTACAATGCAAAGTACTCCCACTTAGTCCCATAGTGTTAGGAGACTTAGAGCACTGAGGAGGGGCCTTCCCTTCAATTCTGATAAAAGAGTTGGGGGTAGAATTTGAACTGCATGTGTTGTATTGAGACCCAAATTCTACCACTGAATAATCAGAGAAAGGCAGGGGCCAAACTGGAATCACTAAATGATTACTTCTGTGCATTTTATCTTCATGCACATTCATCTCAAGTGGAAAATCGCAGACCATGAACAGATTCTCCTTTGGAATAAAGATGGGAAAATACATCTAATCATGAAGGACTCTCTTTGATGGTCTTTGTATAGAGTGATTAATTCAAAATAGGCATAAGGGCTGGTAAAGGAAGAATGGAGTAAAGTGGTTCTCCTATATAAACATCTAAATTTATTGGTATAGGACCTAGGTATGAGTAGTACTTTAATGTTTACAAGGTGATTTTAAGGTGAAGTTAGTTTTCAAAAGTTTGCATGAGTCTAGTTAACCCCAAGGGACCTTTAGAACAGAAGATAAAGGTCTTTGAGATATATGAGAATTACAAATTCATTCAACACTAACTGGCTATCTTGATAGTTTGAATACAAACTATCAAGATAGCCAATCTTCCTTGGAAATAGACACCATCTTTTTTTGTTTTCATTGGTGACTATTATGGCTATCTTCATTTTATTCACTCACAGAAGCACAATTATAAAGTTATAAAGTCTCAGTCATAAGTGAACCCATCATTCCTTTACAGTTGACCACAATTCACCAAAACAGAATTAGGCAGACCAGAAGTTTCCTTTGATATAATATTCTTTATTAACCCGTATCTTAATTATGGATTGAGGATCCATAGTGCTTATACATCTGTTTACATTACCACAAAGAACTACCATAAAATTCTATAAGTTATTTTGATGCTCTCATAAAAATGCAGAATCCATTAATCACTCATGTTATTGTGCTGACAGTATCGAAATGAAACTAATAGTGCTGGCCTTTCCACTTTTACTTAAATTGTAAACATCCAAAGGCAACCTACTGTGCCTGTTTAATGTAGTCTGTATATAACAGCCATAGAAAATAATGGTTAATGAGTTTTTATTAACAATACACAAATCATGATAATTTGCTAGACATAAATTATATTATTCATGTCTCATTTAAGTAAATTAGAATAGCAAATATTCAAATATATATTTATATGCATATACTCTATCTTGTGAATCTATTGATTATAAAATGTTAATGTTCTCTAAAGTGTTAGAATAACCCTCAATAATAAAAAGAAAAACCTTTTAGTGGACACTTATGGATATTCAGAGATACTTATTTGTTTTGTCTCAATCACATGAAGTTGATTGATATGCTTTATTTTCATACAAAAAACGTGTCACTCTTATTTTATTTATTATTCACTCTCAGAACAGTTTAAATTTTAACAATGCCCTATTCTATCTGTGTCTATTTATCTATTTATCTATCATCTATCCATCCATCTATTCTACCTATCTATGCATTTGAAGGTAAGCCACAGATGTTATGAACTTTACATCTAAATATTTCAGCATGCATCTCCTAAAAATGACAGACTTCTATATAATACAGCATTATTGTAACACTATATAAAATTGTTATTAAATAATATCATGTAATTGTATAGTCCCTACTTGTTTTCCAATTTATCCATGATTTTTTTTTAACTAGGAACTAATCAACCTTTATACCTTGCATTTGTTTGTATGACTTCTTAAGTTTTTTATTTTTTTCCTGTAGAAGAGTATCACTGCCTTTTAGTATGTGTTTTGAAGAATAGAGCATATGTCACTTGTCTTCTAGAATATTTTACATCCATCTTTGCCTACTGTTTCTCATAATTAAATTTAAATTTACTTTTTTAGATAATATTACTATGCAGGTGATATTGTGCATCATATTAGGGGATACATGATATCAGTTTGTAATGACTTATGATTTTGCTTTATCTCTTTTTTTAAAACTTTAGTAACAATGTAATACTTTCAGGTGTACAGCAAAGTGATTCAGTTATACATGTATCTATTCTTCTTCAAATTATCTTCTCATTTAGGTTGTTACATAATATTAGGCAGAGTTCCCTGTGCTGTGCAGTAGGTCCTTGTTGGTTATCCATTTTAAATATAGCAGCACTGCAACTCAGAAGTCCACATGCCACAACTAAGTGCTGGCACAGCCAAAATAAATAAGTAAATAAATAAATAAATATTTAAGAAAATATAGCAGTGTGTACATGTCAATCCCAAACTCCCTGACTATCCCTTCTCCCCATTCTTACCCCAGTAAACGTAAGTTCCTTCTCTAAGTCTATATGAGTCTGTTTCTGTTTTGTAAGTTCATTTGTATCACTTCTTTTTAGATTCTGCTTATAAGCATTATCATATGATATTTCTCTTTCTCTATCTGACTTATTTCACTCTATGACAATCTCTAGGTCCACCCATGTTCCTGCAAATGGCATTATTTCACTGTTTTTAATGGCTGAGTAATATTCCATTGTATATCTGGTCCATTCGGACCATGTTATTCTCAGGATATATGCTCAGGAGTGGGATTGCTGGGTCATATGGTAGCTCTATTTTCAGTTTTATAAGGAACCTCCATACTGTTCTTCATAGTGTCTGTACCAATTTGCATTCCCATCAACAGTGTAGGAGGTTTCCCTTCTCTCCACACCCTCTCCAGCACTTATTATTTGTAGATTTTTTGATGATAGCCATTTTGACTGGTGTGAGGTGATATCTCACTGTAGTTTTGATGTGCATTTCTCTAATAATTAGAGATGTTGAACATCTTTTCATGTGCCTCTTGGCCATCTGTATGTCTTCTTTGGAGAAATGTCTATTTAGGTCTTCTGCCCATTTTTTGATTGGGTTGTTTATTTTGATGATATTAAGCTGCATGAGCTATTTGTAAATTTTGGTTGTTTTATCTCTTAATTTAAATGGTGACTGCAATAGCTCATCATTCAATAGGCATATTATTTTTATCTCTGAACCAAAAAAGTAATCTGTATTGTAATATTTGAGTATGAATACCCTGATGTTCAACAAACTTTCAGACCATCGATTAGATAGATCTATCTAATCTGTGATAGATTAAATCATGGGACAAGTATTCATTGCTTCTTTCGGGGTCTGTACTTGGTCATGTGGCTTACTTTGGCCACAGAGATGTCAATGGAGGTGACGAAATCACTCTCCAATATCCTTGCTCAGTTGGGCTTATTCTTTTGCACTCTTGCCTTTCACCATGAGAAGAATGTGACTGGAATCGTCCCTGGTCCAGGTGAAAGAGAAACACATGAGATTGATCTGAACGCAATATGCAGCCTGGAGTAACTACAGGAAGAAGAAATAAATGTTCTTTGTACCTACTACAACATAAGACTGTATAGGAATGGAATATAGCATACATTGATGATTTTTACTTGACTTAGTAACTTTGGGTCTTGAAAAATAATGATTCTCTAATTTTTTTTCCATCAATATTTATTAACTTGCCTTAAATAAATTTATCTCTCTCTTTCTCTCTCCTTGTTCTTTTTTTAAATGAGTCATTAGGGATACAATATTTTTATTCAATAGGTTATAATTTATTTAGAGCATTATTCTTTTTAAAATTTAAATTATATCAAACTGTACAAGGGAATACCCTTAACACTATTATGTTCTTTGGACATGACCCTGTTGTCTCTGGGCACTTCTTTGCTTTCTGTAATAAGAGCATATTCAATGCTGCCCAGATGTGGGATCACCCATTTCTCAAGGATCTCTTATCCAAGTTAGTGGGGAATGGTACTGAAAAATCAAGATATGGGCTCTATGTTATTTTCAGTCTTACTCTAAGTGATTGCTTCTAGTCCTATTGGAAAGCTAAGGAATATATATATATATATTCAATTCATGATTTCATATAAAGACCTCAAATGCAAATCCGACATTATGCATTTTTTATATCTAAGGCCAAACTTTTTCTAGAGAAATATACTTCAGTTATTTCCAACCAAAAAAAGAAAGAAAGAAGAACATTTAAGGAGCTGAATACATTATCAAGAGGCAGATGGATTTAAAAACAAACATTGGGAAAGAAGAAGCAGCTGCTTAAGACCAAAGAACAAATGACAAGTTATATCCACAGGCACCTGTTCTTTTGTTTTCTTTATTCCTAAACATGGCAGTTTTTTTCCCTCCCATTTGTCTCTTTCTTTGCTCATTATAACTCTCTCCCTACATTTTCGTCTTCTCTATCTTCTCTTTTTTTCCTTATAGTCTTCAGTTTAATTTTTTGTCTCTCATTTGTCATCTGTATCATGTGGAAATTAGAGAAAAGTGAGTGGTATTTTTATACTCTAGCTTGTTCTCTAAATTTATCTATTCAAGACACCAATCCCTTCTCTTAAAAAAAGAAGCATAAAAGGAATTTAATAATAAGCACAACATGGTTGTACTTTCTTCAAGTAATTTTTGCAAAACTTAGCATGTATAAAATCTTTGCTCCTTTTTTCTGCCAAAAGCAAAAAAAAAAAAAAAAAAAAGAAAAACACTTTATAGTTCTAAGATACATATTTTCCGAAAAGTCAGTATAGGAAAAGATTTGATGAGAGAACCAAGATGTGTTACCTCTTTACTAAAATACAGATATAAAATCCTAGCTTCCTCAATTGAAATTCGCTATCGTGCACAGCACACATTTTAAACCAGAAGTTAGATCCATTAAAAGATAATGAAAATGCTTTACTGTTATAATGATCATTTTGCATTTTATAGTGTTTCCAGTAAGAAATCAGAGTAGTGTAAAGACTTCCAGAGATTACCTAGCAAAGCTCTTTGCCTTTTGATATACTACAACAAAAAAATGTAAAACTTTCATACTCTCCGGACATTGTTTAATTCAGAATTATTTATTTAATTCAGGAAGTGTAGGTAACTGTTACCAAATACCGCTTATAATATATATATATATATAATATTTTCCCCATATTTTCTTCCTTTACTCCAGTGATATGCCATTATACTTCTTGTTATTTCCATAATGACATGTAATTACAGTCTCACCTCAGAGCACGTGACTAGTTCACCCTGATAATACTTTGTAGCAAATATAGGTTTGGATTTCTCCCTTTCAGTTCTTTGGAATTGATCTTCAACTTGGTATTTTAGTGTTTAGATATATTCTTTACCTTGAAAAGGTATGGAAACTTTGAATTCTTGACGTTAAAATAATCTATTAATTAATATGCCTTTAAATGCATACATTTAAATTGAACATTTATATAACAATGGTGAATGAAATTGATTTACATAAAAATCTATAGAGACCTAAAAGTTGTTATGATTTTTGCACACCTCTTTCTCTTAGAATATAAGGTGTTTGCAAGTAGGGAATGAAACCCATCACAGTTGTAACCTTAGTGTTTACCGAAGATCATGGTATTTGTAAAACTTAAAAAACATTTGTTTAAAGAATAAATAGTGAAAGAAGCTAGAGGAATAAATGTATGGATTAAATGAGTTTTTAAAATTAATAATTGGGGGATTTCAGAATTGTTTCCAATGTGGAAGCATCTTTAAATCTTAGTTCCTAGAATGAGATGACTGCATGGAGAGTGGAAGCCAGATTTTTCACCTCAAAAGCTTTCTGAAAAGTAAGCATGAGGTGATGGAGACACAGAACACAGGAAGAAGGGTGGCTGCAGGTACCGTGCATTCACGGCTTCAGTCTGCCTTTAGCTGTTCCTGTTTAAATAACTGCTGAAGACAAGAGTCAGATTTAATTAACACTAGGAATCTGGGGAACTTAACCACAGATCAGTCAATCATCTGTCAAAAATCATAAGTTTTGACAGATGACTCCTAACTATGATATTTGAAAACTACAAGTTATGAAATTGGCTTTGATGCCCAAGGGAAGGAGGAACCTAAACCTGCAGTGATTCCAGGGAAGACACACATCCCACCCCTAGTTTTTCCTTATTAAATCTAATCCGTTAACTGTCATGTAGAGGAAACCTGATTTAAAAACAATCCCGATTCCTTTTTTATTACTTATATCTTTCTGTGTTATGGCTCACAGAGGTTTTGTTGTGGCAATGATTGTTTTTATTTGTGTTCACAAAAACTTCTTAATCCAAATGAATGTATCTCTTCTGGTGGGTTTTTGGAAACAGTAACAAAGCAGTGAGAAAGATATTTTGGGATGGTAGGGAAAGGAGAAAAACTTTCTAAATACAAGAGTAGGCTTATAATTCTTAAGGAACAGTTTAAATACTATATAAAATGAGAATTCAGTGAGTTTACCAAGCCTAATAGAGGAAGTCAGAGTTAGGAGGGTTATTCCTACTCAAGGGCTCCAACAGATTCTAATTGCAGGCTTATAGATCTCAGTGAAGGACTTCATACCGGAGCACACCATCAATTTTATGACCCCGGTGCAAGAGACTGGCAACGTTCAGCTGGGCTTTGAGAGATCAGTAAGGGTCAAACTACCAATCAAAATAAAATTTAGGGTTTTTCTAGTTCAACTTCATCATTTTACAGACTCAAAAAGTGAATCTCAGAGACGTAAAGAAACTTACTCTATTTCAGTTTGAAATTTTAAACTAAAGGTACAAAGAGGGTACTATAAATTTTGTTGAGACTACTTGACTGAATTAAAAACCACTAAAAGAGCAACTTAGGAAACTCATGAGAGTTGAAAGATGCTTCCAGTATCAGATAAGCTGTAGCGTTTCTTTGATTTCACAAAATTGGAACAGTAAATAGAATTTAGAGAAACTACAGAGGTTTGGTCTCATGAGGTAATTAGTAAGATTTCTCTATTTGCATAGCCTAGGAACCACAAAACATGGGGTTTAAAATAAGGAAATCACAGGTAGCCAAGCAGACAAAGGCAATCCCATTGTATTTCGGTTAACAGAATCACTGAAAACAGAAGATGGATCATTACAAAAGGTGATACAGAGCAAAACAACAACAAAAAATCCAGAATATGTGTAAATAAATTATAGTGACAGTCAATCCTTCTCAAAGGCATGCTAAATCTCAAAAAGAAGAAAATTCTATAGAATATAAAGCTTGAAAATTATTTATCAATTAAAAATTGACATATTATAACTTTCAGTGGAAGCTAGTTGGCTTTATTAAAATATGAGAAACACCCAGGAAGACAAACTCCTTCACTGCGTACACTTTTGAGATTAACAAAACCAGGACTATGATGAAAATATTGAAACTTTGTTTCCATATATACATCTGACATTTTATGACAAAGAGGTTATTTCTTAGACATTTTATTTTTTTCCCTTTTCTGGCAATTTATTTTAAATTAAATGATGTAAAATGCTAAGTCAGTTTAAAGTTGCAGCAGAACTAATTCAAATAATGAAATAACCCCTTACAGCAAGTCTTTGAATCATTAGAGGATTTTCAGATAATTTCTTGTGAATGCAAACAAGATAATCATACAAGTGCACATATCAAGTAGCCCTTTCTTCAAACACTAATGGTCATGCATATTCAACAGAATGCAAATAGACTTTTCTGATAGATTGGATCAGATTGAAAAGTGTCTGATAGGAAAGTATAATCATTTTGTGGAATGTGGCAATGACTTTCATGCTCCCAATGCCAAGGACGTATTCCACTTGAATCTCTGATTCTGCTAACCTTTAAACAGTTTCCACAACTTGAGAAATAAAATAGACATCTTGGAAAGGGCAGTCTTTGCCAGCACAATAAAGGCTTGGAAGAAATAAACAGGCCTCGTGTCTCATGATGTTTCTCAGGAGACCCAGACCAACAAAGCCTAAGGTTGCAACTGACTTCTCAAAAAGACAAACCAGCACATGAAAATCTTCCTCCCTCTGAAAAAACTGGGGAGAGAATAGAAAAGGTCAGCTGACTGTATACTAAATAATCAATATATTCTGGAAATATAATACTGCAAGTAGCTTGAAGTATTTAATGTTTCAAGGAGAAAAATATCCTAGTACCTTTCAACCAAGATACTGTTAAAAATATTACAACAGGTTTTACATTTATTGAACATAGACTGATGATGCTCCAAATACAAGTTAAAGCACAGCCAGAGGATCAAAACTTAAAAAAATATGGCTAACTATATATTGACTTTTATACATGTACTCTAATAACTTAAAAACGAATGCTACCTTAAAAACGAATGCTACCTAATATTAAATGCATTAGATAGTGATGTCAGTCTAATGTCAAAAGGTTACAAACTGCATGATTTCATTCATATGTCACTCTGGAAAAGGTGAAAGTATACGGACAGAAATCAGATCAGCAGGGAAGGTTTGACTGTGGAGGAAAAGCATTAGGGAGTATTACTGGTTGATTGATGGATCTGTCTAGTATCTTGATTTTGGTAGTAATTACAAAATGCTAAACAGGTCTTAAAACTCATAGATCTGTGGGTTTTCTATTCTGTTCCATTGATCTATATTTCTGTTTTTGTGCCAGTACAATACTGTTTTGATTACTGTAGCTTTGTAGTATAGTCTGAAGTCAGGGAGTCTGATTCCTCCAGCTTTGTTTTTCTTTCTCAAGATTGCTTTAGCTATTCAGTGTTTCGTGTTTCCATACAAATTGGAAATTTTTTTGTTCTAGTTCTGTGAAAAACGCCATTGGTAATTTGATAGGAATTGCACTGAATGTGTAGATTGCATTGGGTAGTATAGTAATTTTCACAATATTGATTCTTCCAGTCAAAGAACATGGTATATCTCTCCAGCTGTTTGTGTCATCTTTGATTTCTTTCATCAGTATCTTACAGTTTTCTGCATACAGGTTTTTGCCTCCTTAGGTAGGTTTATTCCTAGGTATTTTATTTTCTTTGTTGCAGTGGTAAATGGGATTGTTTCCTTAACACCTATGTTCACCTAATCTATGATAAAGGAGGTAAGAATATACAAAGGAGAAAACACAGCCTCTTCAGTAAGTGGTGCTGGGAAAACTGGACAGCTACATGTCAAAGAACGAAATTAGAACACTCCCTAACACCATATACAAAAATAAATCCAAAATGGATTAAGGACCTAAATGTAAGGCCAGAAACTATAAAACTCTTAGAGGAAAACATAGGCAGAACACCCTTTGATGTAAATTGCAGCAAGATCTATTTTGACCTACCTCCTAGAGTAATGAGAATAAAACCAAAAATAAACAAATGGGACCTACTTAAATTTAAAAGCTTTTGCAGAGCAAAGGAAACCATAAACAAGATGAAAAGACAGCCCCCAGAATGGGAGAAAATATTTCCAAATGAAGGAACAGACAAAGGATTAATCTCCAAAATATAGAAACAACTCATGCAGCTCAATATCAAAAAAACAAATAACCCAATCCAAAAATGGGCAGAAGACCTAAATAGACATTTCTCCAAAGAAGACATACAGGTGGCCAAGAGGCTCATGAAAAGATGTTCAACATCACTAATTATTAGAGAAATGCAAATCAAAACTACGATGAAGTATCACCTCACACCGGTCAGAATAGCCATCATCAAAAATTCTACAAAAAATAAATGCTGGAAAGGGTGTGGAGAAAAGGTAACCCTCCTGCACTGTGGGTGGGAATGTAAATTGATAGAGCCACTATGGAGAACAGTATTGAGGTTCCTTAGAATATGTTGGATTTGGGGCAAGAAAGATATATTGGATTATATACAAAATTGCCTTCTTTATCAAAACACTCTTAAAAGTACTTAATTTTGTTTATTTTATTTATTTATTTATTTTTCGGTACGCGGGCCTCTCACTGCTGTGGCCTCTCCCGTTGCGGAGCACAGGCTCCGTACGCGCAGGCTCAGCGGCCATGGCTCACGGGCCCAGCCGCTCCGCGGCATGTGGGATCTTCCCGGACCGGGGCACGAACCCGTGTCCCCTGCATCGGCAGGCGGACTCTCAACCACTGCACCACCAGGGAAGCCCAATTTTGTTTATTTTTTTTAGGTTCTTTTGATGCATTTTCAAAGAAAATGATATTGTAAAATCATGATCAATAAAGTTACTTAAATTTTAAACACTTTTAAATATGAATAAATTATTAACACGACCTTGTTATGAAATATGTATAATAAAAATGTGTTAATATAGTAAATAAAAGGTAATAAAATATACCAATACTTATTCTTTTGTAATTTTAACATTAATTCACGTACATATAAATTATATTATTATTATGTAAATTTCTTTCTTTTCCAACTCATTAAGAAATATAGGGAGAAATACAAATAGATATGAAAATTCATAGGATGATATGATAGGTACTACACTGAAAGGCTATTTAGTTTTTAGCTTAAAGTATAATCTTATTCTTTTCCTGAGTAAACATTTTAAACTTAATGCCCTATGAATCATCATAACCTTAGTCGAAAATGAATTGAATAACACACTCACTCCTGAACATTTTCCAGTGAATGAAATATGTGAGACACGACACACAAAGTTTTAAAATTGAATCATAGCTAACAAATAATTATTCTCTCTAGCTAGGTGTTAGATGTACATGCCCAAACTTGCTGTCTTCACTCATCTGGAGATCAGAATATAGCAGCTACTAGCAGGATGTTAGCAATGGAATCCCAGAAGTGAGTGAATAGCAATAGACTTTGTAAAAAAAAAAAAAAAATTCTCTAGATGTGGCTCAAGTTGCCAACACTGATTTCCCAACAAAATTTATTACACTGTTACTGATTTGGAAATACCACCAAGGCACAAAAATAAAAGGGCTATTAATATATTCAAATTGGAAATACCATGTTTTGATTTCATATAATTTTATCTTAATGTAAATTAATTCACATAATGTATTGTTTTCTCTCATATCTACTGAATAACCAATGCCAATTCATAACGTGCATCTAATTTTGTACCCAGGATACTTGAGCTTTGGGAAAGCAGAAAAACTGAGCTCCTGGAGAACTAGCAGTATCCAAGTTGTGAACCTATTTTGGTGGTTCCATCATGAACCATCCTCAACTCTGCATGTTCTTTCTCTTACTTAGTTCAATATTTCTGTCGGAAGATAATTATTTGTAGAAACTTTTTTCATGTATTCTATCAAATATTTTAAGATAGAAGTACAAGTCAAGCTCCTGCATTATTAACTCATTAAAAATATTTATCAAAGATCTACTACATACTAATATTCTATAGATAGGGCATACAGAAGCGACCCAAAAAGATGGAAATCCTGTCCTCACGTAACTCACATTTTAGTGAAGGAAGCAGACATGAACAGGATAAACAAATAAAAGATATAGTTTGCTAAAAGTTTATAAGGCCACAACAAAAGAGAAAGCAGGGTTAGAGGAGAGGAAGTACTAGAATGGGAAGTTTCAGTTTTTAATAGAAGGGTCAGAGTAGACCTCATGGAGAAGTTGGCCTTTAAGCATGGACAGACATCAATGATATAAAAGAATAAACCATGTGGACAAGTAAGGAAGTAAGGAAGAGTGTTTCAGAAAGAGGCCGAATGGAGTGCAAAGACCCCAGGAAGAGACTGTCTGATATGTTTTTGCTCAAGAAGCAGCAAGGGGGGTGAGGCAGGAGCAACATGAGTGAAAAGAAAGTGATACTGGCTGAGGTCAGAGATGTAGAGGCAGGAACACATTTCACAGGGCCATGTGAGTAATTTTAGGTCTTTGGCCTTTAGGCTTGGTAGAGAGCCATAAGAGTGGTTTGAGCAGAGTGACTCTATAGGAATCCTTCTGGCTGCTGGACTGAGAAGAGTTTGAAGGGAAGAAAATGCAGGCAGGTAGTGAGTAATTGGGATAAACTTCTAAGCAGAGATACAAAAGCAGTAGAAACAGAGGTGTGGGGCATCTTAGAGCTTTGATATGGAGAGAGTGACCTAGTGAAAGAGAGGATTCAAAGTTGATGCAAGATTTGACTGAGCACATGGAAGGAAGGAGAAGCAAATTGAGAAGATGAAGAGACCAAGAGAAGGAAGAAGTATTCTGGGTTGGATAGGATAAGTTTGAGATGTCTTAGGTATTCATGTATAGATATGTTTCAATATGTCTCACAGTGTGTGTGTGTGTGTGTGTGTGTGTGTGTGTGTGTGTTTTGTTTTCGTTTTCTAGAAATAAGGAATTATGATGCCTTATGTGATATCAGGTGGTGTCTCCATGGCTTGAATGTCAAATGTAAACCAAGATTTCAAAAAAATTGTCAATAATTATTTTTTCAATAATTCAGTGATGTGGTTGATGTAAAACTTGAAAAAAAAGTCATGACACTCTTATATAAATGAACTCATTTCCAAAGGTTCTTGGTAGATTATGCTTCAAAAAAAAGAAAATTGAATGGTTTATGAGTTAACTTTATTACTGAATATAACAATATCAACTAAAAAGGAACAAGAAAAATTATGTAAGTTGCATATGAGGCATTTGATAAATTGTGTGATTTCTTTGAAAAATTATAATATAATTTATAACTGGGAAACAGTGTCCTTTTCAAAAGTATGAAATGAATTTTACCTTTGCATATGTTTTAATCATAATGAAAATTACTCAAAAGTAAATGGAAAAACAGTATACTTTTTTTTTTTTTGCTCTTGGTGTATACAGAAATCAAAGACTTTAAAGCCGTGTGATTATAGGACTTTCTCACACCTTATTACAGGCTCACAAAAGAAGAACTCTTTTCAAGGAATCTGGCTTTTGAATTAAGAATATTCTACCAAGTGACCCAGCAATCCCACTACTGGGCATATACCCAGAGAAAACCATAATTCAAAAAGACACATGCACCCCAAGGTTCACTGCAGCACTATTTAAGATAGCCAGGATATGGAAGTAACCTAAATGTCCATCAACAGAGGAATGGATAAAGAAGACATGGTAAATATATACAATGGAATATTACTCGGCCATAAACAGGAATGAAATTGGGTCAATTGTAGAGACACAGATGGACCTAGCAACTGTCATACAGAGTGAAGTAAGTCAGAAAGAGAAAAACAAATATTGTATATTAACGCATATATGTGGAATCTGAAAAACTGGTATAGACGATCTTATTTACAAAGCAGAAATAGAGACACAGATGTAGAGAACAAACATATGGATACAAAAGGGGAACGAGGGGGTGGGATGAATTAGGAGATTGGGATTGACATATATACACTACTGATACTATGTATAAAAGAGACAACTAATGAGAACCTGCTGTATAGCACAGGGAACTCTACTCAGTGCTCTGTGGTGACCTAAATGAGAAGGAAATCCAAAAAAGAGGGGATATATGTATACATACAGCTGATTCACTTTGCCGTACAGTATAGACTAACACAATAGTGTAAAGCAACTATACTCCAATAAAAATTAAAAAAAAAAGAAACTAGAGAAATAAACCAGAAAAAAAAAAGGTATGCTTACACTATACAGTAATGTATTAAATTTGCAATAGGAGAACTTCCCAGGTGATCCAGTGGTTAAGAATCCGCCTTCCAATGCAGGGGGTGAGGGTTCAATCCTTGGTTGGGGAACTAAGATCCCACAGGTCGTGGAGCAACTGAGCCTGCAAACTGCAACTACTGAGCCTGAGCCCTCTGGAGCCCGTGCACCACAACTAGAGAGACTGTGTGCTGCAGCTACTGAGCCCACATGCTCTGGAGCCCATGCACCACAACTAGAGAGAAGCCCACATGCCACAACTAGAGAAGCCTACATGCTGCAACGAAAGATCCTGCATGCTGCAACAAAGATCCTGTGTGCCACAACTAAGACTCAATGAAGACAAATAAATAAATATTAAAAAAAAAAGAATACCTTAGTGGAATGCCTTTTTGTGGCAAGGGGGGGAGGAGTAGTGAATAAAACTAACACTAAATTTATTTTCACCTGATTTTTGGTTTCTGTGAACATGTATGTGTGTGTGTGTGCATGGTATGCACATGCCTATGTGTAAGACAGTTGTTTTACTTGGAATATATAATTGATTCAAATATTAACAATTTGTGTAATAAGATTACAGGTTATTAAACGTGGCCAAGATGGTGGAGTAGGAAGACCCTGAGTTCCCCTCTCCCATGGGCACACCAAAATTACAACAATTTACAGAGCAACTGTCTACGAAAATGACATGAAGGCCAGCAGAAAACACTTTCCACAACCAAAGGTATAAAGAAGGAATGACAAAGAGATGGGTGGGAGTGTCAGAGACTACATATAGACCACCCACAGGTAGACAGCCCACAAACAGACAGGAGGATAATCACAACTGCAGAGATTCTCCTCAAGGAGAAAGGGGTCCGAGCCCCACATCAGGCTCCACGGCTTAGGGAACCTGCAATCAGGAAGCATATCTGGCTTTGAAGACCAGTGTTGCTTGTGCATGGGAGCTGGGGGGCTGTAGGAAACAGAGATATTGCTCTTAAAGGGTGCACTAAAAATCTCATATGCTCCAAGTCAGACTGCAGAGGCTGTAATTTGAAAGGAACCTGGGTCAGACACACTGGTTGATCTTAGAGAGCTTCCCAGAGAAGCAGGAGACAATTGGTATGCTTCCTGAGGGCACAGACTCTGGAGGCAGCCGTTTTATGGAGCTCCTTCTTCCACGAGGACAGTGGTGCTGGCAAGCACCATTTTGGAGTCCTTCCTGTAGCCTATTAGTGTCTGGGGATCAGCGGCCCAACAGTGATCTATATCAGCCTAGGGACCTCAAGGACCCTGCTGCCAGCCATGCTAGGACCCAGCCATGCCCACCAGTGGCCAGCACCAGCTCTGGGACTCCCTACGCTACACAGCCGACCATGCCAGGACTAGGCCCCATCCACCAATGGGCTGGCAGCCACCAAAGACGGCAGGGCTGAAAGTCAACCAGACCAATATGCTCACCTTCCTCAGCCCCACCACAACAGAATGGCCCACACAGTCCAGTGAAGGGCACCCCTAGAGCATATAGCTCTCACGATCAGAGGGGAGAGTGTTGCTATGCCCCAAAGGACATATCCAAAACAAGGTTACTTCACTACGATTGATTGGGAAACATAACCAACCTATCTGATACATAGAAGCAAACATAATGAGTTAGGAAAAATAAGAAGAAAGAGGAATATTCTC
The DNA here is from genome assembly GCF_964374135.1 of Grampus griseus. NCBI lineage: Eukaryota > Metazoa > Chordata > Mammalia > Artiodactyla > Delphinidae > Grampus > Grampus griseus. The sequence continues at coordinate 4,567,311 of NC_138997.1, forward strand.
CAAATGAAGGAATAAGACAAGACTGCAGAAAAAATAAATAAACAAAGAAGAGATAAGCAACCTACCTGATAAAGAGTTCAAGCAAGTGACCATAAAGTTGCTTAACAAACTTGGCAGAAGAATGGATGAACACAGGAGAATTTTAATAAAGCTTTTAAAAATATAATGAAAAACCAAATAGAGCTGAAGAAGAGAGTAACATAAATTTAAAAAATACACTAGAAGAAATCAACAGTAGACAAGATGGTACAGAGGAATGGATCAGTAAACTGGAAGATAAATTAGTAGATATCACCCAAACTGAACAGAAGGAGAAAAAATAACTTTAAAAAATGAGGATAGCTTAAGAGACCTCTGTGATGACATCAAACAGGCTAACATTTGCATTATAGGGGTCCCAGAAGTAGAAGAGAAAAGAAGAAAACGGGAGAGAATTTATTTGAAAAAATAATAAATAAAAACTTCCTTAACCTGGGGAAGGAAACAGACATCAGTTTCAGGAAGCACAGAGAGTCCCAAAGAAGATGAACACAAAGAGGACCACAACAAGACACATTATAATTTAAATGTCAGAAATTATAAAGAAAGAGAGAATATTAAAAGTAGCAAGAGAAATTCAACTACATACTTAAAAGGGAACTCTCTGACTTTGCAGAAAATTTGCAGGCCACAAGGGATTTTAATAACATAGCCAAAATGATGAAAGAAAAAACCTTCAACCAGGAATACTGTATGTGGCAAGGCTATCATTCAGATTTGACAGAGAGATAAAGAGTTTTACAGACAAGCAGAAGCTAAGAGTTCAGTGCCACTCAACTGGACTTACAAGAAATGTTAATGGGACCTTCCTAAGTGGAATAAAAAGACCACAATTTTAATGCTCCAATCAAAGTACACAGAGTGGCTGAAGGAATTAAAACAAAAACAAGCCTCATATTTATGCTGCCTACAGGAGACTCCCTTCAGCTCTAAAGACACACAGACTGAAAGTGATAGGATGGAAAATGATATTCTGTGCAAATGGCAATGAAAAGAAAGCTGGGGAAACAATATCTATATTAGACAAAACAGAATTTAAAACAAAGACTTTAATAAGGAAAAAAGATGGACATTACATAATGATAAAGGGACTAATCCAACAAGAGAATATAACGTAAGTATAAATGCACCCAAAATAGGAACACCTAATTACATAAAGCAAAACTTAACAATCATATAATGAGAAATTGACAGTAACAGAATAATAATAAGGGACTTTTAACACTCTACTTACATCAATGGACAGATCAACTAGACCAAAAATCAATAAGGAATAACTGGCCTTAAGCACACATTATACAAAATGTACTAAATAAATACATACAGGACATTATACCCCCCAACAGAAGAATACACATTCTTTTCAAGTGCACATGAAACACTGTCCAGGACAGATCACATCCTGGGCCACAATACACGTCTTGGTAAACTTAAAAAGACTGAAATCATATCAAGCATCTAATCTGACCACAATGGTATGAGACTAGAAATCAATTAAAGGAAAAAAAACTGCAGAAAAGGCAAACACAGAGAGGGTTAACCATATGCTAATAAACAACCAGTGGGTCAAGAAGAAATCAAAGGAAACATTTAAAAAATAACCAGAGACAAATGAAAATGGAAACATAATGATCCAAAATCTATGGGATGCAGCAAAAATAGTTCTAAGAGGGAAGTATATAGTGACACAAGCCTACCTCAGGAAACAACAAAAAAAATCTTAAGTAAAAAATCTAACCTTACAGCTAAAGGAACTATAAAAAGAACAAAGCCCAAAGGTAGTAGAAGGAAAAAGATAATAAATATCAGAGCAGAAATAAATGAAATAGAGAAAAAATAGTCTATCAATGAAACTAACAACTGTTACAAAAAAACAAAAACAAAATTTATAAGCCTTTAGCCAGACTTACCCAGAAAAAAAGACAGATGGCCCAAATCAATAAAATCAAATGAAAAGAAGTTAAACACACAGAAATCTAAAGGATTATAAGTGATTTCTGTGAACAATTATACACCAAAAAGTAGATAGCCTAGAAGAAACGGATAAATTCCTAGAAAAATACAATGAAGAATGAATCAAGAAGAAATAGAAAACATGTACAGATTACCAGTAATAAAGTGAAATCAATAATAAAAAATATCCCAACAAACAAAAGCCTAGGATCTGATGGCTTAATAAGTTAATACTACAAAATACTTAAAGAAAAGTTAACATCTGTCTTTCCCAAAGTATTCCAAAAAGTTCAAGAGGAGGGAACACTTCCAAACTCATTTTATGAGGCGAACATCATCATGATACTAAAAAAAGACAAAGACACCATAAAAAAAAAATAGGCCAACATCATTGATAAACATAGATGCAAAAATCCTCAACAAAATATCAGCAAACTTAATTCAATACTACATTAAAAGGGTCATACAACATGAGCAAGTATGAGTTATCACAGGGATGTAAATATTTGCAAATCAAAAAACATGATATACCATATTAGCAAATTTAAGAATAAAAATCGTATGATCATGTCAACAGTTGCAGAGAAAGCTTTTGACAAAATTCAACATACATTTATGATAAAAACTCTCAGCAAAGTGAGTATAGAGGAATTATACCTCAACTTAATAAAGGCCACATATGTCAAACCTACAGCTAATATCATACTCAATGATGAAAAGCTGATGGAATTTCCTCTAATATCAGAAACAAGACAAGGATGCCCACTCTCCTCACTTTTATTCAGCACAGGACTGGAAGTCTTAGCAACAGAAATCAGTCAAGGAAAAGAAATAAAGGGAACCCAATTTGAAAAGACAGATGTAAAACCATGTCTCTTTACAGATGACATGAAACTATGTATAGAAAATTCCTATGGCACCAGCAAAATACTATTAGAACTAATACATAAATTCACTAAAGTTGCAGGATACAACATTAATGTACAGAAATCTGTTCATTTCCATACACCAACAATGTTACCAAAAAGAAATTAAGAAAACAATTCCATTTACAATTGCATCAAAAAAGATAAATTACATAGGGATAAATCCAACCAAGGAGGTAAAACACTTGAATTCATAAAACTACTACCATATTGGTAAAATAAATTGAAGATGACACAAATAAATGGAAAGATATACTAAGCTCATAGATTGGAAGAATTAATATTGTTCAAATGATCTTAATCCCTAAGGCAATCTACACATTCAAAGCATGTCCTATCAAACTTCCAAAGGAAATTTTCACAAAACTAGAATGAAGAATTCTAAAATAGGTATGGGAACAAAAAAAGCCTGAGTAGCCAGAACAATATTGAGAAAGAAGACCAAAAACTTGAGGTGTCACGTTTTTCTAACTTCAGACTATACTACAGAGCTACAGTAGTCAAAACAGTATGATACTGGCACAAAAACAGACACATAGATCAATGGAACAGAATAGTGAGACCAGAAATGAACCACACTTAGACTGCAAACTAATTTATGACAAAGGAGGGAGGAATATACAATGAGGCAGTCTCTTTGATAAATTGTGTTGGAACACTGGACAGCTATATATAAAAGAATCAAACTGGACTATTTCCTCACACCATATACAACAGTAAATTCAAAATGGCTTAAACACTTAAATGTAAGACCTGAAATCATAAAACTCCTAGGAGAAAACATAGGCAGTACACTCTTTGACATCGGTCTTAGCAATATTATTTTGGATATGCCTCCTCAGGCAAGGAAAATAAAAGTAAAAATAAAAAATTGGGACCTGGGCTTCCCTGGTGGTGCAGTGGTTGAGAGTCCACCTGCCGATGCAGGTGACACGGGTTCGTGCCCCGGTCCGGGAAGATGCCACATGCCGCAGAGCGGCTAGGCCCGTGAGCCATGGCCGCTGAGCCTGCGCATCCAGAGCCTGTGCTCCGCAACGGGAGAGGCCACAACAGTGAGAGGCCCGCGTACCGCAAAAAAAAAGATTGGCAGAAGAACTGAATAGACAGTTTTCCAAAGAGGAAATGTGGATGGTCAACAGGGACATGAAAAGATGCACAACATCATTAATCATCAGGGAAATGCAAATCAAAACCACAATGAGATATCACCCCACACTTGGCAGAATGGCCATCATCAAAAAGAACACAAATAACAAATGTTGGCAAGGATGTGAAGAAAAAGGAACACGTGTACACTGTTACTGGGAATGTAAATTGGTGCAGCCACTGTGGAAAATAGTATGGAGGCTTCTCAAAAAACTAAACATAGAACTATGAACACATAGAACACATAGAACACACAGAACTATGAAACATAGAACACACAGCAATTCCACTCCTGGGTATATATCCAAAACAACCAAAAACACTAATTTGAAAAGATACACGCACCTCGATGTTCATTGCAGCATTATTTACAGTTGCCAAGATATGCAAGCACCCTAAATGTCCTCAACAGATGAATGGATAAAGAAGACTGATGTGTGTATGTATATATAGAGAGGGATAGATATACATATAGATGTATAAATCTCTCTCTCTCTCTCTCTCTCTCTCTATATATATATATATAAGAAGCCCCCACAAAACTGATCACAAAAATAACACTTAAAAAATACATGTCATCATTATTCTCACATGGATTCCAACCATGACCAATGACATGAAAAATCATCATTGTCATTCAACTATAAGAACATCAATGACCAACATCCGAAAAACTCACACACTGATAAAAATCATCAACAACACATTTATCGACCTCCCAACCCCATCAAACATCTCATCATGATAACTTTGGCTCTTTACTAGGCATCTGCCTGATCCTACAAATCCTAACAGGCCTAATACTAGCAATACACTACACACCAGACACAACTGCCTGCTCATCAGTAGTACACATCTGTCGAGATATCAACTACGGATGAATCGTTTGATACATGCATGCAAACGGAGCTTCCATGTTCTTTATCTGCCTTTACATTCACGTAGGATGTGGCCTACCTTATGGATCCTATGCCTTTCAAGAAACATGAAACATTGGAATTATTCTACTGCTTACAGTTATAGCTACTGCATTTATAGGCTATGCACTACCATGAGGAAAAATATCATTCTGCGGAGCAACAGTTATTACAAACCTCCTCTCATCAATCCCATACATCAGAACCACTCTTGTTGAATGGATCTGAGGTGGCTTTTCCATAGACAAAGCAACACTCACACGATTCTTCGCTTTTCACTTCATTTTCCCTTTCATCAATACAGCACTAGCAGCTGTCTACCTACTATTCCTCCACGAAACAGGATCCAACAACCCCACAGGAATCCCATCTGACACAGACAAAATTCCATTCCATCCCTATTACACAATCAAAGATATCCTAGGTGCCCTACTACTAATCCTAGCCTCACTAATACTAGTCTTATTTTCACCCAACTTGCTAGGTGATTCCTACAGCTACACCCCGGCAAACCCACTTAACACACCACCACACATCAAACCAGAGTGACCTTTTCTATTCACATATGCAATTCTAAGATCAATCCCCAACAAACTAGAAGGAGTCTTAGCCCTATTATTCTCAATACTGATTCTAGCATTCATCCCAATACTCCACACACCCAAAGAGCGAAGCATAATATTCCGACCTCTCAGCCAGTTCTTATTTTGAGGGCTAACGGCAGATCTATTAACACTAACATGGGTTGGAGGACAACCCGTAGAACACCCCTTCATCATCATCAGACAACTTGCATCTATTTTATACTTTCTTTTAATTTTAGTGCTAATGCCAGTAACTAGCATCATTGAAAACAATTTCCTGAAATGAAGAGTGTTTGTAGTATAACACATTTCCCTGGTCTTGTAAACCAGAAAAGGAGAACAACACACCTCCCTAAGACTCAAGGAAGAAGCCCTAAACTTCAATGCCAACACCCAAAGCTGAAATTCTACTTAAACTATCCCCTGAAATTATAAGACATTTACAAAATGATTAAGTACTATGTCAGTATTAAAACAGTCCATTTTGTCACATACTACTATGTACATTGTGCATATTTGCACCACCACATTAATGAGTACATACATCTTATACATACATATTACATTATATGTATAATCGTACATTACATGATTTACCCCATGCTTATAAGCATGTACATTATATTTATTAGCATTGCATAGTACACACAGGTTATTAATCATACACAGTGTATTAAGTCAAATCAATTCCAGTCAACATGCAGATCCAGTCCATTAGATCACAAGCTTAATCACCAGGCCTCGTGAAACCATCAACCCGCTTGGCAGGTGCCCCTCTTCTCTCTCCGGGCCCATAACTTTTGGGGGTTTCTACTGATGAACTTTATCAGTCATCTGGTTCTTACTTCAGGGCCATCGCACCTAAAATCGCCCACTCTTTCCCCTTAAATAAGACATCTCGATGACTTATCAGCCCATGCTCACACATAACTGCGATTTCATACATTTGGTATTTTTTAATTTTTAGGGAGGATGCTTGGACTCAGCTATGACCTTAAAGGGTCTTAACACAGTCAAGCAAATTGTAGCTGGACTTTAATTGAAGATTATTTAGCAGCATCAACAATCCATGGTGTGCAATTCAGTCAGTGGTCACAGGATATAACGATATTATACATGTACATATGTGCAATAGACATAGCATTCCACTCTCCCCCAACCCCATCTAAAACAATATACCCATCAAAACAAATCAGCCTCAGAACGCCCCCATCGTACCAATAATCTACTTAGATATGCACCACCCATACAGACAGACATCTCCCTAGATTCATCAGCCATTTTATCAAAAATTTAATACTAAACCTGACACAAGCCTCACAACACAGCCATACAAACACCACCTATGTATAACAAGTGGATATAGCTTAAACAACCTCTAAAGCAAGGCACTGAAAATGCCTAGATGAGCTTACTAGCCCCATAAACACACAGGTTTGGTCCCAGCCTTTCTGTTAGTTTTTAATAGAATTACACATGCAAGTATCTGCCCTCCAGTGAGAATGCCCTCTAAGTCACTAAGATTAAAAGGAGCAGGTATCAAGCACACTATACCAGTAGCTCACAACACCTTGCTCAACCACTCCCCCACGGGAGACAGCAGTGATGAGAATTAAGCCATAAACGAAAGTTCGACTAAACCATATGAATTAAGGTTGGTAAATTTTGTGCCAGCCACCACGGTCATACGAATGACCCAAATTAATAGAATTATGGCGTAAAGCGTGTTAAAGAATAATACAAAATAAAGTTAAATCTTGATTAAGCTGTAAAAAGCCAATAATTAAAGTAAAAATAGACTACGAAAGAGACTTTAACATACCCTGACTACATGATAGCTAAGACCCAAACTGGGATTAGATACCCCACTATGCTTAGCCGTAAACCCAAACAATCATAGGAAGCAGATTATCTGCCAGAGTACTACTAGCAACAGCTTAAAACTCAAAGGACTTGGTGCTTCACACCCCTCTAGAGGAGCCTGTTCTATAATTGATAAACCCAAATAAACCTCAGCAGCCCTTGCTAATTCAGTCTATATACCGCCATCTTCAGCAAACCCTAAAAAGGAGCAAAAGTAAGCAAAGTATACTTACATTGAAAGTAAAGTATGCACAGTGGAATACTACTCAGCCATTAAAAAGAACAAAACACTGAGGAAGGCGGAAGATGGCGGAAGAGTAAGACGCGGAGATCACCTTCCTCCCCACAGATACACCAGAAATACATCTACACGTGGAACAACTCCTACAGAACACCTACTGAAGGCTGGCAGAAGACCTCAGACCTCCCAAAAGCCTGTGGATGAAAAGCTTTTGGTGCTCCAGCCAGGAGGCAGGGCTCTGCCTCTGAGGTAGGACAGCCAACTTCAGGACACTGATCAACAAGAGACCTCCCAGCTCCACATAATATCAAACGGCGAAAATCTCCCAGAGACCTCCATCTTAACACCAGCACCCAGCTTCACTCAACGACCAGCAAGCCACAGTGCTGGAAAACCTATGCCAAACAACTAGCAAAACAGGAACACAACCCCACCCATTAGCAGAGAGGCTGCCTAAAATCATAATAAGGCCACAGACACCCCCAAACACACCACCAGACGTGAACCTGCCCACTAGAGAGACAAGATCCAGCCTCATCCACCACAACACAGGCACTAGCCCCCTCCACCAGGAAGCCTACACAACCCACTGAACCAACCTTAGCCACTAGAGACAGACATCAAAAACAGGAGGAACCACAAACCTGCAGCCTGCAAAAAGGAGACCCCAAACACAGTAAGATAAGCAAAATGAGAAGACAGAAAAACACACAGCAGATAAAGGAGCAAGATAAAAATGCACCAGACCTAACAAATGAAGAGGAAATAGGCAGTCTACCTGAAAGAGAATTCAGAATAATGATAGTAAGGTTGATCCGAAATCTTGGAGATAGAATGGACAATAGATTGGACAAAATGCAAGAATCAGTTAACAAGGACCTAGAAGAACTAAAGATGAAACAAGCAACGATGAACAACACAATAAATGAAATTAAAAGTACTCTAGATGGGATCAATAGCAGAATAACTGAGGCAGAAGAACGGATAAGTGACCTGGAAGATAAAATAGTGGAAATAACTACTGCAGAGCAGAATAAAGAAAAAAGAATGAAAAGAACTGAGGACAGTCTCAGAGACCTCTGGGACAACATTAAACGCACCAACATTCGAATTATAGGGGTTCCAGAAGAAGAAGAGAAAAAGAAAGGGACTGAGAAAATATTTGAAGAGATTATAGTTGAAAACTTCCCTAATATGGGAAAGGAAATAGTTAATCAAGTCCAGGAAGCACAGAGAGTCCCATACAAGATAAATACAAGGAGAAATACGCCAAGACACATATTAATCAAACTGTCAAAAATTAAATACAAAGAAAGCATATTAAAAGCAGCAAGGGAAAAACAACAAATAACACATAAGGGAATCCCCATAAGGTTAACAGCTGATCTCTCAGCAGAAACCCTACAAGCCAGAAGGGAGTGGCAGGACATACTGAAAGTGATGAAGGAGAAAAACATGCAGCCAAGACTACTCTACCCAGCAAGGATCTCATTCAGATTTGATGGAGAAATTAAAACCTTTACAGACAAGCAAAAGCTGAGAGAGTTCAGCACCACCAAACCAGCTTTACAACAAATGCTAAAGGATCTTCTCTAGGCAAGAAACACAAGAGAAGGAAAAGACCTATAATAACGAACCCAAAACAATTTAGAAAATGGGAATAGGAACATACATATCGATAATTACCTTAAATGTAAATGGACTAAATGCTCCCACCAAAAGACACAGATTAGCTGAATGGATACAAAAACAAGACCCTTATATATGCTGTCTACAAGAGACCCACTTCAGACCTAGAGACACATACAGACTGAAAGTAAGGGGATGGAAAAAGATATTCCATGCAAATGGAAGCCAAAAGAAAGCTGGAGTAGCAATTCTCATATCAGACAAAATAGACTTTAAAATAAGGACTATTAAAAGAGACAAAGAAGGACACTACATAATGATCAAGGGATCGATCCAAGAAGAAGATATAACAATTGTAAATATTTATGCACCCAACATAGGAGCACCTCAATACATAAGGCAAATACTAACAGCCATAAAAGGGGAAATCGACAGTAACACATTCATAGTAGGGGACTTAAACACCCCACTTTCACCCATGGACAGATCATCCAAAATGAAAATAAATAAGGAAACACAAGCTTTAAATGATACATTAAACAAGATGGACTTAATTGATATTTATAGGACACTCCATCCAAAAACAACAGAATACACATTTTTCTCAAGTGCTCATGGAACATTCTCCAGGATAGATCATATCTTAGGTCACAAATCAAGCCTTGGGAAATTTAAGAAAATTGAAATTGTATCAAGTATCTTTTCTGACCACAACGCCATGAGACTAGATATCAATTACAGGAAAAGACCTGTAAAAAATACAAACACATGGAGGCTAAACAATACACTACTTAATAATGAAGAGATCACTGAAGAAATCAAAGAGGAAATCAAAAAATACCTAGAAACAAATGACAATGGAGACACAACGACCCAAAACCTGTGGGATGCAGCAAAAGCAGTTCTAAGGGGGAAGTTTATAGCAATACAAGCCCACCTTAAGAAGCAGGAAACATCTCGAATAAACAACCTAACCTTGCACCTCAAGCAATTAGAGAAAAAGAACAAAAAAACCCCAAAGCTAGCAGAAGGAAAGAAATCATAAAAATCAGATCAGAAATAAATGAAAAAGAAATGAAGGAAACAATAGCAAAGATCAATAAAACTAAAAGCTGGTTCTTTGAGAAGATAAACAAAATAGATAAACCACTAGCCAGACTCATCAAGAAAAAAAGGGAGAAGACTCAAATCAATAGAATTAGAAATGAAAAAGGAGAGGTAACAACTGACACTGCAGAGATAAAAGAGATCATGAGAGATTACTACAAGCAACTCTATGCCAATAAAATGGACAATCTGGAAGAAATGGACAAATTCTTAGAAATGCACAACCTGCCAAGACTGAATCAGGAAGAAATAGAAAATATGAACAGACCAATCACAAGCACTGAAATTGAAACTGTGATTAAAAATCTTCCAACAAAGAAAAGCCCAGGACCAGATGGCTTCACAGGCGAATTCTATCAAACATTTAGAGAAGAGCTAACACCTATCCTTCTCAAACTCTTCCAAAATATAGCAGAGGGAGGACCACTCCCTAACTCCTTCTACGAGGCCACCATCACCTTGATACCAAAACCAGACAAGGATGTCACAAAGAAAGAAAACTACAGGCCAATATCACTGATGAACATAGATGCAAAAATCCTCAACAAAATACTAGCAAACAGAATCCAACAGCACATTAAAAGGATCATACACCATGATCAAGTGGGGTTTATTCCAGGAATGCAAGGATTCTTCAATATACGCAAATCTATCAATGTGATAAACCATATTAACAAATTGAAGGAGAAAAACCATATGATCATCTCAATAGATGCAGAGAAAGCTTTTGACAAAATTCAACACCCATTTATGATAAAAACCCTGCAGAAAGTAGGCATAGAGGGAACTTTCCTCAACATAATAAAGGCCATATATGACAAGCCCACAGCAAACATCATCCTCAATGGTGAAAAACTGAAAGCATTTCCACTAAGATCAGGAACAAGACAAGGTTGCCCACTCTCACCACTATTATTCAACATTGTTTTGGAAGTTTTAGCCACAGCAATCAGAGAAGAAAAGGAAATAAAAGGAATCCAAATTGGAAAAGAAGAAGTAAAGCTGTCACTGTTTGCAGATGACATGATCCTATACATAGAGAACCCTAAAGATGCTACCAGAAAACTACTAGAGCTAATCAATGAATTTGGTAAAGTGGCAGGATACAAAATTAATGCACAGAAATCTCTGGCATTCCTATATACTAATGATGAAAAATCTGAAAGTGAAATCAAGAAAACACTCCCATTTACCATTGCAACAAAAAGAATAAAATATCTAGGAATAAACCTACCTAAGGAGACAAAAGACCTGTATGCAGAAAATTATAAGACACTGATGAAAGAAATTAAAGATGATATAAATAGATGGAGAGATATACCATGTTCTTGGATTGGAAGAATCAACATTGTGAAAATGACTCTACTACCCAAAGCAATCTACAGATTCAATGCAATCCCTATCAAACTACCACTGGCATTTTTCACAGAACTAGAACAAAAACTTTCACAATTTGTATGGAAACACAAAAGACCCCGAATAGCCAAAGCAATCTTGAGAACGAAAGAAGGAACTGGAGGAATCAGGCTCCCTGACTTCAGACTATACTACAAAGCTACAGTCATCAAGACAGTATGGTACTGGCACAAAAACAGAAAGATAGATCAATGGAACAGGATAGAAAGCCCAGAGATAAACCCATGCACATATGGACACCTTATCTTTGATAAAGGTGGCAGTAATGTACAATGGAGAAAGGACACCCTCTTCAATAAGTGGTGCTGGGAAAACTGGACAGGTACATGTAAAAGTATGAGATTAGATCACTCCCTAACACCATACACAAAAATAAGCTCAAAATGGATTAAAGACCTAAATGTAAGGCCAGAAACTATCAAACTCTTAGAGGAAAACATAGGCAGAACACTCTATGACATAAATCAAAGCAAGATCCTTTCTGACCCACCTCCTAGAGTAATGGAAATAAAAACAAAAATAAACAAATGGGACCTAATGAAACTTCAAAGCTTTTGCACAGCAAAGGAAACCGTAAACAAGACCAAAAGACAACCCTCAGAATGGGAGAAAATATTTGCAAATGAAGCAACCGACAAAGGATTAATCTCCAAAATTTACAAGCAGCTCATGCAGCTCAATAACAAGAAAACAAACAACCCAATCCAAAAATGGGCAGAAGACCTAAATAGACATTTCTCCAAAGAAGATATACAGACTGCCAACAAACACATGAAAGAATGCTCAACATCACTAATCATTAGAGAAATGCAAATCAAAACTACAATGAGATATCATCTCACACCAGTCAGAATGGCCATCATCAAAAAATCTAGAAACAATAAATGCTGGAGAGGGTGTGGAGAAAAGGGAACACTCTTGCACTGCTGGTGGGAATGTGAATTGGTTCAGCCACTATGGAGAACAGTATGGAGGTTCCTTAAAAAACTACAAATAGAACTACCATATGACCCAGCAATCCCACTACTGGGCATATACCCTGAGAAAACCAAAATTCAAAAAGAGTCATGTACCAAAATGTTCATTGCAGCTCTATTTACAATAGCCCGGAGATGGAAACAACCTAAGTGCCCGTCATCGGATGAATGGATAAAGAAGATGTGGCACATATATACAATGGAATATTACTCAGCCATAAAAAGAAACGAAATTGAGCTATTTGTAATGAGGTGGATAGACCTAGAGTCTGTCATACAGAGTGAAGTAAGTCAGAAAGAAAAAGACAAATACCGTATGCTAACACATATATATGGAATTTAAGAAAAAAATGTCATGAAGAACCTAGGGGTAAAGCAGGAATGAAGATGCAGACCTCCTAGAGAACGGACTTGAGGTTATGGGGAGGGGGAAGGGTGAGCTGTGACAGGGCGAGGGAGAGTCATGGGCATATACACACTAACAAACGCAGTAAGGTAGATAGCTAGTGGGAAGCAGCCGCATGGCGCAGGGATATTGGCTCGGTGCTTTGTGACAGCCTGGAGGGGTGGGATGGGGAGGGTGGGAGGGAGGGAGACGCAACAGGGAAGACATATGGGAACATATGTTTATGTATGACTGATTCACTTTGTTATAAAGCAGAAACTAACACACCATTGTAAAGCAATTATACCCCAATAAAGATGTTAAAAAAAAAAAAAAAAAAAGAACAAAACACTGCCATTTCAGCAACATGGATGGACTTGGAGGGCATTATGCTAAGTGAAATGTCAGACAGGAAATTCAAATACTGTGTGATATCACTTACATGTGAAATCTAAAAAACACAACAAATTAGTGAATATAAGAAAAAAGCAGCCAACTCACAGATATAGGGAACAAACTGGTGTTCACCACGGTGGAGGGGAGGAGGGGCAATATAGGGGTGGGAGAGTAGGGAGTAAAAACCATTGGGTGTAAGATAGGCTCAAGGGTGTATTGTACAACAGGGAGAATATAGCCAATATTTTGTAATAACTGTAAATGGAAAGTAACCCTTAAAAATGTACAAGAATAAAAAAAGTTTAATGAAAATAAGTTAAATAAACAAATAAATAAATAATTATTTAGATAAGGTGGTGCATGATCTATGGCATTTTGAATGTTGATCCTGGCTTTACTCATAATTTGTGTTTTTTCTTAGGTCAAATATCTCCAATGTTTTCTGTGAATAACCCTATTTTTAAGTGCAGCATCCTGTAAGTGATAGGATTTTGTGACCTCTAGTCTGGTGTATAAGTTTATTACCACAATGTTATATAATTGGATGAAACTTCCAACAGGCTATATAATCCAAGATAGGCATTTAAAAAATCATTTACATGTAAAAAGTATTTTCAAATACTCTATTTCCTCTGGCCATGGAAAAAAATTAACAACATAGCAATGAGAGTAAAATATAAGTGATAGTTCGGATGCAAAGCAGATGTGAAGTATTTGAAAAAAATCTTTAGAGAGCAATGTAAGAAAATAAATGAGGCTACAGTTATACTGAAAATATTGTCAAGCTCTTGGTTTTCAAGTTTTCCTGCTTAGTCTCTGAAATAACCCAAGTTACATGAGTTATAACCCTTCATGGAACTGATAACCATAAGGGATGACACAGCCTGTGATGATTGTGTTACCATAAACTACCTTCATTAAAGGAATTAGACCTCCTATCTAGCGAATTATTCAGATGTTGGAGGAAGAAACTAACATGGGCTGAAAATATTGTTTAAATGACAAACGATGATGTTTTCAGAAATGCCTGGAATAATGTCAAAGATAGCAAAGAGGCCATATCCTTGAGATAATTATGGTGCTTAAGAAAATGAATGAATATAAAATGTGTTGAAAGAGAACTTCAAAGAGCATATGTGTTTTTAATACTGTTTACAAAAAACAGGTGACATATATTGGTCAAAATGAACTATGAGAATTCTATAAAAATATGTCCAATACTTAAGTTATCAATAACAAATTTTTATTACATTTCAGGTTTTTAGAACTGTTCAAGTTTTAACAAAGATTGCTTATAAAGACATCAATTTGTTTTACTTCCACATTGAAAGAAATATGAAGTTAACTATTTAAGATAAAGACCACATGCTGTAATAAAGAATACATTATCTGACTATGCAGATAAATGCTATGCCACGTGGACCAAAGTTATAAAATATTTGTTCTATTTAAAGTAATGACAGAAAATAAACAACAAACAGTCCCCTGAAAGTAAAGTTAAATGTTGAAAATGGAATATTAACTTTAATCTGGTAACATAAATTAATATTGATGAGAAAACAAAATTGCTTGGAAATTATCTCCTTTTTTGTATAGTAAATATCTTTCTAATTAACTATGTATAGTAAACACTTCATGGTGTCACTTAGGTATTTGTACTCATCAGCAAATAGATTGCCTAAAAAAAGTCTAATAAGAGAATAACCCTCTTTTGGGAAAATGACAATGCGTTATGCATGCACAAATGATCATTTGGATATGACGTTTTAATGTGGCTGAATTACCACCATGAGAGCAAACAAATCTCACTTATGCCTCAATTATATCTTAATTTTAGAAATGAAAATTTCAAGTATAATCCATAAGTCTTAAAAATTTGATAGCCTACATAAAATAATGATATAAAAATCACATTCCTTGTAATTCTTCCTTAGACAATTCATATGAAAACCAACAAAGTCATCGCGAAGTCTAGTCAAAAGTCAAAAAAGTTTTCTGAGGTCAAATTCAGCTCTGATTTCACAGGTAAAACACAAGTAGATTTTTAAACACAAGTAATCCGTTTTTGCTGGATTCTTCAGGCACTATAAGGTCAGCCTGCACTAACTGATTGAAGACTGAAATTGATTCTGATGAGCTGATCTGAGATACTGTATTTGAAGTGCTTTTGCTTAGGGGCTATCAGGAGAACAGATGTCAAGAGGTTTGACTTCTAGCAGCATTAGCCAGTATCTCTGTGCTTACACTTCTGCCTGCCAGGCACAAAGACTCAAGTATCCATAGGGTGAATAATTCATGCTTTAAAATTGAAGGTTGAATATTTTCTTTTTTTAATGTACCACTTACAGACTTAAAAGAACAGAAAAGGCTATATTTCTTACACACTTTTTAAAAATTTAAACTTCTGAGAAATAAAATAGTAAAGTTAAAGTAGTATTTTTGGATGATTGGGCAAAATCACCTCTGTACAATGACCTTTATAATCTAATAGGAGATTGAGAAATTGTGCTACTAAAATAAATGCTATTATTTTTTAGAGGTCATAATTATAATCTATCTTACAGGGGTTGTGGAAGTAGATGTAAAATAGGAATTGCAGGAATATCAGTCCTTGGTACAAAATAAGGAAACAAGAAAATAAAGGGAGAGAGAGAGAGAATATGCCTGGGAATGTCTGGCAAGGTATTAAAACTGTAAGTGTTGGAAACAGAATATTAAAAGTACCATATAATTATATATAAGCAATGAAATTTCATATCCTATGAATTTAGATTTGTTAGAAACTATAAGTGGATCAGCAAACACAATTTTAAATTTGAATTCCAAAAAATATCCAAACAATAACAAGAAGTCCTGAGATTTTGTGATTTTGATTTAGTTTCATAATAACAAACAAATAAGAATTATCAGTTACCAATTATAATCTACCTGCCATGGGCCAGGAACTGAATACAGTACCTACCCCCTTCCATGGGGAATTTGTTCCGAGACCCCCAGGGATGCCTTAAACTGCACAAAGTACCGAATCCTTCACATACTATGTCTTTTCCCATACTAACTGGTGTGGAATGTGTATAGGGTGCATATGCTGGTCAAAGGGATGATTCATGACCCCAGAGGGACAGAACTGGTGGGTGTGAGATTTCATCACACTACTGAAAATTGCATGAAATTTAAAACTTATGAATTGTTTGTTTCTGGAAGTTTCTATTTAATATTTTCAGACCCTGGCTGACCCTGGAATGCAAAACCTCAGATAAGGGGGGAGAGGCTGCTCTACTGTATTTATATCTTTATCTCATTCAGATTGTTAAAAGACGGAAACTCCTCAGCAAATTCTTCAGTGTACTGTATACAGTGCAAGATGGAAAACCAGATAAGATAGTGAAAATGTTGTATTCCCTTCAGGGAGAAAAAGTCAGTATTTTATAAGTGCGTGTGTCTGCTCATCACATTCATTTTTATGATATGCTTATAATGCAGTTGGTATCACTCTCTCTTGTATAGGTGAAGAACATCATATATGTGGAGTGACAGTGAGGTGATATTTAGCAGCTAGTAAGGACTGTGAAAAGAAGGCATCATTGAATAGAAGTTAAGAGTCACACGGTCATGAGTTCAAATCACAACTAAGTCACTTGCTGGCCATTAGATCTTAGACACATTGCATTGTTTCTGTGAGTTTTAGTTTTCCTCGTTGTATATGAAGGGTCTGGTAGTAAATACATTTATATGTTGTGAGCTGTTAATTGGATAATGTACACAAGGCTCCTTCTGACAAGGATATATGCCTGTGTGTGTACCTTGTACTGTGTTGTACACACATGCGTATGCACATGCATAACATTCAAATAGTGTGAGTGCACGTGTTTATTACTTCAAGAAATGATAGTGTTCTTACTGTTAGCACCAGGATTCAAGCCCAGGGTTATTTTTACACCAAAACCCACATTCTCTCTGCATTAGTGCCAAAACCACAAACTTCTCATTCTCTTGTTTCTTTAATGCAGATTAAGAAAAATGATTTATTCTCCTTTACTTTATTTTTATTTAAAATTCTATACCTGATTGGAGGTCTTGTTTCAGACACTGTGGCTAGGTAAAGAGAGACTGCCTATCCATTAGGGCAGCGTTTTTAGATTACAAGGGCAATCATAATATTATAAGTTTGCAAGACAGAGTTGAAATTGCCTACTGTTTTCTTTAAAATTTATTATTTTGTTTGATCAAGTTAGAAATTTAGCATTTCATATAGGAATATTGTACCTAAACTGATGATATGCAAATTTTTTACATTTGGACCAATACTGCTATAAACTCAAAGAGATTGATATTTTATGATTTTATGTGCAGCTTTTATAACATATATCTGCTTCATTGCACAGCTTTAACTAGCACACTAACACAGAACTACTGTTTCAAAATAATTTCAGAGGAAAAGATCTACTTTAAAATCAGCAAAATTATTTCCCCCAATCCAGCCTGCCATCCCACAGTTAACTCGTGCTCCTATATCAGGTATCAGATTAGTGGTTGCTTTGTCTAGTAAACCCTCCATGAATCCAACCACAGCACAGAGCTCCATAAGGCAGAGACTGCAGCTAGGTGTGTCCATTTCATGTTGTCTTGTCCTGTCAATTATCCAGTTACAGTTGTTATTTTCAGTTTGTTAACTATGAGATTATACCTACTTTGTTGATGATCCTATTGACTAAACAAATGGCTACAAATGCAAAAATCCAATGTATTGTGGTTTGCTTCAGGATATGGTAGTCACCAGATTCTAGTTCTATACACATAAGGAGACTTAATAGAATCAGATAAAACACTGGCAATCTACCACACAGACCCAAATATACTTATTTTATGTGAAGTCTTTCCTTATTACATAAGAGAGTTTTCTTCTATCTTACTGCAGTATTTTGCTACATTGGTAATCAAATACCACATTATTATTACAGTTATTTGTTTCATGTCTAACGCTGCTTTTCTTCTGTAGACCTTGGGTTATTAAAGGTTATTAGCAGGGGCCAACCATCATCTTGTTTTATCTATCACAATATCTGGCAAGGAGTAATATAATGCTACATTTACATTTACTGTGGGCCAGATGTTGGTCAGTCTATGTGCTTTAGTGATTTCATTTTCCATCAACACTATAAGGTAGGAACTGCCATGTCTACTTCGGAGATGCGAAACTAAGGCATGGTGACCAAAGACATTCAGAATTTACATTCAGATGATTGGCTTTGAAATTTGAACTCTAAATTGTTATAGTATGTTATCTTAGCAGATTCGGTACTAAATAAATTAATGCTTAGAGAAGACAGGAAGGAAAAGAAAGGAAAAAAAGAAAAGAAAAAAAGAAAAAAGATAGCAAGTCAATCAGGAAGAAAAGAAGGTAGGGAGGAAAGAATAGTATTTAACTTACAATGAATTAAATGATGAAGACAGAATGAATGGTATGCTATGATCCATAAGAATGACCTATTTAATATATATACATATATAACATAAATGTAACATGCAGAAATTAATAAAATATTATTTCATTAAATGATATATATGCAAATTATAATGTTCTATTCATTTAACACTTTATATGAATAACGTTCCTTTTCACATATTGCTTCATTTTTTACTACCTTACTGTTTAGGCTAGGGCATCTTATTTCATATTCTCCTGCCCTTTCAGAATGAATTACACCACTGGATTTCCAGGTTGCAGGCAGCATGTCATGGGACTTTACAGCCTCCATAATTGTGTGAGCCAGTCTCTCATAATAAAGTTAGCTCTTCCTCTCTTTGTCATATCTATATATCTATATCTCTCTCTCTATCTCTGTATCTACTGTTTCTCTGGAGAACCCTAATACAAATTTTGGAAACAAGAGTGTTTCTAAAGAAATATTGACAGAATTTAACGATGAGAGAACGAATTTTCTGAATTGGTTCTCGGGTTTCTGGAACAGCCTCCTCAGTCTTATTAGATTTAAAGACACTGAGGACTATACTTCCATTAATAAACAGGACACTGATTGTCCATGATATGAACTGTTTATAGAGATATGCAAAAAATATGCTTATTTTACACTATGCTTCTAATTACTTATAAGAAACAAGGAGCTAAGCGACTGTATATGATTCTTTTGAACACTTTTGGAAAACTGATGAATATAATGATTGGTTGCTCTTAATGTCACTGGATAAAGTGGTGAAAGGATGAGTTCAGGGTTTAGAATTCCCAGATCAAGCAGCACATAAATAACCCAAGAGCTGCTATGAGTGCACCACTGAAGGAAACCCTTGTCTCCTGTAGCTGCAGGGTTAAAATTGTTAAAAATCAAAAGCACCACTTTATCCTGTGAATGGCTGAATTAAAATGCAAGCGGAACTCTCAGCCTCGCAGGGTATCTACTGCTAAAGTGAGGGCACTGATCGGGAAGGAACAGGATCCCATAGGTTGAGATGGGGACATATGGTAAGACCCTTATGAAGGTGAGAATATCGAGTCCCTAAATTCTGATGAGTCTTCCTTGCTAGTGGAAGAGGTTTCTCCACCCACAGTGGCAGTAGCATCCCTACCCCTAGAGATATTGCCTTCTCCACTTCCTTCTGAGGAGATTAACCCTGCATTGCCTTAGAAAACTCTAATAGTCTTCCCTGAGGAAGCTGACATACAAGACAATCTTAATTCTCCTCAGTACCCATCCCAACACCCTCTTTGCTTCTAGACCTATAATTAGACTCATTTTCCAGCAGGCCCCTAAAGGTGAGGTACAAAGTGTAACCCATGAGGAGCTGTGCTACAGTCCAAAGTAACAACTTCAGTTTCCTTATTTTTACAGAAAAATAGCTGGGAAACTTCTGGGAATGGATATTAAGGGTGTGGGGTAATGGTTGAAGGAAAATAAAGTTGGATCAGCCTGAATTTATTGATATGAGCTCAACAAAAAGAGATTGGGCATTTAATGCTGCAGTTGTAACAGAATTGGAAAGAGCTTTAAATCTAAGTTTGTTTGGTTTGTTGACCGAAACAGAACCAAAAAGGGGCCCACTATGAGTGAACTGGAATTGCTGGATGTGCCTTAGTTTAATTTAGAGGAAGGGGTTCAAAGGCTTAGAGAGATTGAAATGTTACAATGGAGAGGTTCCAGAAGGCGTATCTTTCATGGAAACTGGGAGGAACCAATTTGTGAGGGGAGCCCTGGCCTCCTTAGAGATCACTGTGATCACGCTTCTCTGTAGGACAGACCTTACAGTGGGGGCTGCAGTCACTGAACTGGGAAACCTAAACATGAGGGGAGTCATTCATCCCTGGGGTGCCAGGGACCAAGTGGCAGCACTCAACTGCCAAAGGCAAGGTGGCCATGATTATCGTAATGGATAGCAGAGTCAAAGCAGTAATCAGAGTGCTCTGACTTGTGCAGATCAGTGGTTAGTTGATGATGATATTCCTGGAAGTGAAATAGACAGAAAGCCTGTTAAACTCTTACTATACCTGTAAAAGCAGAAAAATTTCAGGTTCAGTGAACACAAGTCCAGCCTGAATATTGAAAAGCAGAGAGTCATGAGACATCAATCAAATCCTAGACTTGAGCCCATTTATAGCCCCAAAGCCCACTGAATAAAGGAGAGGTCAGGTCCCCTTGAGGAAGAACACTACTAAAATATTTTACTATTAATCTTCCTCCAACCCTTTCCCTAAGGAAGCTCTAGTCTTCTACTAGAATAACTATACTTTGGGGAAAAGGAAATACTCAGAAGTTTTAGGGATAACTGGACTCTAGCTCTGTACTGACACTAATTCCAGGAGACCCAAAATGTCCAAGTGGCCCACCAGTCAGAGTATGGGCTTATGGAGGCCAGGTAATTGATGGATTATCTAAGATCAGATCTACCTCACAATGGGTTCAGTGGGCCCATGAATCCATCTTGTGGTTATTTTCGCAGTTCCAGAATGCATAATTTGAATATACGTACATAGACACTGGCAGAATCCCCACACTGGTTCCCTGAGATGTGGAATAAAAGCTATTATGGTAGGAAAGGACAAGTGGAAGGCTTTAGAACTGCACTACCTAGGAAAATAGTAAACCAAAATCAATACTACATCCCCTGAGGGATTGCAGAGATTAGGGCCACCATCAAGGACTTGACTAATGAAATGGTGGTGATTCCCACCACATCCTTCTTCAACTGTCCAATCTGGCCTGTACAGAAGACAGTGGATCTTGGAGAATAACAGTGAATTACAGAAAATTTAACCAGGTGATGATTCTAATTGCAGGTACTGTACTAAATGTGGCTTCACTGTTTCAGAAATTTAACACATCCCCTGGTACCTGGTATGCAGCTTTTGATCTGGCAAATACCTTTTCCTCTACACCTGCCCATAAGATTCACCAGAAATTCACCTGCATTGTTCTACCTCTGGGGTATATCAACTCTCCAGGTCTATGTCATAGTTTAGTTCTCAGGGATCTTGATCACCTTTCCCTTCCACAAGACATCACATCGGTCTATTATATCAATGACATTATACTGATTGGACCTAGTATGCAAGGCGTAACAACTACTCTAGACCTATTGATAAGACATTTGTGTGTTAGAGGGTAGGAAATAAATCTAAAATTCATGAGTTTTCTACCTAGTGAAATTTTTGGAGGTCCAGTGGTGTGGTCCATATTAAGATATCCCTTCTAAGGTGCCTTGGGCCATGTAATTGAGCAGATCCAATGGTGCTTGATGTGTCAATGGCAGATGGAGGTGCTGTTTGGAGTCTTTGGGAGGCCCCTATAGGTGAATCATAGTACATGACTTTAAGATTTTAGTGCAAGTCCCTGCCATCATATGCAAATAACTACTCTCCTTTTGGGAAACAACTCTTGACTTCTACTGGGTCTTAGTAGAGACCGAACACTTAACCATGGGCCACTAAGTTACCATGACCTGAGCTGCCCATCATGAACTGGATGTTATCTGACCCACCAAGCCATAAAGTTGGGTGAGTACAGGAGGACTCTATCATTAAATGGAAGTGATATACACCTGACTGGGCCCTAGCAGGCCCTGATGGCACAAGGAAGTTATATGAAGAAGTGGCCAAAATGCCCATTGTCCTCCTTCTGCTACTCTGGCCTCTCTCCCATGCAGCACCTATGACCTCACAGGGATCTTCCTATGATCAGCTGACACAGGAAGAGAAGACTTGGGCCTGATTTACAGATGGGGCTGCATGGCATGCAGGCACCACCTGAAAGCAGACAGCTGCAGTACTACAGCTCCTTTCTGGGGCATCTTTGAAGGATAGTAGTAAAATGAAATCTTCCCAGTGGACAGAACTTTGAGCGATGCACCTGGTTGTTCACTTTATTGGAAAGAAAAGTGGCCAGACATATGATTATATAGCAGCTCATGAACTGTGGTCAATGGTTTGGCTGGATGGTCAGAGACTTGAAAGGATTATGATTAAAAAACTGGTGACAAAAAATGAGGGGAGTGATATGTGGATGGACCTCTCTGAATGGGCAAAAAAATGAAGACATTTGTGTCCCATGTAATGCTCACTAAAGGGTGACCTTAGCAGATGAGGATTTTAATAATCAAGTGGATAAGACAACCCATTCTGTGGATACCAGTCAGCCTCTTTCCTCTGCCATCTCTGTCATTGCCCAATGGGCTCTGAACAAAGTGGTCATGGTGGCAGGGATGGAGGTGACGCATGGGCTCAGCCACATGGACTTATGATCATCAAGGCTGACTTGTCTATGACCACAGCTGAGTGTATACCCAACCTGCCAACAGCAAAGACCAACACTGAGGTCCCACACGGCACCATTCCCTGGGGTGATCAGCCGGCTATCTGGTGGCAGATTGATTACACTGGACCACCTCCATCATGGCAGGGACAGCATTTTGTTCTTAGCATTTAGAAGAGCCACTTACTCTGGACAAGAATTTCCCTTCTCTACATGCAGTGCACCTGCCCAAACTACCATCAGTGGACTTATCCACCACCATGGTTTTCAACAAATCACTGTTTCTGATCAAGGAACCCATCTCACAGCAAAAAAGTGTGGCAATGGGTTCATGCTAATGGAGTTCACTGGTATTCACTGGTATTACCATAGTTCCCACCATCCTTATGCAGTTGCCTTGACAGAATGGTAGCATGGCCTTTTGAGGACTCAGAAACAGCATCATATAGGTAACACTGTCTTCCTGAGCTAGGGAAAGCTTCTCCAAAAAGCTGTTTCTGCTGTGTATAAGCTTCTAATATATGGTGTTGTTTCTCCCAGAACCACGATTTACGGGTCCAGGAGTCAAGGGAGTGGCACCACACACCACTATCCCTAATAAACCCTTAGCCAAATTTTTGCTTCCAGTTTCCATGACTTCGCGCTCTGCAGGCCTAGAGGTCTTAGTTTCAGAAGGAGAAAGGCTTCTACCAGGAGAGACAAGAAAGATTCTATTGAACTGGAAGTAAAAACTGCCATCATGCCCCTTTGGGCTCCTCGTATCTCTGAATCAACAGGCAAAAGAGGGAGTCACGGTGTTGGCTGGGGTGACTGACCCTGATAGTGAAGGTGACTGCGACTCCCCAGTGGCAATAAGAAAGAATACGACCGGAATACAGGAGACCTCTTAGGGCATATCTTGGTATCCATACTCCATTATTGAGGCCAATGGAAAACCACAACAACCCAACCCAGGCAGGACCATTAATGGACTAGACTTTGCAGGAATGAAGTTTTGGGTCACCCCATGAGGTAAAAGAACCACCACCAGCTGATGGGCTCACTGAAGGCAAAGGGGATACAGAATGGATAATGGAACATGGAAGTTATAAATACCAGCTACAGCCATGTGACCAGTCGGAGAAACAAGAATTGTAATTGTCATGAGTATTCCCTCCTTATTTTACTATGAACGTGTTTATGTGTTTATCTATCTATCCATCTATCTATGTACCTATCTATCATCTATCTTTGCTTTCTTTCGTCTCTTATTACATCATCCCACAGTATAAAATGTATTGATTTTATATCATAGTATTTAAGTTACAGGATATCAAGGAGAAGAGCAAAAATCACTCAATGATTTCTACATATCTTCTAGGGAAGAAGTTAGTGTGTGTTTTGGCTGAATGCAAGATAGTTGTCACATTAGGTGTAATTATAACCTTATTTTTCTCTTTATTTGTAGATTGAATATGGTTTGAGATGCCTATGGCTGCCGAGTTGACAAGGGGTAAACTTTAGGTGGCTAATTTTATGCATGAGCTTGACTCGCTCTGTGATGCCCAGATTAAATATTATTTCCAGATGTGTCTGTCAGGGTGTCTTCCAGATGAGATTAACATTGAATCAGTGGACTCAGTGAAGTTGATGCTATTACAGATGAGACTGTTTCCTTAATTCACCTTTCTGAAAGTTTGTTAGTGTATAGATTTCATAGTGTATAGTGCAACTGATTTTTATATATTGATTCTGTAATCTGCAACATTACCAAATTCATTTATTCTACAGTTTTTTCTGTGTATATTATTCTATATATAATACCATGTATCTGCAAATAGAAACAATTTTACTTCTTCCTTTCTGACTTGGATGCCTTTATCTGTTTTCCTCTTTGTTGCCTAATTGCTCTGGCTAGAACTTCCAGTACTGTGTTGAATGAAAGTGGCAAGAATGGGCATCCTTGTCTTATTCCTGATGTCATAGCTTTCAGTTTTTCATCATTGATATTAGCTGTGGGCTTGTCATATATGGCTTTTATTATGTTGAGGTAGGTTCCTTATGCATCCTTCATACAACTTTTAAGTATATATTTCCCACAGAGCTTTCCATTTTCTGACTAAGGCCCTTGTGTCTAGGTTTAGTGTTTCCATAACACCCTCTGTTTATATCTTTGTTTTCTGTCTTTATTTCCAAACCATAACTTACATGAGTCAAGTTCTATCTATTACTGTATCCTTGGTAGTCTCCTCCTCTCTGTATCATTGCATTATTTAATGCATCATTGAATAGATAAACTGTGGATAAAATCACGTGATTAAGATCGACAGAGAGTGAATTAAGTGAGAAGCCCATTGAGATGCCAGTGGGATCTCAAGACTTCAGAGCTTGAAAGGAATGTAAAGCCTGTGAAAGAGAAGGGGGAGAAATAGAGAAAACAACAGAGTCAGGGAGGTGGGAGGGAATTCTACAAACATCTGCTCTTTCTTGTTTCAGCCCCATCACCTCATCTACCGTGTGAAGGTGAGGCACGGATACGGGTAAGTTCCCAGCACAACTCTAACCCCTTTCTATACGTGAACACGTTTAACCCTCGTTATGGCACCACGGGATAGGTCCTATTTACACCTCCACCAGGGCAGAGAGAGACTCAGTAACTGTCCTGAGGAAACACGTTCCGTAAGTGGATTTAAACACGGAAACCCACTCTCTTACTCCTCTGCATACTGCTTCTTCTCTGACTGTATACAAAATGGTACTTCCCAAGTTGTGCTGTTTTCATATTTTGGTCCTCAGTTGTGTGTATGCACACACACATCACATCCACCCCCCACCCTAAACACAAAGTTAAATGGCAGCAGCTATATACACAGCTTCAGCATTACTAGTTTTCATTGCATAAATCAAGTTTAACACATGCTTTTATTTTTGAATAATGTAAATGAAGACTGTAAAAGATAGTAAGATACTGTAGTGCCCTAATATAAAGGCTAAAGTTATAGTTGCATATAATTTATAACTGGGTAGATTACTGCAGCTTTTACCACACTGAATTTTATTATTGGTAATATTTACATCCCCAATATGTGATTTTTTAAGTTTTCCCTCATTTAATCTGAACATAATTAATGACCTAGATGCCCTGTAAATTCTGGAAAAAGTGGAAGAAATTAGGATAATAGTAGAATTTTTAAAATAATTTTCTGACCTTCATTTAGAAAGTTAAACTGGTAAATACCCAGGCATTGTGGTGCTTAAAAAATGAGAATCAAATAAATACATACATTATATAAAAAATTAGACAATACATGTTCTCTGTGTTTTCTGTGAAAAAATTATATATGTTGTTATTATACAAGTAAAATATTTTGTGATTAATGTCAAGTTTTCTGTATTTCTACAGTAGAATGAATTTTCATGGATTAGAACTAGTATTCTTTTGCTAACAAGAATGAAATCATATTTCCTAAGTTCCAGTGTTATTTGTTGTTCTAAGTGGCTTAATCATAAGCCAACACAACTTCTTTTGTTTTGCTACGCTCGTGTTATTTTTCAAGTATATTTCCTACTTTGAAAATTATTCAATCCCCATGGATCCTATTCAACATTACAATTTTCTATTTTTTATGGTAGATTTATTTCAAATAATGCAGTGGCAAAAACAGTGAAATAGTCTCATGGCTGTGGGAAGGGATTGCCCAAGTCTTAAAATTACTAGATCAGTAAATATTATTTTTAAACTAAAAAAATAATAGATACATAAGCCATCTGGTAACATCCCAAGTCAGTTCTTGGGATATTCTGACTTTCTGATAGCCAATAAGAATTTTATTTTCACACGGTGAGGCATTAAGAGATTTAAGGATGAGTCCCCATTTATCTGTAACTTGTTGCCAGATGCACAATTAACCATCAAGAGGTTATCAGTGGTTGACAATATACGAGTTATTATAAAGACAAAAGAAATAAGATAAATTTACCACTCAACATTCTGAAGTTATTAATATGGAAAGGCTATAAAGAACCATGGTATATGGAAGCATAACACATACTGAAATATTTTAAAATCAAGAAAGTATATTTTTCAAATATAAATTGTGATATAGAGTAGGTTCTTATTAGTTGTCTATTTTATAGTGTGTATATGTCACACTACTACGTATAAAATAGACAGCTAATAAGAACCTACTCTATAGCACAGGGAACTCTACTCAATACTCTGTAATGACCTATATGGGAAAAGTATCTAAAAAAGAGTGGATATATGTATATGTAAAACTGATTAAGTTTGCTGTATAGCAGAAACTAACACAGCATTTTAAATCAACTATGCTCCAATAAAAATTAATTTAAAAATTGTGATATAGAGACAAGTACAATAAAAATGTGTAAGAACACACTCACCTTTTGAATGCTTAGATTTCTATGAAAAATATAAGAACTGAAACATTTTATATGGTTGGGTTAATTTTGTATTGTGTTTATGTATATATCTCCATGTGTTAACTTTGCAAAGCCTGGAATACAATCTTTCACCATATTCCAGTTATTTTGAAAAATAAATAAAAGTGTAGTAGAAATAGTACAGGCTCAAAAGACAGGCAAAGTTGGGATTGACCCCCTGCCTTGTAATTAGTCAAACACTGGTCTGCAGCACAAGGGGTAACTGCATTGTGGTATATTCTTACAGTGGAATAGTATATAACGATAAAAATGAACAAATCACAGCTTCAAGCAACCTGTTATAAAGGACTTAAAGCATTGAACACAAAATATTTAAATTTTTTCATTTATGTATCATTAGAGCAGGTAAATTAAACTGATTTTCAGAAGTCGCCTTCATGGCTAAATTTTGAAGTTGCAAGTGACTGGGCAGTGGGTGGCAGGAGAGGGAGAAACTTCAGAGGGCTTGGTAACATTCAGTTTAGTGATATGGTATATATCAAAACTTATACTTGCAATTTGTTTATTTTCTTATGTGAACTATACTATCATGAAGCATTATTTAAAAAACATATTATAGAAATGTTATAAGTAGTGTATTGTTAACATTCTGAAACTTAAACTCTGATCACCTGGATTTATATAATGACCATGAATGAGATAACATTTCTGCCAACTAGTCCTCACTGTGATTTTTACAAAACTAAACATTTTACAAAACTAAAATATTTAGTACAAAATAAAGCAAATACAGGTAGTCTATGTGGTGATGGTGATCAAATAATCAAAGAACAGTAGTGCCAGGACAGGGCTGAAGCACAGCTGAAGGAGTTAGGAACATAACCTTAAGATGCGTGACTTATTTTCCAACAGCAACTTTTAATACTTTAGAGTATTTAAGTTGACCTAATTTTGGTAAAGAGAGTGCTATTGGAGAAACCGTGGTTGTTTGATTAAGGATGGTTCTGTAGGAAAGTCATCTTTTTACATTTTTAAAAATCTAGAGATGGTTTATCACTCATGCACTATTCTCCTGACAGGGACAGAAAGATCTTATTTGATGTTCCAGTTCTGTAGAAACAATGGCATAATCACTGTGATGTTTGCTCATATTACACAGGAATAAACAATGAGTAATTAAATGCAATTTTCATCTGTGTTCCAGGAGACAGACACCATTACCCCAAAGACAATGAAATAGATAGAAAAAATGCTGGGCTCTGATCTCTTTTAACATGAATGACTTTAGGATATTCCTTTTTTTAAAATATTTAATATGGAGGATGAACTGCTTAAACTTGGGCTTGATTCACACATTCCTCTAGGATAGTAATTAGCATTGCAGTATTTTAAATTAAACAGGCTTAGTTACTCAAGAAGCTATTAAAATGCAAGAATTTTTCTCTTCTATTAAGCTTACATAAAGGGGTTTGATTTTGTAGAGAAATTAACCTAAAAGAAAAAATAAATAAAAGGGGGAACATTAAAAAAAATTGACCTTTGATTGACAGAAGCTTCTAACATCCTACAAAAAGTAGCCAATAATTACATACATTTAAACCACTAGTTAACAATAGATGTATCTCTTTTGGCAAAGCCTTCTTTGAAATGCCACTGCTTTAACAGTAATCAGAACTGACAGCCTGATCCACCTTTTATGATAATGCGGAATGCAGCCTTGTTAATCTGACCCGCTGATATAAATGAAAAATGTACTCATGCCCCAGTGTAATTGTCGGCAGCAGAATTTTAGCAGGCTTTGATTTGCACTTCTCAGTAATATCTCCTCTTAAGTCTGATGGAAACGTTAACCAGAGCTGGCACTGTTCATCGCAAGCTTGGATCTGGGGTAGGAGCAAACCAAAGCTCATGGAGTGAACCAGAACATGACCTTAATTGTCAGGGAAATGCAGCAGTTCTTTGGAAAGGTAAAAGCACAAAATGATACAATAATTGTTTCATTAAGAACCTGCATAATGCAAAAGGCTACCATTATAAAATATGCCACATAAATAAGCGCTCTTTGGATTCATATTTCAAGGTTATATGAGCTCTAATTGTCCTTTAAATTACCAGTAGAAAATAATACATCTTAATATATAATTAATAATATTTAAAAGCATTAACTCACAGACCTGAAGGTAATAGGTGGCATAAAAATAAAAATAATAAAACTGCTATACACAGAAAATAAGAATTATTATTTTTATTCCTCCATTATTCTGTGCATGCATAAAAATTTCAATATCATTTAGTATTTTGTGTTTTTTCCTATGTACATAAGTAATCTTTCAACTCAACATATTTCTGACCATTTTCTACGAATCAGGTGTAGTAGTAACAAACTATAAAGGTGAAAATTAGCATGCTATTTTTGTGTTTGGTTTTTGATGTGAAACTTTAAACAAACTTTTTTGGTATTTTTTGTTTATTTTTGTTTTTGTTTTAAGAAATTGAACCTATTGCATCTTTCGACTATTTTACTATCTATTTACTAGTACAGACTATAAGCATAAGTGGTGAGATTCTGAACCATTTTTTGATGCTTTGTTCCTACTTGTAGGTTAACTTGCTTTTTATAGAGTTCAGCACACTGAGCTTAGGAGTTTAGCAGACAACACTATTTCAAAATAACAAGGTTGTATTATGCAATATATCTCAAAACTTTTTTTCCATTTTCTAATACACTTGTATGCCAATAAAATTATAAATCTGTCATAGCACTGTGGGGTGGCAATGCATTATTGCTAAAGATCATAGGCAAGTTAAATAGGATGTAGAGTCCTGAATAATAATATGCTTTTCATCCTAAGGAAGAAAAATGAAAGAGGAATGTGTGGGAAAAAATTCACATACCATACATTCACCCATTTAAAGTGTACAATTTAATGACTTTTAGTGTATTCACAGGGTTGTACAACAATCACTGCAATCTAATTTAGGAACATTTCCATCACCCCCAAAAGAAGCCACACATCCAGTTAACAGTCAGTCTTCATCTTTCCCCTTACCCCTCCTGCCCTCATCAACCACTAACACACTTTCTGTATTTATAGATTTGCAAAGCTGGACATTTCATATAAATGCAACCATATAAGCTCTTTGTGTCTTGCTTCTTTCATTAGTATAATGTTGTTAAGATTCATCTATCCGTGTTATAGTATGTATTGGTACTTCATTCCTTTTTGATTACTGAATACTATTCCACTGCCTTATACCAGATTTGTTCATCTATTCATCAGTTGATGGGGATTTATTTCTCTTGGGTATATACCTAGAAGTTGCATTGCTGGGCCATATGGTAACTCAGTGTTTAAGCTAATGAGATTTTGAGGAATTCTATATAGTACAGTAAAAGACAGGAACACCAGAACAGTTTATGGATCCCCCCAGAAAGAAAGAACACATCTGTTTCACTGCCTTCTTTCTTGGCTATCATGTTATAGAAAATACGCGTGACAGTGAGAAGCAGGGGCAATGCTGCCTGGAGATTGGGCTCAGAGTTAGGGGAACTCTCAAGCCAGATATTCAGTGCTCCTCTTGTGCTGGGCCATTGTTCTTTTTTATCATCAAACCTTACGATTTAAGATTTCCATCCCCAGGCTGACATACCCGGGTTACATGCCAAAGATATGACTTGAATTCTTCTGGAATAATGTCCCCACCAACTGGCTCCTAGTCCAGAGACCAGATTTCCAAAGTAAAACCAGAACATATGGTTGACATATGGGCTAACAGCAGGACAGAATATTTAAAATCATAGTTTCCCCAAAATTTGGAGATATAATTCCTCCTGTGTTTCCAGCCTTCCCTCTGTCCAGCCCTCTCAGTGAAGCTGTGCTTGTCATTTTACTCTCTTAACTTAGATTTACTTTAAGTTGTGTTGTTTGCTTGGGACATGGGTTCCTTTTATGAATACTTTTCAAGCCTTGTGCATTTTTTAAGAACTGTATCAAATCTCACTCTTCCAAAAGCCTTTCTAAAATCTGTTATTTGTTATTTTCCTCTAGAGTCTGTTTATTCTGTTTCGATATTTCTCCCCCTGTGTGTTTTTGACTTATCTAGTGGAGCACAAGCATCTGGAAGACAGGCAAAAATAGTTTATGAGTTTGCATCTTTGGTGTGTCTAGGGTAATACTTTGCAGACACTCAGATGTTTAATAAACATGTAGATTCTAAAGCCCTGTGTGATACCAGGATTGCATTGCCTAGGACACAACAAATGTTGATATACAACTTACAGGAACCCTCTGTGGAGGTATCTCGGGAAGGCAGCAGACTGAAATGAGACATAAACTCCAATATCATCTTTCAAGTTAGAATAAGGGAAAAATATATTATCCTCAAGGACATGATACCCACAGAAATCTTGATGATATTCCAGGGGTAAAAGTACTGAATTGTAATAAGCATTATCCCAACACTTCAGAATATCAGCACAAGATTCTCTTGCCTTGATGCAATCTGAGATACCTGAATAGAATTACAATTCTTCAAGTGACCATGGATTATTAGTAAAACAGAAAATCACAGTTAAAAATTAAATGATGTAACCCAAATTTTATTTCAACGATAACTCAAAACATTCCAATTATTTCTTCAATCAGTGAAATCTGTGGCCAAATATCAATTAAAATAAAATTAAAAGAAAACAGTTCTAAGCATATAAATTTTAATCTCTACCCTGCTGATGAATTTTGGTAGAAAAAAAATATCATAGAAAGCTTCATTTTATCTTTTAGGTAATCATATAGGAAAAATTTAAATATATCAAATGCATTTTAAGTTAATATCAAATATCTGAGTAGTTAATCATATTAAATTGGGGATTTATAATAGATTTATTTTTCCGGAATGGTTGGAGAATCATGTTTTTCACCCCCTTTCTCTGTATGATATTATATTTCATTAGAATTCTTGAATCTTATAGTATTATGAATTGTATTCACTAAAATGTAACCTCTTAGAATAGTTTCACAAGAGTGTATTATAGAGCTTCCCTGGTGGCGCAGTGGTCGAGAGTCCGCCTGCCGATGCAGGGAATGAGGGTTCGTGCCCTAATCCGGGAAGATCCCACATGCCGCGGAGCGGCTGGGCCCGTGAGCCATGGCCGCTGAGCCTGCGCTCCGCAACGGGAGAGGCCACAACAGTGAGAGGCCCGCGTACCACAAAAAAAACAAACGAACAAACCAAAAGAGTGTATTATAGTCTAAACATTCCCTGCAACCACTTCAACATTCAGTCTGTTCCCCTGGGATCTGGGGAAGGACAGTGCTGAGGATCAGGGCATAGAGATGAGAAGGAAGAATCCCAGGGAGGAACTATATTAATATAACACATGCAGCTCCTGGTTTCTTTCTGTTTTCTTACATCGGTCCTTTGGGAGAAGGTCAGACTTACGGAAGAGGTGAATTTGGGAGAAAACTGGACTTGTTCTGTTTAGTTCCTGTTTTTTTTTTTTTTTTTTTTTTTTGGAAGTTTATTCCCTACTCTCCACAATGTAGGCTTTGCAGGTTGGGCTCATGGCACATGGCTTTATTTCAGGCATTAGTAAACAAGAGTCTTATGTTTCTTATGCTTGTTTTTGTAGAGGCTTAGATTAGGTTATGTAAATGAATTTTAAGTTGTCAACAGCCTTAAATCAAACATTTGTGATTTTTCTGTTGGGACTGGTCACCGCAGCTTATGAAGGACGTCCACGGGCAACTTTTAAAAGAGATGTAAAGACTTACCTGCAGGGTGTGGGAGGGATCAATTAGGAGTTTGGGATTGACATATATACACGACTGTATATAAAATAGATAACCAACAAGGACCTACTCTAAAGCACAGGGAATTCTACTCAATGCCTTGTAATAATGGAAAAGAATCTGAAAAGCAATATCTATCTCTATCTGCCTCTCTATACACATACATGCACGTATATAACTGAATCACTTTGCTGTACACCTGGAGCAAACACAACATTGTAAATCAATTATACTTCAATAAAAATTAAAAAAAAAAAAAGACATACCTGCAAACATCAGGCCTTAAGCAAAGGTGCACTGACCTTTATAAAGACACTGAGCATCCCGGATTCAAGCAAAATAGAAGCCACATGGATCTCAGAAACTGTATGTGGGCAGAAAATTCCGCAGCACACTCCAAGCCTCACAGGCCTTGGGAAAGGGGTGAACCCAGAGAGTCCTGGCTCTGAGTGTCTGTGGCAGCTTGATTGCACTGCCCTCCATACACGTGTGAAGGCAGCAGTGCCTCGGTAGTTGCCGTGGGCTATAGAGGCACAAGTAATCGGATTTAACTGAAGCAAGAGCTCAATTGTATGGAAAAGGGAATCTTTCTATACACCTACCATTTAGCCTTTACAGAGCAGAGCAGTTATTTCCATTTGTGCCATGCTTTTCAGCCTGTCTGCAGGGAATGACTTTTATAGTACAAGGCAGCTGGATTCCAAGCATACTACATAACACTAAAGAGGTTCAGTTTTTAAATTATTATTGTCAGCCTGAGGTTTCATGCTTCAAATGTCATCTTACATTCAGGGCTAAAGAGGAAACTGGAAGAACTAAGCTTGAAGTCATGGAGTTAGCCCACAAGGCTGAGATTTGAAAAGTAATAAACAATGTTAGATAATGAAGTTACATTTAATTAACTACCCAGGAATTTGCTGGGCTTTGAGAGAACATGTTTGACAAATTCGTGGAATTGAGACCATAAAAGAAAGCATAGCAAAAAATAGGCACATGACAGGAAGGCAGATGGGATGAGGATAAATTCAGTCCATGCTGTGGTTTAATGGCAATATCTCCTGGGTGGGATTGTCCAAGACAAGGAAATGAAGGTATATAAGATTTGTTTGAACAGTGGATGCATCTGGCAGACTCAGAACAAGCAAGCTAAAATCTTAATACTCTGGATGGAAACACAGGGATGGTAAAAGGAGCAAGGCATCTGGATCCAGGAAATTATTATCTCTTTACACTGTGGAAAAGGGAAGAGACCAACCTTATAAACAGGTCACAATAGCTTTTCTAAAGAGAGAAGAGAAAGAGTATGAAAATAAAACAACAGGAGTTGTCTTCCATTATTGCATGAAAAATGTCTACTAGAAATACCACTCAAGATCTGTAAAGAAGATGTGGTAGATATACACAATAGACTATTAGTCAGCCATTAAAAAGAATGGAATTTTGTCATTTGCAGCAACATGGATGGACCTGGAGGGTATTATGCTAAGTGAAATAAGTCAGAGAAAGACAAATACTGTATGTTTTCACTTATAAGTGGAATCTAAAAAATACAACAAACGAATATAACAAAAGAGAAACAGACTCACAGATACAGAGAAAAAACTAGAGGTTACCAATGGATAGAAGGAAGTGGGAGGGGCAAAGTAGGAGTAGGGGATTAAAAGGTACAAACTACTGTGTATAAAATTCATAAGCTGCAAGGGTGCAATGTGCAGCCCAGGGGATAGAGCCAACCAATATTTTATAATAACTATAAATGGAGTATAATGCATAAAAATTTTCAGTCACTACGGTGTACACCTGGAATTAATATAATATTGTCAATCAACAATACTTTAATAATAAAAATGTCTAAAACATTCAAAATATGAGGAGCAACAGTGACTTGAAAAATTCTTGGCTGTATTCTCACTGTCCTTAGTGCAAACTTTTTGAAGCACTGATGGGAGGTTAAAGTCAGGAATATTTTGAGGGGGATGTTAGAAAAAAAAGAGGGAGTAAAACCTTCCCCAGGATGCAGGATGCATAGGTCAGTTCCAGAGGAGCAAGCAGAACAATGAGCCTCTCATGGCCAGACACTGTAAATGCAAGAAAGAATGGAGGCTTGGCTACTGAAAAGAGCCACCTTCACTGTGGCACTGGTGGGCCACAAACACAGGGCTCACGGAAAAGGGAAAAGTCCTGGATTCAGTTTTATTCATTGCTCCGGATCTGCCTACTTGACTTACTTCCTGAACAAATGCCTCAAACAACAATTTAGCTGTTATCCTGAGTCAAGGAGCCAGTTGCCACTGCCCTCAGTATAGACTTGGTGACTCTCTCATCTCCCACGTTCACAGACTTGCTTCACGCACTGCACATGGAGACCCAGGGGCAGCTCAGCACACGTGCCTGCATGACCCTTAGTGCTTGTCTGGAAAGCTCTGACATGTGGGTATGGAGGTGATCAATGAACTCAGGTAAGTTCTTCTGCCTTCTTTCCCACGGATGGACTGTTTGTGGATGGAGAAGCTTCATACGGTTTCACTAAAAACGTCCAGTGAGACTAAGTAACCTGTTTGTCATGAAGGACAGTTTTTAAGAGCACTGCATCCGGTCTCCAATATTCTCTTTTTTCCTACATTATTCTGTCCCTCTCAATCCCTAGGGATATGCTCACCATAAAATGTCAGCACATAAGTCTTTCTAAAGACTCTGCTTTTAGGAGAAATTCAGTTAAGACAGGAAATTAGAAGATTTTAATATGCTCGATGAGAAAGAAAACTACATAATTTAACACTTGCCAAAACCATTTTATTGTGTATTTCCAGACTCCAAAAGAAGCTGGTCTTGTCTCAACAGCCATTATCTGAGAAAGCAGAGTGTTCATAAGAGATTACTTTCTTCTCAGTTACAGTAAACTCTGCACTGTAATTAACCTCTTGATAAGAGTCTTCTTCTGGTTGAAATTACCTTCAAAGATCATGGACTGGTGGAGATGAACTGGTGTCCTGGAGTGGCTGAAACAAAGCCCATTTTTACTGTATGACCTGCTTTCCTTGGATAGCACTGAGTTTCTGTTTTGGTCTTTGCCAAACCCAAATCCTGGGTTCTGAAAACATCATTCTGAGTGGAATAACTTTGGGTTCTAGAAATGAGCTTCTTTACGAAATTTCTTGGATGAGAATACAAACTTCGATCATCTTCGGACTCTCTAAAAGAGTGGCACAGCAGACTTGATCTAATGGATTCTGAGCTTGGGGGAGAGCCACCTCAAAGCCGTGGCACACGGACCCTCAGGGTGCTGCTGCTGCAGGAGGCCGTGTCCCAGCCAGGCTCATGCTGGTCAGGAAAAGCAATGGGGGTAATTCTATTCTCTTTAGATTCAAAGGAGCTGGATAATTGATTTTTTTGAGTTTTAATCCCTTTGGCTTCTAGTGTCTTTGGATTTTTACTGACATGGGGACTTATTCTCCTGATTAAATTTCTTTAATGGCTTCCCCAGGCTTCAAATAAGAATGAGATTCATAAGTGTATTTGAGGTATTTCTATCTTCTTGGCACTTTTGGAGTATCTTTCAAAAGTTATATAATCTCAATATGGAACTTTGGATGAAATATAGTTCACAACATGGCTGTGCTTAATTTGGGAAGGAAAAGAGAATAGGAATGGATTTTCAGATTTGGAGGGAGTAGTCTTAGAGCTAAAGCTATTTTTTCTGATCCATTTCAGCATCTTTCGGGGACAAAATCCACAGTAGCTGTCAGAACATTAGTGGCTCTGGCAGACACTGAGTTTGTGACTTCATGAAGTCTTATAACTGTCTCAATAAATTCCAGGGACGATGCTCACATTGCCAATTGAACACAGACTTAGTAATTTAGCTCAGTGGTTTAAAAGTCAGTTTAAAAAAATCTGGATGGAGGGGTTGGAAGTCCTCTCTGTTCTTATTCTCTAGTAAATTTCACTTTGAGTCAGTCTTTGGAAGTGCCTGTGTGGTTACCACGTGCACGTTCCTCCCGCTGTGATTTTTATCTTAGGGCCTGTGGTGCACAGACCACATGCCAGATGGGCTGTATGCTACCATCCTCTAGATTATCTGCCAGCATGTTCTTTCAAGAATGACCAGACAATAGCCAAACTCTTTGCAACTTCTCTCATCTCTCTCTGACCTCGTTCTTGTTTTTTTCAGATCAATTCACTAAAGGCTCAGAGCCCTAAAACAAAAGTGAAAGCACTTTTCTCTAATAAAGTGTCTTCTGATATTTCCAAATTCTATTACATCACACTAAAACCATTATAAAAGATATCTGTTACCAAAGACATGACCATGTAAAGGGGAAGTTGTGTTGGAC
The DNA here is from genome assembly GCF_964374135.1 of Grampus griseus. Taxonomy (NCBI): domain Eukaryota; kingdom Metazoa; phylum Chordata; class Mammalia; order Artiodactyla; family Delphinidae; genus Grampus; species Grampus griseus. The sequence continues at coordinate 4,605,157 of NC_138997.1, forward strand.
GGGCAGGGGAGGCACTGAGAAACAATGTATGATTTCCATGGCCATTTTTGAAGAGCAGTTTGAAGCAGGCTAATCTTAGAATACCTACAGCAGCTGTCTGCTGGAAGGCACATGGTTTTCTGCACTTTTTGGGTATTAGTTTACTTTCATACTTCCAGCAGGCCACTTAACTAAGTCAGCATCATTGGATCAACAGAGAGGATGTGGTCAAGAAGAACGGTAAAATATGTTAGAGAAGGAGACAATGGTGGATAGTACTTTTTCCTAATATACAAAGATTTGATAACAAGTTCATGAAACTCAAGTTTTTCAAAACAGGGTTGTATCTCATGTAAACCATTGCTCTTCCAAATATAGTCCCCTTTTTTTAGCTTCCCCTGATGCAGATCTCCCTACTCATTGGACCTTCCTTAAGTGGTATTTTCCAGCTCATTACAGCTTCTAAACAGTACTGAATGGGTTAGGCAGCTGGGTTCCCGCCTTGAGCCCCTGGTTTTGGAGGATGACCTGGAGCCCTCCTTTGACTGTTCCCCTCTTGGCAAGGCAAGAAGTTCAAGCAAGGGACTAAGTCAAAGTCTGTGCCTTGCTACCCTCTGGGCCTTCTTCAGGGGGAATGGACCCTAGAATTCCCTAACCCTGACCCTGAGCCTACTTCCTGCACCTGCACAGGGCAGACTGTTTTGTTTTCTTTTTTGTTTTTAATTTTCAGAAGAGGTAAAGGGGAGGAATGGTCATGCTGGTAGGTGTGAGAGAAGAGGGAAGACCAAGGTGTATGGGGAGTGGGTGAAGTGTTCTATTTGTACTCTTGGTCCAGGACCCAAAAATGTTAGAATTGGGCCTGTTTAAAACAGGTGTTTATATCCAGAAAAGACCAAAACTCTAATCTGAAAAGATACATTCACCCCAATGTTCATAGAAGCACTATTTACAATAGCCAAGACAGGGAAACAACCTAAATGTCCACTGACAGATGAGTGGATAAAGAAGATGTTGTACACATATACAATGGAATGTTACTCAGACATAAAAAGAATGAAATAATGCCATTTTCAGCAACATGAACAGACCTAGAGATTATCATACTAAGTGAGGTCAGACAGAGAAAGAAAAGTATCATAAAATCACTTATATGTGGAATCTAAAAAAATGATACAAATGAACTTATTTACAAAATGAATATAGACTCACAGACATAGAAAAAAACTTATGGTTATAAAATAAGAAAGGGAGGAGAGGGATAAATTAGGAATTTGGGATTAACAGATATATACTACTACACATAAAATAGATAAACAATAAGGACCTATTGTATAGCACAGGGAACGATATTCAATATTTTATAATAACCTGTGATGGAAAAGAATCTGAAAAAGAATATATATATATGTATATATATATATATATATCTCCACATATATATATACATATATATATATATCTGAATCACTTTGCTGTACACCTGAAACATTGTAAATCAATTATACTTCAATAAAAAATGTTATACAAAACAAAAATTAAATAAGACCTTGCAAGTGAATAAAAGTTGAGCCAAACTTCATAGATTTTACATTGTTACAATATTGCTTTCCATTTACTTTCTCAACATCCTATTGGCATTTAACATTGTAGTTGATTGGTGATAGTAATTTGATAATTGTTTTATATGTGCAAGATTTTTATTTAGCAGTATATTGGGTGGAGCTAACTCTTTTATATTTATGAGATGTTCTTGCTTAGTGCATATACTTAGTGCATTGTGGAAACCACAGTGCAGCTTAGATTATTTCTCCCTTCATGATTCTTGACCCTGAAGCCTACTTACTTTAATTTCTTTTTTGTAGACCTGTATAATATTTCTGTGTTTTACGTTTCTTTAATTTAAAAATAAAAAAGATCAGTACCATCTGACCGCTCAGTGTTCCTTCTCAACTCCCAGAAAACTCGACAAAACCTTCTCAGTAAGCTCAGACACAGTTCCTGGGACCCACAGCTAACATATACTGAGGGAGTTGCACAGCCCCCTTCCTTATACTTCAATCTGTACAGATCTGTCTTCTTCACTTACTGTCCCCATCCATTCCATGATGAATAATATGTTTAATAATAAAGCATGGAAAAAAGTAAACAATCTGTTAAAAGTCTAAATGGCCCACATAGTATTTATTGTGTGGGTGCAGTAATTGATCCACTGACATCTAAACCTAATCAGAGACTAAACTTTCTGTTGTTGGCTCTGTGGTTCTTAGATGACATTACTCAAATTATTTTGGCTTGTACATTTGATTTTGCCAGTCAGCCATGAAGAATGCTTTTTCTCTCTGCATCTGAAATTTGGTACTTTTTATGATATGGCACATATTTTTCCCCATTTGAGGAAAATGGAATTTTGGTGATCCATGTATAACCCCTAAAGTGTCTTATAAAATAAAAACAATTTGAACAGATCACAAATTTATGTATCTTACTCATTAAAAATTTAGCAAAGCATAACATATGATCCAAATATCAATTCATTTTTAACTCCTAATGAAAATACATGATTCGCCATTTGCAAACTTCAACTCTTGAAATTAAATGAAAATTTTATGTATGTCAGTAAATGTAAAAAGTTAATAACAGACTACACTACATTGTTTTTCTAGATTATACATGTTAACAGATGACTGAAAAGGGAATATATTTGCTATTGTTTAAATACAGAACACTGGTAATAGTACTTAACTTTGAGGAAAAAAATATCACATTTCTACTTAGAAAGAGTCTAAATAATTCATCGTGGATTGCATTAAGTGATTTTCTGTGAAAGTATACTGACATTTGTAACTGAATGTGTCTTCTAGTTCATTCGTAATGTATTCACAAATATTTTTGGAATAGCTTTTATGAAGAACCCACCTGCCAGGGTTATAAGAGATACAAATCTGGGTAAGTCCTGATTTTAACCATAAAGAATCTGGCTGTGTGTGTGTGTGTGTGTGTGTCTGTGTGTCTGTGTGTCTGTGTGTGTGTAATAACGCATAGTATCTTTTCAAAAGGTGGAAAGTGATTTAATTTTATATCTTTATGTATCTAAGTATATATGTATATTTATAAAGTTATTTCAAATATATTTCATTTATATATGAGCTTATGGAAATTATTATGAATTATATATGATATTTAATACTATTTATAATATGGACATATATATGTGTACATGCCTACATATATTCATAAACTGTAACTTGATTTAGTTTTAATAAACATTAATTGAATACCTATGAGTTTCCAGGTAATGTTAAGTACTTCTCATATATATTATTAGATTCACCATCTCATTTGGTCCGAAAAAGAAAAACTTTTTAAAAATCCTAAATTATAAATGAGAAATGTAAAGAGAAATGAAAAAATTATACAATTTAAACTTTTTTTTCAATTTGAATAAATAACACTGCACTTTGATGTCTTGATTAACCAGGATCATGGGACACAAGTCCTATGGATAAACTCACACTGTGAATAATACTAACGACTTAAGTTATTGAAAATACAGATTTAAAACAAATCTGTTTAGTGAAAATTAATCCAGTGTTTCGAAAAATGATGATTAGCTCAGTGCTGTGAAAGATACTGATGTTGAAAGGTTTCCTTTTCCTTACAAGAGATATTTTCTGCTCCCACCCAAGATAACTCATGATATAGTCATTAGACCATTCTCCAAAGCTTAGTTCATATGTCAAATCACTCAGTAAATTATAATAATAGTATTTAAGCCAACCATTTTTGAGTATTAACTATGTGCTGAAACTATTCCAAACACTTCTATTTGCAACCACAGTTAACGCTCACAACAGAACAAGCAGGTGGATGCTATTAGTTTTCTGTCATTTAGGGCAGAGAAAGTCAAGGCTCAGGCTAATGAGGGGCTTGTCTGCAGTCTCATGGCCAGTGAATGCCCAAGCCAGGATCCCACCCATGCATCTGACCCTTGATCTCACTGCACTATGATTTGATTCTGCCTAACCAGGCATAAGAGGATTAAGTCACTTCACACTCAATTAAAACAACAACAACAACAAAGAACAAATAAACAAAAAAGGATTTCAAATAAATTTATGTTTTTTCAGCACATATATCATGTGCTCTTTGCTGATTGAACCAAATGATTATTGCCTTATCAGACTCCTCATAAGAGGTAATTTAATGTTTTAATTTTATTTGTTTATTTTATAATTGAAATTTAATTAAATCAAATTAATCTTTCACTTGTTTAAATCACAGATGATTTTTTTTTTATTTTAAGGCAAAATTAAAGTTTTTCTCCCATTTAACCTGTTCACATTTGTATTGGTTAGGAAGCATTAATTTTTCACACGGATTCTGACATTTCAATAATTAAACTATTCAAGTTTTGAAGGGATAGGACTTTTCTATCTTACAATGGACGCAATGTAATTTTTATTGGTTACTAGGCAGCTTCAAACAATGAACACATTCTCACACTTAGACTTACACAAAATAGAAAGATTTCACTGTATTACACATGCAGTAGGATGTTTGAGGATACTTTTTAGAATGGCAATCCAAGTAAAAGCAGTAAGTTTATTTTAAATTAAGTTTCAAGCATTTATTAGCTGTATAATTTTGCATGAGCTATTTAATATTCAAGATTCATCTTCCTTACATATGAAAGTTCTGTCTACTTCTCAGGGTTTTTTGATAGTTATAATAAGCTAAAGAAATAAATATATGAATAGATATGTGGTACATGGTAAGAGACTGATATATATTAGTTCTCCTTTTAAGTCTTTACAACAAACACAAAACAAATGCAGAAAATAAATCACATCTATAATAACCTAAAGTTGTGACTGTATTAATTTTATTATTTACATAAATTTTATTATATGATCTACCATATAGATCATATAATTTATAATATATTATGTATTATATATTAATAAATGTATATATTAACATTTTGTATAACACTATATATATATATAATTTATATAATGTCCTTTATACTAAGATTTTTTAAGGAGAAACTTTAAACACTTTTTTATTAAAAATTATAATGGGATAATAATATTCAATCAATGCCTTTGATAGGAAAGATATTTGCATAATAGAGCAGAAGGATTACCACATAGAAAACCAAGAAACGTGGTGATACTTCTAGAGGTGAACTATAAGCCTGTGTGTTCTAAGTCATATTATCAAAGCACTGCTGCTTCATTACCCTGAGAAAATAAATTGATGAAGACCAAACAGGACGAAGAAGTGATGTAGAGTCCTTTCCTTTTATGGATTCATGGGAATTACATCCTGAAAATTACCATTTAATTCCCATGATTCAGAACAACTAGGAAGAGATTTGAAGGCAAGATTAAGAGACATATATTTTGCAGAATCAGAAACTATTTCTACTGTAAGGTTTGAAGGTTTGGTGGGGGGGATATTTCGAGGTATCGGTAGTGTAAACTCTCAGGGATGGAGTTTATCCTTTCATTGTATGCCTGTGCTTTTCATGGGATTTTAGAAGGTTTTTTTGTTTATTTGTTTGTTTTTTTGTTTTTTAGAAAATAGCAATTATCCTTCCTGTGGCAGGGGCAGATTTACTAGGAGCTGCAGTCTAAAATCCAGGAAGACAAGATATTTGTCCTGTTTTGTCCACTACAGTATCTCCATGGCCAGGTCTGTGATTGGTACAGAGTTGATACTCAACACAAAAGTTTGAATAAGTGACTGTATGAGCCATCATTATATCTGGCTTAAGAATGTTCTACTGTTATGCTTGCCAGCTAGATAGGACCAGCTGGTTTTACATTTGCCTGAACAAGGTATGTGTTTGCTCTGCAATTTGATTTTAACAACTTGTGCCTCCTGGCTGTCATTGCCTGCATCAGCTTTGCAGATAGGTTTGCTCCTGGAGTCTTTCTTGAAGATCTGGTAAATAGATCTCTGATAAACCCTTGGCTATTTACTTTTTCCATACCAGATACCCTAGTTGTAGTCCTAGAGTAGACTTGTCAATGAAAAATTGTTGCCTGCCATATCAGTAAACAAAGGTTGTTGCAGCTATTAAGCCATCTCATTACAGCTGCCCTGACAGTGAGCCCTGAGGGAACTCAGGATACAAACAGGGTGCCCACCATCCATCAGTCAGCCACTGAGGCCACCACCCCCACCATGGTGTTTCCTGAGGAGACTCAGGATGAGAAAACACAGGATACTGACCCCAGAGAGCTGAGGTGCATCTCAAAGGAATGATTTCCTGTGAGCCCAGATTCTCCCATTTTCCCATACCTAGAAAAGCACTAAATTCCGTAACTTGAGATGTCTGGTTTTCTTTAATTAATAGAAGTCTTTTGATGTTCCTACCACCTTGTCTTTGTTGCAAAAACTCCTGTATACCCTGGCTCCTCCCTGACCTCTTCCGAGCAGTCCCTCAGAGCTACTGAGATGTTGTGTCCCAGGCTTTAGTCCGCAGAATGTCTGACGAAAAAACATACTCTCAAATTTAAGTTGTGTATTTTTTTTTTTAAGTCGACAGACTTGGCATTGATCAAGGCTCTTTGTTACAGACAATAGAATCTGCACTAATTTAATTTAGGTTAGAGATATTTGTGAAAGAATATAGAAAATTGTTCACAGGACTGAAGAGAAGGGATGTATACTAAGCTGTTAGAAATAACTTCTAGAACTCACCACAGAACTGGAATATCAAAGGGTTACTGCCTTTACTATAGTCAGGACTAACCACATAAGGAAGCTATCACCCTAGTTGCTGGGTTCAGAACTACAATGTCTTTGCCATTACATGTGAAAGGAAAATGTCTTTCCCCAAAACTGTTCTTATTTCTCCAACAAGAATTTCATAAAAGGTCATGCTTGCATGAATCTGACCGGAGAAACCTAAAACACATCCAGAAGGCTAACTGCAAGAGAATCCAGGAAATGTATCTTTTCATTTACTAGATGCTGTAAAAAAATCTATAAGAAGCAAGCTAACTGGTGTTTGAAATGGTTGTTGAGTGAACCAATTTACAGTATCTACTGCAAATCCTTTGCAACTTTTGAGAAAAAAGGATATACACAAACACTTCCAAAAGGAGAATACTGAAAGTTATTTTGCAGAAATAGATGCCTATGTAAGAAATTTCTGAATCCACATATACCAAAATGTTAATGGTCATTTATAGATAGATACATTGCCAATAAAATTTACTCTCTTGTTAGTATATAATATTCTTCTGAGGGTTATATAAGATAATACATGGAAAGCACTTAGCAGAAGACTTGGCAGTAAAGAAGTAATGTTAACTATTCATATTTATATATAGAACTATATATATTCATAACAATATATAGTTACCTGCACAGTAACATTCCAACACTGATCTATATATATATATATAGTTATATATGTATAACTATATATATTCAAATATATGTGTATATATACATATATATTCATATATATGTATATATATTCATATATATACATATATACTTTATATATACATATATATATATATATATATACACACACATATAAATCAAGATAAAGCAACTGAAGCACATTACATAGAGACATAGGGCCTGGCACTTATTAAATACACAGAAACTGTGAATTACTGTAATTATTCTTTTTAAGTTTCTGAATTTGTTTGACTTTTAAAATAACCACACATTAACATTGTGGACAGAAACAATATGATATATGTATTTCTCCATGCATCTATCTACATTGACTTGCACTCAAGAGGATAATCAAGAAAAACAAAAACAAAAAAAACTACTGTCTGAATGATGATGTTCGTGGTGGTGATGGCATTTATGAAGGTTTATTGAGTAGGTATTTTGTGCTGCTACTACTCTAAATGCTCTGAGAGACAATTCCCTACGGTCTCTTGCATTTCTGTGTGTCTTGAGAGAAGAGATACTGACTATATTTTATTCCAGACTTTTCTTCTCAGGAATTTTCTATAGTGAACACCTTTAGAAAATAGAAAGAGCACCTCCCTCTGGAGCCAGGGGTAAGTATGTTTCCCTGTCAAGTGTAACAGTCAAATGTCAGGTGTGCTTCCTGTCCATTATAAAATATGGTTTTCCTAAGCGGGGCAGTCAGAGGGAGTGGTCCTCTCCTATAATAAAAACCGCTGCACATGCATGCATCCTGAGGGCCTCTTCCCATCTCCCTGGGGGATCAGCACAGGTACTGGTACACTGGCAACTGCTATGGCTGTGAGGAAGAAACTCTGCCTCTGACACAGGAGCCTCCTCTCTTCTGCCATAATCCAGAAAACTGGGAGGCTCCCATGTTGGTTTGTGAAGAGGGTAAAATCTCAGACTGTTTTTGATAAGTTCTCTGTATTTAATAACTTGTTTAATCATCAAAAACAAACCTGTCAAGAAGGAACCATCATTACCCACTTTTTACACGTGGGGACATTAGTCCACCAAGTTCAGGTCATTTTCCATTGTCACACAGATATTTAGCGGTAGACTCAGGACTGAAAGTTACTCTGGTTCTGAAGCCTGAGTGTTAAACCACCAAGCAAAATTGATTTTATGATCATCGTGCAGTTCTCAGGTTTTTGTTCTGTTTGTTAAAAGGAAAAAAATGGAATAATAATTTCAGAAGAACTTGCAGCTTATCAAACTGGAAAACTGCTGAGCTTGTTCCCAATATTTCTCAATGCTATACCTATTAATCAATATCAGCCTTCTGTCTAGCCTGAACAATCTCATCACACTAGCATTATTCCTGCTATCCAATTTGCTACTGATACTTTCCTAGTTTTAAATTCCTCTATGAATCCATTCCACTCTGTACTGATTTCTCCTTTGCTTCTCATCAACCTCACATTAATATGTAAATGTGTATTTCACTAATGCCACATGAACTGGAATAATCTCCCTTATTCTTCACCTCTCTGATTCCTCCCTGTTCTTCTAGACAAGACCTTGTCTCCCTATAAAAAGAAAAGGTGAACCTTTCCAAAAGTCCATTCCCAGACCCCCTTCCTACCCCTCGCCGTACCCCCATGCTTGCACAGCATTCTGGCCTTTCTCTCTTAAAGAATCTACCACGCTTTTTTGGCAACTGTATTTATCAGTCCTAGGTCCCATCTCCCAAACTCACAGCCAGTATCACCTGACTCACAACTTTGTCCTTAATTTCTCTGGCATCTAACTTTGCTTCTAATATTGAAATTAATAAATGTTGGTTGAACTAGGTTTTATTATAGAATACAGTTGAACTGATATCTTCTTTTCTGAATTATTTGGACAGGCTAACGTTGCCACAAAATTTCTGACATAGCAGCACTTTCTAAATGAAACAGTAGCTAACTTATAAGTCAGTGGGTTAAATTAGCTTTCTCATCCCTAATGCCGCCGCAAAGATCCTGCATGCCGCCACAAGGACCCCGCGTGCCGCAACTAAGACCCGGCACGACAAACACAAATAAATAATTTTTTTTTTTTTTTTTTTTTTTTTAGCGTTACGCGGGCCTCTCACTGTTGTGGCCTCTCTCGCTGCGGAGCACAGGCTCCGGACGCGCAGGCTCAGTGGCCATGGCTCACTGGCCCAGCCGCTCCGCGGCACGTGGGATCTTCCCAGACCGGGGCACGGACCCGTGTCCCCTGCATTGGCAGGCAGACTCTCAACCACTGCGCCACCAGGGAAGCCCCAATCAGATGCTTTTGAAACCTCTTCTGGTTGATGAGAATAGCATCATTAGGTAGAGGTGGATGTCTGTCTTCCTGCTGCTGGGGCAGGAAGACATGCATCAAGATCATCTAAAATTGGACCAAGCTGTTTAAATGAATCTTTTTAAGAATGGAGGATGAATATTACCTTAATTCACAGAAAAAAGTTATCACTGACTGAAATCTTTACTACTAAAAAGTTATGTAGGTAATCATTTGGGGGCATTATTTAGATTATTTGCAGTGAATATATTTCCATTAATTAATTTTTATTTTATGGAGTTATACATTAGAACTTAACTTGTTATATGTTTGAAAGTTTGTGAAAGTAACAATTATTACCTTATGTATACAATGGCTTCCAGAATTTGCATCTATGTGTTATCATTTTTGTTTCCATACCTCATTCACTTTAAAACAAAAACTCACATCACTCACATAAAGAGATATGATCACTTTGTTTAATAGTGAAAGATCAGAAATAGAACAATTTTCAGCTAATGAAATCAGAGAAAACTGCCAATGTATTTATAATAATTGAAAATTACAGTTTTAATTGATTTATCACTGAACAATCAATTTATATTGTTAAGTATAAAATGAAATGGATTGAAATATTTGAGGTTCTCATATAAGCAGTTAAAGAGTTACTAGTCAATCATACACTATTAAGTTGTGCATATGGGACACTGATACTTTGCTGTAAGGTAATCAATAATTACTTACGAGAATACATTTTGCCCCCATTTAATTTCAAAAGTCCATTTTAAGTAAACAGAGTGCAAAAAGAATTGTTCTGCTATAATGCAATTGCTATGGCCTAAAATGTATACAAAACAAAGATCGTTCCTTCGCACTCTTTTACAACATTTATTTTTTAAGATTATTATCACAAGTCTGCCATAAGTACACTTGTCTGGTGTTTATCCAGCATTGCTCTTTGCCAAAAACAAAAAAATAAACAAACCTATGGATCATTCAGTTGACATATTCTAGAGGTGAGTTTTCTTGTCTTTTAGTGCTTGGACTTTCTAAGGATTATAACTATTAACTATGATAGAAAGAACCCCACAGTTTTCATAAATCCTACAAATGATTATTTCTCTCAGCAATAGCTTTCTAAACTGAATACCAAAGAACCTAACATTCATAATGTATGACATTGTAATCCATTAAAAATATAGTGACTCTAGGGGCTTCCCTCTTCCCTGGTGGCGCAGTGGTTGAGAGTCCGCCTGCCGATGCAGGGGACGCGGGTTCGTGCCCCGGTCCGGAAAGATCCCACATGCCGCGGAGCGGCTGGGCCCGTGAGCCATGGCCACTGAGCCTGCGCATCCGGAGCCTGTGCTCCTCAACGGGAGAGGCCACAACAGCAAGAGGCCCGCATACCGCAAAAAAAAAAAAAAAAAATAGTGACTCTGATATTGAGCTCCATGAGCTATTTGTATATTTGGGAGATTAATCCTTTGTCTGTTGTTTCATTTGAAAATATTTTCTCCCATTCTGAGGGTTGTCTTTTTTTTCTTGTTTATGGTTTCCTTTCCAGTTAAAAAATGGGCGGAAGACCTAAATAGACATTTCACCAAGGACAACATACAGATGGCCAAGAGGCACATGAAAATATGCTCAACATCACTAATCATTAGAGAAATGCAAATCAAAACTACAATGAGATATCACCTCACGCTGGTCAGAATGGCCACTTACCAAAATCTGGAAACAATAAATGCTGGAAAGGGTGTGGTGAAAAGGGAACCCTCTTGCACTGTTGGTGGGAATGTAAATTGATAAAACCGGTGTGGAAAACAGTATGGAGGTTCCTTCAAAAACTAAAAATAGAACTACCATATGACCCAGCAATCCCACTACTGGGCATATACCCTGAGAAAACCATAATTCAAAAAGAGTCATGTACCACAATGTTCATTGCAGCTCTATTTACAATAGCCAGGACATGGAAGCAACCTAAGTGTCCATCAACAGATGAATGGATAAAGAAGATGTGGCGCATATATACAATGGAATATTATCCAGACATAAAAAGAAACGAAATTGAATTTGTAGTGAGGTGGATGGACCTAGAGTCTGTCATACAGAATGAAGTAAGTCAGAAAGAGAAAAACAAATACCATATGCTAACATATATATATGGAATCTAAAAAAAAAAAAAAAATTGTACTGATGAACCTAGTTGCAGGGCAGGAATAAAGAGGTAGACATAGAGAATGGACTTGAGGACATGGGGTGGGAGGGCGAAGCTGGGGTGAAATGAGAGTAGCATCGACATACATACACTACGGAATTTCAAACAGTTGGCTGGTGGGAAGCAGCAGCATAGCACAGGGTATGGGCTTGTTGCTTTGCGATGACCTAGAGGGGTGGGATGGGGACGGTGGGAGGGAGGCTCAAGAGGGAGGGGATATGGGGACGTGTGTATGCATATGGCTGATTCGCTTTGTTGTGCAACAGAAATTAACACAGTATTGTGAAGCAATTATTAATAAAGATCTATTTTAAAAAAATATAGTGACTGTATTTCAGTTAATGGTAAGAGTCTCCATTTCAGGTATTACTAATTGTGCTGGCGATATTTTGTTTCCTAAACATAAAGAAATGCAACAATTAGACAAAACAGTCTCATAAAGGGCTCATATACATGAATGACTGTCTTTCAGTTTTATATGATATTTTCATTTGTTAATGTAATATATCCAATGGCCTTTATGAATAAGAATTTGAAGGTCAATTTCTATCCACTCACTGTTCCTGACTAGCTACCTGAGCTTGAAGAAGTGAGCTGACCTCAGGAACTCTGTGAAATTATTCTAATGTAGGAGCTCTGAATATTCAGGCAGCCCAAATGAGGAGTTTAGCATTCCAATCTCATAGCAATGCCCCTTCAGCCTGACTGAGATATAATTCCCGTATATATCAAATTACTTTTAGTGTTCTCAGTTACCAGTTTTGTGATGTAGGAAATAAAGGAGAATCTGAACCCATGAGTGTTTAAAAATAAATAGAAGGTAGCTTGTATGTGCATCTGTGTGTATAAAGACTGCAGGCTTCATAGTTCTTTAACAGCATTTACTGTCCCAAACACACTCTTTTAATTCAACCAAGTATGGTCTTGACATAATGTTTTCTGTTATTGCTCAATGTATGTAAGAAGTTATGTACCATAGGAAGAGCAATTGTGCAGCTTACTTTTTTCATATACACAAATGTGTATGACATAATATTTGCCATTTAGAACCCATTGAGTCATAGACTTTTGCATCCTAAGTGCTTGTAATAATAGCATTCTCCAATGTCCTTATAGAAGTATAAGACTTAGAGTTTCAGACACGTAAAGGACTTTTGATATCACAAGGTATGTTTCACTAATATTTACCATAAAAGAGAAACTACTTCCGGAGGGGTTAAGTCATTTGTAAAAGATCATAAGTACCCAGTGAACAAGCTTGCGTAATTCTTACATGTGTCCGTTAGAATATTACTATGTTGCATTTACCACTATCTATTTTTTTCTTAAAGTTACAAAGCACTGAGCAGATTTTATATAAATTAGCAGGAAAATATTTGTGACCATGATGTTAAAGAAAAATAAGGCATAAATAATAAAATTCATATGTATCAAATCCATGAAAATGTAAAAAACATTGCTAATAACAGTATGCTGAATTTACCTAACATAAGTTGGTGATTGGGTATATAAACTATGATCCCTTTTAAAACAGAACGAGAATGATAATATTGATCTGTATTATTTACTTTGGATGTGATTTCTCAAAATGCGGGCATATTTGCATTCTAAATCTTAATAATGCATGTTTGACTATTAAAACGAGATAATATATGTAAAAAGCACAGTGTCTGACATCAATTAGATATTTAACAAAACAGAGACGATAATAATATAACATGTAAACGATTATCAGGGAATGGACTTTAGTCCTCAGTCTCCCCCAAATGTAGAGTCTTAACAAAAATATAACTAGTAATGAAAGGGGAACATACTTTATTTTTAACCCTTCTGAATGGGAAGAGCCAAGAATATCCACTTGAGAAGAGAGGAGGGGGGAAACTGTGCGTTAAAAGCAATCGGATCTCTTTGGTGAATGGACATTCTTTTACTGACAGAAGAGGGTGAAGCCAATACTGAGAAGCATGCCACAGCATAAGCACATGCAAACTCTCCACAGTGATTTCAGCCTTCTGATTATAGTAAAACTTCACACTATTTTGGAGTAGTAGTAAAAACTTGATAGAATTTTTAAGCTATTTGTCAAGCATGGCTTATTTAAATTTTCCTCAAAAACTGTTACTGTTTTATCACTAAGAACTCTAGAGAGATGCTCTAAAATAGACACAAATAAACCAGTCACAAACAAAAATACTTACCCGAGAAATACTGGCAGATGATAACTGATTTCTTATGATCCTTATAGTAGAACTTATTTCTTAATAATATTTACAAAATTCTCAATGGGTTTTAAACACATAATGTGCTCTGTTTAATTTAGCTGTAATGTCACTGGAGAACAGTGTGAAAGATGGTTTCCTGAATAGTTGATCTTTCTTTCAAACCTGTGTAACTGTATTTATTTCTCTGCTATAATCTTTAATGTAACTTTAAGGAAGGACATCTTAATTGTAAACCTCAAAATTGTGTACTAAATAGACGTTAGTCTTTGTCTCATTTAACAACAGGCAAAACAATGATGAAAATTAGTTGAGAATCCATACTAACTATTGAACTGAAATTCATCTTGTCAGTTGAATTAACTATGATAGATATAATTTTAGAATATGTAAAATATGGATTTGTATGACATTCCAAAATAATATTAGAATAAGAGCATGTGAGTGTCAAATAATCAATTAGAGACAGAATTGCAAGTTTCCAAACATTTCAATGTATGTCTCTATGTACACAGAAAAATGAGAGATTGGTTCTCATTGTAGTGCTCTGTGAACTAATGTAATTTCAGGTCACTGATATCATGAGGTTGAGATTGTTGTTTCAAGCAGAAACAGGAACCGAATGCAAGAAATTAGAAGATGAAAGACTGTGTATATATTCTTGACAATGTAATAAACGGGTTCTGGCAAATAAGGTTACCAATTAGTCAGGAAGTCAGAGAATTACTAGCTGAGAATTGTTTGGTAAGATCAAATGAGGCCATAGCTCACACTTCAACTATTAGTGACCAAGAAATGTATTTACTATTCAGAATTTTTGTTATTTAATAATGGGTAAGCTATTGCTTCTATGATAATTTTTTTCTTCTTAATATAGATTTTAAAATATTTAAATGACCATAAGTTCCAGTAAGATAATATTGTAAGATGATTCCCATAAGTATTCAAGAAAAAATGTAGAGTTCCTCTAAGCAGAGCTAGGCAACAAGTCCTGATGTAACCATATATCTACTTAAAATTCAGTAGTCTAGCAGACATTATGTCAAGGTTCTGAACCATGTGTCAGCCAGTAACAATGAAAGAAGTGGCAAGCATCATCTTGAAAATTTTATTACATTATAAAAAGAAAACATGTTCCCAGCCAATAGTTGGAAAAAAAACTAATTTCTACTATTTCAGATGTTATAATTTATGTACTACAAGGCAATAAAGCATCAAAAAGAAAGCTATACTAAACTTATTTCAACTATAACAGAATTATAAATATGATTTAAGATTATTCTGAAACCCTGGGCCCCTCCATAAGAAGGAAGATGTGCACTCAGTATGCTTAAAATGCAAATATCATTTAAATGAACATCACACATCACCTCTTAGAATAGAAATTCCCTTTTGCCACACAAAAGTACAAAACTTTGAGTTAATATGAGTATTCTGAGGAAAAATAAATGTAATAATTTCATATATAAAATAACAAGACATACTTTAGTTTGCTGAAAAAGAACATAGTTTGGGAATCCCTCAAAGGGCAGTTTTACATAATTCATTTGAATAAAATATACCAAGCAATATTTTTAAAAGTATGTCTTTTCATATTCTTCAGTAATATAGAGGCTTACAGATGACCAAACAAGGAAAAAATTGTGTCAGTCAGTTGTGCGAAAATGTGACGATTATATTTGGACTTAAGTAAGCAAAATTGCTATCATCAATCTAACCACCCTCAAAAGTGTAACAATCCTTTCATCATTTCAGGAATACATGTAATCTTTGTAACTTTCTCCACAGTTATATTTTAAAATTTATTTGTGTATAACTCCAAAAAACTCTAAAAAAAATTTTCCTGTGCCAAAAGAATGGAATCAAACAGGACAATTGTCAACAGGCACAAGAAAAATGCTCAACATCGCTAATAATTAGAGAAATGCAAATCAAAACTACAATGAGATACCACCAAACACGGGTCAGAATGGAAATCATTAAAAAGACTACAAACAACAAATGCTGGAGAGGGTGTGTAGAAAAAGGAATCCTGCTATACTGTTGGTGGGAATGTAAACTGGTGCAGCCACTATGAAGAATAGTATGGAGGTTCCTCAAAAAACTAAAAATAGAGCTGCCGTATTATCCGGCAATCCCATGGTTGGGCATACATCCAGACAAAGCTTTAATTCAAAGCAATACATGTACTCCTATGTTAATAGAAGCACTATTACAAGGGCCAAGACATGAAAACCACCTAAATACCCATCGACAGATGAATGGATAAAGAACATGTGAGATATATATATATATAATGGAATATTACTCAGCCATAAAAAGAATAATGCAATTTGCAGCAACATGGATGGACCTGGAGATCATCATACTAAGTGAAATAAGTCAGATAGAGAAAGACAAATACCATATGATATCACTTATATGTGGAATCTAAAATATAACACAAATAAACTTATCTACAAAACAGAAACAGGCTCACAGAGAACAGACCTGTGGTTGCCAAGGGGGAGAGGGGTGGGCAAAGGGATAAGTTAGGAATTTGGGATTAGCAGATAGAAACGACTACATACAAAATAGATAAACAACAAGGTCCTAAAGTGTAGCACAGGCAAATATACTCAATATCCTGTGATAAACTATACGGAAAAGAAAATGAAAAAGAATGTGTGTGTGTATATATATATATATATATATATATATATATATATATATATATATGTATGTATATAAAATTGAATCACTTTGCTGTACAGCAGAAATTAACACAACATAGTCAATCAACTATACTTCAATAAAATAAATTAAAACAAAACAAAACAAGGCAATTGTGCTTTGCTCCATTGTCGGGCTTGGACTACTACACCTTGGGGAAGGGATAGGTGGGCAAGGATGCCCAAAACACAGAATAAGAATGGAGAGACCAGAAGGCCTAACCCTGGAAAAATCTGTGAAGTTCTATCATTATGACTGGCAGGAGCACACACTGATGGAAAAACCTGGTTGAAGGGTTACAATCTACTCAGGGTAATTTATTACCTCAGTGAGTGCATTTCAAAACTGAAGATGGTCTTTATGGTGTAAAGAGCCTTCCTATGTCTGACTAGGATTGACTATGCCATACAAAAAGCGATCACCAACTTTTAATATATAAATACATATTTTCTTGCTTTTTCAGAGAACATAAAGTGAGATAGCAGCGACTAACTAGTTCAGTCTCTAAAAAACATATTTTGAAAAGGTTCATATGCTAAATCATAGATGTGACAGAACACCAACTCTTTTTTTTTTTAATTTTCTTCCTTCTAGTTTATTTTTAAACATCTTTGTTGGAGTATAATTGCTTTACGATCGTGTGTTAGTTTCTGCTTTATAACAAAGTGAATCAGCTATACATACACATATATCCCCATATCTCCTCCCCCTTGAATCTCCCTCCCACCCTCCCTATCCCACCCCTCTAGGTGGTCACAAAGCACTGAGCTGATCTCCCTGTGCTATGCAGCTGCTTCCCACTAGCTATCTATTTTACACTTGGTAGTATATACAAGTCCATGTCATTCTCTCACTTCTCCCCAGCTCACCCTTCCCCTTCCCTGAGTCCTCAAGTCCATGGACAATGGTTGGTGGAGGAATTCAATGAGAACAACTCAGGGAATAAACAGAAAATTGTGTCAAAGTTTCCAAAAGCACTACTGAAGAAAGGAAATCTTGATGGAGAATCTTCAATGGCCTTGGGGAATTCCCAAAGGGTTCATAATGGTTTTAAAATCATGTTGAAGATTTTGAAGTCCCACTGTTTTCTCACTTTTAACTATAATTTCAAAGTAGCATCATCTTTTTTTTTTTCCTTCTCCTATACTTACACAAATGTATAAAACTATGATTGTAAAATAGTCACTCCTTACCTTTGATTCTTGAACGTTCTTGACTTTTTTCCTGCTGGAAATAAAACAAAAATAGTTCAAAATTTGTAAGTATTTTACCAACAGGCTGATATAAAGTATCACTATAACTAAAGAATTGTCAAAAAATATTTTCTTGTACATATACCCAGGAGTTACCATAACACAATTCTCAACTTAAAAAATACTTATGTTAAATCTTTTATCAAAGCAGTAATCATTCTTAGTGGACATAAATTTTTCTAAGAAACCAATACACTGTAAGAATATGGACTTATAAATAAATGCCTAATGAATAATAAATAAATTATTATGCCCTAAAAAGGTCTTGGTTCATTCCATTTAATTCCAATGACATCTTCAGAATTTGCTTTCAATGTCTCTATGTTAATCATAAAATTTTAGTGAGAAAAAAGGTTTAAGGGCAAACAGTGGATAATTCACTAAAAATTAAAAAAACACGAGATGTTTCAACAGTTTTTCCTTCAGTTTAGCTTAGAATTCACCCCTGTCTCGCTTCTCTGAGGCTAAAGTTGACAACAATTGTATTATTTATTCAAGGCTGCTTCAGACAGACCTGTCTTTCAATTTGACATACTCCTTATTAGTTACCAGGCAACCCCAGAAGAATTAGCTTGCTTTCAAGTTTTTAAGTAGAAATTGTGCACTCTATAACTTCTCGATTCATATTCAAGCACAGTTTACTCTGTCTAAAAGTTTCAGGGTATCATACTAAAAATAATTTTGAAATATGTTCCTAACAAAATGTCTCACACATACACAGAGAACTGCAGAATTGTATGAATGCCAATAAATTTTGGTAAAATTTATAAACACATTAAAAAATATAAAGAACTTATTTTGCAGCAAGCACTCATCCCAGAGTCAGATTATGATAATAAAAATGCATATTGGCAAATGTATATTTACTGGAACAGCCAACCCTATGTATAATTCTATTAGACTAAAACTTTGTACTCTGTCTCTTATTCTAACACATCCAAGCTTTGTGACTAAATTATGTACTGTCCTTTGTTAATTAATTGATTTTTTTCAGTTCTGATGTATTTTTAATTGAGAGTACTTATTGTTCATTTAAACTAAAATTTAAATATGAAGTACAAATTTATGTATATTATATACATAAATATAAATTCCTTGCTTTAAAAGTACATTATTTTTTCATAATTTTAGGTCAAGCTGGTTTAAATTTTCCAAGTGGGTATTGAGGAAGAGAAAAATCTGTGTCTCTCTCCTCATCTTTTGCCATTTTCTCATTCATTTAATCATTCATTCATTCAACAAATTTGCATAGATCACTTCTATGTGCCAGACACTGCTCCAAGTGATAAGACTATGAAGGATGAAAAAACTGACAAAAAATTATGTCCTTTTGGAACCTAATTATTACATAAATGGTAATAAATTATATTTAGAAAAAGATATACCCTAAAAGGAGTTATTTTGCAGTGAATGACTGCAATTTTACACAGGTGTATAATGTTAAATAATTTTTGAATAAAATTCTGAGTGAGATGAGATGATATAACTGGGGAAACCATGTTTTAGGAGAGAAAAACAACTGCAAACTTCCTGAGATACAGGAGGTCTTGGCATTGTCAAAAATACCAAGGAGACCTGTGTAACAGGACAGGCTGAGTGAGGGGAGTTTTGTAGGAAGTTCAATCAAGGAGGCAACAGGGGCAGAGAGACTAGCACTGAGGTCCCTGGTTATTTCTTTGGTTTTTGCACTGAGAGAGCTGAAAAAAACATTGAGAGTTTCTTCTCCGAGGACTAACATTATCTGAGTTACATTTCGGTAGAATCATTCTGGCTATTGAGAATAGTTTGAACAAGGGAAGGACAAAATTAGAGGGACCAGAAGAGAAGGTATTGCAGGAATCCTGGTGGGAGGTGATAATGGCTCAGAAAGGTGTGGTGTCAGTGGAGTTGGAATATCAGTTAGAGCTGGAAAGGTTTGTTGATAGAATAAGTGTTGGGTGTGAGATACAGTGCATAAAAGGGTGATCTCAAGTGTCTAAGCCAGTAGAAGAATGGCATTACCTCTAAGATAAGGAAGATGGCCAAATAAGAAACACTTTTATCCCTCTTGCCTTGCCTTCTGGTAGTGTCCCGCTTTGTTCATTTTTCTCTTGTCTGGCTACCCCTGTTCTATCTCCTGTACTGATTCCTTCTTGTCTCCTCAATTTCTAACTACTAGTTTCCTAGACACTGAGCCCTTAACTTTCTTCTATACACCTCATTCCTTTGGTGATCTTTTCTACTTTTCTGGCCTTAAGTGTCATACTTTTCCTAAGGACTCAAATTTATATCACTAGCTAATCCTCAACATTGTACTACAGATTCAAAGATTCGGCTTTACTTATTTTTTTAACATCTTTATTGGAGTATAATTGCTTTACAATGGTGTGCCAGCTTCTGCTTTATAACAAAGTGAATCAGCTATACATATACATATACCCCCATATCTCCTCCCTCTTGCGTCTTCCTCCCACACTCCCTATCCCACCGCTCTAGGTGGTCACAAAGCACTGAGCTGATCTCCCTGTGCTATGCAGCTGCTTCCCACTAGCTATCTATTTTGCATTTCGTAGTATATATAAGTCCATGCAACTCTCTCACTTCATCCCAGCTTACCCTTCCCCCTCCCTGTGGAATCTAAAAAGAAAAAAAAATGTTTATGAAGAACCTATGGGCAGGACAGGAATAAAGACGGAGAGGTAGAGAATGGACTTGAGGACTCAGCTTTATTTTTGACATCTCTGCTTGATTATCTAATAACAGCTTACCTATCATGTCTAAAACTAAACTTCTGATCTTCCCTGACTTCTTCGATCATCTTTCTCATCTTCATCTCTCCATCTTCCTTGTTGTTTAGACACTTAAAATAATCCTTCTCTGTCTCTTAAGAGTAAAGAACCTGACATTTTCATGGGTTTGATATTTGACTGTGATTTTACTTTGAATATCACTCTGAGGATGCAAAGTAGGATGATGGTCAAAATACCTGGAACTTATGGAAGATATTTTAACAAGTTTCATAGATTTAGAAATCACCAGC
This sequence comes from Grampus griseus, assembly GCF_964374135.1. NCBI lineage: Eukaryota > Metazoa > Chordata > Mammalia > Artiodactyla > Delphinidae > Grampus > Grampus griseus. Next base: position 4,626,262 of record NC_138997.1, read on the forward strand.
CTATGTATAAATCATCAGTACTGCATCTGGAGAACATATAATAGAGTTAAATGATCTAGAACTGAATATTGTAAACAATATAAGAAAAATATAAAGTCGAATTAGCCAACAAAAGACAATGCAAGGATAGACAAATTATAGGAGAACAAACAGGAGAGCATGGAATCATGGAATACTAGGGAATATATTATGTAAGTGTGAGATTTTCAATAGTATAGAATTATTATGACTGCTCTAGTAAAATTACATCTAAGGCAATGCCCTTCAGATGAACTGACATATATGGAATCACTGATTTAAAAGAAAGCACACTTTTGATGGTGCTTGGACTTGGAAGTAAAACTGAAGTTATTCATTGAAGGAGAGGGTAATTGAGAAATATATGAAGTGGTAAAAATGGAATAAGAGAAACACAGCTGGGAAAGAAAGGTCTAGGATGGTGTGTAGCTGAAGAGTGAAGGGAGGTCCACAGAGGTATAGGGTTTGTTTTGCTCACTTGTCTTTTTGTTTTATTTTGTATAAATTTATAATATATTATTTACATAAGTGAGAACTGAGAAAGTCTAAATGATAGGAGATACATAGTAGAAATGGAGAGGATTAAGATAAAAGGGAGAGATGATTAGACTAACTTTATAAGGTTATTGAAAAAGTAGATGTGATAGAGAACATAAGTGGGGAAAAAATTTAGTTAGAAAGACCACCAGTTCCTCTAATGTAACCGGTGGGCATAGGAAGGCATGGTTATAAATGCAGGAGCTTTGTAGGTTTGATATGATGAATTAAACATGTTCAATCTGTGATGATTTATTTTCTTTATGTAATAGAAGGAAAGTCTGCTGAGTAGTGAAGTAGGATGGCTTGTCAAAAATTTGTGGAGATAGCACAGATTTTAAATGCACTGGTTTTTGTGAGGTCAATTGAGTAAAACAGCTTGGTGTTTTTGAAATCCTAACTGAGTTTTGCCATCATAAATATACAGTGACTTATTTTAACTATAGTCAAATAGGCTTAGCACTCACTGATATTTTATTTTATTATTTTCTTAACACTCAAATCTCTAGTTGTACAATTGTATGTAATTATAAATTACCAATGAAATATCCTTAAAAATTTTACAAATGGTAAATGTTTAAGAAGCCTGCATTTACAGAAGATAAATTAATTATTAATTTATGGACTGAGAAGAGTAGGAACAGACTTGTAATGTAGGAAGGTAAAAGGGATAAACTACCTCATTTATTCCTAAACGTGTATTAGAACCCTGTCAGTATGTGTGTGTGTATGTGTGTGTGTGTGTGTGTGTGTGATTATACACATACATGTATAATTTAGGATTTTCAAAGTAATAACCGTTCCAATTTGTTTCTATCACTAAAATATCGCATTGTTCACTAAGCAATATGTATTATCCACAATTTTATTTTACAAACTATCACTTTATATTTTAAATGTTAATTTTTAAATGAGGAAATGTTAAGAAGAAAACTATAATTATTTAATTATGTGATAAGTCTTAAGAGGTCAGAAAAATTTTTTACCCTGTCTGCATGATACTTTTGAGAACCATTCTTACGTTATGAAAACTTAGGTCTTGTCCATAATAGAAGAAGTGCCAATCTCTTGGTATATCTCAATTTTAATATTCTTCCAAAACATTTTCTGACAAAGTGGTCTTGTCTTAAAATAAGAAATATATATTTGGCTACGTATCAAAGCTAAATCAAAGCAGACGATTCACGTTTTACTTCATACCACACCATTTCTTGGAAGAATCCCAAAGTGCTATCTTTATTACATAAATAGACTACATGAAATCCAGCTCAATAGTAGAAATGGGCAAACAGATCCTTTCAGACAGTATGTTAAAGATTAGCAAAGACAATCTGGACAGAAGTATGGATTCAGAAGAAATACATGATTGTAAGATATGATTTCTTAAATATTAAACAAAATACAGGGGACACGGATTCGTGCCCCAGTCTGGGAAGATCCCACATGCCGCGGAGCGGTTGGGCCCGTGAGCCATGGTCGTTGAGCCTGTGCGTCCAGAGCCTGTGCTCTGCAAGGGGAGAGGCCACAACAGTGAGAGGCCCACATACCACAAAAAAAATAAAAAAGTAAAAAAAAAGAAATACAAAGGATTATAAGAGACTACTACAAACAGCTATAGGCCAATAAAATGGACAGCGATGAAGAAATGGACAGATTCTTGGTGAGGTGTAATTGTCCAAGACTGAACCAGGAAGAATTAGAAAATATAAACAGACCTATCACAAGTAATGAAATTGAAACTGTAATTAAAAATCTTCCAACAAACAAAAGTCCAGGACCAGATGGCTTCACAGGTGAAATTTATCACACCTGTAGCGAAGAGCTAAAACCAATTCTTCTCAAACTCTTCCAAAAAATTGCAGTGGGAGGAACACTCCCAAACTCATTCTACGAAGCCACCATCACCCTGATACCAAAACCAGAAAAAGATATCACAAAAAAAAGAAAATTATAGACCAATAACACTGATGAACATAGATATAATAATCCTGAACAAATACTAGCAAGCAGAATCCAACAACATATTAAAAGGATCATACACCATGATCGAGTGAGATTTATCCAAAGGATGCAAGGATTCTTCGATATATGCAAATCAATCAATGTGATGGACCACATTAATAAGTTAAGGAATAAAAACGACATGATCATCTCAGTAGATGCAGAAAAAGCTTTTGACAAAATTCAACACCCATTTATGATAAAAAAAACTCTCCAGAAATGGGCATAGAGGGAACCTACCGCAACGTAATAAAGGCCATATATGACAAACCCACAGAAAAAATCATACTCAATGGTCAAAAACTGAAAGCATTTCCACTAATGCTTGTCAGGAAAAAAGACAAGGGTGTCCACTCTCAATACTCTTATTCAACATAGTTTTGGAAGTCCTAGCCACAGCAATCAGAGAAAAAAGAAATAAAAGGAATACAAATTGGAAAAGAAGAAGTAAAACAGTCACTGTGTGCAGATGACTTGACACTATATATAGAATATCCTAAAAATGCCACCAGAAAACTACTAGAACTAATCAATGAATTTGGAAAGGCTGCAGGATACAAAATTAACGCACAGAAATCTCTGGTATTCCTATACATTAACAACGAAAAATCAGAAGGAGAAATAATCCTATTTACCATCATAACAAAAAGAATAAAATACCTAGGAATAAAGTTACCTAAGGAGGCAAAAGACTTGTACTGAGAAAACTATAAAACGCTCATGAAAGAAATCAAAGATGACATAAACAGATGGAAAAATATACCATGTTCTTGGATTGGAAGTATCAACATTGTGAAAATGACTATACTATCCAAAGAAATCTACAGATTCAATGCAATCCCTATCAAACTACCAATGGCATTCTTCACAGAATTACCACAAAAAATTTTACAATTTGTATGGAAACAGAAAAGACCCTGAATAGTCAAAGCAATCTTTTTTTTAAAAAAACATCTTTATTGGAGTATAATTGCTTTACAATGGTGTGTTAGTTTCTGCTTTACAACAAAGCAAATCAGCTAAACATATACATATATCCCCATATCTCTTCCTGCCAAAGCAATCTTGAGAAAGAAAAACGGAGCCGGAGGATCAGGCTCCCCGACTTCAAACTATACTACAAAGCTACAGTAATCAAGACAATATGGTACTGGTACAAAAACAGAACTATAGATCAATGGTACAGGATAGAAAGCCCAGAGATAAACCCATGCACATATGTCACCTAAATTACAACAAAGCAGGCAAGAACAAACAATGGAGAAAAGACAGCCTCTTCAATAAGTGGTGCTGGGAAAACTGGACAGTTACATGTAAAAGAATGAAATTAGAACACTACCTAACACCATACACAAAAATGGACTCCAAATGGATTAAAGACCTAAATGTAAGACCAGACACTATAAAACTCTTAGAGGAAAACAATAGGAAAAACACTCTTTGTCATAAACCACAGCAAGATCTTTTTAGGCATATTATTTTCTTTCCACACCTTTTATGGGTTTCAAGTCACCAAGAGTTTAAAATCATTAAGCAAATGAAGACACAAGTAGAAATAAGAAAACTATAGTAATGGGTAGTACAAAAATGTTGGGACTGTTGAGATTGAGTAATATCATAAACTACATGTGCTGAAAAAAATACTCTCAGAGATATAGGGTCCACAACCAGAGGGGATAGCTGGAAATTTACACTGTCGGCTAATGCTGAAAGAGTGAGCATTTATCCCACTCAGTATACCCTATGTGGGGAGGGCAGACAAAAGATCTTGGGACAGTGCAAATTGCAGTGTTAGAACTGAGATGCTGGCAAGATGCTAAGACGCTTGATGTGAACTGGGAAAATTTTTTTCAACTTCTATTGTCTGCTAATTCTTTGGAAAAATATATAAAGCAAATTAAAACATGCAAGTAAGAGCCTATAAAAGATATGATAAACTACTGGGAAGTTCAGAGGTTGTCATGACTGGTGTAGGTGGCCAGTAAGAAGTGGTTGGAGAAGAGATAGAAATCTTTGGAGATTTGCTCTTCCCTCCACTTCTATCTAGCTACAAAAGCCTTATAAGTGTCCTTTCCACTGGTACTGTAACACATATGTCTGCTGCAAAAACCCCAAAGCCCACTGTCAGCAGAATACTTTCAGTGCAGCTCAAGCCCCCAGCTGGAGTGAGCTGGCTGATTATATATTCTTGCTCATGTATTTCTCTACCTACTGTATTTCAAGATCACAGGATTTATGGATTACAATCTAAGGGCATTACAGCTTCACAACACTGTTCCTTTCAAAGAGTTGAAAGGTAAACTTCTCAGTACAGGAGTTCGTGGAACATTTGTAGTACCGGGAAGATCAGAAATGGTTCTTTGGTGTCTAAGGATCTTAACACTGCAGTCTCTTACTCTCTTTTGAATCAAATCAGGATTAACAGGGAGCAGTGCCTAAACATGATTTTGCAGATCAAAACATCTAGCCATCTTAATACAATTACTAGAAGATAAAGACAAATAGACAGCATAAACCATAGGAGATAATTATAATTTTAAAATAAGCATGATGGGCATATTTAAGAAAACGTTTTAGTAAATGAAATGAGAACAAGTAATCATAGAGAAAAAATAAGTAGAAATATTAATCTTGAACAGTATAATAGTTGAAATAATAAAATGAGAAATGAAATAAACTGCAGGAAGAATGAAGCAGAATGATTAGCAAAGTATAAGTGAGATAACACAAAGAATCCTGGAAAGAGTGTTAGAAAAGATGTCAGTGAAGTTACGTGATACAAGGCTTCTAATTAGTAGTGCCTTCAACTGTTAATAGGGATTCCAGCAAAATAGAAACCTAAAAATAGAAGTAAGAAAGAGTAGAAGAAATAGTGGAAATACATTATCCACACTATGTAATTAATCTAGAATCAAGAGTTTTTAACGTATCAATTAAGATATAAGAAAATGAATTATAAATGCTTGCATAGAGTGAAATATAAAGAGATCAGTGACATATGTATATGTATATATTACATATACTGTACATATATATTTAAATTCCAGAAAGAGTAAATTATAGTAAAAAAAAAAGAATTATATTGACATCAGACTTCTCAATAGCAACATACTTATAAGAAGACAATGAAATGTTTAAATTACTAAAATTAATTTTTTAACATTTATATGTGAGTTTATAATAAAATATCTTTAGGCATAAATATGGTTTCAATATTTTGGGCTGTCAATAATTCAGCAGAGTTCTTCACTGTTGTGGTGTGACTTTTTCCTCTTTCACTTTGAAAGTCACTTTGAGAAAATATTTCATTAAGATGAGAAAAAAGACTCCAGAAGAATTTGACAAGGAAATAACTTCACGACAACAAGTATATAATTGCCTAAATAACAAGGACAAAAAAAGAAAAGAAAAGAAAAGCTAGTTGCATATTAGGTAAAGGCACAGATGTAGACTATCAACTTGTGTTTTGGGAGGACAGACAGTAGACTACAAAGGGATTGAAGTCTAATTTAAGTGAAGTATGTGTTGTTCTATGGGTAGATATAAATGTTAAGGAAGTTAATAAATCGATAAATAGAATATAAACCTGAGTTTTAAGTAGAGATTTTATATGATAATGAGAAAACCAAACTATAACATTTAAACCAATTAAGGAAATTATATCTATACAATGAAAGGAAGAAACAAGAAAAATAGAACATAAAAGTACAGTAAAACACATGAAATATAAATGGAAGATGTTGAAAACAAAACCAAATGTAAGAGTAATAATAGTAATTAAAAACAGTTAAATTCATCATTTAAAACTCTGATGGGTCAAAAAATAAGATCTAGCAACATGCTGTCTTCAAGAAGCACTTAAAAGAACAGAAATGTATATCTATATCAATCAATCTAACTATTCCAAATAAGAACAAAGATATTTGGCATAGCAATACTAGAATGTGAGATAAAATGCACGTAAAAAATATACAAGCATGGTGAAGGAACTAGAGAGAAAATATAGTCTTAATAAGACGCATAAAATAAGAAGATATAACCATCACCAACATATATTCATCTAATAGACTTAACACTGAATTAATATATAAATTAATTATATTAAATAAAGATTCAACAGAGATATAAGTAGATACATCTACAAATAAACCTACAAGTGGTGGTGTGGTTTTTAACAACCTCTCAGAAACTGAAAATTCAAGCAAAGAATCATCTGAGCTATGAATTCTAAAGAGAATCAGCTCAAGCTATTAGGTAAAGAATCCTATACTGAATGAAGAAAAAAATGTATTGTTTTAAAGCACATATGTAACATTTATAATAATTGAATGTATATTAGCCCATAAAGGAAACTTCATAAAAACCAATGGGAAAATTATACATATAATTTTATCAGATAATATTCAGTAATGTTAGAATAGTAACAAAATGATGCTGAAATTAGCACCCTATATCCAGAATCTAAATAATGGATTACTAAATAATCCTTTGATTAAAAAGGAAACCATAAAGTAATTCTGACATATTTAGATTGAAGCACAGGGAAGCACTGCATGACAAAATTCATGGAGCTCTACAAAAACAACTTTCATGGGAAATTTATAGCTTTAATTATCAGGGAACAAGAAAGTTTATAAAATTCAAACTATGCATTCAACTTAAGAGATTAAAAGATAGTAACAGCATAAAAATAAACAAAAAGGATAGGTATCAAGGAAATAGAGAACAAAAAGAAATGAAGAATATAAACAAAGTTTAAACTGGGACTTTCATTTTGTTAAGATTAATAAGACAAACCTTTTGCAAGACTGATTTAAAAAGTACAGATAGAATGTAAAGAAGATGTGGCATGAAAAAAGTTGGACATACAGACAATAGGCATTTAATGTAAAGGATATTTAAGCACTATATTCTAAAAGTCTTATCTAATAATCTTGTAAATGTAAATGATGTAAATGATATATTTCTGAAAAGGTACAAAATATCAAAATGGCATAAGAAGAAAAAAGAAAACATGCATAGGTAAGTAAAATCTTAAAAGACAACACAAAAACAAAACAACAATAGAATGCCTGAAATTGCCATGAAAAATCTATCTTTCCAAATACCGAGACCCAAATACTTTAGCAGATAAATTCTATTGTATAGTTAGGGAATAAATGTTTTGTATATTAGAAAAAAAAATTCAAGAAAAAATAAAATTACAAAAGACACACTACTGTTTGCGTGAGACCAGAGCAATAAAGTAGGAATAATCCCCTGCCAACCACACATTCTAAATGCTTAGAAATTCTCATAAGTTCCATAAAGGAATAGGGTGGGAGGATGACCACCACAGCATTGTTTGTGGCACAAGGTATTGGTGGCAATTGATGTGGTGATCACTGGGAGAACTGATTTGTAAAGACTAGGGATTCAACAGATAGAAGCAATAATCAAATGGCATGGAAAGATCTTAAAAATAGAGTACTGAGTGAAAAATTAATCAACAGAATGAGAACAAAAGCAGTCCTGTTGATGTGAATTCAAACCACAAAAACACAAGAAAATACAGTTTTATAAGTATACATACACATAAAACTTAGTCATCATGAGGTAGGAGATAGATGGGCCTCTGGGCTGGACAGCTGGTGTTTGTCAAGTGGAGTAACACTGAAGATTTGTTCTCACGCAGACAAGCCAAGGACAAAGCCAGTGGCAGAAGCTGAGCTCTGCTGAAGTAAAGAGATAAGGTGCCCACCTAAGGTCAAGGAAAATGTCCCTAACTGCACATGCACAGGAAGGCTCCTTGGGGGTCAAAAAGGGAGGGGGTGCCACCCCATAATATGTATGGACATGCACACACAGCCCTCCGCGGTGGGATCCATCTTAGAAAATTGTTGCACACGCATCTTGGGGAGGGTCCTAAGACGAGTCAGGTGTGAAAAAAGAAACAAGATAATTGGCCAAATGTGAACAAAGACCCGGAAGAACTGTCCTATATAAGTGATTTAAATCACCTCTTCACGGTGCTCCTCATTCAGGCGCCCACCCTCCTCCCTGGGTGTGTATTTCTGCTTTAAATAAATAAACTGTTTCTCTGTGTGCTCTCCCATAAGTTGTGCTGAGTCTCTAATAATAAACTTTGTACCTGTTTTGGAGCTTTTCCTCCTTGAAACATTTTTACTTTCAAACAGGATAAGAATCAGGGAACTTGGCTTCTAGCCCCTGGCCCCTGGTGGACTGGCAGCTAGGGTCAATCCCTGGACAGGGGTTAAGAGTCTTACTCACGACTACTGTCCCTCTGCGAACAATCAAACAAATTAAAACGGCTGAAATAATGTAAAGAGAGGATGAGGATAAAAAGAATTGATGGAATGGTGGATAAATGATTGGTAGATGCATAGAAGACAGATACATACATACACTCACAGATACATACACACATACACACATAGACATAGATAAAAATTAAACAGATAATTCATGTCACCAGTTGATGATAACAGGTACTTAACATGCGTTAATTAACTGTCTTGCATGGAAATCAAACAGGAGAATATATATATATATATATATATATATATATAAATTTCCTAAAATAACATGTTTGTCAAATAGAAGCAACAAGGGAATGTGCCGTTTCTAGGCTGAGCTCTAGCTGGGGAGAAGATAATTCCCTTCGTATCTGTAACATTAGGCATGTCCTCATAAGGATTTGGATTGCAGGTTTATACTACTGATATGACCATAAAAAGTCAAGAAATAAACTTAAAATGTCTGTACTTTGGTAGTGTTTTAAGGTCATTTACAGCCAAGAGGTTTTCATATCTGGAGACCTGTGTTCTTGACTTATGATTTCCAAGGTTCTCAGGGACAGGAATGAAAAGAACACAGCCTCAGAAGCCGAAAGGACAATTACAGCACATGCAAATTGTCAGGGGAGGCAGCAGTGGGCCAGCTATGCTGCCCTACATTTCAAACACCGAGATTACTGCATGTGGAATATGAAGAGAATAGAATGTTCACAGATTCAGAGAATTAGGCACATCTAAGTAAGTTGTGAGACCCTTTTAAACGCACAACTAAGATAGTTCAAAATAACCTAACTAGTTAACACGTTAAATAGCACCAAGCTGAACAACTGGACTGGAAGACAAATCTGAACAGGTCAACCAAAGAACCTGGAATCAACACAGGTGACTGTCACTGGACCATCAGAAATACTATTGTTTGAGGACATTTCTAAAGTCATTTGTGAATATCAACTACACTTGGATATGCAGATATCCTATGAGATGGAAACCCACTTTTGATAATGTATCCTAGAGTAATTTCTGCATTAGTGCTCTTGGAAAAATGTATAAGAATGCTCCCAAGCAGCACAGTTTGTAATAAAAATTTGAAACACTTCACATGGCGAGTATGGGGTATTTATGAGTGAGGATTAATTATAGAGGAAATAAATAAATTGAAGCTATTGGAATCATAATGAATAAATAAGATATTGTAATTTATAACATTTTATAATATGTAAATCACTATTTATTGTTTGTCATCATATCCGTACGTATTAAACTTACAAAGAATATAATGGGAGTGATTAACACAAAATTCAAGAAGAACATTTTCTTTTAAAGAGGTGGTCAAGTAAGAAATATGGTTGGGAAGAGATACACAGGGGCTTAAAGAATATTTTCAATATCTTATTTTTTACTTTGGTGTTGGATTCATAGGGGTTTCTTAAATTATTTTATATGTTATTGTATATCAGAAATATTTTCTAATAAATTGTGGGAAAATAGTTTATCTAAGTGCCAAATTCCAAAAAACTAAACTAGAATAAAAAGACAACTTAAAACATCTGTTATTTTCATTATCATACAGAAAAATATGTTGATACATGGAGACATTTGACATTGTGTGTCTGAAGAGGCATATGATTTAAACTGCTGCTTAATATAAAAAGACGTGCACAGCAGGTTGCAAATAGGTCCTGAGGGGATGGAACAACCCAGCTGGAATGTGTGGCCCACCTGCCTGATTAGCACCACGGTTGAAAGGGGCTGACAAGCACCTTCTATTTTTATCTAATCTTTAAATTCCAGGAACCTCATTTCACTAAATCATAGCTTTCTATAGGACTGTAAAAGCTTTCCCTCTGCTTATTCCTTTTTCATCTGGATTTCCCTCAAGAGCACTACTCATAGATGGTTACTATCCTGATAAACTCTCCATATCCTCTGCCGTTACGTTATTGGGAAAAAAACCAAACCAAAACCAAAACAAACAAACAAAAAACTCCCCTGAGCTGAGATTAAAGCAAAAAAAAAATCTAGAAATAATTTAGAAATTATTCATAGTATTAAAACTAATTTTAAGAAGATTTAAGAATTAATAAAATTCTATTATTTTTAGTGTTTTTGCCTTATGCATAACATAGACCAGTATGCAAAGTTAAATATATTTACAACTACTTGGACCATTTTGCTTAAAGAAACAATAAAAATGCACCCATGAATTTATTAAACATTCCTACAATTGCTCTTTAAGTGTTAGTTTTAATTTTACTTTATATTCAATACATTTTTATATTTGGAAGATACAATACTGGGGTATTGGCTATGACAGGGTAGTATGCCACAAACATATTCTGAAATTGTGTGATATGAGAAAATTTAGTATTTAGCCTATTACACATGTTTATGCATTCTTAATTGAGTCCATTCATAGTTATAAAGTAGATACGGTATATATATTCTGATTGTGAGGATTGGTATAGATAATGAGATACATGAGGATGAGGATGGTGACAGATGAGGAACCCATATGCTTTGTTCTTTGACGTCAGTGATGAGGAAGTTTTTCCAAGAGTTAAGGACAAGGCTGGATTGGAAATATGAAGGGTTCATCCAAATAACTGGCCTTAAAATAAAGAAAGGGTATGAAATGACAGAGAAATAGATCAGATTTTTATGCCAGTTTTCCAAAAGTGAGAATAATTCATCAACTTTAGATTTTCAGCTTCTTATCTATTACTCAATTAGAATAATTTTTATGTTGACATACATTTTAAACGGAGTTAGATTTCTAAATTAATACAAAGAGGACATACTACATGCTTTGTGTCAAAGAGTAAAGTCAAAAGAATATGTGGTATATTCACACTATTCACTCAATTAAGAGAGAAAAAAAATCAATTAGCCTACAGGCTTTCAAGGATGCAATTCATCATTACATCCAAAACAATGGCATAATTGTATTGGAAAGCAAGTTCACCAATTTTTGCCCTTTGAACAGGTGTGATTCTATCAATTTCAAATTTAAGAAATAACATTTCAAAATAATTGAGGAAATCTTTTAAAAATAAGGTAGAATTCTTGTAACATTTAAACTTATTAAATAGTTGGAGGGCTATATGCATACCTTTTAAATAATAGTCAAAATTTAAGAGAAAGTACCAGAAGAAGTCTGAGACAATTTTCAACTATTTGATATTTAAACCCCAACAGGTGCTGAGCAGCTAATACTCGTGATACAACAAAAGGGAGAGAGGAAACAGAAAACCCATGAATCATGTGTTAATTTCTCATACTTATCGATAGTCAAAATTTTTAAATTTTTCAGAACTGAAATATTAGCCACAGAACATCATGCACAGTAGAAATCATACATTCTTACATATTAGTGCTATGGTTGGGTTAAAGCATTCAAATTGCAAACTTTTTGAAAGTCAAATAAATATTAAGTTGCAATAGAATGATACTGTTAGATTTGACAATTTGCACTTTTGCCTCATATTGGAAATTGAGAATAAAATGGAAAAAGACATAATATCAGATACTGTTTATTTATTATTAGGTCCATGTAACATCATCAGTATTTTCAGCACAATGTAAGAACCACATTCTGTTTCAGATCACCATTAATATCATATTAGTCTGTCAAGTCAGTGCACAATCACGAAGGTCAGGAAAAGTCAAGAGTCACAGTGGAATGGGAAAGCTAATAATAGTCTGTAAATAGCATAATCTATAACTCAGACAAATGAGAAACGGTTATGTCTATAAACATGAGGAAAACAGGGCAGGATCATGCTCAAAATTTAAGCGGACTGTGGGGAAAGATGGGCTGCAAAGAAGATCAAGGTTAAGAGATCAGAAACATATACTCAGATGTCTGAATTCTGGATAAAGGTCACAGGTCTGGAAAAGTTTCATATTTCTCAAATTATAGTGTGCATCAGAATCACCGGGGAACTTGTTAAACTGAAGGCTTCTTTGGATTCCACTTTAAGAGGAGTGAATTGATTCAGTATGTTTTGTCTAAAATATCTTTAAAATAAATTCCTCATAGGAGCCTTTTCTTATAATTTCTCTCAAAATGATATTGGAAATGTGGAATAAAAACACATCAGAATTGAAGGTTATATTCAGTTGGCTTGTGTTTATTGGGGCATTCAATTAATTCCTTATATTCAGTTCTACTATTTGTTTCTTGCCCCTAAATATTTCTCATTCCATAACTTTCTTAAAAATTGTATTTGAAGAATTTTGTTGTAAAATTTTTGAACAGTGGTCTCATACTAGATTGATACTTTAATCGGTGGATCAATGGCTGAAACTGAAAACATCATATTGCAGCAGAGCCTCTAGACTCAGTATCTTCTTTGAGTTTTAGAACGGTGATTGGATTTTTCTAATGTAATTTCAGAAGCAGCTAGCTTTATTATGTACATGTCTTCTAAAATCATTATTAAACCCTTTTTTAGATAACCCCCATTTTTTTAGATAACCCCGTTCAGTTTTTATACTGTGATATTTGTCTTTTTCATATTTGAGTTATATCTGACGTCATGTCAGGTTTCAACAGCATTGTTCTTCTGAGCTGTCCTCCTGTCATAAAAACAGGATAGTATGGGCTATTTAGCAGAGCTACCTAACACTGTGACTTCCTATGTCAGAAAATGACTAAAAGAAATTCTACAGATGTCATAGGGAGTCTTCAATCATAAAACACGTTTCCAACTGGCTAGGATCCCATATTCGGCCACATTGAGACACTAAACTCAAAAAATTCCTACAATGGAATGGAAATACCCCTCTGGCTACTTTTTCTAAAAAATGCAGGATTGAAATACTCCTTTTACAGCATCAATATTGGAAAATGTGATAATTAGTTATGATTTTTCTTCCTGCTTGATATGAAATGACTTCATTTTTAATCAATAGCTATAAAGTAATTGTTTTAAGCCACTGATTTTCAATGTCCCAAACAAAAACAAATATAAAACCTGTGGCCATATGCAATACAAGTTTTCCATTCTACCCTATCCCATCTTGACTAATTTCGCTTTTGAAAAGAATTCCTTCCTGATCTTGGAGTTTCTCAGCTGACATTCTAATGCTCTTATTTTATTTCTTAAACCAGCTTCCGGCCCTAGCTTTTCTTCTCAGGCTATGAGAACTCTGGGTGCTACTTTTGTTTTTGTACAGTCTACAGACCTTCCTCCTATTTCATTGTTGAAATCCTCTGGATTGGGATTGGATTTTTATCAGTTTTGCTTTTTTAAAATGTATTATTGCCTGTTTTCTCCATTTATAAGATGCTTCATCAAGAGATATGTCATGTATCTTGTTTAAAACCTTTGACATATTTTGAAAAGATTTAAGACCATTTTTCAACATATCTGACCACACTTTAACATTATGAAAGATAAGTATTTTTATTGATAAAATTAAAATTATCTAAATGTAATAAATTTCTGAAAGAGATAGTCTTGCTTCAAGAAAGCCATAACAAATTTCTCAGAATCTCTCTACTCATTACTCTGTAATGGCCTACATGTTAAAATAATCTAAAAAAGAGTGGATATATGTATAACTGATTCACTTTGCTGTATACCTGAAACTAACACAACATTGTAAATCAACTAAAAGTAAATAAATAATTTTTGCATCAGATGCTAGAAAGAATAAAATATTTCACTTCATATCTGTAAACCTATGATTTTTTCTATTGGTGATCTATTTTAAAATAAGGGCCAGTTCACATCATAATAAGAAGTCTTTTCCACTTTTTTCTTCCTGTGTTCCTTTCTCTCCTCTCTATTTATGTTGGCATGTGTAATAGATTGGAGTGTTTTCCCCAAAAATGATATATGTTGAAGTCCCAACCCCCAGTACCTCAGAATGTGACCTTTAATTGGAAATAGAGTCTTGACAGAGATAATGAAGTTAAAATGGGGTCATCATGGGCCCTAATGCAATATGATTGGTGTCCTTGTAAAAAGGGGAAATTTGGATACAGACAGACATGTACAGAGGAAATATGATATGAAGGTACAGAGAGAATGCCATCTACAAGGAATGCAAAAGATTGCCAGCAAACCTCCGGAGAAAGGAGAAAGGCCTGGAACAGATCTTCCTTCACGGCTCTCAGAAGAAACCAACCCTGCAGACACCTTGATCTTAAGACCTCTAGCCTGCAGAACTGCTAGATTATACATTACTGTTGTTCTAAGCCACCCAGTTTGTGGTATTTTGTTATGGTGGTCCTAGTGTACTCACATAGCATATGGTCATTTTTATCAAGTGGAACATGTGTTTATTTGAGTCATATCTATTGTGCGGTACCAATATATTGTCACAGAAAAAAAACTAACAACTTCTGGCATAAATATTACTGAGAGTTGACACATTCCCCTTTTAATTACTCATAAGCTAACTACTGGTTTATATTTATCTAGGGAAACATTTAAAATTCAATGTATGGCTCTGTAACAAAATAACTTTTCAGTGACTGAATTGGGTCTTGAGTATTTTTGAAGATTGGCACAATGTTCGTCCACTTCTGAATCTGTATTGCACCTGAGTTTATATGCTTTGGTGGGTTTGAGTTGTTATTTTGTTTGCTTGTTTGTTTATTTGCTGGAAGTAAAATGAAGTGTTCTGGTTCAAGATAAAAGGCAAGTTCTAATATCAATAGTTTTTTGAGAAACCTCCGTACTATTTTCCCCAGTGGTTGCACCAATTTACATTCCCACTAACAGTGCACAAGGGGGTTCCCTTTTCTCCACACCCTCGCCAACATTTGTTATTTGTAGACTTTTTGATGATGGCCATTCTGACAGGGGTGAGGTAATATCTCACTGTGGTTTTGATTTGCATTTCTCTGCTGACCCAGCAATTCCATTCCTGGGTATATATCCGACAAAAAAACAAAAAACACTGATTTGAAAAGATACATATACCATAATGTTCATAGTGGCACTATTTACAATAGCCAAGATATGGAAGCAACCTAAGTCTCCATCAACAAATGACTGGATAAAGATAATGTAATATATATATATATATATATATATATATACACACATATATATATGTATATGCATGTATATATATAATGGAATATTAGTCATTAAAAAGAATGGAATTTTGCCATTTGCAGCAACATGGATGGACTTGGAGGATACTATGCTAAGTGAAATAAATCAGACTGAAAATGATAAATACTGTATGATATCGCTTATATGTGGAAGGTAAAAAATACAACAAACTAATGAATATAACATAGAAGAAGCAGACTCACAGATATTGAGAACAAACTAGTGGTTACCATTGGGGGGAAGGGCAACATGGGGTGGGGGAGTGGGAGGTACAAACTATTGGGTGTAAGATGGGCTCACGGACGTATTATGAAACACAGGGACTATAGCCAATATTTTGTAACCACTGTAAATGGAAAGTAACCTTTAAAAATAGTATAAAAATAAAAATAATAAAAGATAAGAAAAATGCTAGGACAAAAAACAAAGAAAAAAAATTAAAGAAACACACGAGGAGGACAATAAAAGAATAAAGTAGTGGCCAAGGTAATGAAGGAAATGTGACCGAGGCCTCGTGGCTGCCCAGCTCCCAGGGAGAAACAAAAGAAATGATGAACCCAAAGGCACCGCTTTGAGGAGTGATTTTCTGAGGCTCTGCTTTGGAGCACAGGTGACCGGTGCAAGGAGTCATTCTCTCCCTTCCAGGTCAATGGGCAAGAATCCTCAGGCACCCAGAGTGCTACAAAGTGATGTGGGGAGCAGCTTCAATTATATCCTTCTTCCTGCCACATGTGCGCTCTGGGAAAGGCAAAAGCTGCAGAGAATGCACACCAGAGGCTCTGCCACCCTAGGACTCCCTGAAATAAATGAAGGAAATATCTGTGGCCCTGAGATAGGATCAGCTTCGGAATTTGCAGGGCTTAGTGCAACATGAAAATACAAGGCCCCTTATTCAAAAATTATGAAGAATTTCAAGATAGTGGCAGCATAGTTTAAACGCAAACATGCAGCCCTACTAAGCATGGGGTCTCACTCAATTGCCTAGGTCACATGCCAATAAAACCTGCCCTACCTGGATATGATTCATGCAGAGGCAGATAGGGTAGCAACTGATACGAGATAGTATTATTAACATAATGGGATATGGTTAAGCACGTATATCAATTTCCTACAATTCCTCCATTTACTAAGTATGATAGCTATTTGACATCTTAAAATCTTAATTTTCTGCTTTTTAACTGCTTTAAAAATTAAAACGGTGAATATGCTAAGAGTATCTGACTCAGCAATATATTTCGAAGTACTAAACAAACAAATGGCTTACTAGTTTGAGAGTTTACTTTCTACATTTTTTTAATTAAAATGATCAAGAAGTGTCTTCTAAATTCGATTAGAATTAGGTGCATGAAGTCAAAATATCTTCCTCATTTATATATGGCACATACTATTTCTGATTAGCAACATTAATACAAAGTTTGTGATATCTTCATTATAGATCAAGCATATAGTCTAAATTTTATCTCATCATGAATTTACTATTCTCCTTGACATGGATTTCTAAATAACAGTTGAGTAGTCTAATTTGAAGTGTGAATATATACTAGCCAGGTAGTCTTACAAACAAAATGAGGAACTCTTAACACTCCTGCTTGTTCACAGATTCAGGATGTTTATGTTGCTTTTTGTTTAGTTCAATTCCTACTACAATTTCCTAAAATAAATTGATAATTTCTCTTCTCAGCACCTGCTTTACCTTCCTGAAAAAGTGCAGATAATACATATACTACATTTTTTTTCTCTTCTATGTTTCTTCTTGGAACAATTTATACACATTCATACACTTGACATTTCCTATCCTCATTTCATATGGATACAACTTCTAAGTAATAAATCAATTTGGGATTATTAATTGTTATAATTAAATATTAAATAATATTTTGTCTTCCTCATGTTCCCCTTTGCAATTAGAAGGTAGGTTACAATAAAGTTTACTTCAAGAATGTTTAAAAAATATATTTTTACTCACACAGCTTAGTTGGATATCTGAGCTTTTCTGCCTACACTGAACTACATTTTCAAATTTTTCATGTTTTCCAAAACAAGAACAATAACAGTGATAATATAAGTCATACAATTCTCTTCTTATAAATTTGCAAATGGTCCACAAACCAAATTCTCCCTAAACAAAACATTGCCCTATTGAACTCTCTCCAGTTTTTTATACATGATAATGATAATATCCTGTCTTAAATTTGCATATCTATTTATTATGTGTACTATATGCTATTTTAAACTGTGTTTTTTCCTTTTTCTATTCAAATATACCCGGCATGCCCTCTCTTGTGATCCTATTGAGTCCTCCAATTGCATTGTTACATCTCAACATTATTTAATCTCCCATGTGTCTTTAACTCTTCTGAGATTATTCTTTTAACTACTCTGTGATTATTAATGATTATTTGCTTTTCTTATTTTGCTCCATTATTTTACCTCCATTCTCCTTTTTCTCATCTGTAAATTATGAACTATTTTTGAAGTACTGGTTTTCTGTATTTATGTTTAAATATACTTAGTTTTAAATAACATAGCCTCTTTCCAATGCAGTTGTTATAAACTTATATAAGAGAATTTTCATATTCCTGCTTTCCACATACAAAACGATTGCGTTTAAATTTCAAAAATCCTGCTTTAATGGTTTCCTGAGTTTTACTGATACCCTGTATTGATCAATGTGCTGTATCAACTAAAACTCTGTAATGAAATGAAAGAACACAGTAAAATTACCCTTCTGAATCTAATACTGCACAGTAAAAATGCTGAACTTAGATGCTAATTTCTAAAAGAAAAACAATATGTATCATTATATATGAGAATTAGCTATCTAAATTTGGCCTGGACAGTTGTCATTGACTTTCTTTTTTTTTTTTTCTAAAATCTTGTTGATTTGTTATTGTTTGATCAAACCAACTGCCATCTCCTAAAAAAAAAATCAGTTTCTGTCCTATTCTAAAATGATAAATGCCTTACTTTGAAAGATTTGAATTTGGACAACTGTGCTTCAATTCATCTCTCTGGATTTAACCAAGGTTCCCATTTCATGAGACTTTTCTAGGAAGTTATTCCTATTACTTATTCACTTACCTATGAAGTGAATTCTTAAAAATTGAGCTTAAACTTTAAAGTGATTTTTCTGCCCTGTGTTCTTCTTCCCAGAAACTTGTATAAACTTTGTAAAGCCACCTTTCATTCTGTAGATTCAATGAAAAATAGACTAAGAAACACATTTTCTTCCCTTTCTCTTGCCCAGTATTTACCAAAATTACATTTTCTATATTCTCTTTCTGTCTTAAGAGTTCAGCTATTTCCCCATACAATAGGATGGTACAATCATCCACAAAAAATTAGGT
This sequence comes from Grampus griseus, assembly GCF_964374135.1. Lineage (NCBI taxonomy): Eukaryota > Metazoa > Chordata > Mammalia > Artiodactyla > Delphinidae > Grampus > Grampus griseus. The sequence continues at coordinate 4,645,534 of NC_138997.1, forward strand.
GAGTATTGGCCTCAGTTATGATGAATTGGCATGGATACTTAGATATTATATATGCTGTTGGTATAACATCAATATATACAAGTGATCAAGGAATTTTTGATGCAAAGAATCTTAATAGATGGAGGGAATATGCGGTAGTCTTAAGTAAAATAGCCTGTATTTGTAATTATTTTTCTCAATAATGTTAGTTTAGTTGACATTAGTTCAACAGATTAAACAAGGCATAGTTAATAAAGGACATCTAATCAGAGCTCACAATATTACTTCACATCTAAAAAGTCAAAGAGTAAGTGCTTATTTATTAAAGTATATCCTTTTTTTCCCACCACCGACATACAGGGTATAAGGATAAAATCTTACCAAGATAATTCCAATTATTGTTAATCTTCCAAAATAAAGAGATAAAGTATATTTAAAATGTTGACATAAAATATATAATTAGTTTAAAAAGAGGATAACCTTGTTCTGAAATCTGTAAGAAATCAAAAAGGGATAAGCTCTTATATTAACAAATGAATTCAAAAGTAATTTTTCACCTATCTACTACTAATTCAATGAATAAATACAATACATGACTTTGTTTCTAGGTATGAAATTAGTTCTTAAAACAGAGTCAAGTTTAATAGTTGTAGGACAAATATAGCGAAAACAATTTTAACAGTGTAATTGCATTCTGATACAACAGCAAACACTTGCTGTGTGTAATGTAATACAGCTGAAGTCTAAGATATATTCAATTACAACATAGTTGACATTTTCAAGTTTAGTATGTGGGATGGTTAAATTTATGTGTCAACTTGACTGGGCCAAGGCGTGTCCAGATATTTGGTCCAACATTATTATGGGTGTTTCTGTGAAGATGCTTTTTGGGGATAACAAACACTTCAATAGGTAGAGCCAGTAAAGCAGATTGCCCTCTCTAATGTAGGTGGGCCTCATCCAATCAGTTGAAGTACTGAATAGAACAAAATGTTGATTCTCTTCAAGGAAGAAAGAATTCCTCCTGCTTGAGTCCCTTGGATCTGGGACATTCGTTTTTTCCTGCCTTTGGATTTGAACTGAAACTTCGGCTCTTCCTGGTTCTCAAGACAGCCCACCTCCAGGCCAGAACCACACTATCAGTTCTCCTGAGTCTCCTGTTTGCTGATCCACCCTGCAGAGCTCCGTTATTATCTGTCCCCATAAGCATGTACATCAATTCCTTGTAAGAAATCTCTTTCAAAATACATGTACATAGATTGGGAGTTTGAGATTGACATGTACACACTGCTACATGTAAAATGGATAACCAAAAAGGACCTACAGTATAGCACAGGGAACTCTGCTCAGTACTCTGTAATACCTAAATGTGAAAAGAATTTGAAAAAGAATAGATACATGTATATGTATAACTGAATCACTGTACTGTACACTTGAAACTAACACAACATTGTTAATCAACTATACTCTAATATAAAATAGAAATTTAAAAAATACAATAAACATATACAATAAAGAAAAAACAAAACAATATATATGTACATCCTATTGCTTCTATTTCTCTGGAGAGGCCTAATACAGAATGTACAAATGTTTGTCATTAACAAATTGCTGTTAATCACTATACCACTATGTGTCTGTGTGTGTGTTTTATGATATAAACTCAATATAATGATATATTTTTGATTATAAAAAGAGTAATTTATTTTACATTGACCATTTGCAGAAACATTTGTCTTTCTTGTTTCTTTTAGTAAATTAATCTGATTGATTAAATTGCAAATGTCACAGTAAAACTGTTTATATGAAGGCAAATTGATATATTTATTTATGCTATGCCTTTAATCTTTGCAAAAATAGAAAATTTCTGCATCGAGAAATACCTCAAGAAGCAGCAAAACAAACAGCTATATTTTGAAAATATGCTTCTGATTAAGAAGTATTTAGATGATATCTGACTGCAATAGCGAACGTAAAACATTAATATTTGTTGTATTAATATTAATATTTGTTGTATTATAGTTTGCTTTGGTGAATTAATTTTTGTTGGGAAAATATATAGTGGGCAAATTATAGGGAAATTAATGGTTATAAATAAAAACTATACTTATTCTAGTACCCTTTTATGTAAAATTGAATATTCCTGCTGTACTCCTCTTTTATAGAAATAAGTTAGGATAGATCAGGCAATGTTTTCAGGGTTTGAAACTTTTGCCAAAGCAATACAGACACTATTTTTAGAGAATTTTGAGATTCTCGAGCCAATGAATTTTAAAAATAAATTGAACAATGTATGTTATATTTGTTACCTTGTAAATGGTGAGTCTTATACACTAAAATATACCTTTTTCACTTGCATTTCTACATTTCTCAGGTAGTTCCATGCTTATGAAAACCCTTATTCTACCAAAAAAGGAAATTAGTTCAGCACAATCAGCCCTTCACAAAGTCAGATGGATTATGCACAGCTACTTTCCAATTTTAGGTGATTCTAAATTGTTGCCTTTGGTGACTTTAAGTGGTGAGCATTTGCTCACCACTTAGTAATTTACAGATTTATTATTTCCCTCTTCCTAAGGAGATTTACAAATCTTTTTTCCTGCCAACTACATTTATTATTTTTAAATTCATGATTGCGCAATTTCCTTTGAATATTTATTACTATTTAACAGATGGTATTCTTAATGCTTGCTAAGTTTTCTTTATTTTTAATTTGAATGTTTTGTTACTTTCTAAATTTACCCATGTGGATATTATAACTGTGACCAAAGGATTTTTTTCTGTAAGACTGAAAATTTCAGTATGGAATACCAAGGGCAATATGTACTATGGGTTTAATGAATATCTGTTGAATTGATATTTAATACATATATTACCTTAACTGTTAATATACATAAAATATGACAGACTGAATTGGTCTTCCTACTATGCACCCCTTTGTATAATCTTTGGAATTAGTATCTATCTTACCATTATATGAATTTCATATAAACAAGTCCCATATATTTTTCCTTTCATTTTTTACTCATGGAAAAAAAGACCAGCATCAAAGACAAACATTCACATTAATTTAATCAAAAGAAGTGATTATTTTCATCTTTAGGTATATAGGAAATTATCTCAATGGAACATTTCCAAGGAATTCATGTTCCAAGTAAGGTTTTTAGAGCTTAATCACTGCCTTCCCTTGATTTGGCCCACATCTATGTGAAAATGGTCTAAAGCTGATCAAGAGACTTTTTTCCCTAGAGAGTGACATCCAAAAAAAGTAATAAAATTTTAAAAACTTTTTAAAGGAGAGAGCTAGGGGGAAAACTACCAATTTCTCATTAGACAAAAAAAAGAGTGTCTATAAATAAATAAGAAAAAAGAAATATATCAATGTTTAATGGTGTGAAATGATTACAATATAGGTAATTTGGCTACTAGCTTCAGAAATCTGTTAGAAACACACACACATATACACACACTCCCTCCAAGAGCACCTAGAAATTCTGGAAAAAGTATAACATATTTTCAGTTAAATGCATACCTGAGCTTTCAAGAAAGAAGGAGACTAGAAACAAATACGAAAACAAATAGGAAAGTGAAAAATCAAGGTGCAAGAGTCAAAAGGAATACTGCACATTCCATAAACTGCTGAAATAGTAATTCTGAGGCTTGAAATATATTGCCCACATGAAATATGAACAATTTTTTGATGTTTCCATTTTTAATTGGAAAAACAAAAATCTTGAAACACGTACATACATTTAGGAGCAAAAGGGGGATGGTTTGTCAATATCCATCAGCAAGTGTTAGTGATTGGTTCCATAATTCAGATTTTTTCTTGTTAAATCTCAAATTTCCAAGTTTATTCTATTTTTTTCCTATATATTTACCCATTTGAACAACATCAGTAATAAATGACTAAAACAAGATGGTCTACAAAATTCTTTGCACAGATTCTTGGCTGAAATATTTGTCTCATTTCTAAAGATGGTACTCCAATGCTTGTTTTACCCATGGTTTTCCATATACTGAAATGTTCTCTCTGCACTCTATTAAACTATGTTCCATCTTTTCATTATTATTCTTATATTTCTGACATAAAGCATTAAAACAAAACTACCACTTCATGTACCAAAATCCATGTTCACGTGACAATATAAGCACTGCCCTCCAGAGATGAAAAAATTGTAGTAATTATCATGCTTAAAAGGTATGTTCTTATTACTCTTTTATGTATTTTGGACAAAAATATTGATCAGCGAATTATGGTCTTCCACACATCACGTTCACTGAGTTTACTACCACAGTTTTTAGTGCAACAAATACCTTTGAAAAGCCACTCTATAGTAATTATGGCAAGGCTCATTAAAATGCAGAGGTAAAGATTCCATTTGTATTGAAACACAGAAAATAATGTTTGAAAAGAAAAGGTGTTTCATCAGGTTGAATTTTTTGTATACTAAAAATATCCATAAACATTTCTTCAATTAGTTTTATAGTCACTTTTTTTTTAACATCTTTATTGGAGTATAATTGCTTTACAATGGTGTGTTAGTTTCTGCTTTATAACAAAGTGAATCAGTTATATATATACATATGTTCCCATATCTCTTCCCTCTTGCGTCTTCCTCCCTCCCACCCTCCCTAACCCACCCCTCTAGGTGGTCACAAACCACCTAGCTGATCTCCCTGTGCTATGCGGCTGCTTCCCACTAGCTAGCTATTTTACGTTTGGTAGTGTATATATAGTCACTTTTGATGTAGTATCATTTAGTGGTGACAAATTTTGAGAAGTATATGTATAACAAACATTATACTTGAGATTATAGCCCTAGGTAAACATTTAATACACAACACCAGGGTAGTTTCCTTGAACATGAAGGAGATGAAGACTCGGGCTTCCAAAAATTGGCCTGTATCTGTGATGACTGCAAAAAATCTGCACCTTCTGTGGGCCGTACCCTTAATGAAAGTTTGAATTCGGTAAAAAATAAAAATATATACCCACTGGAGAAAGAAAAGAAAGCAACTACCTTTGATTTATTTCTGGGGAATTGGGGAAATCTCTGAGAACACATAATAATAACCACGAGCCCACCAGGGTAGGTTTTCCTATAGCATAGCAATGTCTGTGCTATAGGAAAACCTCGGGAAAGTTATTAACATGAAATTTGACCCTGGCTGGATATATTGCTAAGTAGAATCAAAAGAAAAAGCTTTCCAGAGAGACACAAACTAGTATATACCCCACAGGATTTATCTCTCAACCTCTCGATCTTTCAATCTTGTGTCCATACTGTTGGTTGGATAGACAGAAAATGTAAAATTTGTATTTCCCAAATATCCTTTTCCTTGAGGGTTTGGATGTAAGTTGGGTGTTCCTAGTTAGATGCACCTGCATGAGATTTGGCACACAATTCTTGAGGCAGAGGTCATCTTCCTGATGCTGTTGCTGCTAGAAAGCAATGAGGTGACACTGAGTGTTAGACACAGCTGAGGTGGCCAGTATCCAGTTGTCATCTCCATGGGGATCTGAGTCAGGGGCAACAGACAGATGCCACATTCCAGCATCTGGTCAGCAGGTTCATGGGCATGAGAGTCAGCTGTAGCGGCAGCACCAATAGCTTCTTAATGTCAAGAACTATGAGGGATCTGAGAATTCACACGGCTTTCAAGTAACAAGTCCATCCGCCCCAGTTTTATAGATGCAGCCAGAAGACACCAGCACGTCATAAGCAAATGACTTTATTACTAATGGCACAGCAGAAAGCATGAGCTACTTCATGCTGAGTCTTCTTCCTGTTCAGATCCAACTAGGGCAATGAGGAGACACCCATGTGCCTGCTGCACACCCTCCTTAGGTGCAACCCCATGTGGAGACTGGTTAATAACAGGGTTACAAAGGCAGCCCCCCTTGTCTCAAATTGGGCCATCCCTGAAAGACCACCCCAGCTCCTGAGCTCCCTGTGGGATTGGCTGGGGTCTCTTTTGCAACATCATAGTACTTTAATTTATTCCTCTGTCCAATCCTTCATTACTTAAAGGTGGTTTCCTCAGAGTATTCCACAATAGTACATCTGCACCCAAATCTCTATCCCAGCTTCTGTTTCCAGGAAATGAACTTAAGACATATATTGTAGCAGGAAGGAAGCAGAAACTATTCTTGGTATTTATAGCACAAATATCGAATATAGGTATTAGATGCTTACACAATAATTGGGAGGTCTGGAGAAGTAAGAGTCTGAAGCTACAAGTGGATGATTAAGGGCAGGAACAGGCTGCTGTAGCTAAAATCTCAATGTCCTGGGATGGAGTTCTCCCTTGGTCTCTGATGTTTCTGCACATCTTGTGAGCAAGGCGACGTCTATCTTCTTTTTCCAAACTGTATTGTCAAGCATGTTTGGATAGTGCATAGTTTTGGAATTCAGAGATACCATTTCCATCCAGCATAAACGGCAGAATTATTTTCTTTCCACTATAACAACAATAGTGTTTGTTATCTTTAGGCTAAGCTTTAATAGGTTTGCTGCAGCCCATTATAAAACATGCAGAAGCTCTGGGTTCCTCAGCTTTGAGACAAACTCACAAGAATTCAGTGACAAAGAATTACTTAAATAATCCCCTGAGATCATATGGAATAAGGTGCCAGTTGAAAGCAAATCTTCTGTCAATGAACTGGTTGTTGGAACATTGTGATGGGAAAGAGAAATACAAAGGTGGCATTGGAGCACTGGCTGCTTCTGGCTGCCCTGGAATAAACAGTGAAACTTATAATCTAAGCACTTCCTATGCTCAGATGAGAGGACCAAAGGGTTTTATAACTGTCCTAAAATCATATCTTGCTTTGTAGACAGAGGGTTGATGTGCTACAGAATCTAATCTTATGGATTGTTGAGTTACAACATAAACTGAATTTTTAACTCCTCCATGTCTCATATAAGCATTAATGTACCGACTGGGAGAACACAGGACTCTGATAAATAGAATGGACTATTTCTGATATACCCTACAGAACCTCCACTGCTGGCACAATGAACTCTAAGTCTAATCAAACTACTTCTGTCATTATAATATATATATAAAGACATTATAATAACCTCACTTGAAATAGTTACCTTACAATGACATGCCAATATTTTTCTGCCCCTTTCTATCCCTGACTGTCAGATCCAGGTGTCCCAGGGGAAACAAGAATAAAATCTGACTGAGGAAGTAACTAACAAATAAAAATAATTGCAAGATGTTGATAATTTATACAGGCAAAAATGTGGATAAATACGTGTGGAGGTGAACTCTAAGAGTAATGAACTATATAGGAAATAAAATAACTCTATTAGGCCATATTTATCAATATGGGTGCAATTACGAGTATTCTGCATTTACTAGGATGGAACCAGAATATGACACTTGATTCTTTTGCTTGATTTATTGACCAAAGCTAGTATACTCATCAGTGACCTATATTAAATAATGCTGAGAGTAATAAACTTTTTTGCTACAGTTCAAAAGATTAAATAAAACACTCAAGGTGATGGTAAAGTTAAAGTACACATCTTAAACTACATATTCAGGTTCTTTAATATCCCCTAAAATATCACAGTGTGAAATCTTTATAGAGGCGGAGGTGAGTTGATCACCACCACACTTGAAGAGTACTATGGTTATGCCACAGCAGAAGTCACCTCTAAATCCTTGACGCAGCACCTGTACAATGTTCCATATCACACTGAGGGACCAGCCATTTACCTAAGCAGCTTGATTACCTTGGTCACAGTGCATCATGGAGTAGATATTTTCCACATTAGAATAGACAGTCTTCTGGATATGGATTTACCTTTTTTATCACCAATATTTCTGAAGTGGTCACCTTCTTTAGACTCATTAAACGCCTTATTTACTTCTATATACGCCACACAATATTGCTTCTGGACCAAATAGCTATTTTCATGTAAGAGAAGTAATCAACAGAATTACTTCCAACAGTGGATTTTGAAATCCACTGATCTTACCATGAATCCCAATACCCAGAAGCAGCTGGCTTTACAGATAAGTGTAATGGTTTATTTTATTGGGTACTTAGTTATGTTCCCAGCTACGAGGAAACAATTGCTTGTAAACTAGTGGTACAAGATGAGATGGATAGTATAAATGGGTAATCATAATGTTCTTCCATATCCTAGGAGACCAAGGAACAAAGGGATACCATTAGGAGAAGTATTTCTTACTATTACACTTAATAGCTTATACTCAATATTTTGTTCACACATTCTCCAACTTCAAGTTCTGCTACTTTAGTATTCCAGAGAGGGATGTTCCCACTAAGGCACAAAAAACTCTTCCACTGAATTGGTTGTCTAAAGTGTCACTTGACAACTGCTATTTCCATGCAGTTGAAATAAGAAGAAAACAGGGATCCTGATTATGATTATCAAGGGAACAGGGTTGCAGGTTCAAAGCACGAGTTTGGAACTCAGAAGATCCTCTGGACTAACGCATAATATTTTCACATGCATTGGTAAATAATGGTAAGAGGTTACAGCAACCTAATACAGAAAAACAAAATCCTAAAATCTCAGGACCTTCAGGAAAGAAATTTGAGCCCATCCTACCAGGGAAAGAACTAATGGTTGAGATATTGTCTAGGGATCGAGGAAACATGAAACAGTTGGTGGAGGAAGGATGTTATAAACACCAACTATAATTTTTGATCAGTTAAGAATCACAAACTGTAGAAAACACCAGTGTTTTCTGCCTTTATCTATTCTCTATTAACCTACCTTTCTCCTGTGGATTTACATATGGTATGTAGGTGGTTGTTAAATTTCTAATTTAGCTTTCAGGTTAGAGCATATCAAGTTGAGATTATGATTGAATTAGTGCAAAGAATATCATCCCAATTTGTATTCCACGACAAATGGAACTCAGTATGTCTTCTTCTGGGCATATGGATTGGTGTTTGAGACAGGTGGTTCCAGTACACTACAGGGAAAATGACTTCTGGAGATGGAAACAAGAAGTGGGGAGGAATGGAGAGAAGGTCTTTAGGTATATCTCAGTTTTTTTTTTTTTCTATTTTTTTACATAAAGAAATAGGAAACCAACCTGGAAGAATATTAATATCTCTTTATATGGTCATAAGATGTGAGTTTCCCTTGTGCTATTTTTCTGAAATATTTTATGTGTTTAAAAGCTTTAAAAATTAAATAAAAATATAATAATACTGCATTTATGTTTATTTGTCCCTTAACTTGCATGTGTAAATATTTGGATATGGTGACAATTACCCTTTAATTAGAAAATTCTTCAGGACAGGAGCAGGGCAACTTCAAAGCATTATAATGTTCAAAGAGACAATTATATAAATGAGAATTGGAACAGGAATTAGGAAGGTTTGATTCATTTAAAGGAAATATAAGAATAGATGAAAAAATTACCGAAAAAGAACATGCAAACAATCAAATTGAGAATAAATTTTAAGATAGTAAATTGTACTTTGGATTTGATGTGATGCTAGTGTGTGGTATGAAGATCAAGAAACTACTGTCAGTTTTAGGAGAACATTAGATTTGTTGAAGAGATAAATAGTACAGTACACACTCCAGGAAAATAATTAAGGGATTGTAGCTGATCCAAGACGATATTAGTTAATGGAAAAGAGAATGCGTATCTTTCTGAAGGTACCACAATTTTTCCAAAAGTAAAATGACAGAAATTGAGGTCGGGAAAACTATACCCTTCTCCCTAGAATGATGCATTTTGTGCTGCTTCACATGAACCTTTAAATATTCTGTCTTGTTTATCACTAGCTGAGAAACATCTCTTGAAACAATATAGTATTGAGATTATTTATGTGTGTTGAGTTCCCCATGTCACTTCAGATAGGATTTATTTCAATCATCTTGAAGGGTAATTTTACTCACATTTTTATTATATTTATTTTTCTATGACAAATTTTGTAAGCATTTTTTTCTGAGTTAATGTATTTAACGTGTGTCTTAAAACTAACATGAATAATTTAATCTCATGATGCAAGGGCATAAGCTGATTGCTAGAGGGTTTTAAGGAAGAATTTTTCCCTCTGTGTAGAATACTGTAAAGACAAATTAGAAGAGAGAGGGGCGTGGGGGAGAGTCTCGTTTTCATTACTGCATCCCTGTTACTGAATGAAGTAAGGCACTAATCTGGAAAATTCTACAGGAGACCTTCATTCTAGACATTTTTGTAAAGTGTTGCAAAGTATACTCTTTTTAAATGTACCACAGATTAGCATTTTCCTTTAAATTAATCATAAAACAATCCATTTTCAAAGTTTTACTAATTTTCTTGTATGATACGGTTCATTGCATTATCTTGTCTCCAAATCATTACTTTTTAATTTGAGTATCAATAATTTGAAATTGATTCTGAACAAAATTCCCCATGCTTCTAAATTTGCTAATTTTTTTGTTATGAAAGTTTACAATGTAAATTTGACAAACTCTGTGCAGTAGATTAAATATAGGGGCTTCTAAACACAATTTAACTCTCAAGTCCTAAATAAATTGACTAAAAGCACCCTAGGGTTTTAAATTGCCTAAATTTAAAAGCATTGCTGTGAACTAAGCATAAATAAGCCTCACTGTTTTAGACAATTTAATTCTGTACAGATTATGTCCATGGGATTTTTTTTTCCAAAATAAAAACTGAAATTCCAAGATTGAAATATATTATTAGATTGATTAAGCTAGGAAGGTAATCTTAGCAGATATTTTTGTGTCTGCCCTCTAAATAATCCTCACTGTAGGAAGCAGTCTGATTTTTAAAAACTGAATGTGTAATCGCTCATCAGGTAATGCCAGCATCTCAAGGTCTAGCAGTGCTGGAGTTTATAGAAAATGAGAGTTTTCCTGGGTCAGTGGCACAAAAATACACTGAAAAGGCAAGTCTCCATCACCATAGGTCACAAGGGACAGGATATAATGGATCACAGTGAAGCCAGGGTTCAAAGGGACCCTGGGGGAGAGCCCGCTGTAATGAAGCAGATCAGAGGCAGATGTCCAGTCAAAACGATTTAACTCATTTATTGCTGACCTGGCATTGGTTTAGACAAAGGCCAATTTGTAAAGTGATTCTCTTCATGGGCGAACAGAATGCAGATAAATCAAACAAGATATGGAAAATGAAACCCAATCTTTTCTCTTGCCTGTCTAAAGCCAAAACACATACAGGTGGGAAGCAACGCTCAGGCTTGTCTTAAGGAAGTTAGATTCTTCTTTTATTTCTAAGGAGGCCACTGAAGACATACCCCATTTATTACTTAACAACACCAGAGGGTCAATAGAACAATTTGGTAAACAACGGTTCATTTATAGTATGGCATCCTGTCCATAGCTACCTTCAACTAGAAAAAAGGTAAATGATATGAAAACAGAAACAGGAAGAAAATTACTCGTCTCTCTCTCTCCTCTCCCTCTCTCTTTTCTCTCTCTCTCTCTCTCTCTCTTTCTCTCTCTCTCCCTCACACACACACACACACACACACACATTTTCTTAGGCAGACAAACATACAAGAAAATACACTTCAAAGATTTCTAAACTGAGTTCAGTAACGAATAAGCAGCCCTCAGTCCTAGTGACAGGACATTTCAAACAATGTAACAGTATATTCTGGAAAGTTATCTTGATTTCAGAATATTTTATAAAATTTGAATGAATTTCAACATGTAAATATTGAGTTATTTCTCAAGAAAAAGAGTGGAATTATTTTAGTACCACTGGAATTATCTGGTTTCTTAAAGTTAGATAGTTTAGAAGTTGGACAGTGACTTGCAGAGATGGCTCAGCTGTGGAGCCTCTGGCTCTAGTGCTTCATCAATGTTGACCTCTAATTTCTTTTCCAATCTCTTTTATAGTAGTTGGAGAACGTTTTCCACTTTCACATGAGCTGATTTTGAAAATTTTCATTTTTCTACAAAATCATTAATTTTGTCTAAATTTCAAATTTCTGCAATTGAATTGCTGTAAGAACTGCTGTAAGATGGTTTTTTCATCTTTCCTGGCATTTCCTATTATTGTTCATGTATTTAATCAGTCAGGTTTAAGAGAGGATTATATATTTTTTTAGTAAATGAAAGAAACAGCTTTCAGATATATTTACCTGTTCCACTAAGTTTTATTGTCTAGCCTATTAATTTCTGCTTTTACTTCATAAATTCCTTACTCCTGATTTTACTTCATTTATTCTTGGTCCAATTTTAGGATGAAAAATTAAGTTCTTTACTTTTTCAAAATCTGTACTAAAGAAGGTATCTAAGGCTATATCTTTACCTCTAGTTTCTTACAGTTTCCACCAAGCCCAGTCTGTTCACTTATGTCACTTATTTAGTTCCCAGAATCATTTGAATTCACAACCCTTGAACATCAACACGTCAACTTATGGCAACTCAGCATAATAAGTATATAAATGTACATCTTCTGTTGTCAAAATCACATTAAACTTAATCTAGATCTACTCAAGCCTGGGTCACAAAACATTTTTTTTTCTTTTTTTTTGAGACAAGAGGAAATACAATCCCATCTGTTTAACTTCATGTGGCTTCCAAACACACTCAGAAACTAACCACTGAAGAAATGCTTCAGTACATACTACAAGTAAATCAATATCAAATACAAAAATAATGGTAATGTCGAAGGTACCTCATAGTGATAGTTTTATAAGCTTAGTAAATGGGTGATATCAATAAAAGCTGCTGTCTGTATTTAGTGCTTACTCAATGGCAAGCATTTTGTGAGCTGTTTGTTTGGAAAAGAGCTTATCATAAGAATATGCATGTCAGAGGTAATTAACTATTTTATCACTTTTTACACTTTGGAAAAAAATGGGTGGAAAGGATCTTTTACAATATTGATTTCACATAGTTCTACTGGAAACATGTACAGAACATATGGCTATTAACATTTACTTGATGACTGTCTTGTATTTAATGGCTAAGCAAGTGCAATGAAAGTCTTCAAAATGTTGAATTCACAGTGAGCAATAATTACCACATGGTGTGCTCTAATATCCACAGTGATGAATGTTACATACACCACTTCACTCAAAGTACGATAAAAACTGAGATAGTTCAGCTTTATATTATAAAGTATTGCCTCCCTTTAAGAGTACAGTTTGATGTCAAATAAACATGTTTTCATTCAAATAGCTTGTGCAAGATAACAGAGCTTTATTGAAAGGAATTAACGAGTTAATGAAGAAAAATGGCATCTTTTTAAAAAAGATTTTCTTTCTGAAGAACAAAAGATCTTCAACTCAAAATATGTGAGAACCAATAGAGTTATCCAAAAACAAAATTAATTACAAAAATCTAGATCATTTTTATACAGTTGCAAGGAATAATTTTAATATTGAAATACTTGAATATTTAATATTAATTTTAATATTGAAATACTTGAATATTTAAAATATTACCAAAACAGACCAGTTTACAATAGCAAAACACGTAAAACTCTTAGAAATCAATTTAAAATGTATAGCACCATTATCAGGAGAACTAGGAAACATTAGAAAGAGATGTCAAGGGAAAGTTAGTTGAGAGACATTTGTTTCTTCACGGAAAAAGTTAAATTCATTACTATAATATGATGGTTCTTCTCAAGGTAAAATTCAGTGACATGACTGTCAACAAATACAGTATTTGATATAGGAACAAGTTAATTAATAATTTTAATGCAATACATTAATAAATAAGTCTGTAATTTAACTACCATTACTCCAAAGTGTTCATAGAAGAAAGTGCCAGTAAATAGAAAAAATTCTGAAAAATGAATTATAACAAGGATGATGCATGCCCACTCAGGATTAAAGAATATCATAAAGCTATACTAAATAAAACTGTTGCACTTATGTGAGAGTGAACAGATACATTAATGGTATAAATTACAGACACAGAGTTTTGCAGGACAGATTGTTAGCTGATAAATACATACAACAGTCTTTCTGATGGGTCAATGCCCATAACCATGCTTATTGTTAAATATTTTGAACATCATCTTCTGGATTTGTGTTTATTTAGCAATTTAATTTATGACTAAATAGCATTTAAAGAGGTTAGAAAATATTAATCACAAGAATTATATGTGAAAAGCTAGTTAATAATTTGGAGGAAAAAATTAAAGATTTCGGACCCCAAAGTCAACATAAAAACAATAACAAAATATATATTAAGGCCAAATGTATTTTGCCTGGGAGGGGTTATTTTTCCCCTTTTGGTTTCCCTATGTATTTCAAAATTGTTATTGATCTGAGAGCTATAGATTTCATCTTTTTTCAAAGAGTTCAAAACTCAATTCCTATGTTCTCAATGGACACTTCCATTTAAGAAAATAATAACATAATTTTAGAGCTTGAAAGATGAAGTTAACATTTCAACAATGTTCTATAAGTTTTAAAAATAGAATAAAGTATATCTGAGTATTTGGTTAGATCCAAGTGTGTAATAATGCATTCATGTTACAGATTATCCTGTCTCTCAAGATAACTATTATTTGGATATTTTAAAGTGATAACTTGTTTCTGATAGAAAATTCATTTTATTTGTATCTATAAAGACAATTTACTGATGCACCAAATCTGAGGAAATCTATGAGGATATGCAGTACTGTGAGTCTATATAAAACACAGCAATTCAGAGGTCTGAGAACTCTCTCCAGATTTCCTGTGTTCTTCATCATCATAACTAACTTATCTCTGCTCAGAGGAAATAAACCAAACTTTTATTCTCTTTGAATAAGAGGATGACAAAAAGTAACAAATGAATTCCAAATTAACATTGTAATGATAATTTCTTACAGAGTAGCTTATATAAAACTACTCCAATTAATGAAAGTTAAGTTGAACAAAAATCTGTGTGGCTATTTATTGGTTTATAATTTTACTTGTATTTAGGGAAAATTAAATAACAGGTATGTTGTTTTGTTATGATTGCCATGCACGAAGGAAAAATCTTCAATTTGCTTCTGCTTCATTTTGAGTTCAATCAAGAGAATAAAACCTTAGAAAAACACTGGTAAAAGGTAAAAGCCCAGGAAAACTAAAGGGATTATAAATACTAAATATTCCTGTTTCAATCAAATTCAAATTTCATGGTCTAAATGAATTCCATTCTCTTCACTCCCCCCCCCAATTAAAAAAGAAACAAAATATCAAAAACAGATTCATCAAATCACAGACAGAAGAATTTTAATTTCAAACAATTTTCCAGAAGCATTTACTGAACAACATGCTTTGTACACCTAGAAGCTGTGAGTCTGATGATTAAGTAAAAGTCATCAAATACTAAATTTTTTATTTTCCCTTTTGAAGGTTATCACAAGTGGAGATAGAGTAGATCTTCACTTCAGCAAAGTATTGAATACATTTTGTAGTATCATTATGGGATGCTGAATTACATAGGTTGATTCTGGAAAAACCAACCTTGCATCTATTTGAATAATTGTTCACATTTTCTATGCCAACGGCTATATCAACATTGTCTAAGTTGCAAGCATTGTCTTAGATAGATATATACAAGATAACATATTGATTTGGGAATAACATGAATGTAAGTGGGAAAAATGAATAAAACAGGGATTTTTGATCTTTAACAAAAATAAAGATAAGATACTGGTTTAATTCTCAATACAGAGAGTTCCCCCAATTCACAATAAAATAGCCTGACTTAGCAGCATGATAGAAAAAAACATCTCTCCCACACACACACAAAAAAAGCACAAAATTAGATTGCAGATTGTAGATTTTAGAATAACTAATGTGCATCATCTCTAATAAGATGGGGGAAGAAAAGGAAAAGAAACAACTAATTCATTATTAATAACTTAAGTACTCTGATACAAATGTCATATCCAGAAGGAAGTTTGAGTTTAGTTGGGGGAAAACCACACCTAGAGAACTGGGTTTTATTCCAAGCACCTCACTTCACAGGGAAGGGATAAAATGGAGTGCATTCAGCAAAGTAAGAAGACAAGTCATACGAATAATAGTTAATAAAATTAAAAAATTTTAGCTTGAGAAATATTTCCAGGGCTGCTCTGTGGAAAGAATATTAGATATTTTATGAAAAAAAGTGACAGAGCTGAATTAGCACCAATAATTGAAAGCTAAAAGGAGACAGATTTTAGTTCAAAATAAATTAGCATGTTTTCAAGTAACAGTGAGGAGTTTCATCCATTTACAAGCGGCTGCATGTTATTTAAAGTAACTGACTATAAGCTGAATGACTATTGAACAGGCATTTTTGAGATTATTCAATCAAAAGAGAATAATCATTGATAAATGATGATTTTTAACACATCCAAAATATGTAGCATACAGTAAATGAACTGTCTTATGTTAGAAAAGGAATACTTATGATTTAAATTCTTATACACTTATTAGAAATTTTTATTTGATTTCGGGGACAAGGGGAGTTATTTTCTTATGTTAAGAAAACTGGAACAATATTATTAAAAATAAAAAAATTAAAAAGTCATAAAAGAAAGAAAGAAAGAAGAGAGCAACCAAACCAATAAACAGATCCACCAATGATAACAAGTGCTAAAATCTATACTAAAGAAACTAAAGAAAAAAAGAAAACTGGAACATTTTGCCTTCCATTTTTCCCAGTCGTTCTCAAATTTTATACTGAGTCAGAATTACCAGGAAAGTTGATTTGGTAGATCTGGGTGGTATCTGAGAATTTACATTTCTAACGAGTTCCTGATGATGCTGGTAGAGTTGATTCTGGGACCACACTTTCTGATTCCATGCCTTAAGGAAGTGGGTTTGTTGTGTTATTGCTTTCAAGCAGGCAAATGGCACCTAGACAACAGTGTAATCTGATCTCCAGGTTATTATGCAGAAAGGCCAACCTTTTTAAAATATGGTTAAATGAAGCATGATAAAAATTAGCTCCTACACAAAATTATGTTAGATTAAAAATTAGCAAAAATTTTTTTTAACTTTTAAGGTATATAAAATTACTAACTTTATATTATTTCTTCATCTTATATCTTTTCCATTGGCCTCTTGTCAATACCAGATTAAGATCCAAAAGTTTTACTCTTATTTATGGTATCCTCCACTACCTGTCTGCTCCTTAGCTCTTTAAACTGAGTTACTGCCTCTATTTCCCTGTAGGGTGAATACTTTCAATCCTTGAAAATACTGAAATAATTTTCAGT
This sequence comes from Grampus griseus, assembly GCF_964374135.1. Lineage (NCBI taxonomy): Eukaryota > Metazoa > Chordata > Mammalia > Artiodactyla > Delphinidae > Grampus > Grampus griseus. The sequence goes on from NC_138997.1 coordinate 4,662,700, forward strand.
GTTTCTGAATAGTTATGTCTTTCCTCCTGCTTAGAACATTTTACTCCTTTTTTTTGCTACCTAACACCAACGTTCTTTTTCAAGTATCAGCTCTGTTGTTTCTTCACTTACCCAAGCACTCAAAAAAACAGCTTGAATGTCTATCTTATGCATATCAACTGTGCCCTGCAGTTAACTCAAGTTTTTGCTTGATAAATTATCTCCCTGAATGTATAAGTACTAAATACTGTTGAAATCTCTGCACTAATACATAAATAAAAGTATGTTAATATTGGAAGATTTTAAATATCTAAGCTTTACATAGGCATCTTGCTTCATAATTTTCAACTGCTGTCAGTTGTGGCTTAAACCAAAGACATTTTCTTCATTATGAACAGAATCACCCTGGCCTGAACAAAGGTGCTGGCTCCTTTTGGGATTTCTTTCACCGTGAATTGTCATTAAAGGTTTCCAAGCATCTTTCCCCAGCCAACTCAGAAATTAAAGGATTCTAATTAAAGAGATGATCCAAACAGACCCTCTGGAAGTTCTGTTTTTGTTATTTGTTTGGAGTTCACTCTCCCAGGCCTTGATTGTGACTTCAAAGATTAAAGGTTAGATTTTCCTGTTCTGATATCATTTACATACGATAGTCAACCACCCACCCCAGGCATCACACATTCATATCCCCTCTGCTTAATGTCATTGCATCATTATTTTCTTTGTTCTTACAACTGCAGCAGCAAATACAATTTCTCCCACCTGTACAAAGTTTGCACCAATGTGGGTTTCTTTTTATATGGAAACATTTTTCCTTATTAGTTTTATTCAAATTATATATATATATATATATACACACACACACACACACACATATATTTATACATGAAAGTATATATTTTTAATTTAGAAATATTGAAAATTCCTTCTAGAATATATATCTTTTCTATAATATATTTTTTCTAGAATATATATTTTTTTCTAATTATATATTATAGACTATATTATATATATTTTGAATTTATTCTGTGTATTCTCCATATATTCTTATTATATGATATGTATAATTTCTAAATTTAAAAATGCTTAATATTGCTTTTTAAATAAAAATCAATATTCTTATGGCTTTTTATATTCAACTCTTTGATATGGAATTCTAGCCATTAGTAGAACAGTTGTCTATGCTGACTGCACTTTGGAATCATCCAGGAACCTTTGTAAATACCCATGTCTAGCACCCAATCCCAGAAGCTCTGATTCAATCTTCTAAAGGAATGGACCAGACATCTGTATTTTTATATGATCACAGATGATCCTAATATGCAGTCAAGATTTATACCCACTGCTTTAGAGACCCTAGCGTCAGTTTACACCTGTAAATCTCAAAATATTCTTAAATTGTTCAAAAGAAACAAACTCGACAGAAATATAAAACGTTTTGCTGCAGCTTTATGTAATGTTTCACCATGATGATACTATAAAAGTTTTCTGTTGAGAGTCAGTAATATTTGTTACCATTTATAACTGGTAACAGGTAAAACTCCCAGCAGATGATCATTTTGTTGCCAGAAATCAATTCACTTTTCTTACATTCCTGATAACAGCACTAATACACAAATGGAAGTAAATAATTTTGAGATCACTGCTATGGGCTGAATGTTTATATTTCCGCCAGATTAATATTTTGGCGCCTAATCTCCAACGTGATGGTATTGGGAGGTACAGACTATGGGACGTGATTAGGTCATGAAGATGGAACCCTCATAAGTGGGATTAGTGCCCTTACAAGAAGAAATGTGAGAGAGCTGGCTTTCTCCCTCTCTCTCACTCTCTCTCTGCCATGTGATGACATAATCAGAAGACTGCTATCTCTGAATCATTAAGAGAGCTCTCACCAGACAACAGATCTGCTGTCACCTTGATGTTTCGCTTTCAAGTCTTCAGAATTGTGATAAATAAATGTCTTTTAAGCCACCCAGTCTATGGTATTTTTAATATAGCAGCCTGAACTGATTAAGACAATCATTTTTCTACAATTCGATCAGTAAAAAAGAAATAAGCCACAGTACCTTCATTTACAAGCTCAGTAATTCTACCAGTTGGCACATAATTCAAAAAATAGCTGAGTTTATGTCTTCTACTGGTGTAACATCTTAAATCCTATGAACTTAGGTAACTTCAGTAAGACCCTAGTCTCAGCAAATCTCTATTATTAATAGTAATAAGACTATTAGAAAAATAAGACAGTCACAAAATGAATACAAAAATTATGCTTTTCAGTAGTAAGCACTCTTTCAGAAGAATAGTTTTCTACCGTAAAATCTGTTTTTGTAATTATCAGCAAATATTAAAAAAATAAAATGTTGAGGTCAACCACAGTAAGGATTGAGGAGAGGTGGAAGCTGCTTCAAATGCCTTATTTTAGAGAATGTAAATATGAAATTCCATACCTGGAGAGTATTTCATATGAAATAATTAAATAATATCAAAAACTTTTATGTTTATGTTATGTACAAAAGCTCTAAGAAGTTTAAGTTGTTAATCATTAAGTTTCCTAACATATCAAAAGAGATAAATACCTTTAAGAAAAATTTACACTACAAAGTTCTGTGATTTGTCGTTAAGGTAAATTCATAATCGAAGAATGACTTTTTCTGAGTCAGATATTGCATACTAATTCACATCATACCAAACTTTCAAAAAGGGACTTAGCAAGAAATTTTGGAGCTTCAGTTTTAGTATTTTTTTTCTCTTGGAGGATGACTATTCAGTCACTTAATCATCCTGTAATTGTTTTATTCAACATTCATCAGCAGCAGCAATAACATTACATCTGCTCACATCTCATTTTTTCCAACTAGGTAGACAAACGAAAGATCTAGAATTAAAATAATTCCTAAGAGTCATGCTAAAATATTTTACAAAAATAAATAGGCTGGTACAAACACTTTGAAAACTCTTTGGAATTGTCTATTAAAGCTAAATATATGCCCACCTTACAATTACACTCCAAGAGAAATAAGTGCATATGCCCAACAAAAGCCATACACGAGAACTTCTTAATAGCCCCAAACTGGGAACAATTCAAATATCCTTCATTAGCAGAATGCATAAAAACTGTGAATTCTGTGTGACAAAACTTTAGAGTAATAAGAACAATATGCTTCCTCTACATTCAAAAATGCGGATAAATATCATAGACATAGTGTTTAGCAAAAAAGAAAAAAATCCATATATAAAAGACTTCTTACAGTAGAATTCCATTTATATGAAGTTCAAAAGCAAAACAGATTAATGGTGAAAAACATGGAATAGTAATTACCTACAGAAGATAGTATGAATTTGAAGAGTTTTTATATAGGAACTCAAAATCTAGTAGAATTGGTAAAAATATTGTTGTGATGGAAATATTTTTACACACAATACACACATAGTCTGCATGCATGTAAGTACTTTGACGGAGCGTTTTAAACAAATTTATCAAAAAAGATATTACTAATGTGTAGAGTCCCTATCTACTCTTAGTTAGAAGATCAGAATTTTATTTGCAAATCTATCACTAATTGATTTTAGCAACTTGGGCATTTAGCAATTAGGACCTGAATTTTTCATTAGCCAAATGAAGGTATTAGACTTGTAGACAGATCAGATACACTTCAACTTTTAGTGAAGTTTTTCTAACTTATGTATAAATAAATGCAATTAGGTGTCAAAATTTTAATTTTTTTCTCTTGGAAAAAAGCTTTTAGAATTGTCCTCAATATATATTATATATATAAATTATAAAATTTATTCACATATCTTAAATATCTATATTGTTAAAATAAACTTAAATGATAAACACAGAAAGTGAACAGTATTCAATTGATGAAATGGAATTGATACAACGAGTGACGTAATGTTGAAGCTGTATTAACACTTGGCCACATGCCTATGGTACTGACAGGAATGTAAACACAGTAAGGTTAAGTATCTTTTACTTTCATATTCTTCAAAGATAAAATAGTAGTTCATTTTTAAGACTTGTTAAAAATCTAGTATGAAGTGATAAAGCAAGAGATATTTTCTCGTCACAATAGTTACATGTTCTCTTACTCTTTATTTTCCTAAGTGGAGTTTTAATTCCTTCTTTTAAATGCTATTTCTGGTTTGCGTATCGTTAATCTTCTCGGAGAAGTGAGTTATAGAGATAATATACTAGGGAAATACTATTTTAGATCTTAAATTGGGTGTGACCGATTAATTTTAGTGGCTCACAAACTAACTGCAATGGATGAATTCCTAAATTTTTTAACAATGAACAATCCATGTTTTAGAATTACATGAATGTTTATATATCATAGTAAATATGTAATTATATATTATAAAATATATTACTATATAATTATAAATCTACAAACATATATAGTTACACATGCATACATAAATATATACAGATATATCTTTAGGTTCACAGTAATAAAATATAGCATTATTTTAGTCATATCTAATTTGTGCTAATAGTTATAGCTTTCAATTACTGTTTACTTAAACATTTAAAACTTCTGCCCAAATGGAGACCCTTTTTATTGTCTTCACATTGTTTTCTATGAAATCACACTGACGAAGTTAACAGTGGCTTTACTGACCTTGAAATTTTACAGTAATATAAATACTTCCATAAAATAATTTATATACTTTGAAGTACTTATGAAATGTACAGAACTTTAAAAACCAAATACTAAAAATATATACAAACAACGGGCAAAGAGATTTGAACAGATTTCACAAAATAAAATTCTTGAATGGCCAGTACACGAATGAAAAGATGCTCAATGTCACTAGTCATCAAGAAAACTCAAAACTATAATGAATAAGACTCCTCAGAATAGCTAAAATTAAAAACACAGAAAACAGCAAATATTGCCAAAATGTGCAGTAACTGAAATTGTATGCATTAATCTTGAGAATGTAAAATTGTACATCTACTTTAGGAAAAGTTTTGGTAGTTTCTTATTCAAGGAAAACTACCTACCTTACAAAAAAGCAATTCACTGCTATCTATTGACCCAAGGGAAATGAAAATATACAACCACGAAGGATTTGTACAGGAATGTTCTTAGAAGCTTTATTTATAAGAATTCCAACCAGGTTTTCATCAATAGGAAATGGATTTAAGAAAAAGCACTGTGGTATATTCATATTCTGGAATATTATTCAGCAATAAAATTAAATATATTATGGAGAAGCTCAATAACATAGATGAATCTCAATAACATTATAATGAGTAAGATAAGTATTACACAAATCTGCATATGTGGCATGATCCCTTTTACACGAAATTTCAGAATGGACAAAACTATATTATGGTAAAAAATATCAGAACTTTGATTGCCTCAGAGGGAATGGGGTCAGAGACTGCTTGGGAAGCAGTGTGAGGGAATTTCCTTGGGGAATGATGACATTCCAATCTTGATACACCTGTACCTAGATGCCTGTTTCACAAATGTATACATTTGTCAAAACTCAGAGAATGAAGACATAAGTTTTGGGTTTTCCACTGTATGGATAAAGTATTTTAAAATAATAAAAAAATTCTAAATAAATATTAACTCGTTAATGTTATAGTTAAATCTAGTTAAAGTAAGAAAGAAGAGATTGCTGTCTATAATTTGAAAGTAATACAACAGTAAGATAAATTAATAAATGGAAAGAGGGATGGAGAGGCACACAAACACACACATAAATATGTGAAAACCAAACATAGCAAAATATTCATTAATGTCTTGGTTACATGGGCACACACTGTAACATTCTTTCAAATTTGCCTGAATGCTTTAAAATTTCATTCTAAAATTTGGGTAAAAATAAAATATAAGGGCTACATAATTCCCTTCAATAATTTCCTAAATCTTCATACAATTAAGACAAATGTTTATATTACTTCAAAGCATATATTTTTAAAATATAAATTGTTGTATTTTTATTTATTTGTTTGTTTTGGTAATGTCAGAACACTTGTTTTTGTTAGGTCTCTATAGAAACTTAGTTGGCAAAATTTCCTGAGGTCATATAAACTGGCAAATAATAGAAATATATTCTTTTGAAATACTGTATCATGTGGACATTTCAATGACTGACCTTCATTACCACAGGAATTTTTCAGTAGATGAGGTAAATATTCACAAAATAACTTGCTGAGAGTTTTATTTAGATTGTGTTGAATCTATAGATCAAGTTGGGAAGAAATGTTATCTTGACAATATTGAGTCTTCTTATCTATGAACATAGGATATCTCCCAATTTATTTAGTTATTTTTTGATTTTGTTTATTTTGTAGTTTTCATCATATAGATCTTGTACATATTTTGTTAGATTTATACCTGAGTCATTTTTGTGAGTGCTAATGTAAATGGTATTGTGTTTTAAATTTCAAATTCCATTTACTCATTGCTGGTAAAAAGGGAAGTGATTGACTTTTGTATATTAACCTTGTATCCTATGAAATTTCTACAATCACTTATTAGTTCCAGGAGGTATTTTGTCAGATTTTGACTGACAAGTCCAGACCAGACCCACATATATACAGTCAACTGATCTTTGACAAAAGAACAAAGGCAGTACAATGGAAAAAGATAGATCACTACTCAAACTTCAGAATTAGTGAATCATTTTCCTATATACTAACAATGAACATGTGGAATTTGAAATTGAAAAGACAATACCACTTTCATTAGCACCCAGAAATATTAAATACTTAGATATAAACCTGACACAATATGTACAAGATCTATATAAAGACAACTACAGCACTCCGATGCACAAAATCAAAGAATTAAATAAATGGAAAGATATTCCATGTTCATGGATATAAAGGCCCACTATTGTCATGATTTCAATTCCTCCCAAGTTGATCTACATGTTCAATGCAACCCCAGTCAAAATCTCAACCACTTATTTTATGGATAATGACAACTGATCCTAAAGTTTGAGAGGAAAAAGACCCAGAAAAGGCTATACAATATTGAGAAAGAAGGAGGTGGGGGGACTGACACGAATGCACTTAGGACCTATTATAAAGCTACAGTAATCAAGAGAGTGTGGCATTGGTGGAAGAATTGACAAATAGCTCAATGGAACAGAGTAGAGTCCAGATCAGTCCCACAGTAATATAATCAACTGATCTTTGATGCAAGAGCAATGACAGTACAATGGAGCAAAGACAGCTTTTTCAACAAATGATGCTGGAACAACTGGACACCTACATGTAAAAAAAGAAAAAATGAATCTAGACACAGACTTGAAACTCTTCACAAGAATCACCCAAAATGAATCTTAGGCCTAAATGTGAAATGGAAAACTATAAACCCCCCAGAAGGTAATAACATAGGAGAAAATGTACATGACCTTGAGTAGGGCAATGACCTTTAAAATACAACAAAGTCAGGAAATAAATAATTATTAAGCTGAACTTCATTAAAGTTAAAAAATGTCTTCTCTGCAAAAGATAATGTCAAGAAATGAGAAGACAAGCCACAGTCAGGAAAAAAATATCTGACAATAGTACACCTGATAAAGGACTATTATTCAAAATATACAATGGACTCAAACTCAATGATGAGAAAACTAATAACCCAATTTAAAAAATGGGCAAAATATCTGAGCAGACACCTATACCAAGAGAATATACAGATGGCAAATAAACATATAGAAATATGTTAAACGTCATATGTCTTTAGTGAATGGCAAATTAAAACCACAGTGAGATACCACTATATGTATATGTATTCTAATGGATATTAGAATGGCTAAAATCCAAAAAGTTGGCAACACCAAATGCTGACAAGAATGTGGAACCACTCGCATTCATTGCTGGTGAGAATGCAAAATGATGCAGCTACTTTGGAAGACAGTGTAACACTTTTTTATAAAACTAATCATACCCTTCCATATGATTCAATAATCACACTCACTGGAATTTCCCCAGATGAGTCGAAAACTTATGTCCACACAAAAACCTGCACACAGATGTTTATAACAATTTTATCTTTAATTATCAAAATCAAGCAACCAACATGTCCTTCAGTAAGTAGATAAATAAATTGTGGTACATCCAGACAATGAACTATTATTCAGTACTAAAAAGAAATGAGCTATCAAGACATGAAAAGATATGGAGAAATCTTTAGTGCATACTATTAAGTGAAGGAAGTCAATCTGTAAGGGCTATATTCTGTATGATTCCAACAACGTGACATTTTGGAAGAGGCAAAACTATGGAGACAATAAAATGATTAGAGTTTATGGGGAGTTATGGGAGAAAGAGAGATAAATAGGCAGAGCACAGAGTATTTTTAGGAGGACGAAATTATCCTGTATGCTACTACAATGGTGGATACAGGTTATTATGCATGTGTCGAAATCCATAAAGTGTAGAACACCAAGAGTGAACGCTAAGGCAAACCACGGACTTCAGGTAATAATGATTTGTCACTGTAGGTTCATGAATTGTAACAAAAGTACCATGTGGTGCAGGATGATGATAGTGGAGGAAGCTTACAGATGTGGTGCCAGGAAGTATATGGGCACTCTCTAGACTCTCTACTCGATTGTGCTGTGAACCTAAAAGTGCTATAAGAAAATAGTCTATTTAAAAATTGGGAAAGAGAAAATAAGCCCCTTAGGAGAAAATAAGACCACACTGCCACCATTGCTGATAGCATATGTAAGTATCCTTCTGACAGGATGTTGAAAATAGACATTTTTTGTTGGATGGCTCTACCAACTGGTAGTATAATCACTGACAGCCCAATCTTTGAATGGGCCATTTGTTTAACACACACAACTGATAAACTCCCAATGACTTTCAGACAGCCTGGTGGCTAGTTCAAACTGTGTGATCTTCAGTAAAGACCTTTGCCTCTCAGGCACTCACTTTTCGCATCTATATTATATGCTTTTAAAGATGGATTGAATATTTTCTACTATTTTATAGCTCTAAAACCACTATCTCTCAGCTCATATACAGGGAACCCGATGCCAGAAATAAGCAGTAAGCAATATTAGTTAAAACTAATCCTATTCTTTTCAACCGTGATCTGTACACCATAGGGTTTTTATGCCTTAAACATGTTGAATGTCAAGCTCATAAATCAGGATATTTCTTTTCATTTATAATACAGAGCTTTGCTAATTGAATTCACAATAGAATTTTAATAATGGAAGATGTACAAAACAACTTATAATTAGTTTACACGTTTAAGTAGTGAATACAAATATTAGATTGTGGTGTACATATATATATATATTTTTTTTTTTTTTTTTTTTGCTGTACGCGGGCCTCTCACTGCTGCAGCCTCTCCCACTGCGGAGCACAGGCTCCGGACGCGCAGGCTCAGCAGCCATGGCTCACGGGCCCAGCCGCTCCGCAGCATGTGGGATCTTCCCAGACCGGGGCACAAACCCATGTCCCTTGCATCGGCAGGCGGACTCTCAACCACTGCGCCACCAGGGAAGCCCAGGTTGTGGTATATTAATGTTAATTTACGTCATTTGTCTGTTCTCAACTCACAAGCCTTTTTTCTACATGTACATGTTTAGAGTAACCACACTGAACCCTGTTATAAACTATGACACCTATATATATTTTTTTGAACAGGAGGTAGTATAATGTGCTTAATTAGTGGTAGATCTGGGTATATGAGTAGTTTGTTTTCTTTAGCAAACTGATGTGTACTAGCACATTCTTTCCACAGAAATGAGGAGAAAAATACAACTATATCTAAAGAGAAGGCGGCTTTGGAAGTCAATCAAAATTCAATCAAAATGAACAGTAATGACAAACCTGTTTAACCACATCTAGATCCTAATATTCTGGTGCTTCTTGATCAATAAAAGAATCAATAACTGTTCAGGGAAACAGGGATAAAGCCACTGTTTTTCAGCTATCTATCTATCTATATAAATTTTTTAAATTATTGAGTTGGGTATAGAGAAAGCATTGTGGTTCAGGGCACTTGAAATTCATCCCAGAGTGGTAAAAAAACATCATAAGTGCCCAAGACTAATGCATAAACAGAGTTTTCTGGAATCCTGACAAGCTTGGTCTTAATATACTATATGAATTTGATTTATTTGATTACTTTGTTATATTTTATTGAATAGATGTTAAGTAGAATGCTAATGCATCCCATTTTTAACATTTCAAAACTTCAAATCTTCAAACGAAAGCAGTTATAACTACTACTTTTAAATTTTTACAAAAAATATTTTAATGTAGGGTCATAGAGGTATAAAGGGACAGACTTTATGCATATCACCCTACACATCTGTAATAATAGTACTGCTTTGAGAATTCATTCTCAAAAGGATCAAATGACAAGTAGGTTCTTATCCTGAAGATTTTAAAAGTTAGATATATCCCTTTATTGACTTATTTTTGGTAAGGAAAGTGATTTAGTCAACCACATGCCGATTTTCCCCAGATTAGCAAATATGTCCTGGTGTAAAGGAATAAACATGAAAGCAACACATTCGAAGGTCGACAAAATATTTTTTTCCTTAAAGTTCTAAAAAGGACAAAATTAAGCAGTAAAAGGTAGGATGAAGTTATACCTATGCACTTGGTTTGCAAATCAACTTTGAAATACACATCATTAGCTTAGGCCTTAGATACACTTGATGGTGACTCTGACCTCCTGATACAGGTGGTACTCCCCTTGTGTCTTGGGAGACAATCCCCCTCATGTTTTTGCACATCTCCTGAGCAGAGACACTGACTGTCATTTGCTCTGGAATCTATTCAAGGATGTTTGTACAGCAAGCAGCTTTGAAACACAGAGATAATGTCCCCTTCCGGAGCAAAGGCAAGTGTATATACAGCCTTAGAAGACAGAGATTGTATCTCTAATTGCAAAGGACAAAACTACCTACTGTCCAGTATCCTAAAGATAATGTCTTCTTCTGGTGCAAAGAACAGTCCATATGGTGTCCTTCAACGCACAGATCTTCTATATCCTATGGTGTATGCTGCTGTAACCTAGCCCTCTTTGCATAGCCCTGTGGAAACTAGGTTCCAGGCACTAGCCCAATTAATAGCGGAACTTCATTTATCAGAAAAAAAATAAATGTCCTCCTTTTTCAAACATAATTTTTGGATTAAAAAATCTGATTTGCATTTCTCTAATAACTAGCAATGCTGAGCATCTTTTTGAGAGCTTTTTGGCCATCTGTATGTCTTCTTTGGAGAAAAGTCTATTTAGATTTTCTGCCCATTTGGATTGGATTGTTTATATATATATATATATATATATATATATGTAAATATATATGTAAATATATATATATGTAAATATATATATGTAAATATATATGTATATATATAGAGAGAGAGAGAGAGAGCTGTATGAGCAGTTTCTATATTTTGGAGATTAATCACTTGTCAGTTGCATCATTTGCAAATATTTTCTCCCATTTTATAGGTTGCCTTTTCATTTTGTTTCTGGTTTCTTTTGCTGTGCAAAAGCTTTTAAGTTTAATTAGGTCCCATTTGTTCATTTTTGTTTTTATTTCCATTACTCTAGGAGACGAATCCAAAAAGATATTGCTGCAATGGATGTCAAAGAGTGTTCTGCCTACATTTTTCTAGAGGAGTTTTATAGCATCTGGTCTTACATTTAGGTCTTTAATCCATTTTCAGTTTATCATTGTGTATAGTGTTACAGAATGTTCTAATTTCATTCTTTTACATATAGCTGTCCAGTTTTCCCAGCACCACTTATTGAAGAGAGTGTCTTTTCTCCACTGTATATTCTTGCCTCCTTTTTTGTAGATTAATTGATCATAGGTGCATGGGTTTATTTCTGGGCTTTCTATCCTGTTCCATTGATCTATATTTCTGTTTTTGTGCTGGCACCATACTGTTTTGATTACTGTAGCTTTGCAGTATACTCTGAAGTCAGGGATAGTGATTCCTCCAGCTCCATTCTTCTTTCTCAAGATTGCTTTGGCTATTAGGGGTCTTTTGTGTTTCCACACAAATTAAAAAATTTTTTGTTCTAGTTATGTGAAAAATGCCAAGAAATGCAAATCAAAACTACAATGAGGTATCACCTCACACCTGTCAGAATGGCCATCATCAAAAAGTCTACAACTAGTAATAACTAATAAGTGCTAGACAGGGTGTGGAGAAAAAGGAAACCTCCTACACTGTTGGTGGGAATGTAAATTTGTACAGCCAGTATGGAGAACAGTATGGAAGTTCCTTAAAAAACTAAAAATAGAGCTACCATATGATCTAAAAATAGAGCTACCATATGATCCTGCAATTCCACTCCCGGCCATATATCTGGAGAAAAACATAATTCAAAAATATACATGCACTCCAATGTTCATAGCAGCACTATTTATAACAGCCAAGACATGGAACAACCTAAATCTACATTGCCAGATGAATGAATAAAGAAGATGTGGTATACTTATACAATGAAATATTACTCAGCCATAAAAAGAATGAAATAATGCCATATGCAGCAACATGGATGGGCCTACAGATTATCATACTAAGTGAAGTAAGCCAGACAGAGAAGGACGAATATCATATGACATCTTTTATATGTGGAATCTAAAAAAAAAAAATGATACAAACAAACTTATATACAAAACAGAAATAGACTCACAGACATAGAAAACACTTATGGTCACTAATGGGGAAAGGTGGGGAAAGATAAATGTGGAGTTTGGGATTAACAGATATACACTATTATATATAAACCAGATAAACAAGGACCTACTGTATAGTGTGGGGAACTATACTCAATATTTTATAATAACCTATAAGGGAAAATAATCTGAAAAAAATAGATATATATGTATATGTATAACTGAATCACTTTGCTGTGTACCTGAAACTAACATAAAATTATAAATCAACTATACTTCAATGAAAAAAAAACATAAAAAGTCATAGATTTATTAATAATAAATCACTAAGATATATATGGAATAAATATATATATTAATTCCTTAACATTTACTTAATCATTCCACCATGATGTCTTTACTTCCCTCATCACGACCATTTTTTTTTTTGCTCTTACATAATGGTCCAAATTGATTCTTGACCTCTGCAAAATAGATTAACATTTTAAAGGGCCTTCCCTTGAACATGCTGGAACCAGTAAGATATTTCAGATGGAATAGCACAATTTTTAGTCAGTCAGGAAATAATGCTCCTGGGTTTGCCTGAAGGTTTCTATCCTCTGAGCAGTCACGGTTTTGATGTGTTGTTTAATGTTTTTCTCCTTCCCTAGAGTTCTCTCCTGCCACTCTTCACCAATCCACATCTATCAATCTTTTAATACCAAAAGTAAAACATCACCTCCCACAAACGACTTCTTAGAATTATAGTGCACTGCCATGCATAGCAACACTCTCTGGACTTATTAAATTATGCAAACTCTTTGCTCCATTTGCACGGTAACTACTTTCATAGACTAACATTTTGATTTAGGAAGTAAAGGGATAGTAATGCAATTTTGGTTTGCTCTGCACTATAAAGCTGGGCATCACATTCTCTGGCCACACAAACATGTAAGCTATTTAAGATATTTCAGTGGTCCCACTAGGTATACTCAAAGAGAACTCCTTACTGTCCTCATAAGATCTTCCCTCTAGCTTGGCTTTGATTACCAGTATCAGCAAACAGTGTAGCAGGTGTGATCAGTGCTGTAGGTAAGAAAAAGGATGTAAGATAAGGCACCAACCCTGACAGGGTTTACAGTGAACTGACTAGGGTAATATGCTGAAATATTAGTACGTGCATATTACAGGTTTGTGACTACAACAGGAGTTTTAATTGTGATAGGAAATTATGACTCAGCAGAAAACAGAGAGAAGAAAGAAATACTGGATGAAAGAGAGGAAGAAAAGTATAGGAATGGAAATGAAAAAAAAATACCAAGACAGTAGAGGAAAAGGAGCCCAGAATTTGTGGTTAGGTGATAGGAGTTTACATTCTAGTTCTCTCTTTATTGGTGAGAACAGACTATGGTTATGCTGAGATAGCAAACAACTCCCAAGTCTCAGTGGTTTAAAACAGAAGATTTTCCCCTAATTTCACATTTCAATTTTAATAATATCATTTGGATAAACAGGAATAATACTCCATGCATCGCAGGATTATCGTAGAATTAAATTACAACAATGTATATGAAAGTACGTAGTGCTATATAAGTATGCAATGTTCACTAACTGCCAGTGTGTTTCACTCATCCTAGTTGATTTAGACACTTAGGATGATTTAAGCAGACACCACCTTGATCAGATGCTGTTTGTCATGCTAGAAGAAAAAGAGAATTCAGGAAGATTTTACAATTGGGATCAAATGTTCAGCCCAGATGCATTTCATGTCACTTCTTACAATTCATTAGCCAGAAGCAGACACATAGTCACATCAACCACAAAGGGACCAAGACATAATATCGTGCCTTACTACTATGTGATCGGAATGCAGAGGGAACAGGAAATACAAAGCACACAGGTCAAATTACTACAAAAATTACTCACTGCGGAATGGGCATTAATATATATAGACTCTGCATTAAATCCTAAATCCTGCTTCCTAACATTATAAGGGTGTTGAATTAAACAATTACTAAACATTTTTTAAGCCCAATTTTCTTATTTATCAAATGGTAATAAAACCACTTATGACGTGCAAATCTTCATATAATTAAACCAATGTATAGAATAAAGCTAACAGAGTACCTGGTATACAGTCAATGCCCTGTGAGGCTAAGTTCTGTATGGGCTGCTCTGAGTATACAAATTCTGGAGATGGCTTAAAATTTGGGAGACTACAGGGAATTTTCTCACGAATGCACATGGCAGCCAATAGTTACTACTATGCTCAACACCCAGATTCCTAGCAACAGACCAGCAGTTAGGGTGGTGACTATTGCTTCCTAGTGAGACTTCACTGGGAGACCGGCCTAAACCAGAGCTACAGCAACCTTCAGAAGAAGGCACTCAATCTGGCCAAGAAAATGGAGGTGGGAACACTGTGGTTGTGCTTATGGAAGGGCAGGAGGAACAATCTGAACGAACATGAGATGTTTCTCGTTGAAGTGAACGTCACATTGCTTTACTACCATCATCATCTTTATGCTTTTCTGGTCCTTCTTCCCCATCTGTGGTCTACCTATGCTTTTATCTACCTCTTACTAATTTCATTCATTCTGTCTGTTCCCCTCTCTTCTCCTTGGGAAAGTAACTTTTCCTCTCTGATTTTAATAATATCATTTGGATAAACAGGAATAATATTCCCTGCATCCCAGGATTACTGTAGAATTAAATTACAACCATTAATGTATATGAAAGTACACAGTGCAATGTAAGTATGCAATGGTTATTTTAAAATAATAATGAAGGAAGAGCCACTATCTGGATTTGCATTTTGTAACTGTATTTTTCAATTTTACAGTGCTAATGAATTCCTACTCTTAAGTTCAATAAATACTTGTTGGGTAAACACATTGGATGAAACACAGGATCAGCTCCCTTAGATATATATTATGGACTATAATTAAGATTCCATAATTAGCATGATGGATTTATGTTACTCATTTTTATCTTGAGACAGACAAATATATTTGTAATCACATTTTTGTGTATATAGAGTTGTAAATGATATAACTATGTACATATGTTTATAATTATATCTACACTATTTCTATCTAATATGACAAATAATTCTCACATTTGAGTTTTTGCTCCCAAAAGGGGATTCATTATACAGTTAACACACAAATATTTGATAAAAAGGAATTCTATATATACATTTGTCCAGATTCAAAGTACAGACACCTCTCTGGGGAAAATGTGGAGATTGGCTAATCAGAACTCAGTATCTATCATATCTATTATTTTATAGTTTTGTAGTTAATAACTAATATTTAATACTAGTGACACCTATCCAAAGGTTTAGAGAGGTTACTATTCTTTGCAATTTAAATAAAACTATATAGGTTAAAAAATAACAAATAAGAGAAAATCAATTTATGTAATGCTATTAAAATAACGTATTTAAAAAAATTATTAAGTATAGCTCTATTGATTTTACTCTGGTAAAATGATAGAAAAGAAATTATGTCTGATTTATTAATTATAATAATATAATTATATATGTATATCATCTTGATTTAAGCCTTATTCTAGCCAACAGATGGAATCATTCATTCTACATATATTTGTTTCTTGTTTACCATGTGCCACATACTGTTCTAGGTGCTGTGTTATAGCAACATGAATAGTAGCTTATATCATAATGGAAAGAAACATCCAACAAACTAATAAATAATTAAAATAGATATCTTGCAAACAGTGATGTATTCTATGAGTGGAAATAAGAAATAGAGACACAGACGTAGAGAACAAACGTATGGATACCAAGGGGGGAAGGGGAGGTGGGATGAACTAGGAGTTAGGGATTGACATATATACACTACTGATACTATGTATAAAATAGATAACTGATGAGAACCTACTGTATAGCACAGGGAACTCTACTCAATGTACTGTGATGACCTAAATGGGAAGCAAATCCAAAAAAGAGGAGATATGTGTGTATGTATAGCTGATTCACTTTGTTGTAGTGCAGAAACTAACACAACATTATAAAGTAACTATACTCCAATAAAAATTTTTAAATAAACAAATAAATAAATATGAGAGAAGAGTACAGAAGAAAACGTTTTACAAAACTATTTAGAATATCAGTAAGAAGACTAGAAAAGGTCCTTGCTATTTAAGAACAAAAAAAAAATGGACATAAAAAGTTTAGAACCTCTGGGACTAATTAATAAAAGCTTATTTCCCAGCAAAAAGAGATAAAAGAAAAAAAAAGAAAAAAGAAAGAAAAGAAATCAAACAGGGGATCTAGGGAATGTCTATGTTTGTCCCATTTTCAATTATGATTTGGGAAAGCCTAACAAAGTAGCATGTGAACCTAACTGGAATGAAAGCAGTGGAAAAAGGATGACCAGGTATCCCTGGGATTCAAACAGTGACTGATATAAACAAAAATAAATAGTATAATGAGATTAGTCTTCAAGGTCTTGGGGAAGGAAAAGTAGATCCCAGTGGCTGGGTCAGGGGTTGATAGTGTGTGGAAAGTATCTTGTGGGACTTTGCAGGAACTTGCACAGCTCAGGGTGCTTTTTTATTCCTGTCAAATACACAGGTTTACACACACACACACACAAAGTCACAGAATGCCTCTATAGCTTCATGTCACCTCTGTCTCACATCATTTGAAAGTTAGGTATTACATAGCATTCTCTGCTCTCTGCTTCTACATACTAGCAATCATGTATTGTTTCTAATTATTTCGGGCTAAAGACACAGAGATGGAAAAGATTGGGAGGTGACTTTGATCATTTTGGGTGGGTATCAGTCTTTCTAAAACAGGTTTAACTCATTGTGTTGTTTCATTTCCTTATAGGTTTCTTAAGTCACACAGCAGTGCAGGATAAGAAATTTATCTTCAATGTCCAAATTTAATTCAAAATTATTTATAAATAATACATAAAAATCTGTGGTTTATATTTAGCAGGGGAACAGTCAGAACTCCTAGTCATGCATTCTACCTGTCATTTTTCTGCCATCGATTCAATTAAACAGTATCTACTATATTCATGGCACCAGGAATGAAAAGATTAGAAAGGCACAGTTTCTGACCTAAAGACACATAACATAGGGCAGACACAAAGCATGGAATAAATATTCACTGGGTCTGTAACAGTATGAGTCAAACGTTGAATTAATAATGTGTTTTGAGAGCATTCATAAAGGAGTTATTATTTCTAAGTTTGGGGCAGTGATAAAGCTTATTGTTAGTCCATGAAGTAGCGGAAACAAATGATATTTGAAAGATAGTGGAACGAGGCCAATTCTCCAATTGTATTTATCCAGCCTGAACACTTTAATAACTTATTTACTTTTACATGAGACTAAATTTCTACAATGATTTTTGACATTGAAGTATATTTTATATTTTACTTATTTTCTCTTTTATTCCTATCAAATCTATCCTGCATGTTATACCCTAGCCTATTGATACATTTAATAAATATATGCATTCAGAAAAATACTTT
Organism: Grampus griseus; assembly: GCF_964374135.1. Lineage (NCBI taxonomy): Eukaryota > Metazoa > Chordata > Mammalia > Artiodactyla > Delphinidae > Grampus > Grampus griseus. The sequence goes on from NC_138997.1 coordinate 4,680,810, forward strand.
AACATTCTAAGAATTTTTATTTCTCATCTATAGAATGAAAATAGATATGTCTTTACCAGTTTGTTTTGAAGATTAAATAAAATAATAAATTTAACAGCTTAGCCTAGTGTCTGGCACATAAAAATCCCAGTAAAGTTTAGCAATTTTATCAAAATACAATAATGTGATGAAAGAATTTCAGCAAAAATAAATGCCACTAGCATGTATTGAATGTAATGGAGGAAACCAATATAGTTATGTTTATTTCAAGTGTTATTTTAAAAGACAAGTAGCATAAGAAATTTAAAAATACATATGTTCTTTTCAAAATCAGCATTTTTGTCTTTTTTCAGTTCTCTAGGAAAACCAAAATGTATTGTAAACTTATTTGATTGAATGTTGCTTTAGTATCTTATTTGCAGTATCATGATCTGTTATTAAAATAAAAGCACTAGCTTAATTTACTGTAAGTATATAATCTATATATAATTTATAGAATTCCCTAATGTCAACTTATTTTTTTCTTGAAAATATTTAACATAAATAAATGAAGTATTTTCTCAACATTAGACAACACAAAATTATGATTTTTGATGAACTTAAAATGTCTAATGATTTTTATAAAAACAAAAACTTTGCCAAACTATATATCTCTAGATGGCAGACATCCTTTTCTCTTTATCTTTATGAGAAATTCAAGAACATAACAGTATTGTTTTATTTTGAAAAGTTCTAAACTTAAAATTAATATCAAAATAATAGAAAGCATCTGGGTGATTAGGTCTTAACATATTTACTGATCTTTATAAATCCTTTACTATTACTTCACGTGAACTTTTAATGACATATTTTTAAACTAGCCCATCTCTATAATTTGTGAAAAAGTAGTTAATTCCCAAAGTGGTAAGCTTCCAAAAGTACTACCACTTCATGTTTTAAAATGTGATTTTTATGTAAATTATATTCTGAAAGCATATTCTGAAATAAGTGCTCCTAAGTGAGTAGTAAACCAGACAACCAATAGTTTAGTTCATAACCGCTAGACACTAGGAGCAAGTCCAGATGGGTACTGTACCTTGTGTCGCAATCTTATTAGAGGCTGATAAGATTTAAGGCCATATCCTGCTTCTTTGGTTGGCCTTCCTTCTGACTCCAGAAAAATGAATCCAAGAATCAAAACAGCTGACCAGCACTTAAACATCCTTATTGTTTTTCACCTGTGAAAATTAACATTGCAAATAATCAGAAATACATTCTAGATTAAATAAATGTATCAAGAAATATTCAATAGCAAATAGAAATCTTAATAGATCTAATCAAAACCTGGCAGCAGCCGCCAACTGAATCCATAATAGGTAAGCATCTCTGAATAAAGATTATTATCTTCTTGATCATAACAAATATTATTTGTTTTACTCATACAGCTTTACACAACACTGAATAAGTAGAAATTTAGGGGCCAATAAAAATGTACTGAGGAACAATTAATAAACACATGTCGAAAGAAAAATTTTTAAAAAGAGAGTAAACATTAAACAATGATAAATTTTCTAAGCATCCATACAGAATACAATTATCAACATATTTTTAAATCTCAAACTCCTCTTGGAGTGTATTTGATGAATAATGCTTAATAAAACTATAGCTGTTATAATTTACTGGTAAATATTGGTGAGAGGTTGATAAGATAGTCTTCTATAGTAAGTACTTAATAAACTGAGGTACAACAGAAATTATACAGTTAGGTTATATCGAGTTATGAACGCATTTTACCAGTAGCACCTAAGAGGACGTTTCCTAGAAAATTGCTTTTTAAGTGCTTTAAACTAAAAGTCCTTTGGCTCTTTCCACAGCTCTATATTCTTGGCTATAGCAGAGAAATTGTAAAATTGCATAAATTTATCACCATATAAACTCTCTAAGCCCTCTTCCAAACAAACAAATCTATGCTTTGACCTCAACTATATTCCACTTTACCACTTTCACATCTTTGTCACTATTGTGACCATAGGAGGAGCTTTTTCTCTTCCTGTCTAATCCAAGCTGGTCATCTGCCTTGAGATACTTAGCCAACTGATTAACCCTGCTATTTAGTGTATTTAAACTCTGTCTCTAAATGATTTTCTTCCATCTTTAAATGTGTTGAAATCATCCATGTTTTAAGATAATTTCTCTTCTCCTCTCCTTCTGAATTTTTGGAAGGAATTGTATATCTCATTCTATCCATTTTCTGACCAATCATGATTCTATCCTCATCACTCTATCAAAATAACATTTCTTTTTTTCAAAAAATGGTCACTGTACTTGATGTCTATGACATCCATCTCTTCTGTGTCTACAGAGTTTGTAAAATCGTCTTCTCAGTCCTCTTGCAAGTCATCCTACTCCTTTATTTTGCCATTAAATATTACTTAATCCCATTAGCCATGTATGCTACTCCATTCACTCAGCCAGACAGTCAACATAGTCTATGGTTTTAATTATATGTAGTGCTTCTCATTCAATCTCCAGATTGGTATGATTAGCCTGCTTAACAGCTCTGCCTTCATGTTTCAAAAGTAACCCCTCATAGTATACACATCCCTACATAAAGCCATGCTTTTGCAGACTTGCATTCATCCCTTTACTCAAGCCAGAAACAAAGGAGACATTTTTTGACATCTTAGTCTCCCTTACTCTCCATATTAAACCCATCTCTAAGTTCTATTAGTTCTACCTTCATATATATATATATATATATATAGCTCAAACATCAGTTCCTTTCCAAATCTACAGCCACAACCCTAGTTCAAGTTGTAAGTACAACTTCTCCCTTCAAATGCTCCAATCCCATCCTTCCTCACCTTCCACACTTATGTACCTTCAATCCCTTCTCCACACAACAGCCTGATCAATCATGTTGCATCTAAACATCATGATGTTATTGCCTTTGCTAGTAACTTTGGGATATATACATTTATCCTTAAGATAAAAAACAAAACCACTGGTTCTTACAAGTTCCTACAGCATCTAGGCTCTGCATGTCTTACTCTTCTTTAAATAACTGTTCTCCAGCCTGACTAATTTCGTGCAGTTATTTGAACTTGTTTTGTCCATTCCTACTATGAGGCTTTTGTGTACTATTTTCTCCAATTGAAATACTATTATTTTCCCATTTATCACCCAAAGACCATCACACATCAAAAATGTCCCTTAGAATCCTTCCCCATAATACGAAGCCTGAGTTACATTTCTTAGTTACTCTGCTCATAGATCAGTATTCTTTCATTTCAGAGCATCTCTTTGTAATTATACAACATTAATATGATTACTTTAAAATGTACTCACAAGACTATATATCTGTCTCCTTCAAACTTCGTGGTTGCTGGAATCTGTTTTGTTTTGTTTTGTTTCCCCACCATTATATCATCTGGACCTACCAAATTGCCTTTCACCTACTGGACATACAGTGAATGAATGCATAAATGAATGTCATCTTGCATGCAAGGGAAACAAGAAAGAGCGTGTTTTCCTGCATTCTGACAATTCTGAATGCAATTCCCATTTCCACTACTGTTACAAAACATCTGAAAACTAACCTGAGAAAACTAAATATTTTCATTTTCAATCCTTCCTTCTGCTGTCATTTTGACATATAGTCTAATCCTTCTTCCAGAGGTAAATATTTGTTTATAAGACAACTGGATGGAATATTTCAAATTCAAGATAGAGAATAAAGCGAACAGTTCAGGTGAAGGCTTATTTTTTCAGAGCTCTGGATACTATGTTCCTTCTGTTGTGAAGCAGGAGAAGGAGGAAAGAGGCATGGCAACAATCCTGTAGCATTATGATTCTGGGTGAAGGTGAGGTCATAAATTTCCTAAAAGTGCTCACTTAAGGTCCCACACGGAAAAGAGTTCATCTACTATAAAATACAGAACAAATGAACAGTTAATTAGGTGAATAAAAATCTCATAAATTTTGGGTGACTGAACTTCTACACATTGATAATTAGATCAACAATCTGCTGAAATATATTTTCTGCCAAAAGGTAACAGGATAGGAATATCTACTTTAAGAAATTTCATTAGTTGAGAAAAATAAGTCAGTGTGTAAATCTTTGGTGTAGTATTGATATATGCAACCTATTTATACTATTTTAATCTACTTTTCTGATACTCTTAACTGTGACTCATTTTTTCTTCAGTGGTAGTCTTATGATTTTCAAGTCTAAAATTTCTTTAAAATACCAAGTTATACAAAAATAAGAATGTTTTATCTTATCAAAAGCTGTCATACATCTGAAGTGGTTTACTTGGTATTATGGATAAAGTAAAGAAGATTTAATATTAAAAGTCAGATAACATTTTTTTAGGAGATCTCTGATTTCTATTGCAGATAGACATTTGAGCTCAGCAGTGGAGAGTTAGACAAAGACTAGTTTCCGTGTTTATCTTCTGTGAATGGTACCTCATAAGATTTTCTCCATTGAAATATCACTAAGGAAAATACTTGAATTCAATTATATAGTAATCAAATGGCAACCTAAACATAAAGAAAGAAGGCTCTTATCAAAGGATACTCAGAAAACAATTATTAGCTTCTTACTTCTAGAATCCAAAAGCGTTATTACTGCATTTTTAAAAGTTCACTTGTCCACAGAAGCTGTTCTGGAAATTTTAAATCAGCAATAATTGATCCCCTGATATACTGACTCATGAGCTCACTTTCTCGGTATAGTAACCTCTGACAACCTGTTAGGTTTTCATAATTAATTGGCAGTTTGTGACAGCTCGGTAAGAACACTGAAAAGCATGTGACAAAAACAAACCAGCTGGAGCAGATGGTGTGATAATGATCCTATGACATTTCCTTCTAACCTCAACATTTATATGGAAGCATCAGAAAACAACCTATTAACTTAGAGAAAACAAAATGCATGTTACCTAAAAGGTATCTGCCTAATATAGATAACAAAGTTGGACTTAAAAATGGTAACGGGGAAAGCTTGTTTTGGGAGGGGATTCAAGATGGCGGAAGAGTGAGACGCGGAGATCACCTTCCTCCCCACAGATACACCAGAAATACATCTACACGTGGAACAACTCCTACAGAACAACTACTGAATGCTGGCAGAAGACCTCAGACCTCCCAAAAGGCAAGAAACTCCCCACGTACCTGGGTAGGGCAAAAGAAAAAACAGAGACAAAAGGATAGGGACGGGTCCTGCACCAGTGGGAGGGAGCCGTGAAGGAGGAATGGTTTCCACACACTAGGAGCCCCTTCAATGATGGAGACGGGGGAGGGAGAGGGGAAGCTTCGGAGCCGCGGAAGAGAGCACAACAACGGGTGCGGAGGACAAAGCACAGAGATTCCCACACAGAGGATAGGGGCCGACCGGCACTCACCAGCCTGAGAGGCTTGTCTGCTCACCCGCCGGGGCGGGCGGGGCTGGGAGCTGAGGCTCGGGCTTTGGTCGGAGCGCAGGGAGAGGACTGGGGTTGGCGGCATGAACACAGCCTGCCGGGGTTTAGTGCGCCACGGCTAGCCGGGAGGGAGTCCGGGGAAAAGTCTGGACCTGCCGAAGAGGCAAGACTTTTTTTGCCTCTTTGTTTCCTGGTGCGCGAGGAGAGGGGATTCAGAGCGCTGCTTAAAGGAGCTCCAGAGACGGGCGCGAGCCGCGGCTAAAAGCGCGGACCCCAGAGACGGGCTTGAGACGCTGCTGCTGCTGCTGCTGCTGCTGCTGCCGCCGCCACCAAGAAGCCTGTGTGCGAGCACAGGTCACTGTCCACAGCCCCCTTCTGGGGAGCCTGTGCAGCCCGCCACTGCCACGGCCCGTGATCCAAGCACAACTTCCCCGGGAGAACGCACGGCGCGCCTCAGGCTGCGGCAACGTCACGCGGCCTCTGACGCTGCAGCTTGCCCCGCCTCCGTGCCTCTCACTCCGCCCCCCCCCACCCGGCCTGAGTGAGCCGAGCCGGAGAAGCAGCGGCTCCTTTAACCCTGTCCTGTCTGAGCGAAGAACAGACGCCCTCCGGAGACCTACCACAGAGGCGGGTCCAAATCCAAAGCTGAACCCCGGGAGCTTTATGAACAAAGAAGAGAAAGGGAAATCTCTCCCAGAAGACTCAGGAGCAGCAGATTAAATCTCCACAATCAAAGTGATGTACCGTGCATCTATGGAATACCTGAATAGACAATGAATCATCCCAAATTGAGGAGGTGGACTTTGGGAGCAAAGATATATATTTTTTGTCCCCTTGTGCTCTTTTTGTGAGTGTGTATGTATATGCTTCTGTGTGTAATTTTGTATAGCTTTGCTTTCACCATTTGTCCTAGGGTTCTGTCTGTCCTTTTTTTTTTTTCAATTACTTAAAATTTTTTTTTCTTAATAACTATTTTTTTATTTTAATAACTATTTTATTTTACTTTATTTTATTTTATCTTCTTCTTTCTTTCTTTCTTTTTTTCTCCCTTTTATTCTGAGCTGTGTGGAGGATGGGCTCTTGGTGCTCCAACCAGGCGTCAGGGCTGTGCCTCTGAGGTGGGAGAGCCAAGTTCAGGACACTGGTCCACAAGAGACCTCTCAGCTCCACGTAATATCAAACGGCGAAAATCTCCCAGAGATCTCCATCTCAACGCCAAGACCCAGCTTCACTCAACGACCAGCAAGCTACAGTACTGGACACCCTATGCCAAACAACTCGCAAGACAAGAACACAACCCCACCCATTAGCAGAGAGGTTGCCTAAAATCATAATAAGGCCACCGACACCCCAAAACACACCACCAGACGTGGACCTGCCCACCAGAAAAACAAGATCCAGCTTCATCCACCAGAACACAGGCACTAGTTCCCTCCACCAGGAAGCCTACACAAACCATTGAACCAACTTTAGCCACTGGGGACAGACACCAAAAACAACGGGAACTACAAACCTGCAGCCTGCGAAAAGGAGACCCCAAACACAGTAAGTTAAGCAAAATGAGAAGACAGAGAAACACACAGCAGATGAAGGAGCAAGGCAAAAACCCACCAGACCTAACAAATGAAGAGGAAATAGGCAGTCTACCTGAAAAAGAATTCAGAATAATGACAGTAAAGATGATCCAAAATCTTGGAAATAGAATGGAGAAAATACAAGAAACGTTTAACAAGGACCTAGAAGAACTACAGAGCAAACAAACAGAAATGAACAACACAATAAATGAAATTAAAAATTCTCTAGAAGGGATCAATAGCAGAATAACTGAGGCAGAAGAACGGATAAGTGACCTGGAAGATAAAATGGGGGAAATAAATACTGCAGAGCAGAATAAAGAAAAAAGAATGAAAAGAATTGAGGACAGTCTCAGAGACCTCTGGGACAACATTAAATGCACCAACATTCGAATTGTAGGGGTCCCAGAAGAAGAAGAGAAAAAGCAAGGGACTGAGAAAATATTTGAAGAGATTACAGTTGAAAACTTCCCTAATATGGGAAAGGAAATAGTTAATCAAGTCCAGGAAGCACAAAAAGTCCCATACAGGATAAATCCAAGGAGAAACATGCCAAGACACATATTAATCAAACTATCAAAAATTAAATACAAAGAAGAAATATTAAAAGCAGCAAGGGAAAAACAAGTAACACATAAGGTAATCCCCATAAGGTTAACAGCTGATCTTTCAGCAGAAACTCTGCAAGCCAGAAGGGAGTGGCAGGACATATTTAAAGTGATGAAAGAGAAAAACCTACAACCAAGATTACTCTACCCAGCAAGGGTCTCATTCATATTTGACAGAGAAACTAAAAGCTTTACAGACAAGCAAAAGCTAGGAGAATTCAGCACCACCAAACCAGCTTTACAACAAATGTTAAAGGAAATTCTCTAGCCAGGAAACACAAGAAAAGGAAAAGACCTACATAATAAACCGAAAACAATTAAGAAAATGGTAATAGGAACATACAAACCGATAATTACCTTAAATGTAAATGGATTAAATGCTCCAACCAAAAGACATTCACTGGCTGAATGGATACAAAAGCAAGACCAACATATATGCTGTCTACAAGAGACCCACTTCAGACCTAGGGACACATACAGACTGAAAGTGAGGGGATGGAAAAAGATATTCCATACAAATGGAAATCAAAAGAAAGCTGGAGTAGCAATTCTCATATCAGACAAAATAGACTTTAAAACAAAGACTACTACAAGAGACAAGGATACTACATAATGATCAAGGGATCAATCCAAGAAGAAGATATAACAATTGTAAATATTTATGCATCCAACATAGGAGCACCTCAATACGTAAGGCGAATACTAACAGCCATAAACGGGGAAATCGACAGTATCACAATCATAGTAGGGGATTTTAACACCCCACTTTCACCAATGGACAGATCATCCAAAATGAAAATAAATAAGGAAACACGAGCTTTAAATGATACATTAAACAAGATGGACTTAATTGATATTTATAGGACATTCCATCCAAAAACAAGAGAATACACATTCTTCTCAAGTGCTCATGGAACATTCTCCAGGATAGATCATATCTTGGGTCACAAATCAAGCCTTGGTAAATTTAAGAAAATTGAAATCGTATCAAGTATCTCTTCTGACCACAACGCTATGAGACTAGATATCAATTACAGGAAAAAAATCTGTAAGAAATACCAACACATGGAGGCTAAACAACACACTACTTAATAACCAAAAGATCACTGAAGTAATCAAAGAGGAAATCAAAAAATACCTAGAAACAAATGACAATGAAAACACAGTGACCCAAAACCTATGGGATACAGCAAAAGCAGTCCTAAGAGGGAAGTTTATAACTGTACAAGCCTACCTTAGGAAACAAGAAACATCTCAAATAAACAACCTAACCTTACACCTAAAGCAATTAGAGAAACAAGAACAAAAAAACCCCAAAGTTAGCAGAAGGAAAGAAATCATAAAGAACAGATCAGAAATAAATGAAAAAGAAATGAAGGAAACAATAGCAAAGATCAATAAAACTAAAAGCTGGTTCTTTGAGAAGATAAACGAAATTGATAAACCATTAGCCAGACTTATCAAGAAAAAAAGGGAGAAGACTCAAATCAATAGAATTAGAAATGAAAAACAAGTAACAACTGACACTGCCGAAATACAAAGGATCATGAGAGATTACTACAAACAACTATATGCCAATAAAATGGACAATCTGGAAGAAACGGACAAATTCTTAGAAATGCACAGCCTTCCGAGACTGAACCAGGAAGAAATAGAAAATATGAACAGACCAATCACAAGCTCTGAAATTGAAACTCTGATTAAAAATCTTCCAACAATCAAAAGCCCGACCAGATGGCTTCACAGGCGAATTCTATCAAACATTAAGAGAAGAGCTAACACCTATCCTTCTCAAACTCTTCCAAAATATAGCAGAGGGAGAAACACTCCCAAACTCATTCTGTGAGGCCACCATCACTCTGACACCAAAACCAGACAAAGATGTCACAAGGAAAGAAAACTACAGGTCAATATCACTGATGAACATGATGCGAAAGTCCTCAACAAAATACTAACAAACAGAATCCAACAGCACATTAAAAGGATCATACATTATGATCAAGTGGGGTTTATCCCAGGAATGCAAGGATTCTTCAATATACGCAAATCAAACAACATGATACACCATATTAACAAATTAAAGGAGAAAAACCATATGATCATCTCAATAGATGCAGAGAAAGCTTTCAACAAAATTCAACACCGATTTATGAAAAAAACCCTGCAGAAAGTAGGCATAGAGGGAACTTTCCTCAACATAATAAAGGCCATATATGACAAACCCACAGCCAACATCATCCTCAATGGTGAAAAACTGAAACCATTTCCACTAAGATCAGGAACAAGACAAGGTTGCCCACTCGCACCACTATTATTCCACATAGTTTTGGAAGTTTTAGCGACAGCAATCAGAGAAGAAAAAGAAATAAAAGGAATCCAAATTAGACAAGAAGAAGTAAAGCTGTCACTGTTTGAGGATGACATGATACTAGACATACAGAATCCTAAAGATGCTACCAGAAAACTACTACAGCTAATCAATGAATTTGGTAAAGTAGCAGGATACAAAATTAATGCACAGAAACCTCTAGCATTCCTATACACTAATGATGAAAAATCTGAAATTGAAATTAAGAAAACACTCCCATTTACCACTGCAACAAAAAGAATAAAATATCTAGGAATAAACCTACCTAAGGAGACAAAAGACCTGTATGCAGAAAATTATAAGACACTGATGAAAGAAATTTAAGATGATACAAATAGATGGAGAGTTATACCATGTTCTTGGATTGGAAGAATCAACATTGTGAAAGTGACTCTACTACCCAAAGCAATCTACAGATTCAATGCAACCCCTATCAAACTAACACTGGCATTTTTCACAGAACTAGAACATAAAATTTCACAGTTTGTATGGAAACACAAAAGACCCTGAATAGCCAAAGCAATCTTGAGAACGAAAAATGGAGCTGGAGGAATCAGGCTCCCTGACTTCAGGCTATATTACAAAGCTACAGTAATCAAGACAATATGTGACTGGCACAAAAACAGAAATATATATCCAAGGAACAGGCTAGAAAGCCCAGAGATAAACCCACACACATATGGTCACCTTATCTTTGATAAAGGACGCAAGAATATACAGTGGAGAAAAGACAGCCTCTTCAATAAGTGGTGCTGGGAAAACTGGACAGCTACATGTAAAAGAATGAAATTAGAACTCTCCATAACACCATACACAAAAATAAACTCAAAATGGATTAAAGACCTAAATATAAGGCCAGACACCATCAAACTCTTAGAGGAAAACATAAGCAGAACACTCTGTGACATAAATCACAGCAAGATCCTTTTTGACCCACCTCGTAGAGAAATGGAAATAAAAACAAAAATAAATAAATGGGACCTAATGAAACTTAATAGCTTTTGCACAGCAAAGGAAACCATAAACAAGACGAAAAGGGAACTCTCAGAATGGAGAAAATATTTGCAAATGAAGCAACTGACAAAGGATTAATCTGCAAAACATACAAGCAATTCATGCAGCTCAATATCAAAAAACCAAATAACCCAATCCAAAAATGGGCAGAAGACCTAAATAGACATTTCTCCAAAGAAGATATACAGATTGCCAACAAACACATGAAAGAATGCTCAACATCATTAATCATTAGAGAAATGCAAATCAAAACTACAATGAGATATCATCTCATACCGGTCAGAATGGCCACCATCAAAATATCTACAAACAATAAATGCTGGAGAGGGTGTGGAGAAAAGGGAATTCTTTTGCACTGTTGGTGGGAATGTAAATTGATACAGCCACTATGGAGAACAGTATGGGGGTTCCTTAAAAAACTAAAAATAGAACTACCATACGGCCCAGCAATCCCACTGCTGGGCATATACCCTGAGAAAACCATAATTCAAAAAGAGTCATGTACCACAATGTTCATTGCAGCACTGTTTACAATAGCCAGGACATGGCAGCAACCTAAGTGTCCATCAACAGATTAATGGATAAAGATGTGGCACATATATACAATGGAATATTAGCCATAAAAAGGAACGAAACTGAGTTATCTGTAGTGAGGTGGATGGACCTAGAGACTGTCATACAGAGTGAAGTAAGTCAGAAAGAGAAAAACAAATACCGTATGCTGACACATATATATGGAATAAAAAAAAAAAAAAAAAGGTCAGAAGAGCCGAGGGGTAAGACGGAAATAAAGATGCAGACCTACTGGAGAATGGACTTGAGGATACGGGTGGGGGGAAGGGTAAGATGGAACAAAGTGAGAGAGTGGCATGGATATATATACACTACCAAACGTAAAATAGATAGCTAGTGGGAAGCAGCCGCATAGCACAGGGAGATCAGCTCGGTGCTTTGTGACCACCTAGATGGGTGGGAGGGAGGGAGATGCAAGAGGGAAGAAATATGGGGACATATGTATATGTATAACTGATTCACTTTTTAATTATAAAGCAGAAACTGACACACCATTGTAAAGCAATTATACCCTAGTAAAGGTGTTAAAAAAATAAATTAATAAATACAATAAAAAAAGTGGTAATGGGGATGGACAGAGGTTTTTTCTCTTTTTCAAAAAATTAGTATTTTTCTCTGAATCATACTATTTTTTTTTCACCATATGAAATAACTGCTTTTGGCAGCAGGATTTAGAGTACTTACATTATTCAGTAGATTCAAATTTGAGGGATTTTGATTTGTTTCTGCATTCTCTGTAATCTAATGTCTAATCGTTTGGGGAAAAATAATAAGAGTGTTAAAGTATTGCCTTAGGAACAAAATGCAGAATTTGATATGGGGAAGGAAACTTTGGTATCATGCCTATGAATGAAACGAATGTTAAGGTAAAGCAAATCCCCAACATTAACAAATGTTTTAAAGGAGTCAATTATCCTAAGAGTTTCACCTGGAGTATCCGCACTGCATCTTACTCCACCCTAGAAAACTACCATAGGTCTTTCAAGAAATAGCCCCAGTCACCTCCTTTGTGAAAACTTCCCTGCCAATCTCACATGAACTTGATTGCTCTCTGCTGCAATTTTAATGTATCTCCCTTAGAAGACATTTTACCTTGCACTGTGGTTATCAGTTTAAGAAAGGCTATCATCCTCATATAGATTTAGAAGGAAGCACACTGAACTGGTTCTGTCACAATTTAACACATTTCTTAACTTCCACAGACCTCTCTTTGCTCTGTTCTGGGTGAGGGAGGTGCCTACACGATCACTAGTGCCTTTTTTCCTTTCTGGTATCCTGCAATTCAATGAGATGCAGAAACGGACTTCCAGACTACCTTGTGTCATGCTGTAAAACCTAAGCGAAACCAATGGCCTTACTTGGACCCCATATGTAAAAAGAAATTTATGAGCTTATAAAGTCTAGCACCTGTACCAGATTATTCCTACTGAGTAGATGTATTGATCAGAAGATACAGGGAAGAGCAGGTTTGCAAGAGAAAATTATGATTTTGTGTGTGTGTGATGCCTTTTGTAGTCCTATTGGAGGTGTTAAATAGGCACTGGGATATTGAACCTGGAGCTTGGCAAAGAGGTATAGGCTGGGCATACCTGTTTGGGGTTGTGAAAATTTATATGTCTTTTACTCTAGGTAGGAAATGGGAAGAAGTTAGAGAGGAGAAAAGGTCCAAAGACTAAGCCCTCAGGCAAGTTTAGTTGAAACAGAAGATTAAGTGCTGCTAGAAGGTGGAGGAAATGAAAAGAGTAAACTGGCAATTTTAGAAAAATGATAGATGGGCATTTTCATTGGAATGGAAGGACTAGAACCCACAGCTCTTATTATCTGACAGCCTGTGTTTTCACCGGTTTTCTTCTGTGTACTCTGTATCCAACCAGAAGTTGTCTCATAAAGACAGGACTTTGTTAACCATTTGTGTGAATCAGAGCAGTACATGGCACACAGCATAAACTTAATAAATAATTTTGATTGATTAATAATTAATGGTGATAAGTAATTAATTTGAAATTATAGCTGTACATAAAATGATTCTTAATATTCTTCATGTGGTCAAAAATAGTCATTAAAACTGACTATGAAATTAATCTAGAAGTCAAATTGCATGTACCACAAAAAGCTTTTCTTTTCCCCCTGGATCAAAACCTTTGAGCTTGGCTTTCAATGGGAAGTTCCTCTGAAAAAGCCTCTCTTGTCAAAGACAGACAACCTTTTCATTCTTTGGCTCAAATGAAATTGGAGCGGCCAGCCAGATTCTCCTACATTCCTCAGTCTTGTCTGTTGCAGCAACTGTTTTCATCTCTTGACCCACTTTACCATGACATCCACCACTGTGAACTCTGAGGTTGAGTTTTCATTTGAGATTTCTCTTAGAAGGAAATATTATCCAAAGAACCCAGTTTTTGGGGGTTTTTTTTTCTTTGCGGTACGCGGGCCTCTCACTGTTGTGGCCTCTCCTGTTGCGGAGCACAGGCTCCAGACCCGCAGGCTCAGCGGCCATGGCTCACGGGGCCCAGCCGCTCCGCGGCACGTGGGATCTTCCCGGACCGGGGCACGAACCCATGTCTCCTACATCGGCAGGCGGACTCTCAACCACTGCGCCACCAGGGAAGCCCGTGATAGGTATTACTGCTCATATTGAATTAGTATATAAATAAAGGGAAACTTCTCAAGATAAAGTCCCCAAGAATGACTCTGATCAAATTTGACCCATGGTTCTGTTATATAATTCTACTTTTAAGACACACATAATGTTGCAGATATAACGGGGTAGCCTATACGAGAAGTAGCCATAGAGAAAAAAAAACAAACTAATTATTCAGACTTCATACTACTGGAAGAGGGAATCCTTCACTTCCACTTGCTTTAGATCAATGTAAATGAAGACTTAAGATAAACAAATGCAGCTATAATGTGAGAGCAGTAGCAATGTGACTTCTGTGTCCAGACTGCATGGGTAAGGGTGGTTCAAATCTATATGGAAACACTAGCAAACATGGAACTTTATTCTTAATCCTATGGTTTATATTGTGAAAGTGTCTAAAACTTTTAAGTGTAATACTCTATGTTGAAAAATTCTAACATGGGCAATACACTTTCTTTAAACATGTGGGATAAGAATAGAATTATAAGTGTTAAATAATGAGAATTCTGACCATTAATTTAATTTCACTCTTTCAAGGAAGGTGGAACTTGTAATGACATCTGAGTCATTAATTCAGATGAACAAAAACTGTAGAGATTCTAATCAATTATACCTTTCAATAGCCAGCTTAATTTGAAGCTGAAAGAAGCTAAATATAGATAAAATATATTCTTTGCCATTTTAGGACTGCAGTCTAAAATGTACAATAATTTAAGCTTGCACTAGGAGAAAATATTCACACTGAATTCCATTCAATTAAAGAATGTGTGTTACTCTGCTTTAAGCAAATGAAAGTCTCACATTATGAAAAGCATGCTAGGTGGTAAATATTGTTTTCCAAAACCATCTTTGCTTTACAAAACTATTTATACTCAGTTATATTAACTATTCTGGTGCACTAAAAAGAAAACATTTTTTAAATAAGATATTCAAGTACAACACACAACAGATAACAGAACTGAAAAATATAGTAGAGACCTAGTGTAACCACTTCTTTTTATTTGTGATGAATATGAGAACCGATTAGAATAAGGTTTGTCTATGAGGAAAGTAGAAGTGGGTGAGAATACAGCTGTCCTGATTCCAGGTACACAGGTATTATTTTTTCTAATACTAAAACACACCCGGTAGAATCCATTCACTACGGAAGAAAAGGACACACAGGTACCAATGAGGTTTTGTTTAGAAACGGCATCTCTGTGAACCCCAGCATCCTTGTATTTGCTACTTGCTAGAGTTTCCAGAAGCCAGCTGGTAGGCCACCAGAGTCACCATCTCTAGAGAATCGTGTTGTTTGAATAGAATGTTTGGAAAACCTTTCTCCTGTTCCTTTGTTCTGCACAGTAATCTTCGCTGAACAATAATGTAGTTGTGGTTAAAGTTATACATAGATGGTTCAGCTGTCCTCATATAACTGCAATTACACAGTAGTTTCATATACATAACATATACCATATATATATATATATATACATATACAAACACACACACGTATATATACATATATTGTGGTTTATGTAGTTATATAACTATGTGGATGTCCATAGGTATACATAGGTGGCTATATATAATACAGGATACATAGATTTATAAAGAATGAACTTTGCATCTAGCTGACTTAACCCAGGAAATGTTGTAAATTGTATAACATTACAGTAGGCTGGACTTCCAACTGTATATACCAGCACCTCAAATTTAGGCAGAAAAAAAAAATACAACCTTCAATGACTCATTTTCAGTCTCCCAAAAGAAGTCCCTGGACTTTATAATACGTTTATGATTCAGTAGTCAAAAAGTGTATTATGCGTAGCCTGAAGTTAAATTAATTCCCTATGTCCATTTTTATGATGACCTCGGTAGACAATACTTAAAAAAATAAACTTTATTCACTTCTTTGTGTTCAGCTTATTAAATCATGGACTGTCAGTTTCTTCTTCACAATGAATAATCTCAGTTACTTAGAGAAAATTTGGTCATAATATTCTGGATTAAATATCTTAGTATGTGCACATAATGGACCACCAGTATCACCTTGCTGAGAGCTGTGGTCCATAACATGGTGAAACATAACAGGTCAAAATCCTGTTCTAACATGGCCAAGGTGATGCGACCCAGCTCATCTGCTCTTAGCTTTTGTCCACTCTATGCCCACCCGTCTTATGTGTGACTAGTTCAAAAATAAGCCACTACAATGTCATTCTTCTATTTTTCATATAATTTATTACACTTTAAATTTCTGAATTTTAGTTTATTTTCCCAGAAGTCTGACATCAAACAGGCACTTTTTCTTCTGGTGGATGATAAACTAAAGGTATTTATTTCTACAAACCTTACAAAAGTCCTTTCAATACTGAGCAGCAGCACGCTATAGTGGAAATAACAGGAGGCTAAAAGTCGAAAGAGATGGATTCTATTTGTGGCTGTGTTTATAAACATTTTTTAACACTGCTTTAGCGTTCTCAACCCAGGGTGTCTCCCCACTAGTCCACTGAAACTGCCTCCAGAAGTGAGGTCTTTATTGACACTTTCACTTCTATCACACAATATTGTCATGGTTTCATTTCACATTTCTATCCATCCTTCTGCAGTCTCTTTCCCCACTTTTCTTTATTCACCTGATCTACTCACTTGATTCATAAAATAAAAATTTGATCAGAATAATAAAGTTCACTTTCCCTTTGCCTTTTTATTTTCAATAATATATCCAAAATATTAAGGAACAGCATCTGTATGTCATGGACATATAAACTGAAAGTTATAAAAAATACTTTCATTCTTTTCAAAGCAAGTACCAGCTGGAAGGGATCATGCAACTTAAAACTAATCAACCACAATGATCTTGGTTTTTCTCTTTTTTCTCCGAAATACAATGGATGTAACTTATTACACATTGCAAAATATCACCTAAAGATTAGCAATCGCCTATATGTTTGGTGTGAAAGACCTATTCTCCTACTTCGTATCTAAGCAGTAATAAGTTTGATTGATATATGAAAAAATGATGCTTTAAAAGTTTAAAAATAATAATATATTATATGACCTTGAAGATATTGCCCTGGTTCAAGAGAAGAGAACATCATTATAGGCTCTGTCTTCTGAATTCATTGCCTTCTACCTTGATAGGCACTTAAAATGTAAATTAAGGAAGAATACAGCTCTTAGGATTGACTATGCCTAAAACCTCAAAGGTACTATGTTACAGATTTTATTTGCTATTAAAAGAAATCATTTCAATTTTTTCAATGTCAGACATTTTAAATTCAACCTATTCCATACCAAGCTTTCTAGCGGCCTATGTTCCTTAAATCTGGGACTACACTTAGTATACACGGAAAAAAATCCGTCAGTTTAGCAATGAAGTGCTGCACAGGGAACAACTTAATTTCCTCTGTATTTAAAGCTAAAATGCCATGGGGAAAACTTGCCCATTCATTCAGGTCAGCTGAGATTCAGAGGTATCCCAGTTCATATTCAGGGAAGTATGGGGAGAGTCCAAGGATAGAGCCCCGAATCAGTTGTAGAATTCACTGGAACCCAGGGTATTTGCCAGGATGACCTCATGCCTCTCCAGAAGGAGCGATCTGAGCATTTTCTCAGAATCAAAACATCCATGTTTTCATGAGAGATATGAAAAGCAGAGAGCAAACTGGGCATATAGACCAACTGCAGCTGAGTCAACCGAAGATGGGCACATTCCTAGTGATCTGAACACAAGCAGACAAGGGGAGTAGAAGCTTTCCAAGAAACTCTTAACAGGAATTAACAAGAGCTGTAGTAGCTAGTTATGTGGTCAGTGTTGACCAGTGATCAAAACAAAAGTCATTAGCAAAAAAACAGCGAATGTCAAGTTGGTTTTCAGCAAGTGACATAAGAGAGCTTGCATTTTATTTTATACCAGTATTTTTCAAAATTCAAAAATAAACATCTGTAAAAGCTTGGATTTTTTTACATATGAACACATTATTTTTTAATATTCTTTTCACTATGTTTTATCATGTTTTTATCATGTTTTTAACCATATTGACTATGGTTCCGTGTGCTATACAGTAGGACCTTGTTTTTTATCCATTCTATATGTAATAGTTTGCATCTGCTGACCCCAAACTCCCAATCCATATCTCTCTCCTACCGCCCTTCGCTTTGGCAACCACGAGTCTGTTCTCTATGTCTGTGAGTAGCTTGAATTTTTTAAAAACACATTTTATCAGATTGGGAAAGAAAGAAGCCCGAAAAAAGATGAAAAACAAAATCAGTAATTTAATGCTTTATAATATAATAATAAAAAGTACTTTTTGGATATTTTGTCCAGGCACAAGTATACCATATGCTTTCACATTTTTGATAACAATCTATCAACACAAAATCCACTAATTTAGATAGACCAGATATGTGCGTCCAGTCAATATATCCATAACAATTTACTAGATTATACAATCTAGAAGCAAATGCTTCTAGGAGAAAATAAAAGCAAGGCACAGGTACCAGTGTGCTCTCTGAGAATCTCACATTTGAAGTATTTTGGGATGAGTCCTTCTCATTAGATTTAAGAGCAAATACTACATGGTATTGAACTACATGGAATTGGAACTAAATTGCAACTCCATCAGGATGCTGCCTTAATCTGAAGGCAGCTAACAAAAATTTAGTAGCATCATACAACCCACAGATGGCCTGCTTCAGGAACCTTGTAATTCTGCAAAATCCGCAATAACCCTGACAACCATTTTTAATTGCATTCTATTTTTATTTAATTTTTAATTATAATGTATATATTTTTATTTAATTCACTGAATTCTTTAATGGACTGTGATAATGTTTAAAAAAAAAAACCTTCCCTTAATAAAAATATTTGCACCTAATTTTTTCTCTTTAGTTTTTTGTTTGTTCTGGAAATAATTTGGGGCATGGTATGGTTACAAGATTTTATTTTATTTTACTTTCATTTTAATGTTATTTTTAGTCTACTTTTATTCTATTTAGCTACAGTTTTTTAGAAAATTTACTGGATTTGTTTTTTCTTTTTTTTTGGCCTCACTGTGGGGCATGTGGGATCTTAGTTCCCTGACCTGAGACAACTCATGCCCCCTACAGTGGAAGGGGAGACCCCTAAGCACTGGACCACCAGGGAAGTCCCTATTGGATTTATAATTCTATCTTGGTTGGGATTCCCTGTACATGTGGTTATGTTTTTTAATTCGCTATTTGCTTCCATTCACTTATCTATACTAGGCAGTTATCACAGATTGTAATTACTAGAGTTTGATAATAATTCTTGATATTCAGTAAGGAAAACCCTTGGTCTTTTTCTCTTCCATATCCTTTTTAGAATGAGCACATAAAGTTCTTTATCAGAGCTTGTTGTGGTGCATATTTAAATTGCATTTCTTTTTAATCCTTCAGTGCAATTTACTTTAGGTGTTTATTATATAAGCAGCATATGAAATACTTAAGCCATTATGAAAATCTGTCTTTTATAGGTTAATATAACTTTTTTACATTTATTAAGATTGCAGATATATTTTAACATATTTCTGCATTAGTTTTATTTTTTCTCGTGTGTATTGTTTTTTAACCATTTTACTACCTTTGATTCTTTTGTTTCCTTTCTTACATTCTATTGGATTGATGTATTTTCAATACATTCTCTTTTTTCTCACGTAGAAGCTGAAAATATGTTTTACTGTCTAGTACATTGAATAGATGATCTTTCTTCTGAACAAGAAACAATTTTGAGGGCTTCCCTGGTGGCGCAGTGGTTGACAGTCCGCCTGCCGATGCAGGGGACACGGGTTCGTGCCCCAGACCAGTAAGATCCCACATGCCGCGGAGCGGCTGGGCCCGTGATCCATGGCTGCTGAGCCTGCACGTCCGGAGCCTGTGCTCCGCAACGGGAGAGGTCACAGCAGTGAGAGGCCCGAGTACCGCAAAAAAAAAAAAAAAAAAAAAAAGAAACAATTTTGAGATTTAAACATGTTTTGAAAACATAAGATCTTATGTGAAATTAACAAGAATAATAGTTTTACCTTTAAAAGACAATCAATTATTATATTTAAAGTAAAAAGTTATATTTAAATTCTGTTTTGTCATTTTTTTCTTACACACCATACATTTCTAATGGTTTACTTTTATTTTGAAGTAAACATTTCTATAGCTTTTCAGGGTGAGTCAATAAGAAGCAAATTCTGTTGTTTTTTGTGTCTTAAAATGTCTTTGTCTTGCTTTTACTGTTAAATCATATTTTAGAGAAGTTAATAATTCTAGGTTGGTAGTTTCTTCTCCAACACTTTCAAATGTCTGTGGCATGTACTGTTTTGATGAGAAGCCATCTGTTAATCTATTTGTCATACCTTTGTAGGTAATGCATTCTTCCTTGGTAGCTTTTAATACTCTCCTTGTTATTTTTTTTTCTTTTCTCTTCTAGCACTTTCTTCTTGGTGAATGTCTCAGTAA
Source organism: Grampus griseus (assembly GCF_964374135.1). Classification (NCBI taxonomy): domain Eukaryota; kingdom Metazoa; phylum Chordata; class Mammalia; order Artiodactyla; family Delphinidae; genus Grampus; species Grampus griseus. Next base: position 4,701,419 of record NC_138997.1, read on the forward strand.
TATTTTAAAATTCGTCATTTCTTTCTTTTTGTGTATAATCTAATGTGTGATCTGTCCACTTAATTTTTTTTAATTGAAGTGTAGTTGATTTCCAATTTTGTGTTAGTTTCTGGTGTACAGCAAAATGATTCAGTTATACATAAATATATGCATATATATATATATACTTTTTCATATTCTTTTCCATTATGGTTTATTACAGGATATTGAATATAGTTCCATGTGCTATACAATAGGACCTTGTAGTTTATCCATTTAACTTTTATTTAAATGTCTATAGGTATTTTGTCAAGATTTCAAATTGTTTAGTCTTTAAAAAATATCCAATTATTTTTATTTAATTTATTCTGACTTCATTTCATAAAGTCTTCTTATTTTTGGACATTATACCTTCTTTTACTTATTTGATGATCTTAAATATATTAATTAAAATTTTTTTCAATTTCTTCTGGAACATATCTTCAATTATGTATTTGCTTATTTATTTGTAGCATCAGTGGCTGTGTGTGGGGGCTGCTTAAGGCAGGGTGGGTGTTTGTCTGTGTTTCACTTTACCTCCCTGGTTTTATATTGGCAGCTTTGGACTTCTGCCATGTTACTCTGCTGAAAGCAATGCAGAGTCAAGCTTGAGGCTAGCTTGCTTGATCACAAGAATTTTCTTTTTTTTTTTAAAGTAACCATCTCTCTCTACATAATACTTTATTTAAGTTGCAGCAATGACCAGCCTTTTTTCTCCATCTCAGATCAATACTATTCCAGTCCCTGGATTCAGTTTGGTTCTGGTACCTCCCATGAATTTTACAGAAATTTCTCTTTCCCATTAACCCCAAGTAACTAATTCTCCAGGCAGCCTTCCCTGCTTCTCTGTGTATCCTTGGCTCTTGCCACCAACTCCTCCTGCTTTCCTGCAAAGTCATGCCTCTTAGATTTCCCCTTTTATGTTTTATCTATTATATGTTTTATGTTTAGGAATATCCTCAAAGGATAAATAGGGAAATAAGTTTTATTTTGCTTTGCTTTGGGATTGTACTGTCAGGGCTGTGCTCACACTATAGCCCATCCAAGTTATTGGACCAAATATTAACTATCAGGTAGATCAAAAAACATAAACCTGTGTTAAGAATTCAAAAAAAAGTGGACCTCACGGAAATGCCATTTGCTGGTCATTTAGTGAGTATACAATTGCTTCTTGAGTTTAGTTAGATAAATTAATAGAATTTTCATGAACTTTTTTTTATGATAAAAGTTAAGTGGACAATGTTTTTGCATTTATAAGCTCCTTAAAGTACAAATGTGGATACAAAATGCTAAAATCTATACTACTAAGATATAACTTGGCTTTCATTGTAAACATCTGGAGAAAAGTAGAAAATGTCAACCTGAACATGGGGTCTTTTATTAATATTACTCAAAAGTAGACATATTATTATTCAGTTCATAAACTAACTTTCTCTTAGGTGGAGAAAATTGATAATATTTGAAAGTCATTAATTTAATGGATCTACAACCATGGAAATATTTCAAATGATGTACTGAGAACATTTTTTTACATTAAAAAATATACATCCATCTTTTCATAGTGATTTTCAGAAACTACAGAGCAAGTAATTAATATGTTAAATTTAATTTAATGCCAACATAAATTCAATGAAACATGAATTTTATAAAATTTGGTAAAACAAAAATTTTATATTTGAAAAACCTCTTAGAATTTATGTAGTCCAAAGTCATTTCTCCACAGATGAGGAACAAAAATAAGTATAATGAGCTGAAATCTGATGGTACTTAGCTAATAGCTTCTAGCAATACATCTAGAATATTTCTAGACATATATGTAGGAATATGTCTAGACACAAAATTTCCTAATACCTAGAGTTCTTTCTAAGTTTTTATTGAAGTTTTTAATTGAATACATCCATATGATTATCCTAATATTATAAAATATGTAGGAAAATGATGTCTAGAGTAAGGTAACCGGATAAAACTACCGGTATTTTCTTGGTCCTGTTCTAACAATGTGTTTGGTTATTTAGCATGCATACTTCTGTAACAGTGTTTGTAAATGGCAACTTTTCTCACTGTGAAAATGACTTTATGTACAAGAGATCTCTCACATTGTGGCAGTGTGTTATCCACAGGTTAAATTTAACTTTGATACCGCATTGCTTGACACTCTATTTATTTATTTATTTATTTATTTATTTATTTATTTATTTTTGCAGTACGTGGGCCTCTCACTGTTGTGGCTTCTCCCGTTGCGGAGCACAGGCTCCGGATGCGCAGGCTCAGCAGCCATGGCTCACGGGCCCAGCCGCTCCACGGCATGTGGGATCTTCCCGGACCGGGGAACGAACCCGCGTCCCCTGCATCGGCAGGCGGATGCTCAACCACTGCGCCACCAGGGAAGCCCGACACTTTATTTTTATGTTTAATTAATTCATTTGTTTTGTGAAAATCCACATCTTATATGAAGTAGAATGCTTTGAATATTGTAGTGTAAATTATTATCTTTTGTATTTTAAGTTTTAAGAAAATTTCTTTCAGGGAATACAGCTGGAATTTAATATTTCCAAATAAAATCTGCAAGTTTTCATATTCTTTACAAAAATACCAAGTGAAAAAATAACCACTTTGATGGTAAAGTTGATGTTATATAGTGAATTCTTAATTTAAACTAATAATCAAAAATCACTTAATAATCAAAAATATCAAGATAACATTATAATTCTTAATTAAAACCTAATAATCAAAAATCACTTAATAATCAAAAATATCAAGATAACATTATTTACATTCTTCCCCTGAGAAGAACAAAATGCTCTATAATTGTGAAAACGTTCAAAATTGGCACTGAGCTGTATCATGGAAGTACTATATTAATAAAGAAGGTGTATCTCAGCTCCATGTTGAAAACGAAATAAAATGAAAACAAAACAAAACAAAAACCCTGTTATATTTGACTCAAATATTAATGTAATGCAAAGTAAATAATCCATTTTTATATGAAAGCTTAGGAAAATTCTAAATTTAAATAAATAATAAAACACATTTTTCCAAATTTTATGCCTTTAGAGATAGAAATACATCTGCTATGAAGGGAAGAGAGGAAGAACCTATTCTAACAAAACCATCAAATTCTTTTAGACTTACTCATCACAAGATTTAAAATGTGTCATTTTTTGAGGCAACATGGTAGTACTATAAATATATTTTACAAAGACAATACAGTGAGATTACCAATATGAAGCAATAGAATTCTAAGGACCTAGAGGCATAAAATCCACAAAGGTATCGAACATTTTTCATTTTCTGAAATCACCCTGCCATTTTAAGCAACAAACTGAAGGTCTTGTAAAAATGGCTTTATTCTGCTATCCCTGAACACTTGACAAAGAGTTTAGGGAAAATCGTCTGTGTCTGGTCTTTGAAAAACTCTCACTTTGTTTTCTGTTCTCACTGCCTATATGAGTTCACTCTTAGGAAGGAAGAGTATTCTGAGATTCATGAGTTCAGAACTACCTGTATAAAATGTTCCATCTCAACTATAAATTCACCCCTTATCAAGTGCACAATAAATAGGTTCATGGATTTGAAAATTATAGTCTTTTAAAATGAGCTCAATCAAGCCTGAACACTGTAAGCACTTTCTATGCAACTGATTAAGAAAGGGTATGAGCAAAATATCTAAGACCTATGTAAACAGAAGCTTATTATCCTTACAATCATACCTTTTCAAATGACTGATAACTACGTTAAATAAGAAAATTTCCAAGTGAATGTGATTTTCTTTCTTCCTAGGTTTTTGTACTTATACAAGCTGCATTAGTGCAAAGAGAACTATAGATAAAGCCCTTCTAGATATGTCAAGGCCTACAGAGTCAAAACAATATAATAACAACAGCAAACAATAGCAAAATATTAGTTCACCTTATCAACATTTCCATAATGTAGATGTGGTATGAAGTATTAAATATGGTCAATGATTATGACTTGAACATATTTCTATGCTTATTTACATGATGTATCCGCATAGGCATATACATTATTCCTTGTGAATATGTAAATGTCAATCCTAATGGCGGTACCTTTAAGCCACATTGCTCATTAGGTATATGAATAATATTAAATGGAAAAGAAAAATACTTTGAAACCTCTATTATTTTAGACCCACATAGTCTAGCCCAAAGACTATAGTCCATGTAAACATATCATTTGATTTAGAATACAACTTGCATTATACTCATTGCAAATGTGGTGGTCCAGTAGGTTTACATATCTTTGTCTACTGAGTTAATCAAAATACAACCCCATTAGAAGACTTAAGAATATACTTAAACTAGCAGGACCACATTACTCCACAGTCACCCCTTAAATTAGATAGAATTAGAATCTCAGATATCATTTGGGTGATTTGAGTGATCATAGGCCATGATTTCTCATTGGAAAGATTTTATATTATTCATTATTTGTGGGTTAATAAAGCTCTATTAACATTTTATACTAAACAAACAAATCCACTACACTGTTAGCATTTACACAGTGAAAAAAAATATGGATTGTGGTTATAACAAGGTCACAACTGTTTAATATCAAAAACAACTAAATTTTACAATGTGGGGACCCTTTCGCCACTTAGGGACAAGTTCATTGATCTCTCAAAGTGGCCATCTGTTCGTCTCATTTCAAATGGAAGTCATGTTCCAAATGATGCACTCTGATCTCTGGAGGACATGGCTAAGCCATTCAACTCTCTTTACGGAGATTATAGTAATCAAATGTCACAGTGATATAAAATTATTCCGTGGAACTGGAGAGTTTCTGCTATGGCAGTGGCTTCTCACTGAGAGAAGATTCCCTGGGCTGGCTGGACACGAGCTGCATCAGAATGAAAGTCAAAAGCTTCCGCACAAGGAGAGAGCCCAGTGGTAACCCTGCTCTGTGCCCTTATCGCCTCACTGACTTTTCCTTCTTCTCTGCCTTTGCTTTCTCTGCACTGAGACCAGCAGACCTGACACTATTCCCATGGCTATCAGATTTTAGTGGGCAAGAGAACGTTGAATAGAGAGCGTTGGTTAAAACTTCCTAGGCCCAACCAAAGAGATTCTGATTTCAGGGTTTTCGGATGAGATCCAAGAATCTACACGTTAAGCAGGCATCCTAGGTGACTCTGAGACAGGAGATAGACGGGCCCCAGGCTGAGCAGCTGGAGTCTGTCCCCTGTGGACAGATACTCCAAGATGAAGACAATAGCAGGAAGATAATAGGAGGAGCTGAGTCCTGCCCAGATAAAAGGCAAAGAGACTACATGTTTCTCATTCTCACGGTCGAGGAGACCTTCCCGACCACACATGCGCAGAAAGGCTCCTCGGAGGTAAAAAGGGAGGGGCGCCACCCCATAGTAGGTGATGTCAACCTACTCACAGGCCTCTTCGCGAGAATCCATCTTGACTAAGACATATGCCGGCACACCGGAAAGGACGCTGAGTTAAATCAAATATGGACTCAGCGCCAGGCAAAGCAAGATGATTGGCCAGAGAAAACCCACAAGAACTGCCCCATATAAGTGAACTGAACTACAATGAGGGCACGACTCTCTCTCTGAGCCTGCCCGTGGGAGTCTATTCACACGTCCTCTTTTTCCTCCTAAGAAACACTTTACTTGTTTCACTACTTTCCGTCTCTCTGTGGAAATTCATTTCTACAAAGCTGGCGCCGGGGCCTTAGCACTGGTCACTGGCCCTGGGGTATAGTGGTTAGGATTCGGCGCTCTCACTGACGTGGCCTGACTTCAATCTCTGGCCAGGAACAGAAATCCTGCTTCAAACCGCTGCAGGCCGAGGCCACCTGAGATCATCTCCAGTACTGGGACGGTAAGCCCCATACTTGGGAAACACTGCTCTACACTGCATATTATACTCACCTAGGAAACAGATTCACCTCAAAGCACATGAATTCAACTTGCATACCAAGGTCTAGCAAAATATTTGCAGACAATTATTTGCTTCTTTGATGAAACTGAGTGTGGGATTTCAGTTGCGGAATGCCGGTTTTGTTCTTTCTAATAGAGGCAGAACTGCATCTATGTAAGTACCCCCATTTACAAGATTAGGGCCAGAAAATATATGGTGCTCCATCAGAGGCAATATATTGCACACTTTAGAATTTTAAAAATTTAATCTTTCCACCCTGAAATGAACTTGTCAGTGGCATTAAAAATGCCACTATCCTGCAAGTTGTTCCTCAGAGCCTGACAATAGGGCATCTTTGTGTGAGATATGAAATCAACTTCGGAAGCCTGAAAAAATTGCCATCAAGAAAATTGCAGGCATTTATATTTCTCTTGAGGATTTTGCTATCTGCTCTCTCTAGGAGGAACTAATTCCATCTTATCTTCTAGGGGAGGAACTTGTTTGATCCCCAGAGATTGTCAACCTGTGAACTCTTGTATGCTATTAAGTTATAGCAACTAATTATTTTAAAATCTGACTTTTGTATAATTACTAGAAATAGATCAAAACTGTTTTAGTACGTAGCAAAGAAGTTGTAGTAATATAATTCTAATAGTCGTTCAGAAGCATAGAGAGTTGAGGTTAATCTAAGTATTTTCACATGCATTTGAACTTTTAACAATATTTGTGGTTCTCAAAAACCCTGCAACAAAGGAAGGAATGAAAGTCTGGTCTGCAGTACACAATTAAGCAACTGAGGCAGAGCAGGTAAGTACCTTTCCAAAGGTCACACAGAGAGTAAGTTAGAAGATCGCCCTGAATCTAGCTCTATGGTTCCAACTCATGGTTTCTTCAGCACACAAAGCACAAGAGGGAGACTACACTGCTGTTCACTGATGAAACGTTTTGTCTTCAAGTCCCTGTGCTTTTATTTTCCTTCTTAATCTTCCTTCTTCTCACCCTCATCTTTTCCTTTTTTTGGCCATCCATGTAACATCTTATTTTAATATAAATACTGACCACATTCAGATACTTTAAAATGAAGCCCTTCTCTCAGGTCAGATCAGTGTTTCAGCTGGTGCCGGGTATATGGTGGACTTAACAAATATTTGAAAAGTGAAGACGTCAAGATCTATCAGAAGTAGTTCTCTTGACATTATGAATCTTCCTAAATTTGTGGTAATTAGCGCCATAATGAGATGCTTCATTTCTTGTGTTTCAGCCTTTAAGGAACATTAAGTAAGCAGCTCTAAAATACAAAGGGCAGGGATCCTGTGATGTGCATGTACCCACTTCTTGTCGGTCAGGACTCATTTTTACCTAGCGCCACCACTGCCATCCCAGGTTCTCTGAGGCTCTCTGACTTTTGCCTCTCTCTAAATGAACTGGACTCATGGTGCTTGCATTGGAAGCACACCTAATACTAAAAGCCAGAGAACCTATCATCTGGACCCAACTTTGTCTCATGTTGGGTAAATCACTAAATATATATATATATATTTGTCAATCATGGGGGCTTGAATGAATGATCTTCATGGTTTCTTAAACCTCAGAATTCTGATTTCTAATCCATAGCTTCCATTATTCTCGCTCTTTTTGCATACAGTTTATTTTATCTGACATTTACCTCTAGGCCATTGCATTGTAAACTGTTGATAAATAAGAATAATTTTAAGCACGGTGGTATCTCAGGCCATGGAGGCTTCATGGAAGTGTGCTGAGGGAGAATAATTTTAGTCAGGTGACCTAGAAGTGTGTTCAGTAATGCAAAATAATCAATTTTAAGATATGTGATTACACTGCCCCTGAAGTTTCCCATCTTACAAGGTGTATTTTAATCCGTAATTGGCTGATGGGCTTCAGGCTAGCAGTTACACACTCTTTTCTGTTAAATGGCATGGGAGACCACCTGAGAATATTTCAGAAATGTTTAAATTTGTTTGGAAAGGTATCTGAGAGGGAAAAAAAAAAAGGATTTAGAAACTTATTGGTTTCCAAGGTGTATTTTTTTTTTTTTTTTTTTTAGCGGTACGCAAGCCTCTCACTGTTGTGGCTTCCCCTGTTGCAGAGCACAGACTCCAGACGCGCAGGCTCAGCGGTCATGGTTCACGAGCCCAACCACTCAGCGGGACGTGGGATCTTCCCGCATCGGGGCACGAACCCACGTCTCCTGCATCGGCAGGCGGACTCTCAACCACTGCGCCACCAGGGAAGCGCATCGAAGATGTCTTTTTAAACAATGCAATAATGTTGGAAGAAACTAACAATTTAACCCCTTCTGATTTTACTCCTAGAGACTGTGATCTCACATGCTGGAGGGAAGGCAGAACAACAAAAGTATTAGCTTACAAAGGCCTCAGGGGAGTTGTTTTAATAGAATGGAATCATGGCTGTTGATCTCATTTTCCCATACATGTTCACAGCTCAATCTGGTGGAATGGCTGTGTTTACCACCACTGATACTTATAATCAGTGTTAACATAGGGAATTTAGACAGCCAGCCAGGCAGTCCTTTTCTTCTCTTGTTAACTGGGCTTGTTATTACTGTTTCCTCAATTTCCTAGAGGATTCATGTGCATAATCATGTCAGCTGCTAAACTGGTGGGAATTGAAGCCATTCTACATTTTGAAAGCATTAGCACGTGCCGACTTAGTAGCTACATAAATTGATGCTCTGCTTTCCACTTTTTAAAAACTTCTAGCAGCTCAAGCAGCTCTAGATTTTGGTAGATGTGTGTTGTCAGCATAGAAAAAGTTGAGTTTGGGCAATTATCTGCATAATTATATCATTTTGGAGCCAATCAAAATAATGAAGTCTTCAAAATAGATGTACTCAGGTTTTGCTATCGTTAGTATTTGTTTGAATCATTTTATTAAACCCTTCGTGTTTATCATATTATTCAGATAAACGTTATGCCTCCGTTTCATTTATATTTTAAATGTAATTAATAATAATTCATTAGAACAGAGTAGCTCATTTTTTTCTTTTTTAATAATATATTTTTGTTATAAAAAAGGATGTATCTTATTGTAGGCATTTATAAAATACATATGAGAAAAATACAATAAAAATTACTTGTAACTCCACAGTCCAGAGTCAATACATTGGTGCATTTCAGTATTTTCCTTATGAATATAATCTAAAATAAATGTTACAGTATAGTTCAACCCATTTCAATATGGTTTTTTCCCCCACTACTCCAGAAAAGTTATCTCACTGAGCCTTTTGTATCTTTGTTGTTGTTAAATTTAATAAAAACCTCTAAATACATTTTTATCTGCCTTGGCTTTCCCTAAATAATTGAGTATCATTATATATTTCAGTCTCTCTGAGATCTTATTTATCTTTGCAGTACTAGCACAGTAACTGGCACATGGTATGGCTTCTTTGATATTTTGTTGAATAAATGATGATGTCCTTAACCTTCAAACAATCTCTCCATTTTATATTATGGCAATAAACTTTGTCTACTTTCCACTATTTGTGTGAGAGAGTGCTCAAAATCCCTTTTATTTTTCTCTTGTTCTTTGCTACATTCAATGCTAGTGACTTTCTTCTCTACACCTTCATCTTTCACAATCTACCTGACTCTCCACACACTCTTTTGTTATTTCAATTGTCATCTGAATGGTTATCTTTCCTAAATCAAAATCCATTATAGATCTCTTTCCAGATTCATAAATGTGACTGTCTACTGTCGTTTTCCACTTTGACACACACATCTCAGAAACATCTTAAGCAAAAAAAAAATACCCTCACCTCCCCCCAAATAACTTCATCTCTCTGTGAGGTCTTTAGGAATAATCTGACAAAAATGGGCTTGACTGTGGGGAATGATGAGACCCCAGTTGTAGGTGAAAAAAGAGAGGAATTGAAGACAATCTGGAGGAATAAGTGCCCATGATGGTTACTTTTGAGATAAATGCATCAGCAAACTAAACTGTTTATTAAGAGTGTGTCAATTTAGGTTTTACATGTCAAGATTTGGGGAAGTGTGGACATAAAGGTTCCTGTGAAATGGATTGGGATTCAGAGAGAGACTTGGTTAGGGTATTAACCAAGAAACCTAGACAGAACTCCATAGCTGTAGACTGGATTAATAAGCCAAACTAGTTAGAAAATAGCTATAACTCTGTTCCAGAAAGTCCAACCTGTGAATATAGCCACTTATACACCAAAAGAAGGTCTTATTGCAAAATTATGTATTTCTTAACTAAAACTATATTTTCCAAAATGCATCCTGCAGAACACTAGTGATTTACTAGCTGGATTTATACAGAAAGGAAACGGACTTAGATAGTCAAATTAATTTAGGAAAGCTGGGATAAAAAATAATTTTATGAAAGAATTGTCAGAGACTTCAGTATGATAATGTGTATTGGAAACTCCAAGAGGAAGCTGTAGTGTGCAGGGTTTCCTGAATACATTTAACAGCCATAGTTCATTCTCTGAGTCCATTTCTGTATTGTAAATAAATTTGTTTGTATAATTTATTTTTAGAATCCTCATATAAACAACATCATATGATATTTGTCTTTGTCTGACTTACTTCACTCAGTATGATAATCTCCAGGTCCATCCATGTTGCTACAAATAGCATTACTTTTTTCTTTTTTATGGCTGAGTAATTTTCCATTGTATATATGTACCACATCTTTATCTATTCACCTGTCGATGGACATTTAGGTTGTTTCCATGTCTTAGCTATTGTAAACAGCACTAAACAGATTCACAGACTTAGAGAATGAGCTTATGGTTACCGGGGGGAAGGGTATGGGAGGGATAGTTAGGGAGTTTGGGATTGACATGTATACACTACTATATTTAAAATGGATAACCAACAAGGATCTACTGTATAGCACAGGGAACTCTGCTCAATATTCTGTAATCACCTAAATGGGAAAAGAATTTAAAAAAGAATAGATACATGTATATGTATAACTGAATCACTTTGTTGTACACCTGAAACTAACACAACATTGTTAACTATACTCCAATAAAAAATAAAAATTTTAAAATATATATATTTAAGAGCAATTCCTATTTTTTAAAAGAAGAATATACTAAGGAATAAAGAGACCTGTGAATAAACTTTGAAACATACTGCTGAAAATAGTTTCAGGAAACCCAACTGCATATCCACGGTACTAAGTAAAACAAGCATTTTTAAAAATGCAGTATACTGAGCGCCTGGTGGCGCAGTGGTTGAGAAGCTGTCTGCCAATGCAGGGGACACGGGTTCGAGCCCTGCTCTGGGAAGATCCCACATGCCGCGGAGCAACTAAGCCCGTGTGCCACAGCTGCTGAGCCTGCGCGTCTGGAGCCTGTGCTCCGCAACAAGAAAGGCCGCGATAGTGAGAGGCCCGCGCACCACGATGAAGAGTGGCCCCTGCTCGCCACAACTAGAGAAAGCCCTCGCACAGAAATGAAGACCAACACAGCCCTAAATAAATAAATAAATAAATTTATTTAAAAAAAAAATGCAGTATACTAAACAATGAAAAAAGTGTGTAAAGTATATTCTAACTTTTTCTCAGCTATTTTTCTATGTTGGCAATATATCAATCGTTATCATCATAGTTCCCCCAGCAAAAATAAATAAAAGCTGATGGTTATTTTCTACATAATGAAAAATTATAATATGTGCTCCAAATTTCGACATGCATATTTAATTGTTCACAAATACCAAATCTATATACGTACACGGAGTAGATATACATATAAATAAATAAAGTATAAACCTCTCTCTTAAATGTGCTAAGAGATTGTAGTTCAACAACCAGCTCTAATCCAAATATGAAACAGTTTTTTTGAGAAAGCAGTGAGATGGAAAGAACACTTCAGAATTACAGAAACTTCAGTTAAGTAATAAACTGAAGTAATTAATTTGATTAGTATTTATTGCAACTTACCCAATTTACAGATTAAAGGACAGGGATACTAATACGGAATTCATCTTAGTATATGCAGATATAATTCCCTTAATTACATTTAAGATAATGTACGATTAAAAACTCTTAGCAAACAAAAAATAGAAGGGACCTACTAAGCCTAAAAAAAGGGCATTTATTTTAAAAAATTAAAAGAAAAAATATTAAGGCCAATATACTTATTAAAATAATCCTTAATAAGACCAGAAATTTTTTAAAAGTTTGCTATTTTCAATTCTATTAGGATTGTAGTGGAGTCCTAGTCAGTGTAGTTGAAAAAATAAAAAAATAAAATCTATGATTGGAAAGGTGAGCAAAACTCTTTGTTTTTAATGGTGTGATTGTCTATATAGAAAGTTCCACGTGCAGTTTTGTTATTAGAATAAATAAGGGTGACTCAACCAAAAGAAGAAGTTGACATATGACACACAACCGTAATTCTTTAGGCCAAAACATTTGGTTAGAAAATGTATTTTTTTTAAATTAACATTTAGGATGTCAATAAAAAATATATTAAAGCCCTTTATAGAATAAATTATTTTACTGAAAACATTAAACAATTTAAAATAAATGGTAACCTTGACTGTATTTTGGAGAGAATTCTCTATCATAAATATATCAGTGTTCCCCAAACTAGGCAATCAAATCAGTGCAATTCCAATCCAAATCCCAACGGGGTTCTTTATAGAACCTGATAAGTTGATTTTAAATTGCATATGGAAGAAAAAAGAACCAAGATGTATGAGAGATCCCAGAGGAAGAACTAGGTGGGGAAATTGGCAAATGAAGAAAATGTTTGCCATGATATAATCTAGCAAATCATCTAACAGTTCAAGCAAACTGAGACTAAAAGTTGAGCAATGTTATACAGTAAATGCAGAACATCACTGACATCACCATAGATCTCAGGGACTGGTGAGGCCCGTGCAGGTGAGGATGTATTTCAAGAGAGGAATTTGGGAGAGTGCATAGAGATTACTTTTTGAGGAATTTTGAACCATACAAAGGAGAGAAATGACTGAAGGATTATTGCAGTCAAAAGAGTTGTGCTTGTTTCTTGGGTTTAAAGATGGGAAAACAACAGCATTCTTTTCTGCTGATGAAAATAAACCAGCAAAGCAGAATCAATTGATGGAAGAGGGGAGAAAACCCTTGGACCAATGCCCTTGAGTAGCTAAGAGAAGATATGATATACTAGTTGATATATTCCAAAGTTTTTGTTTGTTTCTTTGTTTATTTTTAAGGAGAAAATGACAGAACAAGCATGCTCTGTCATATGTATATGTATAACACCTAACAATTTATTTTCAAATAAAACATTTAGGCTCTCAAATAATGACATCTGATTTTTAAATGATAAAATCAATTCCTTCATCCTTGAAATATTTCTGATTGTTATCATCATTTAAAGTCTCAAATGTAATGTCTATAGTTATTTAGCGGTCTCTTAAAATAGAATATATTCTGCTAAGAAAGATCCTCACTGATATCCAATGATAGATATCACTAGAAATGTCATCTCAAACAACAGCTTCACTTCTTTTAATACGCAACAATCTGCAATTTATACTTAGTCGGGTCATTTTGTTTCTAGTATAGTTATTAAACTCTAATGTCCGAAAAATCACTTTTAAAAGTTATTAACTATAGCTTGATCTGTATTAAGGCATTTGCATATACTTGCTAAATTTAAGTTAAATCAAATTTAATTAATTTATTTTTTTTACTTTAAAGTTGTAATTATGAATTCACATTGTCACTTACAAGTGTCCTTAGAATTAAATCTGAGAGCAGATGATCATCTCTCAAGATCAGAATTTGTAACAAAGACAATCTTGCCTGTGTTTAGTGGTCAGCATAATAGTCAATGCTCCTTACTAATTGGATATATAATTGGCATCATTACTAATTTAAGTGTCTAAAGCGTATTATTTTCTTTCCATTTTTCTCTTTTTAGTGCAAATGCTCCTTGGCCTCCACAATTATTATAAGTTGCACATTATTGAGTATCTGGATCATCACACACACTTTAAAATTCCAACAGCTAAAGTGACATTATATCTGAATTTTAACACACACACACACACACACACACACACACACACACACACACACAAGGAGACGCATGCTTTCACAGTTTCTAAGCAGAATTTTCAAAAGCTTTTTGTTTTCTTTCAAAATTACACAACTGGAGTGTGAACATTACTGTTCTCAAGATATTGCATATTTTAGAGTCAAAATGATTTACTGAGAAAATTCAAGACATTGACATTCCCATGGTGGTGCGCCAATTACAGAACTTCCATAATTATGTCTGAAACAAAACCTGCCAGCAGAGTTGAAAGCTTTAGTGATAGTATTTGAATGCAATGAAGAGCAGTGAAGAGCCTTCATCGGCCTCAGTGGGGAAAAACTTGTCTAGTGACTGGTCTGTGGGAGATAAACAAAACGTATTCTAATGTGATCCAAAGTTAATGAACTTTCAAGCATTCACAGAAAGAACAAAATTCAAATGCACACATCAGTGATTTATATAGCTATAACTTAATTATTTGGGGGGAATTTCCATTTGTGTTATATATTCTATTATAGATGTAACTCAATTGGATTGCCTTCTTATATTTGCATTTTAATGCACTAAGAGGATTTAATTTGAACTTTTCTCCCACAAGGCTATTCCAAATGGAAATTTATTTCTAGGTTGCTATTTGATCTGTATTCCATTCATTATAATCAAACATGTCGGAGTATGCTATGTTGCATACAATCACTCAGAGTATGTGATTAGTATGGAATCAAACTCAACTTAAATTTTTAAGTAACTTTGTCAGCTCTGGAGAATGACACCAAATCCAAAGTTGTGTTTCTTCGTGATGAGATTGTAAATATAAAGGACATCATGGTCATTTTGAAAATTTATATTATCATTATATTATCATTATACAAATATAATGATCAGTGAGAAAAAAGTGAATTTATATTACATCAAGGAGGCAGTACAGAAAAGCAAAAAGAATTAAGAAATATCCAATATACACATATTATTGTGATCTGGTATGTTAAATGGACATTTTTAAAAACCTATTTTTTGTTTTGAAATTTCCTTATACAATGCTTATAAAGGTGTATATTTTAGAATGTGAACCTTGCTCTAAACAGTAGATATTCACATAAAATTATTGTTATAGGTTGTAAATTAAGAAGTGAGAATCCTCAAAAATGAAACAAACATAAGTTTCTATATAATACAATAGCATTTTAAATAAACATGTATCCAATACCATTATGCACACACACACACACAAATGCAAGTTCATGCAAGCATGCACATTTACATGTAGAGAGAATTATAAACTTATAAAATATGAAATTTATTTTTTTTACAATTAACGGAAATCTTATAATCATCTCAACTTCTTTAATGGAATTTAAGATATAAAAATAAAACACATATTTAGAAACATATAGGGCAAAATGCCTATGCAATATTACAAGTAGGTATGATAAAAATAAAACTTTCTTTTCAAAATATCTATAAAAATACAAGTTTATAAAGGGTTTATACAGTTTAGAGTCAAGATTGTCTAGGTTACATAACAAACAATTCGAAAATCTCAGGAACCTATTTTTTTTTATTGCATGTTTTTACCTGTGCTATGCACTCACTGATGGTTGGCAGGAAAAAAGTCTTTTCCTGGAGTCACTAAAAAAAGGAACTGATGGAGAGTCCCCAGTCTTATGACATTATTATCTCATGGGCATCAGGATGTGCCATAGAGGGGAACAAAACAGAAAGAATGGGGCACCTGCTCTTCAATGCTTCCGGAGAGGAGTGACCCTGGTGTATCTACTCTCAAATCACATGACCACAGCTCACTTTAAGGGGATAAGACCGTGTAATCTCTGTGTGCTCAGAAGGTGAAGAGAATAAAGAACTGGTGAGAAGTAATAATTTCTACCACACTACAGGACCTTTCATAATGTAAAGCTTATACTATCCTGAATGTGTATTATGACTCTCCAAAGCTGTATTGAAGTTCCTTAAACTTTTTGAACAAGCGACTTATTTTTTTAAGTGGGATATTTTTGCACTAAATTTCTATGAACATACCTTTAAATAGTAGTTAATGCTGTATTTCAACTCTGTGACAGATAAATAGACAAAAATTTTTTCACAATTGCACTTTAGCAATTAAAATCTTGATGTTCTTTTATTACTAAAATATATCTAATCATAATAATTTCTTACTCATATAGCTTGACAGGGAAGGAAATAATAATGAATTTCTGGAACCCAGACCTTAACCCATTAAGCACCCAATGTTATTTTCTTTCTAACCCTTGGATGGGGATGTCTACATACTTAATAACACCTATATATCTTTACCTGTATATATCTATGTATCAATCGATTTATGTATTAATCTATCATCTATCTCTCTAGATAAAGAATACTTCTTCTTTAATTGAAATACCTGTGAAGCTTTGAGGTGAATCTATTTTAATGAAGGGTCAAATATAGAATTTCCTTTCTAGAATAAATTCCTTAATAATGACTTTCTGTCATAATTTCTGCACTCCTTATACAAGGGAGTATTAAAATATGTTCAAATCTATGATTTTCTTTATAGCAAAAAAACTGATTATCCAAAAATAAATCACTTATTAATAAATAAGTAATCTATAAATTAACTAGGTTTCTTATCACATTTTCTTTGTGTCCAGCTCATTTTTAAAGATTTTTATAGTTTTTTTTAAGTTTTGGATTCACAGAAAAGTTTCTGTGAAAAGGTAGTATATATACTGTGGTAGATCATAACTATATACCTAACACCTAGTATCTCCACTGTAAGCATCTTATTACTATGATACGTTACCAACACCAAAATATTATTATTAACTAAAGTCTGTACTATATTTTGATAGTTTTAGTTCTACCGAATGTCCCTTTTCTTTCCCAAGATCTCTTTGAAGACATCACATTACATTTGGTGATGTTGTTTCTGTATGCTCCTCTTAACTATGATCTTGCTAGTCTTCTAGTCTTTTATTTTTTTCAAAATTTTGTAAATATATATATATATATATTTTTTGCGGTACACGGGCCTGTCACTGCTGTGGCCTCTCCCGTTGCGGAGCACAGGCTCTGGACGTGCAGGCTCAGCGGCCATGGCTCACGGGCCCAGCTGCTCCGTGGCATGTGGGATCTTCCCGGACCGGGGCACGATCCTGTGTCCCCTGCATCGGCAGGCGGACTCTCAACCACTGCGCCACCAGAGAAGCCCTGTAAATGTTTCTATCTGGGAATTAGTTTCTAAACTTATCTATTTCTTTTTAGGTCACTCTCCCTAGCTTAACACAGAAATGTTGCTTTTCAAATAATGCCAATCAAGTCCAAATTCGAGAAGCATTTCACAAGAAGCTGTTTTCACAACAGGCAAAAACTGGATTTTAAATCTACAACAATTCTTTGATGCTTGGCATTTCCAAGTGTGTCTTATAAAAAAGCTGTAAGATTTCTTTGTTCTACAGAATTATACATTCACTTTATTATCATGAGAAAATATTGGGTTGGTCAATATTTTCATTCAGGTTTTTCTGTAAGATCTTATGGAAAAACCTGAATGAAATTTCTGGCCAACCCAATACAAAATAGAGTGATAAATCCAAATTGGATTCACATTTCTGTACACCATTTAAGTTAAAATTCTACTGGAGATCAATTCACTATTCTTTCTCTGAAGAAGCTTTCTAGAAGCATTTTTTTAATTGCTTGTGTGTCATTTCTTTAGTTTGCCTATTTGCTTAGGTAAATGACAGGCATAAATGACTGATCCATCTTCATTGCCTAAATCACAGTCTGAGTTACCTAGAATCTGGCAGGTTGTTGGTTAATATTTAGGGAAGTTTGATATCTAAAACCAATAAATAAATACTTAAACAGTGAAGCTGTCTGAACCTTCACATATTAGATGAGTTTGTGAACAAATTATACTATTGCCTACTGGGTGATCGGTTCTTCCCTCTGATACCCACAACTAGTTTATCATTAAAAAAATCCTCAAGTGTAATTCAAACTAATGTGAGATCAAAGGCACTATTGATATTTTTTAGTGTGTTAATTATTGTGTCACCCTAAATTCTGTTCTGTCTTGAATTTGGTATTTTACTGCATTTTCAACCATTATATCTAGTATATACATGATTCTAATAGGACTTCAACTTTTAATATGTCAACATAATACTCTATTGAAAATGTAGTTATCTACATATTAATAATCATAAAAATTCCAACTGATATGAGAGTTTCAGAGGCTATATATATATCAGATGGTATAAAAATAAAATATTATGTATTTCAAGTTAAACATGATTAGAGTATTCATTGTCAATAATAAATTATCATATGTGTAGTTCACTCTCAAAAAGATAATTGTGTTCATCTTAAACATGTAAAAAGTATTATACAATGTAGCTCAAAAAATGATATAAACTTCTTGAAGTCCATGTGATTTATTACCATACTTTTATTTTCTGAGTCAGGCATTATTAAATTGCATTACAAAAGGAATGGTCCCACAAACTATTTTATAAATGAATACACCTTATATAATTTGAAATGAATTTTAAGTGCTATAATGCTTACAAAGGGGTAAACTCTTGAGAAGTAACATATTTAGTACTCAGCCTGAAAATATACATAAAAATGGAAAACAATCAAACAAAGCAATGTTTGACATTACTTTTTCCAAGTTTGTAAGGAAAAATATTGCAAAGTCCAAATCAAATCCTTTTGTTTGTATCCTTCACCATTTATATGATCATAGCTATGAGGCTCATAAATGGAGCTCTAGTATTCAAAACTTATTACAATAACAATCCCCTCCAATTAAGTGGCTGAATATCTCTGAATGGATATAAGGATTATACACAAAAATATGGAAGTGTGGAGTGATGAAATGAGGCCCATAAGTAGTTGACTTCAATTACAATTAAAATAAAATGGCTTAATCTTTTCTTATTACTGAATCTGATAAAAATAAAGATTCCATCACTGAAAACTCAATGTGGATTCAGTCAAATAGTCTATATATTTAAATCTACATTTATATATGTATATATATACATATATTTAATTTTATTGGAAAAATAAGATGATTTTAAAAATATTTTTGTTCCTGGTGAAAATGATACCTTGTGATTTTACTTAATGTGTAAGTCAGTTTCAATATTATGTTCAATTTGTCATTTGTTTTTTTGTTTGTTCTTTGGCCACCCCTTGCAGCATGCATGTGGAACTTCCTTGACCAAGGATTGAACCTGTGGCCCCTGGCATGGAGTCTTGTCCACTGGAACACTAGGGAAGTCCTGTTATCTGTTTTTAAGATACAATATTTGGAGTGTGCCAGAAATAGAAAATTGGATATTCCACCATTTACTGATATGACTTGAATGAAAAACAGAGATAAAATTGTATTAACAAAATTAATTTTATTTTCCCTGTAATTTAGGGAAAGTTTTAATTCATAGTGCTTTTGCCTTTTGTAAAATTGAGAAATTTAGAATTTCTCAATTAAAAAATAATGGATAGGGCTTCCCTGGTGGCGCAGTGGTTGAGAGTCCGCCTGCCGATGCAGGGGACACGGGTTTGTGGCCCGGTCCGGGAAGATCCCACATGCCGCGGAGCGTGAGCCATGAGCCCGTGAGCCATGGCCGCTGAGCCTGCGCGTCCGGAGCCTGTGCTCCGCAACGGGAGAGACCACAACAGTGAGAGGTCCGCGAACCGCAAAAAAAAAAAAAAAAAAAGGATAATCAGGATTGCATTGGAATAAAATATCTTTGTTATGAATTTTAGACATGCAAGAGATGAGTTGCTCTGTAGAAATACTTACTTGAGAAATCCAAGTGCTCTCTAGAAAAAATGCTGAACATGGTGGTGCATTTTTATTGAAAACTTTAGACATTGAAAAAAATCAGCTTGCCTGGAAAATATGAACTAAAACTTCAGTGTTCTTCATATACAGACATTGGGCCTTTAACCTCCCAAGAAGCCTTGGGCTCAGCCTCAGTTCTACCTTAAAAGCTCTTTACAGCTTTAGTAAAATAATTTATATGGTATCTAAAATTGTGCTTGAAACCCAATACTTGCTCAATAAACTATTATTATTATTTCATAGAATCCAATTTTCACTGATTCTGTAAAGTCAAGTTTCTCTTAGATTAACAGTCAAAGAACATACAGGAAGATTTACAACAAAAGAATTATTTCTAAGAGGTATATTAAAACACCACATTCACTAATAAGGAATTGTAAATAAAAACTCACACTTAAGGAGGAAGATGAAAGAAATGAACAGAAGTAAGACAACAATAAATATATCTTGAATTTAAAAAGATCTAGAAATTTTAATTTTCATTATTAGTTTAAGAAAATCATAACACACAACACTATGGTCAAATATCTCAAACATTACTAGCATAAATGCATTGATGTAATCATTTTAGAAAATAATATGACATAGGTATCTCTAATCTTAAGAATGACAAGTGATTTTACTAAGTAATTTAACCTCTGGGAAATTTTATAACAATAAAAGCTTTGGATGGATTTCAAATACACATTTCAAGAGTTTGTAGATCGCTTAATGTTCATATAAAAACTGCATGACATTTAGGTCTTTAATCCATTTTGAGTTTATTTTTGTGTATGTTGTTAGGAAGTGTTCTAATTTCATTCTTTTACATGTAGTTGTCCAGTTTTCCCAGCACCACTTATTGAAGAGGCTGCTTTTCTCCATTGTATATTCTTGCCTACTTTGTCATAGATTAGGTGACCATAGGCGCATGGGTTTATCTCTGGGCTTTCTATCCTGTTCCATTGACCTATATTTCTGTTTTTGTGCCATACCCTACTGTTTGGATTACTGTAACTTTGTAGAGTCTGAAGTCAGGGAACCTGATTCCTCCAGCTCCATTTTTCTTTCTGAAGATTGCTTTGGCTATTTGGGGTCTTTTGTGCTTCCATACAAATTGTAAAATTTTTCGTTCTAATTCTGTGAAAAATGCCATTGGTAATTTGATATGGATTAAAGATCTAAATGTAAGGCTGGATACTATAAAACTCTTAGAGGAAAACATAGGCAGAACACACTTTGACATAAATCGCAGCAAGATCTTTTTTGATCCACCTCCTGGAGTAATGAAAATAAAAACAAACATAAACAAATGGGATCCAATTAAATGTAAAACCTTTTGAACAGCAAAGGAAACCATAAACAAAACAAAAAGATAACCCTGAAAATGAGAGAAAATATTTGCAAATGAAGCAACAGACAAGAGAGTAATCTCCAAAGTATACAAACAGTGCATGCAGCTCAATATCAAAAAAACAAATAACCCAATCCAAAAATGGGTGGAAGACCTAAATAGACATTTCTCCAAAGAATACATACAGATGTCCAAAAAGCACATGAAAAGATGTTCAACATCACTAATTATTAGAGAAATGCAAATCAAAACAACACTGAGACATCACCTCACACCAGTCAGAATGGCCATCATCAAAAAATCTACAAACAATAAATGCTGGAGAGGGTGTGGAGAGAGGGGATCCCTCCTACACTTTTGGTGGGAATGTAAATTGGTACAGCCACTGTGGAGAACAGTATGGAGTTTCCTTATAAAACTAAAAATAGAACTATCATATGACCCAGCAATCCCACTCCTGGGCATATACCCAGAGAAAACCATAATTCAAAAAGACACATGTACCCCCAACGTTCATTGCAGCACTATTTACAATAGCCAGGACATGGGAGCAACCTAAGTGCCCATCAATAGAAGAATGGATAAAGAAGATCTGGTACACATATACAATGGAATATGACTCAGCCATAAAAAAGAACAAAATAATGTAATTTACAGCAACATGGATGGACCTAGATATTTTCATACTGAGTGAAGTAAGACAGACACAGGAAGACAAATATCATATGATATCGCTTGTATATAAAATCTTTTAAAAAAGGGGTACAAATGAACTTATTTACAAAACAGAAGTAGTCACAGATGTAGAAAACAAACTTATGGTTACCAGGGGTTAAGGGGTGGGGGGGCAATAAATTGGGAGATTGGGACTGACATATACACACTACTATATATAAAATAGATAACTAATAAGAATCTGCTATATAGCACAAGGAACTCTACTCAATACTCTGTAATGGCTTATATGGGAAAAGAATCTTAAAAAAAAAAAGTGGATATATGTATATGTATAACTGATTCACTTTGCTGTACACCTGAAACTAACACAACATTGTAAATCAACTGTACTCCAATAAAAATTTTAAAGAATAAAAAATAAGTAAAACATTAACTGTATGACAAAGAATAGTAAATAGTAAATTTACAAATAGTAAATTGTAAATAAATATAAATTTTACTAAAATGAAAGTTTACTATTTCAAATATGCTACTACTAAATTTAAATGTCCTATAGAAAAAAGCAATTAATTATTAAAATGTCATCAGGCAAGGAAAGAATCTATTAATTTAGTATTAAATCAGGACTAATAATACTATCACTGTGAAACCATGTTAAGAAATTATTAGTAATAATATTTATTTCCTTTACAAGAATGCTGTTATGTCATAGCTCATTCTTACATCTTGGTTAGGTTTTCAATTGAAATATTCAGATATATTTAATACTCTCTGATCCATAGAAAAATATAAAATTTTAATTTTGAAAAAATTTAATTAGAAAATTTTATATTTGCAGCAGAACTTTGAAAAACCGTGTAAGGAAGTCCCACTCAAAAATAACCCCAAATAGTTGCTACTTCCAAATTTATATATATAAACTTTATAAATATGGGATATGGCTCTTGGTATGAAGTTGCTAATTAAAAACAGTCTATTTGGGCTTCCGTGGTGGCGCAGTGGTTGAGAGTCCACCTGCAGATGCAGGGGACACGCGTTCATGCCCCGGTCAGGGAAGATCCCACATGTCGCAGAGCGGCTAGGCCCGTGAGCCATGGCCGCTGAGCCTGCGCGTCCGGAGCCTGTGCTCCGCAACGGGAGCGAAAACAGTCTGTTTAAGGTTTTCACATTTGGGAGGATGATGCTACAAGCGCTGGGTTAGAACAAAATTCCAGTGTATTTAGGCAAACCAGTACAATTTTAGGATATGGCCTGCCATATTCTTAGGACTATCATAGATTTTATTTAAGACTACTGATGTTTCATAAAAGTCCCTTGAAAATTAGGCCTCTAGTGTTCATGTTCTCTTTCCTGGGTCAAGAGCCCTGTACGAAGATCTAAAACCTAGTGCAGTAAAAGCCTGGAGATCAGATAAGGGTCCTCATTGTTTTCCAATACTTTACAAATCAAAGCCATTTACTTTCTGTAATAAATAGCACAAAGAAACTTAAAGAGAAATAGTGCAGCTTCGTTAATTATTTAAATAATTGTGAATTTCCCAACTTCAAAAAGATTACTTTGCACTTAAGAAATCTTTATGTCCCATACATGAAGAAGATGGTTTTTGAGGAAAAGCATAATGACATTAAGAAGCTAGTATCAAAATATCCTCACTGCCTTCTTGAGCTCCTTCTCCTGACTTTCAGACAGTTGTTAACCTAACTGAAATGTTCAACAAAACATACATAATTAACAAGACATCCAGTTGAGTGCTAGCATCCGGAACCGTTTTCATAGGTGGACACACAGTTCTACTCCAGGCATTACCAGTTAAGCTGTGCTTTTTGTGCACATACAGGGAAACAAGCTCTGAACGCTATTTCCTTCCTCAGGCCTCAGGAAACTTGGGAAATAGGACACTTGTCAAAAGAAAATAAAGAGTTGTGGAAGATAATTACTTGAATTCTTTGTTATCATGAATTGTAAACATACAAAATGCAAAGAATTTTCTAGAAATTTTTCTCTTCACTTTTTTTTTTAGCTCAATTAATTATGGCTTCATGAGAAAGCTCACCAAAGGAAATAAGTCAGGCAAAGCAATGGCACAATTTGTGCAAGTTCTTTCAAGCCTTACTTTTTTGTAAACATGTTATTTTCTGAGCCTCTGCCAAAGATTTGAGATATTGTGCATCTAATTGTTACGTTTATTTTGTTAAATTGTGTGTGCATTTTTATTACATTTATTTTCTTTTGCTTTTTCCTTACATAGCTCCATGCTGTCACACTTTTTGGTAAAAAGAACATAATTAATAAACACTGTGGTTTCTCAAGCATGTGCACAAACACAAAAGACATTCTAAGCATTTCTCTTTCCCTAATAATGCCATAGTGTCTGGGATAATGGATCATTTGATAGAAGTACTAGCCCGCTGGATCATTGATTCAAAGGAACACCGATTTTAGAGCACTTAAGTTTTCTATGAAAAAATATGAAGTTCTGAACAAATAAACTGTACAATGCACAAAGAGTACAAACTAATTTTCAGATTCACTTTAAGTCCCAGGATTTAGGTGCAACACGCTCTGTATAGTGTGTTTAAAAGTGGAAAGAAAAATTTATCTAAATAAGAGTTTAAATATATTGTAGAACCAAACAAAGAAGGAAGCTAATTTTCATTAATGAGAAAATCACAAATAAAAAGAAGAAATTTTTTTTTTTACGGTGACAGCCTTTGAGTTTTTGCCTATGATTTGATATTAAGAATGAGAGAGAGAAACCCTCCTACACTGTTGGTGGGAATGTAAATGGTGCAGCCACTATCGAGAACCATATGGTGGTTCTTTAAAAAACTAACAGAGTTACCATATGATCCCGCAATCCCACACTTGGGCCTATATCCAGAAAAAGATTATAATTTGAAGATACATGCATCCCAATGCTCATTGCAGCACTATTTACAAATAGCCAGGACATGGTAGCAACCTAAATGTCCATTGACAGATGAATGGGAAGAAGATGTGGTACATATATACAATGGAATATTACTCAGCCATAAAAAAGAATGAAATCATTCCATTTGCAGCAACACGGATGGACGTAGAGATTGTCATACTAAGTGAAGTAAGCCAGACGAGAAAGACAAATATCATATGATATCACTTATATATGGAATCTAAAAAAAGATAAAAAAGAACTTATTTACAAAACAGAAATAGACCCACAGACATAGAAAACACAAAGGTGAAAGGAGGAGGAGGGATAAATTAAGAGTTAGGGATTAACATATGCATATTACTATATATAAAATAGATAAACAACAGGTCCTACTGTAGAGCACAGGGAACATTATTCAATACTTTGTATTGAAACTATAAGGAAAAGAATCTGAGAAAGAATATATATATGTATTCAGATATATATATATATCTGAATCACTTTGCTGTATACCTGAAACTAACACAACATTGTAAATCAACTATACTTCAATTAAAAAAAAAGAAAAAAGAATGTGAGAGATATTCCAAAGAACATTTAAAGGATCAAAATGTACACAAATAAATGAGATGCTTAACATCATGAATCATCAGGAAGATGCAAATCAAAGGTGCAAAGAGATCACCTCACACCTTCTGGGATGGTTAGTATCAAAAAGACAACAAATTACGAGTTCTGGGGAAGATGTGGAGAAAAGGTTAATCCTGTGCACTGTTGAAAGAAATGGAAACTGGTGCAACCACTTTAAAAAATAATGTGGAGTCTCCTTAAAAAATGTAAAATAAAATTGCCGTATAATCCATCACTCCTACTTTGGGGTATTTATCCAAAAGAATTGAAAAAGATATGTGCACACCCATGCTCATTGCAGTATTATTCACAATGGTCTTAAGTGATGTTAACTTATCAGAAGCTACCTAATGACTATCTTAGAACAGCAGAGTTGGCTCCTATGCTGACCCCTATCTTAGGCAGCACTCTTAGCCCTTAGTAATCTTTTCCCTGTTGTCCTTTTTATCATAACACTGGTCAATGCCAGATATTATCCTTTGTCTTTACTGGTTTGCTTGTCATCTATCTTTCCACAGAAAGAGTAGAGCAGGAACTTTGTCTCTAATTCCTGCTCAACCCCCAGAAACTGAAAGGGCATCCGAAACATAGTTGGTACCTAATCAATATTATTGAGTTAATAGTTTATTTTATAATAAATGTGATCTTACTGTTTTAAGAAAATTATTGTTTATTAAAATTAAAAATTGAATTTATACACTAATTTCCTTTAGCTTTTGTCAAAATAAGATTACCTTAATGATATACAAACTATAAAAGGTATAAGTCCAATGAAATTTTTCTGTTTAATTAATGTTTGTAAAAGTAATTGTGTGATTATTTACCAATCTTCAGACCAAATAAGCAAGAACAAAATTATTGGTACCATATGTGTGACATTCTTTTAAATTGTGAAATTTTTCTTTCAAAGTAAATATAAAATAAATTTCTTGCATTTTTCCTAAATAGCAAATGGAAACATTTTCACCTTTTATGTAAGTTCTATATCATCTGTAAAGCATAATATTAAGTATAAATTCCTGAGTTTTCATGGAAAGATCCCGTGTTGCATTAAATAAGATAATAATAAAAAACGCTTTGTGTGGTTTTTCAATTAGCCAGAGATCAAAGACAAACACATGAAAACAGAGCAGAATACCTAAATCTAAAATCTAGAAATATTAACAGACTGTAAATCTGTTACAGTCTCAGGTGTGCAAAACACAGTACAAATTTATTATAATCTTACATGCATAAAAACAGTACATAATAGAAGCAAATGTAAAAAGAATTAACTTCAGTGAAGATTAAATAATAATGTGTGTTTGAAATAATTGTAAACCACAAAGTTTTATACACATGGTAGGAACTCCTAAGCTTCTTCCTTTAAAAATAGATTACGATTACTTGGATAGAACAGCCTAAGACAGATTTAAAAGTCCCCAAACAATGCCAAACTGTCCACTGCATATAATCCGGGTCATACATACCAGGGAGGAGAAAGAAGGACTCAGAGGCCCCACAATAATGAGAAAAGACTCTAAAGTTCAGTAGAACTTGAACTAAGCCCAGTAGACAGAATTCGAGCGTGAATCCCAATGACCCACATTCTTGTATAACCACCTCATCTTATGTATAAGCAGAACCTTTAACATGCTTTTGAGCAACGGAATATGGCAAGGGTGATGTGATATTGCTCTTTTGGTTATGTTCTATGGCAAAGAGGATAGATCTTAAGAAGCAATTAAGGTTTCAAATCAGTTCATTTTATGTATGTCAAAAAGGAGATTTTTCTCTCTTGACCTGATCCAATGAGGTTTCTTTTAAAGAAAAGCAATTCTAGAGGTCAGACCAAAGAAGTCATTGAGATGCTTTCAGGCCTCAAAGAAGCAACCTCCCATGAGTTCTGAGCTGCAAAGAAATAAATCCTACCAACAGCCTGGAGGAGGAATCTGAGCCTCAAATAAGAGCCCAGCCCTGGATGAAACCTGGATATGAGATCCTGAGCAAAGGATCCAGCTAGCTTGTACCCAGACTTGTGACCCATGAAAACTGTGAGATAATAACAGTTTAAGCCAATAAGATTATGGTAATTTTTATGCAACAATCTAAAACAAATACATACCAAAAAATTGACATCTTGGTGATATCCAGGGTGCCAGTGACATGTCATTTGTTGCAACAAAAACTACAGAGACTGAAAAGTACACATGAGCACAATATGCTCTTATACTGTGAGAAAACTTGTCTGGAAACAGGAGTGGGTTATAGGTTGGGATTATTGAAAATACAGCAGTCCAGAAAAGACATCGTGCTTATATACTGGGAAGGAATCATACTTTATATTTTGACCTATCTCTGTTTTACAAATGTGCATTGCACATATGAGAAAACTGAAAATCAGATTGATTGCTTGCAGAGTGTAGAGTCAATTAGAAGGATCTTAAAAACAAGCAGAGAATTTCAACTTAATACAGTAAAAATTAGATCCACTGATGATTTCAGAACACAGTGACATTTGAAAGCTTACTTTAATCAAGAGGAATCTAGAAGAGGTAAGATTTCTGTATCCACAGAGCATAATGATTATGATCATGCAGCTGTTTCAGACAGAGCTTGGTCTGAGTCCCAGCTCTGTGGGCAACATAACTATTGAAGCTTTGGTCTCTCAGTGTCTACCTCATAGGGTGTTGTGCACATAAAATGAAATAATGTTTATAAATACTTAACACCTTTCATGGCATGTTATGAATCATCAAAAAATTTACTTACCATTATAATCATTAATTATTATAACTGCAGGAAGAACCAAGAATTAGAAAGATCAATGTAGAAAATGTCAAAATAATTCTGGTTGACATGGGACAGTCTGGGTTACCTTATCAAGGTAAAAGTGATAAGAGGAGAGAATAGAAAATAGAGAATTAGGTAAAGTTACAATACAAAGGGAAGAATGTCAAAACTTGGAGGCTCACTGCATATAATAGGATAGGATAGAATAGAATAGAATTGAATATGAATGATGTAAGTTTAAAATGTGTATGAATTTTCAGGCCTAGGTAAATGGAAAAAAAATATGTCATTAATTGACAGGCAGAAAAATTAGGATGGGGGACCATGTTAGGAATGAGATGATGAGTCATGGAGTTTGTCCTGTCACCATGAAATCAGAGTTAAAAAGTCTAGCAGACCTTTGTAAATATTTACATTTATGGAGTTCAAATGTGGGCCAGAGGAAGATATTTGTGAAGAGAGAATAATTGTAGCTTTTGGAGTGACTAGGCTTCTTGCAGGGCTCCCGAGAGAATGAGGAACAGTGAATAGTATACAGAATGGTGTAGAAATTTCAAGATTTAAACCTTTTATGCCAGGCTTCATTTCAGAAGTAAAACACTAGGTATTACTAATCAGCATGTAAAATATTTAATAAAATCCCTATAAATCTTTCCACTTTTAAGTTAAACTTTTTCCACAAATCAAACTTTTCTATCTCCTTTGGGATCCACTTGATAAGGACAACCCAAACTCAGATAACGAGGATTCACTAGGGGATCTGATGCAACTGTGTGGCCCTCCTGGGAGGGCCACCAGCACTTACCTCTTCTACTCAGTCATCCTAAAAGCCATGTGAAAGCAAAGAGCATCAGTTACTGGCCAGCACTTCCCTTTGTATACCTCAAATAGAAGAAACAGTAGAATGAAGTACTGAATGTTTCCTGAGGGTTCAAGAGCCCACTTTAGACTACCTCTTTTTGTATTGTGCTTCAAAACTACTTATTTTATTTTGATTATTTTATTTCATCTCATAGACTATTTGAAATATTAGCAGCTAACTGGTCTGAAAGTTTAAATGTGAGTAGCAGTTTATAACACAAGTGGTAATTGCTTGAAGTAGGTGATTGAACTTCAGTTCAAGATGTATTTGGAATTGAATTTTGTATCCGGGAGGACTTTTTAGAGAATGAAAAAAACAAACAAACAAACAAAAAACTTGAGCTCTTAGGGAAGAGCTCTATTATATTGTTTCTTATTGTCTTTGAGATATAAAGGGAAATATTGTGTTGCTAGTACTATAGTCTATGAGATTGAATAATGTAACACCTCTAACATTAAATACAGAGGAAAAACTCCTTAAGACCTTTGGTATTGTACATTCTAAAGTTTGTATACTAGAGAATGTATGACATAAAATCATTTCAACATAACTTAATAATTAAGGGAAAAACTTGGGGCAAGAGGGGAAAATGGCATTCACGTTAAATAAAGAATCAGAAAAAATAAAAATTCTAGCTTTAAATAAGACACACCCACTTGGATATTTGACCTAAACAGAGGTGCTAAACCAGAGAGTACATGCAAGATGGATGAGCTAAGCTCGATTGCCTAATCCACCTATTCCTAGAGGCGGGACCATGGGCTGGAGAGGTAGAAAGCTTTCACCTGTCTGCTTTCTCATATCTAAAATGAAGGTAACAGAAACTTCTACATGGTTATGTAAATGAAAAATGTCTTAATATGGATAAAGGGATAATATGAAAAATGTATATGTACACATATGAATACTTTAAAATAGCATTTTTTCCTATATTCTCCCTCTTCCTGTATAGGCAAATCTAGGTTCACAGACCATATGCTCAGATGTCAATAGGTAATCTATCATGAGACAGAAAAAGTGTTTACTACTGGTAGCTCACTGGCCCTCTTTCTTTGGAAAGATGAATGATACCACTTCCTTACTCCTAAATGAGGTAGTCCAGAGTCTGGTTGACATCAGGGCCACAACAACACTTGTGTCTTTGAGAAAAAGGTGCACATAACCACAAAGGGCATAAGGTGCACATAACCACAGAGGGCTTGGGGATATTTGTCATTTCATATGTGTAAGAACCTTACTTTGAAGGCTTTAGAAATTAGAAAAAATAAGACCTTGGTGGTCATTAAAACACTATCTAATATGTTTGGTGGAAGTGGAAGGGAAGATTATTTTCATTTCATCATCATCTTTGGGGAACATAGTTCAGACCTGTATGATTTAATTGCTACTGTATGTATGTTTTAATTGGTATGTTGGTGCTACCTTTGCGGGGAAGATATATCACTAAAGTAAGTTTCTCTTAACTGTCAATTATAATGAATATATTTAAATAAAACTCAATGAAAAAAGGATTTTCAAATCTTCTGCATTGGGCTTTAGAGTTGTTAGCAGTGCTATGAACCAGTTATGAGTTGGAATAATAGTCTCTGCATTGACATGCAAACGAATTCACTAAGCAACTACTTTGCTTTAGAGATTTACATAATTTGATACCAAAATCACATTAAATTAATATTAATAATTTGGTTTTAAAGCAAGAAAGTTCAGAGTTGAGCTGCTCTTCTTCCCACATTTCACCACATCTATGTATGAAAACATTGATATACAAACAGCAAAAACATTTTAGGTGTAGGGCTATCCATGCTCTGTTCCTTAGAAGTACATGCTTATTACCTGAAGATGTATAAGAAGTAAACCTCATGTGCCTCTTTTAGAGACAATAACTTTCAAATTATTTATCACTACCCACACTTTTTGCAGAACTAGTGTAGTGCTGTAATCTCTTCATTATTCACACATTCATTCTGTTTCTTATTCCTGCCAATTTTTGTTTCCAATTTTTCCTTCCCTTGCCAATCAACATGAGAGCTTCTGAGTGACATTTTCATGTCAAGAAAAAACAAAAACAAACCTTATGTGTGCAGAAGCATACTAGCCTAAATAAAAACTAACAATAATTAGAAAACACTTTTGCCACTACAAATTATATATTGTATTATAGATTAATATATAAATTATTTTATATTAAGTAGCATTTCTTGAACTTGCATGTTCCAGATGATTCCCATCCCATTGCATGTTTATGGTAGAGTAGAATTTACAAAAGAAAAAAATATATATATATTTAATTAGATAGGTAGATAGCATATATATATATACATATTTATGTATAGTACATTCATATATATACATTCACACACTCAGAGTAAGCATTATACTATTGTTTAATTCTTATTCTTTTAGAAAATACATATTAAGACTCAGAATTCTGAACGTATCAAAAGCACTATCTCATCTCTTAATATATCTCATAACATAAAATATTAACTTCTTCAATACCAAGATGATTAAGGAACAAAGGGACCAGTTGTTTTCTTGTGTGTTGACCAATTTAATGAGGAAATTGGGATTTTCCACAAGGGAATCTACACCTCACCTTAAGTAGACAAAGCCCAAAGGACATTGGAAGTGTTGAAGCAGAAGGTGATTAAGTTTGTTCTGAAGAAAATAATTGGTCACGTGGCAGTTACAATGATGTTAACAACAGGAAGTATTTTTCTAGCTTATTAGTTCACAAACATCTTCTGAACTTATTATAAAGTATATTACATATTCTATTAAGTATATTTTATAAAGTATATCATATAAAGAATATTATATAGTAAGTAATAAAAATACTAGAGATTGTATGTCATTTGGGGGCAAATATAAAGGATTCATAGGAACATATTATTCAAAGTCCTTTAGTTTCATGGGTAAATGAGTATTAAACATGAGAACCGGCCACCATTCAAAGAAAATTCTCAATAAGCTATTAGATATAATTTAAAAGTTAATTAAAAAAAAGTCAATTAGAGTAAACTTTTCAGCATATTTCAGATTTTATCATTACTTTCTTGATTTCTCTACTGTACATGTTAATTAATTTTTTAAAAGATAGCAATATATAGTCTTGATAAGATAAAATCCAAATTGTTCATCTTTATCTTAAATTCCTCCAGTCATACATAGTCATTATTATTTGTAAGGGAAAAAAAGACATCTATCAAGAAATATCATCTTTTAAATTATTATCTAGATCAATGTGCTTTAAGAATTTGAGAAACAAGAAGGAAAATAATTTGAACATATGTGACATTAAATTATTTCAATAATTTGTCTATATACTTTCTAAAAGTTCATTATCTTGAAATAAAAAGTACTTTATACAATTTCAGTGCCTATGAAATGAAATGAATTAATGGCTGAGCAGGTTATCTGTTGCTATGGTGTTGACTAGTCCCTTGAATTTCACATGGACAAGTTATAACTTCAAAATATGGTCATTTCTTTGTGGAGCAAAGAATTAATGAAATACCACCATGTGTGAATATCTTTACTAGAAGTCTTCAAAGTTGGCAGTTTTATTTGTTTACAGTTAGAATTGCATTCTGATCAAATAGTATCTCCTATGTGCTAATTTTGGGCTTATTATGGTCACCTAATTTTACCTTACTTCAGAACTAATATATAAAAGCTTAATATGTAAAAAAAAATCAGGGGAAAATGCTTTTAGTGTTTTAAGTTTGCAATCTCATTGAACTTACCTTACTGGTTTCATTACTACCAATAACACATTTTGATTTTAGTGTTTCACCATTTCATTGTGACAACTCTAAACTTCATCTAAAAGAATTCTGGATGCTGGTAGTTCAAGCTTTACTGTTTCTACCCAAACAAAGACATACACCTTGGAAAACTTTATGGAAAAAAAAAGTCAATGGGATACTCATTTGGGTGAATATAGTGTTTATATATGTTACCACTTTTAGAGTAAGTTATAAAATTAAAATTTATGTTTCCATATAATAAATAAAACTAAAATTTTAAAGCCATAAATCTGTTTAAAATTCCACAGTCTGAATATTTATACCAATATGATTAGAGAAAACGTTTCAAAATATACAGAAGAAAAGAATGATTCTCCTCTATACAATTAAAAGAGGCTGGTATAAGCCTCATGGCCCAGTGTTCCATAGACTGTAGTTTGCTTTTCTACCTGCTTAGTTCTTAAAAATTTGTATCACTATTTAAGGTAAGATAGCATGACTTACAAGACTCCTGCAAAGAACACCTGCTTAGGGTAAAACATGAGAACAGCTAAAGAGGCTTACATTTGACCTCTACTGTTTGCAATAATATCCATTTCTTTTAACAATCACTCTCATGCAGGATTGTGCTGTTAATAAAATGCAAAATCTTTACCCAGAGGAATTATTTTAAACAATAAACTCTAAACCTAAAGTTCATCTTTGTATGTATAATGCAACTATAGCATACATTTTATGATAATTAAAAATATACAAATATATAAACTTAGTGTACTTTTTAGTTGCTGAAAAACATAGCCCTAGTCAGTTGAATGGTATTTATTGTCTGAAATAGCTCATATTTCACCCATTCCTATTAATAAAGGACATCTAGTTGCAACCTGAACTCTCTTCCTGGAATGTAAAGAACCTCCTCCCCATGTTTCCCCGGCCGTGGTTTATACTTAATCTAATGTCACTAAATGACAAAAATGAAAGAACATAATATCCTTTACCAGACAAACTATCATACCTATCTAAAAAAGTCATGAATAGTAATAGAAATACATAGAGCACCAGTTAACTTCTATCATTTCATAATTCTTCATTATGAGAAATACTGTTCAGTGGTTTTCTGCACTGAATTCTTTATACATACACACTCAAAACACACTGCCAATTGACAAAAGGAACGTAGCTTCCAAAGAAAATCTCCCAAGTAGAGAAAAGCTCTCTGTTAAGCATACAAGAGGTTAAACATTGCTGAAATAAGGAGACATTTTCCCAGCCCATGCTTCCCAGTTCCATTCAATTACCAACGGCAGTAGCAACTATAATACAAGCTAATACTGTATTATTAAATCAGAGCTTCCTATTTACATCCACCTCTGACCTGAGGGGGCAGGGAGGGGATGACATTCACTAGTCAAGCAGAACAAACAGCTCCCCACTTGGAAATACACATGACCTTGGGGTGCAGAATTCTGAGAGACCGAGTTTCACAAGTTTTATTTGGATCTACTGTATAACACATCTAAATGAACCCAGCATGGTATAAATGCTCCTATCCCTACCACCTCCCCTCCAGAATAATGTGAAGAGAGCTCTGCACTTTGCAGTCTAAGCTTTAGATACCATAGGCAATATTGATTAATCAGAGATTAGTCCATTCACATATTTTTAAGGTTACATTTATTTTAAACAACTTGTTGGTTGATTATTTAATGCAATTTACTAACATATTTGAGGACTTGCAGTGAATGGTTCCTGTTCCTTGAGCCATGCAAGAAGTGTTGCTCTACAAAATTTATATTTATAAAGCAAAATGTAACATGATGACATTAACTTCACACACATAAAAAAAAGCAGAGCCCTCAACTTCCTCTCTAGAATTCAGTGCCTAATCACCAATCATTATTCTTGTAATAGTAATGATAACAGTAATTAGTAAAATAATTGTTGCAATCATTGCCAACTGTCCCGTTTCAAATTATAAAAATAATCATAACTTGGTCTTAAATTTTTGTATGACAGTCTGCATTGCTCCCCCGTTTGTAAAAATGTTATAATAATGTTCTTTTTCTTACCTTATTTCAACAGTTACAAAGTCTCCCAGAAAGATTCTTAAACGGCGTGTATATGTAAATCACGATAATAATAATAATTTTTTTAAAAAAGCTAAAAAGATGGTCTTAGCCTGGAAAAGATGGAAATAGTTTGGTCTAAAACTATAGAAATCCCCGAAGTCACGCCTGAAGGGGCGTCCAGGTGGCGAACGCAGGACTCTCTCCCACGTCCGATACCACACTCCTTTGTCAAGTCGATAGGGTCCAGCTGGTGAAGAGGGTCCCGCAGGGCACAGAGGGTGCGAGAGGGCGTCGCCTGGAGGAGCGGGACAGCGGGTCTTCCCGCGCCCCAGGTTCAGCACCGGCAGCGCCGTGGACAGCACCCGCTCTTCTCGCCTCCAGTTTGTCTCAGTCACTGAACCAGGCTGATTCTCGCGCCTCCTCCCCGAGCGAGGGCTGCTGCCACTCAACCCGGGAGCGCCCCGCCCCACCATCTGACGTAACGATTTTGCATCTCAGCTCCCCGGGAGGCGCGGGGCCGCCCCCTGGACTGGGCTTCTGCTGCGGTCAGCTGAGGCAGTGGAGGCGACGGAATCCAGGCTGAGGATCGGCGTGGGCATCACTGGACTTCACGATCCATTACAACCAGCCCTGAAGAAACCGAATGCTTTCGGCGCTGCTTGAGCTTTGCCTGCGCTGGGACCGCCGCTCTTGTGCACTCCGGAGACCTCAGCTAGCAGCTCCGGAAGGAGACGGGGCGGAGGGGACAGTGGAGCAGAGGACAGGCTAGGGGCCGGTGGAGAAGGACGGGGGATCAGGGGACCGAAGGAATCCGTGCAACCGGTCAGGAAAAAAAAAAAAAAAAAAGTCCCTTTGATCTTCCTGGCCAAACTTCCCTCTTTCTCCCTGCCATTTGTTTACTGGAAAGGATGTGTTCGGTGTTCCGTTTTCTTTCCTCGGTTCAGGAAACTGCTAGAGGGAGTCACTGCAGCAGAAACTCGTTCAGGAGGGGGGAAAAAAATGCTTTGAGCACTTGGAGAAAATGTGAAAGCTTGCAATACTTATCATTCGTAAACAATGCTGTCTTAATTTTTCTTATATGAGTTCTGCGTAGCATATATCAGACTTCATATGTGTTCCTATAAAATCTGTGGAACCCTCTCTCTCATTGACATGATTTAAATACATTGTCAAGTTAAATGGATTTGGAGATTCCAGGGTTAAAAACATTATTTAATAATGAAAAAAGTGAGAGTTCTCAAATTCAATTTCCACTGCCAAAATCCTGAAGGTTATGCAATGTTTATTATGTCTAATATATCAATTGTTCTATGGAAGATGGGGTAGGCTGGAAGCATTTCATAGCCTTTAGCAATTCTCTCAGTGTATGTAATGCTTCTTTTCCCAGTGAGGCTCTAAGGCCCTTGACAGAAAGAGAACCGGGCCGGGGATGGGGGGGTGGGGGGGTGGGGGACCACGCCAGATTTCTGACTGCTTAACCTTGTAAATAAACACCTTTTGTGAACTGAAATGATCAATCATCCCAAAGGGTCATTATTCACATACTATCCCATGTCCCACCTACAGCCATCAGGACTTACTTTTACAAAGAAATGAGCAAAAAAAATTAAGCCTAAGTTTTCTTAAGTTGGATAAAACATTTTTCATAAAAAGATGTTTATTCAAGAAATTTCATAACATCCAACACATTGTTTTTCATCCAAATGCATACATCTATGTGTCGTCATATTCCTGAAGTCTAAAATAATTTTGTGCTGGATTCACTCCTGAGTATTTTCAGGGACTCTGATGGAATGAATTCACTTGTTTATTTTCCTATCAGGAAAAATAAATAATAAATTTGATTTTCTGCAATGTTTAAGAAATTATTTCAGGAAGCATATTTACTTTGTGGGCATATATACTCAAATACCTTCCTAATAGCTATTTAAACAGCAGCAAAATTGAGAGAAAAGAATATATTATTTTTGCTTTTTAGGGACCTTTCTTTTTTCTACTCTGTATCCAATTTATTCCCAAATTTGTCAGTTTCTTTCCCAAATATTCATGTTCCTGGGAGTATCCTTCTAACACATCTAGATCAGTATCCTTCTAACACATCTAGATCATAATGTTTGTATTCCAGGTAATCTGCAATGTTTTATTTTCCTGTGACGACTATTGATTTTATGTAAATATATAAACACACAGCATCATGCCTTCTTGCACTGCTCCCTACACACACATACTCACGTATACACACACATATTCTGAAAGCCCCTCAATTCCCAAAGTGATTTTAATAATGGCTTCTGACACCATAGTAGGACATGAAAGATGACATTTGGGAACAGAGGGTCATTCTACAATTGTAATTACAATGGAACCATTTGAATAGCTTGTTTTAAGGCTGATCAAAGCACATGTGTTTTACGTCTTTGGAAATGTCACATGACATATTTTGGTCTGCTTCATGCCAACCTGCCAAAATGTCAGAGAAGATTTAAAAGTTCACTGTGGAGATATATAGAGTACATTATAAAAAACTCTTATATAATTCCACCCAAGCCTGTGTCATGTGTTGTTTAATAGACACTATTTTTCAGTTCGTTTCAGTGATCAGATTGCTTTTGGCTATGAATTCAATTAAAAACCTGAGGGGATGAAACTGGAAAACAAACCTATGTTTCAAATGTGGAAGCAAAAAAACAGAGTATTTTTCTCATTGTCTCTAAAAGAGAGAGAAAGAAAGAAGAAAAGAAACAGAAAAAAAATAGAACTATTTTGGTATGCATGCACAGAGATGTATGCATGCAGAAAAGTAATGGGAGGACTGTACTATTTTAGAGGATTCTAGCTTTTGTTCTGTTCTAATTGGCTGTGTGGCCAAGAGCAAGTTATTCTTTCATCATATCCATCACTGGTAAAATCTGGGTATTGTACTAAGTTATCTTTAAAGTCCTCTACATATCCACCATTATGGGATTCTATATTAGAATTCAAAAACTTCAGAAATTTTTATATTGGAATTCAATATCTTAAGAACTTTCCCCTTAGGTGGGAAAAATTGACATCTGTTACTAAGACTATGAAAATAGTACCTTAGGGTAATTAGTTTCGGGGGTGTGGAAAGGGTATGAGTGACTAGGACCAAGGATGAGGCTAAGAGGTCAGAAAATAAATTTTCCCCATCCAAGATGAAACTAAGAGAGGACTGAATGGGTTTGTTAAAGTGGTCACTTATTTTTATATAAGCAATATTACAGTATACTCATATAGTCACATATAATTACTGTGTAGGATATTCAAGGCAGTTGTAGAACAACAATAAGATGCAAGGCATGCAGAAAGTGATTACATGGATTTTTAGTTGTAAATTGTCACTGGAAAGATGACTAAAATATCAAGTAAATACGCTCAAGGAAAATGTCTTAAGGGCTCAATGGCCAACATCTACTAAAGGATTTTAATTTAAGTAATTTACATGAGCATATTAAAATGTGATACACAGAAATCATGAAGCTCATTGTGTTGTTGTCTTGTGAGTGTGTATTTATACTTGTATGAGAGATTTACCTTTTAATCATACTGCTTTTCAGTTCTCTATTTTTGGACTCCTGTAGTGTCATCAAATTTTACAAGCTCCTTTTCAAATTATAATTATTCTAATGTATTTGTAGTACATTAGAATTATACTCTAACGATAATAACAGTGTGTGTGTTGTTAATGTTTCTTTTTGAATCAATTATGCGAAGGTTTGTTGAGAATTAAGAACATGCTTTTTTGAAAAGCAAAGATTCACTACTTTGTGAGGTAATCATCCCTCTTAATTTTGGGGAATCATAAAAAACCAGGATAGGAAAAAAATCATAGGCATAATGACCATACCTTCTTTAACTAAAGAGAGCAGCAAACTTACAACATAAGCACATAGAGACCTCAAATCTTCTGCAATGTGGAATTCCATATTCCTGATACATGTTCTAAAGAGTCGATGCTGCCTTCAACAATTAGTTCTCAGGAAAAACAAGAATTTCTGAA
Source organism: Grampus griseus (assembly GCF_964374135.1). Lineage (NCBI taxonomy): Eukaryota > Metazoa > Chordata > Mammalia > Artiodactyla > Delphinidae > Grampus > Grampus griseus. The sequence goes on from NC_138997.1 coordinate 4,740,257, forward strand.
ATGTACTCTTACTTTTTGGCCTTGTAATTCAATTCCACATGCTAAATATACAGAGTTTTATAATATTATTTGACACCTAAAAATATATTTCCCTTTCCTTACCTCCTCTTTTGTTTTTCTTATTTTTGTTATTTCCTTTCCTCCCCCTTCCTAACTCTTGCTCCCTTAGGGCCTTTCTCTCTCTCTCCCTATCTTTTATTTCCTTAATAAAACATTTGTTAGTGATATGTCTGCTGTGTTATAGGATACTTAAATGCAATATTGTGTTATGGAATGGAATATTGATACAACTCATTTAAATATAAATTTCTTAACTAACCTGGATTTGCGATCTTAAATGCACTTTGTGTATGGGGTGTGGGACAAGGTGTGTGCTGAAGAGGATTTTCAAATGTGTTTCTTTAAAATGTAGACATAAGACTTGGGATACCTATAAGAATCAAAACCTCAATACCAATACATAAAGCTACAGACTGAAGACCACTTGAGTTACACATACACATTTTCTACCTAAGCGTTATTTCTGATCAACTACATAGTTTTCATGAGGTTTTATTAGTTTACTTTTTAAAACTCTCATTATATATTGAAAATTGAGATTATGTTAAATTTTTGGTCTCCATTCTCTACCATAGTGCAGGCATTGTGTTGGTTTTGGATAAGAGATTTTTACATTTATCATGAGTAATATGGAAGATAGTTCTTTTCTTACTATTATTAACTGTAACACACAGGGAGATACACTAAGAAAAACTATTTTTACAAATTTTAATCATGAACTCACCAACAAAATGGTATATTTCATAAATGATTATAGATCTTTTTCAGAAATATTATGTTAAAGCTTGTATATAGCTCTTTATCCCTCAAACTCTCAGATGGATGCACTTGTGAAATTTTTAATTCCCACTGTGTAAATGGGCTTTACAAATTCCACAAGAACCTGGGCAATTGTATAACATGAATAAAAGTTACACGTTTAAGAAATTGGTTGACCTCAATCTGTATTGAGGTAATATTAAATAGAAAAACGATAGAACGTTTCAAGAAAGGCTGTGAAACTAAAAAGCTAAAACCTAGAGCATTTAACAGAGCAATCTATTTTGGGTTTAAAGGAATAAATTTGTTCACTGTAGTCAATAACCTAAGGTTCATTATTGCCAATAATTAACATCAATAATTTGGGGTCAAATTCAGATTCTGAATTTGAATCCAGAATTAAATACTGATGGACATTAAAAGGATCACTGTAGCCTACAAGGAAAGGTATATGCCAGGGGTGCTGAGTGTGGAAAAACCTGTAAACCTAATATTTCCCTCTTGATAAACATGGCTACTTGACTTTATAAGTTTTATCTTTTAAATTGAAGGGGAAAATGCAACTAGCTCTTTATATGAGCATATCAAGGGGAATGAACATTGACAGACAGATTTGCCAGACTCTGGTTTGTGTTATCTACACTAGTTTTCAAGCTCTCGTGTACTTTTATCTTCCTAATTTAATAGCTCCTTTATAGACGTGCTTCATCTGACTTCCAAGGGGCATAACCATGAATTTCTCCCAGAGCTGTATTTTTCTTTTCTGTTTTGGTGTGGTAAAACAGAACTTTGTATATCTTAGTCTGGGAAAACAATGGGGATAAAACAATGGGAATAAAATTTCAATAAGAACTGTCATCCACCAATATGTCCATGCACAGAATTCTCAGGCTCCTAGGGATGGTGTCAAAACGTGTTGTTTTCTAAAGGAGAGTGTAAAACGAAATGATGGATGAAGAAAATATTTTTAAAATAATAGTAATTGAATAAGTTAAAGATGATTTTTATATGTCCACATATCTATACAATTTCAGATAAATTCCTCAGGAGGATGACACATAAGGATATAAGCCTAGAAGAAAATCATTTAGTCCTTGGCTTATTAAAAATATTTAGGAGTAATTGAGTAATCTTTTATAAACTAAAGGTAGAAAGAAAACAACATAGTTCTATTTTCCCAGTTTTATATAACAAATGTATCTGAGTAACATTTTTTTCTATAAGTAAACTTTAATGTTAAAAAACCTAGAAGGAGAGATCTATAATTGAAATAACTTCCACTAGTAGACCTTGAAGAACACTACTCTAATAACTATTATAGAAAATAATAGAAATTGTAGTAAAATCAGAAAAATCCAAATATGTGAGATAATACAAGCAAATGCTTTAGAACTCACTCTAATCTTCTTCTATGATTAAGTTAAGCTTAGAGTTATATTTACACACTATGGTGTTGGCCACATTTATTTAAATTAGAAGCAATCAATTTAAGTGGATCAGATGTGTCGCTATCGTCACTGTAGTTTTAAAAATCAATTCTGGAAACGTTTCCTTTTCTTCTATCATTTTAATAATCAAAGTTTGAGGAGGTGATTTGAAATTTGGTAATCTGAAGAGTCTTTGAAATCTAAACATATTGTGCCATTTCACGAGTGTAACTGAACTATGAAAATAAAGTATAAGAACTTACTGATGCTCAAACAGATGATTTTAATTTTTAGAGTTAGTGTTTAGGAGATCTCTTAGGGCATCTACTGGCCAATGTTAGTATTGCATATGAGAATTTGAGTACAGCAGTCTGAACCCTGGAGTTCTTTGTAACAAAACAATTATTTAAATGCATGTTGATAAAGAGAGTTATGACAGAAATGTTTAATGTTTATTGCTGGATTTAAAGTATTAAACAAATGAAAACAAATATGGTATGGGAGTTGATCTTATAAAACTTTTATAATACTATATTTACATTTCAACATTTTCAAAATTTATGTTAATTGTCTCAGAATCTGTGTCACTGTTTGAATTAGATGCCATCAGTATTTTATTTAAACTTGTGACTTTTTTATGAGTATCAAAATAGCTGTCTTTTCAAATTTCAAAAGAGGCACACACAGTAATATATTTTACATTATAATCTTTGAGAGCAGTATGTAAAAGGATGTTGAAAATATGACTGTAAGTCTCAAGTTCAGAAAGATTGTAAAGTGTAAGGAAATATACTGCTAGAAGTGGAAATAATCTATGTATCTGGACAGATGGAAAGTTCATTTTGTCTAACATCACAGCTAGTTGCTAGACATTAGGCCCAGCAATGAGAATGGATGGGAAAGTCTAGAAACCGTGTGTATATAATATATAATACAAATATATTATGTAGTAAATAATATGTAAATTAATAACTCTATAACTAAAATTATGATATAATTAAGATAGAAAAATATTACAAGTATATATAAAGTATCACAAGTAAAAATTAGTAAAATGTCACAGGTACAAAATGATAAGTTGAACGAGAAGTAAAGAAGCATTTGGTGAAGTGAGCAATTAGTACTGATTTTTCTTGCTCTTTTTAGCCTTCACCGTGTATAAGATCCCTCCAGAGCATATGGACCAGAGCATCTGTCCCAGTTTGCTCCCAAGAATGGTGTTAGCACTGTCTCGGAGGAACTATGCTAGGGACCAAAAGAGACATATATGTTCCTTTTCTTGCAGACTCCCTCTGTTAATGTGTATTGCTGTTGTTTATTAACATTATACAGAAATTATTTGAACTTCAAAAAGCAAAAGCTGCCAGTAAAGAAACTTGAAAACAATTCTGTGTAACAAATTAGGATTCCGCACTATACTTGCATTGTATTTACTACTGCTACTCACCACACCCTTCCTCCTGTGACTGTGTTTCAGTCTCACTTCATGGTCTCCGATGGTTGAGTGGGGCCACTTCTGTACAAAGAACTATGAATAGGAGTGACACAGGTCGCTTCTGGGCTGAGAACATAGCAATATCCTGCAGCAGCACCCTTTTCTATCAAAGAAATGGGCAACATTTGAGATAGTGGCTGCTCCAGTTACCCTAGACTCCTGGGGGACATGAGGATCTGAGTGGCCTTTGCTGACTGTGGTGGTCAAGTTTATGTGTCACCCTGACTGGGCTAAGGAATGCTCAGATAGCTGGTCAAACATTATATCTGGGTGTGTCTGTGAGGGTGTTTCCGGGGGAGATTAACAGTTGAATTGAACCGGTAGACCGAGTAAAGAAGATGGCCCTCACCAGCGTGAATGGGCATCATACAAACCACAGAGGGCCTGAATAGAACAAAAAGGCAGAGGAAGGGCAAATTCAACCCTGAGCTGGATCATCAATTTTCTCTTGGCCTCAGACATCCGCACTCCGGGTTCTTGGGCTTTTGAACTCAAAACAGGACTTACACCATTTCCTCCCCCACCTCTGACCCCCCATTTCTCAGGTCTCTGGACTTGGACTGAATTACACCAGCAGCTTTGCTGCTTAACCAGGCCACTGAGATTTGAAGATTATTCATCTGTTATCACAGCATAAATAACTTAAACTAGTTGATAAATACCAGCAACTGAGTTGATTTTGAAATAATTGTATCTGCATCAATCTCTCACAACACCTGTTACACACAGCTGATGTCTCTGGCTTCCTACACGGAAGATGTCATTGATCCCCTCAGATACAGGCTTGTTTTTTCTCTAGGTTTTGCATTTATCTGGAATTAAACAAAATGAATCTCATCCTCCTAATAGTCATCCTAAAATAAGCTTAGGTTAGGCTGGCAAAAGAAGATTCTTCTGTAGTGACCTGAGTCAAGATAACTTGTCTATCGTTCGGACCTGCATACATTACTTTAGAGCTCTGTGTTGGGCTTCTATTCTAGACTTTTTGTAATGGCTTACTATCTTTCAGTTAAGGATTTCATTTCCTCTTACCCACATGTACCCAGAGTAAGAACCAAGCCACTTCCTTTCCAAGTGTTCCTTCAACATATGAAAATCAGGTTCCTACTCTGAAACAGATATGCTGGAGGTTAGAGATACAAAGATAAATAATATATAATGCTGTAAACAAAACCCAAGTAAACCATTACAATACAATGTAATAAGTACTAGAATAGGGTAATGTGCCTAGAATCAACCCAGTCCAGTATGAACCTTATGGCTGTTTCTACTAGGAACTAAATTTCTGCCTTTAGGACTCATTCAGAATCACTGACTGGTACTTTCCAAGGACACCGCTCCTTGATATAAAATATCTGGTCTCCACATTTCCAAGTATTGTTAGCCTGTACTCTCTATTTGCTTACTCCACTCACTTAGGTGAGTAACAGCTAGTTAAATGCTTATTATCCTATACTATCTATGTAAAATTGATGACAAATTACTTGCTTCTTTGAGTATTGTGCTTTGCCCAAACTGCTGAATTTCAGAATTGGCCTCTTTGTTTTTTTAAAGTAGTAGTCTGGTTTTGTCAAGCCCTCTGCTTCCTTCCCCAACTCATGCTAGGCCTAAACTGTTATGATGAATGTAACTACTTAAAAAATTTCCAAGGAATTTCACAATTGGCCACTGGAATTTCAAAAGAATTATACAAACTCCATGGAATTTAACTTCAGCAAGGTATGAATAATATCCTATGTGACAACTTTCTTCAAAAAATCAAGACTTGTATTGAAGACAAAGTAGAAGAAGAAATAAAACACCACCACCATCACCAATAACAAAAAAAAACCTTTAAGGGGTTACTTTTGTCTAGTAAATTAAATGAAAACTCCTGGTTTTGCCTTAATTCCTCTCTAACCTCCCACACAATTAAAATTGAACAGCACAGGTCTCACTGAACTTTGTGGTTAATTTATCACTGCTACACACCTTATTCCAAGCTACCATCATCTATGGCCTATGAACATCTATATTAGGTATCACCTATCATCTACGATTATCTAGTTGCCTAACTGATCTCTTTACTTACTCTCTTAACTCAAAGTGCATTTCCCAACATCAGCTATAGTTATTTTTAAAATATATATATGTCACATTATGTCCCTTCTTTGCTTAAAACTTTGTATTCCATTTTGTATTTAAAAAAACCTAAATCCCTTACTGTTGTCCACAGGTCCTCCTATCACTAGGCACATGCATCTTCCAGGTCAGAAACTACTCCTTCCTTTATCTTCACCGAGTTTCAATCATTGTAGCATTCTTGCTCTCTTTCAACATATGAAGCTCATACCCATTTTAATGCCTTTACACTTGATGCCTCTTTTTCCCAAATTCTGTTCCCCAGATTTCCTTATGGGTGAGTCTTTAACATTCATCCCTGTGGAATTACCTTTTTCTGCCTAGCAACCCTCTACACTACCAACTCTTAACCTTTTATACGGCTACTTTTTTCATGGAATATATTAATATTTGAAGATATATTATTTATTCATTCATTCATTCGTCAACATTATGTCTTCTCAAACTCGAATGTTAGCTCATTGAGTATAAGACCCAACTTGTTCATTCTTGTATTCTGTGGACTCAGATAACTGCCTTTAGTATAAGTGTTCAATACATTTACTGAACAAATGCATTCATGTATTTAGCAATGCATTCATTTGCTGTACATTTTAACATTTTCAAAATCTACCCATCCTTCAAGAGCAGATTGAATGTTACTTCTTTCATAAACTTTATCTGATTTGCAAACTTGTGACACATCTTTTCTTTGAACCAGTGTAGAAATCTATCATGAGGCTCATTCTGACTCTATTCAAAAGTTTTTTATTTTTTTTTTAAATTCCTCTCTCTGATCACTAGATAATTATCACCTCAAAGAAAACAACTAGGCTATACAATTTCGATATCCAGAATGTAATGTGAATTTCTGACTCACAGTAAATACAATCTAGAAACATATATATTTACTTATTTATGTATTTGTTGTCTATCCCTAAAGGAGAATTTGACCTCCTTTTTTTTTTTTTTTTGCGGTAGGCAGGCCTCTCACTGTTGTGGCCTCTCCCGCTGCGGAGCACAGGCTCCGGACGCGCAGGCTCAGTGGCCATGGCTCCCGGGCCCAGCCGCTCCGCGGCATGTGGGATCTTCCCACACCGTGGCACGAACCCGTGTCCCCTGAATCGGCAGGCGGACTCTCAACCACTGCGCCACCAGGGAAGCCCTCGACCTCCTTTTTTTGCTCACTGCTATATCCTCATCTCCTTGACGGGAACTGGCAAGTAAGAGAAGCCCAATGAATAGCTGCTGAAAGAATGAAAAAGTCTGAACATTTTCTCACTGAATTTGACATTTCCTAAAATATTCTTTTACCTTGACAGTCAAAGTATTAGCATCACCATCATCTGGTAAATTTATTCCAAGCCTGCTATATTCCGTTATAATCATTTAAATTGTTTACATGATCAAGCAGTGTTTTAAGATTAGTAGAATTTTAATTATGCCTAATTATTTATCCAACAAATGGTTAATTTAAAATTTTATGAATAGTTAAGGAATAAAAATGATGTATCAGCTTCTAGGAATAGTGTGGATAGAAAATGTGTTATCTGAGAGTAAGCAGTATATCCCTTGATTCATAAGTTTCAACTTCCTGACATGAACTTAGATGTCTTACCTTACTCCGTAAAGTATTTTACTGATTCTCAGTCTATAATTATTCTCGGTAAGTGTAGGAGAGAGGGATGCAAACCAAGATAACTTAAGAATACATACTTCAAACTTTGACTAAAGTTTAGAACTTTTAAACCAAATTTACACTGACAAAATAATACTTGTTATTCTTACATGGATACATATTCAGTTCCCCTTTGCCACTGTTTTGTTCATGACACAAACACAACTTACAAGATTTCAAAAAATTAAGAAAATATAGACCCAAGTTACCAGACTGATATACAAAATATGGCTATTACATAGAAGCTGTTTATATGCCCATTTTAAACAACTAAATAGTAGTTTGTGTTGAGTAATCTATCAAATACGTAATCGCTAGCAACTATTAGTGAGTTTACTGTATTTGTTGATTGGTTTTACTGAGGAACAGTAAAGAGACTGGCAAAGTAGTTTTTATCAATGTGATCTTCCCTCCTGTCAGCTAAAAAATGATAATATCTTGCTTTATGAAGAAAAACAATCAACAGACACTAATTGATATATTTAAGGAATCTTTCATCTATTAACAGGAGAAAACTGGTGGCAAATAGAATAAATATTTCTGTACTATAGGATTTAAACATTATGTACAGAATACAGTTATTTTTCCTAAAAATAGAGATTAAGTTAAAGTAATTATCATAGACCCAGAAATTTAGAACACATACACTATAGTTATATGTGAAAACAATTATACTTAAGTTATCTTCAATGGTGCATATCAATTATGAATAGCAATACAATATTACCAAATTTTGTATAAAACTGTAGCCAAAAAGCATAATAATATTATTTATTTTACAGAATAATGCTTAAATTACTGAAAATAGTTCTATGAGGACATTTTACACTGAATAAATAAAAGTATTCTGTTAGCCAGTGAAATATAAGAAAGAAATGAAAAGTTATAAACAAAGAAATAACACATTTTAAAATCAGTCTTAAAGATTAACATGTTCTATTCACTATGTTTACTATTAAGCATAAAATATCAAGAAAAACTAGTAAAGAAAATTTATGAAAAAACATTAATCAGATACCTTTGACTTAAGCAACAACTCAGTGCACACATAATGCAATGTTTTATTTGGTTATTTATTTATTTTTACTCCAAATCAGGCCCTATTACTGGCACAGCATTTTATATACTTACTCCAGGCAAGTGACAATTTCACTCAGTTGTACAATATATGTCTCAGAATAATATTGGTTGACTTCACAGAACTGCTTCCTCAGTTTCAGGTCACAGACAACCTGCCTTATTACCTATCTTTGTGTACAATTAACAGTTCCAGTCCCCTTGTTTCATTATCATTTTAACATCTAATCAATCCTAATTAAACCGGAGCTCAGGATTCTCAACACTCTCCACCTCATCTATTACAGAAGTTCTTATTTTTTTCCTACAAATGTCATTACATTTGTCCCAACCTTAATATTTTCATGAAATACTTTGACAAAGATGGATGACTGGATACTAATTCAACTTTAACCAAGCTTCAAGTCCATTTGCAAATATGAAAGAGAAAATCTTACTTGACTTGCTTCTGAGTTACAGTTGTATCTGCCTGAAACACACACATGAATTAGATTGACCTGTATTGTCATATAAATGAAGATAAAATAAGTAAATTTTAGATATTAGAGGAAGAGTTTGGTATGAAATGTGAAGGTGAAGTTTTATTATTTGATATGTTTATAATTTTAATAATTACAGAAATATATTTTGAGCATTTCTTTGGGTCAGGTGATATAATAGGCACTGAGGATGTGGTAGTGACAGAAGAGAAAATACACACCACATTAACAGAATAAAGGACAAAAACCATAGGGTTATCCCAATTTATGTAGAAAAAGCATTTGACAATATTAAATATCCTTGCATGATAAAAACTCACAAAAAACTAGAAATAGTAGGAAACTGCATCAATATAATAAAGACCATATACAAAAGTCATAGGTAACATCATACTTAATGGTTAAAGACTGAAAGTTTTTCTTTAAGATCAAGAATAAGGCAAAGATGCCCATTCTTGACACTTACATTGAAGATATTACTGGAAGTCCTAGCCAGAGAAATTAGTCAAGAAAAAAAATAATAAAACACCCAAATTGGAAAGGAAAAAGCAAAATTATCTCTCTTCACAGATGATGTGATTTTATATATAGAAAGACCTAAATTTCAAAAAAAGTAAAATCCTATTAGAACAAATTCAACAAATTTGCAGGATACAAAGTCAATATACAAAAATAAGTTTGTTTCTATAAACAATGAATAATCTGAAAATAAATTATAAAAACAATCTCATTTACAATAACACCAAAAACAATAAAATACTTTGGAATGAACTTAACCAGGGAGGCAAAAAATTTGTCCACTGAAAACTACAAAACACTGATGAAAGAAATTAAGATAGATACAAAGAAAGAAAAAAATCCTATGCTTATGAATTAGAAGACTTAATTTTGTTAAAAATATTCATATTACCCCAAAGATCTACAGAGTCAATGTAATCCCTATCAAAATCCCAATGAAATTCTTTTGCAGAAATATAAAATTTTAAAAATCCTAAAATTTATATGAAATCTCAAGGGACCCCGAATAGCCAAAACCAACTTAAAAAAAAGAACAAAGTCGGAAGCCTCACACAACCTGATTTCAAAACATAATAGAAAGCTACAAAAACCAAAAGAGTGCTGTATTGGCATAAAGCAGACGTATAAACCAATGGAAAGAATAGAGAGCCCAGAAATAAACTCTCACACATATGGTCAAATGGCCTTCAACGGGGCTTCTAAGACCACACATGGGAAAAGGACAGTCTCTTCAACAAATGGTGTTAGGAAGAGAAGAAAACTGAATATCCACATGTAAAAGAGTAAGTTGGAACTTTACCTTACACCACATACAAAAATTAACTCAAAATGGATTAAAGACCTAAATGTAAGACTGTAAATGCTCCTAGAAGGAAGCACAAAGGGAGAACTTCATGATGTTGGACTTAGCAAAATTTTCTTTTAATATGGTGGCAAAAGCACAGGCAACAAATCAAAATAGACAAATAGGAATACATCAAGTTTTAAAACTTATGCACAGCAAAGGAAACAATCAACTGAATGAAAAAGAAACATGCAAAGGGAGAGAATATTTGAAAATCATATATCTGATAAGGAGTTAATATCCAGAATGTATAAATAAACCCCAAAACAAAAAAAGGAAACAACTTGATTCAAAAATGGACAAAAGACTTGAATAGATATTTCTAAAAGGAAAATATACAAATGACCAAGAAGCATAATAAAAGATGCTCAACATCACTAACCTTTAGAGAAATGCAAATAAAAACTGCAATGATATCACCTCGTAGCTATAAGAGAGTCATTATCAAACAAAACAAAACAAAATAGACCAAGCCCACAGAAAACAAGCGTGTTGAAGATGTGCAGAAACAAACTCTTGTTGGAAACCTTGTGCATTGTTGGTAGGAATGTAAAATGGTGCAGCTGCTATGGAAAAAAGAATTGAGTGTCTTGACAAATTAAATATGTAATCACAACATTATCCAGCAATTCCACTTTCAGGTACATACCCATAGTAATTGAAAGCAAGATCTTGAAGAGGTATTTGACATCCATGTTCATTGCAGCATTATTTACAATAGTGAAGAGGTAGAAGCAACCCAGATGTCTAGCAATGAATGGATGGATAAATAAATTGTGGTCTATACACCAATGGGATTGTTTTCAGCCTTTAAAAAGAAGGAAATCCTGCCACATTCTGCAACATGGATGAACCTTAAGGACATTTTGCTAAGTGAAAGAAGCTAGTCACAGAAAGACAAATATTGTATGATTCCACTTATACAAGATATCTAAAGTCGTCAAACTCATAGAAACACAATGTAAAATGGTGGTTGCCAGAGGCTGGAATGAGGGTTAAATGAGGAGTTGTTCAATGGGTTTAGAGTTTCAGTGCTTCCAGTGAAAATGCACAACTACGCGAATATAGTTAATGCTACTCAACTGTAGATTTAAAAATGCTTAAGATGGTGATTTTTTGTCAAGTATTTTTAAACGCAGTTTAAGAGTTTATTCTCAAATTTATCCTTATCTTAGAGGAGAAAATTATTATTTTAAAGTATAGTATCTAGAAAGGGTTAACATTATAGTCCACATCTAATTCTTTCTTCCTCCAGCAACTACAATTTTTCCATCCGTCATACTGATAGTTACATGTTGTGTCTCTCAGGCACAAGCCCAGGCTTATAGACTGGATCAGTGCAATATTTTTGTTGCTTTGTTTTTTTTTGTTTTATTTCCATGGGTGGGGATAGGGGCAGGGTAGCTTGCAATTGATGTGACTCCAGAGGTTTATAGGTTCTCCTACTGTATTGGAGATTTTCCAGAGCCTGTTTCTAGATAGTAAAGATGTGCTTACTAGTAATTGATCACCAGCATATACATTTGAGGATCACAAGTAATTTTTACCCACATGAATGGAGGAGGCTGATGTCATTGGTGTATTCTCTGCCCTGGTGAAGACTGGTTCCTAAACAGAATCTAGTAGATACAAGATACCAATGGGCCTGTATATGAAGACTTAAGGACAACAGAGGCAGTGAAGGAGAGGACATAGGTGACTGCAGAAGGTATCCACAAAGATCCAGATTTATTGCCTAGTTTGTAGTAATCTCTATGATTACTGAATCTTGCTTAAATGAATAAATTCTCTCTCATCTATTGTGCTCCCTTCCATGGCATAGAATCCAGCCAACCTTGATTATAAAATTAGGAAAATCCCTGATTTGAATTATTGGGAAATAAAAAGTCATGCTTCCCAGGTTTAGCATCATTTTCCTCACCTTACACTCAATTCATTGCCTCCCCTGAAATTTATTTTTTGCATTGAATTTTTCTCAAGCTAATGTACACATTCCCTTAATCTATAATTTTCCTATTTTCATTTTTTTATTCATAACTTTAAAGTTATGTTTTTATTTTGCTGTCGGATTGTAGTTTTCTCTGTCTCTCCTGATTCAAGCATCACTTCCCTGAACTCCTGACCATCATTTCATCATCCCTCTGCCTCTTCTGCAGCCTTGTTATCCGGAGTATTTCCCCCGCTCTCACACATGCTCACTTACCTCCTTCCCAGAAGCACGGCATTTAAACAAACATGCAGAGGAAATGGCAGAATAATTGCTGGCATGCTCCAAGAATTAGGACATTTTTTTACAATTACTAGAAATATTTAGTCTGCATATAACCTTCCTTTTGTCCTGACTCCAGATACAGATGAATAACATCAAGAACCTTGGCAAAACAGAACCTAAGGCTAACTACTCTTTTTTCTCTTTTTTCTTTTTCTTTTCCCAAATATACACTGATAATGCAATATAACACTTATTTTTAAGACATGGGTTGTCTTGGAAGAATATATATAATATAATATAATATGTCATTCATACATATAATTCCCAAGAAACCTTATTACTAGAAAAATGGAAAAAAGTATCTAAACATCTAGTGGACCAGTTTCTTTAGGTTAATTTTCTTTTACATTAGAATGATGCTATTTTCATCTCTACCCCGCATGTATTTCCCTCAGTGTCACCATCACTCCCGCTCTGTGATTAACTGATCCTGTTTTTAATTCAACTGGAACAACTTCTCATCATTTAAGAAGTATTGGGACTCCCCTGGTGGTCCAGTGGTTAAGACTCCTCGCTTCCACTGCAGAGGGTGAGGGTTCCATCCCTGGTCGGGGAACTAAGATCCCAAATGCCTTGCGGTACTCCCAAAAGTTAAAAAGAAAAAAAAAAAATTAAGTATTATGTTCACTCCTAAATCTTGGCATTGCCACCCTTTCATGTTTGTTCCACTACTAGTAGTGCTGGTAGTACGTGTAGTCCGAGTACTCTACTATACAAAAGTAAGCAGTTATTTAATATTTGCTAATTAATCAATTCTCTGTTTAGTGTCTTGCACAATGTTGATTGTGTGGGAACATGATAGACACCATAACAACTTTTTTTTTTTTTTTTTTTTTTTTTTTTTGCGGTACGCAGGCCTCTCACTGTTGTGGCCTCTCCCGTTGCAGAGCACAGGCTCCGGACGCACAGGCTCAGCGGCCATGGCTCACGGGCCCAGCAGCTCCGCGGCACGTGGGATCTTCCCGGACCGGGACACGAACCCGTGTTCCCTGCATCGGCAGGCGGACTCTCAACCACTGCGCCACCAGGGAAGCCCCACCATAACAACTTTCTAAATTTACTGTTTGTGCTGAGGTATAGGGACTTGCTGTTCAGGATAATACAGATAAAGAGAGAAGAAAAATCAATTGTGAAAATATTGGAGCACATGAGTTTCTATGTTAATAGTTTGTAAAATCAACTGTACTTGTAAGAGTGACCTACATAGCTAGGAATTCTGCAAACAAATATAAATTAGCATCTTAGTACTTGAAATGTAATAATTTACAGGAAAACATTTTCAGATAACCCATAATAAATGAAGCAGCTTTCTCAAAAAAAAAGTTTCCAGGCAAAGAACACAATCAGAATATCTTCCACATATTAGGGCATCACTTTCCCAGTCATGCTGTATCCAAACCTTATAATCACTGTTAATTCCTCACTCTTTCTTATATTAAGCACCAAGTTCTATTTAGTTTATATCTGTAACATTGTTTCATTCAGCTTGTAATATATATTCTCTCTTCCTTTCCCTTGATTTTTCAGTACATTTCCTGAGATGATTGAACACCCAACTGGTTTCTCTGCTTCATGTCTTTCCTACCTTCATTCCTTTCTACACATTTCCTTCAAATTAATCTTTGTAAAGCATTTCCCACATCATGTCAGTACCCCACTGAAAGGCCTGCCATTGTTCCCCATTGCTACAGTGACCAGATAACTTGTCATCCAAACTGGAAGATTTTTGAGAGTAAAAGAGGCATGATGAATAATCAGCCTCAGGCTACAGCTGTAAACCAGGATTGTCCTGGCTGGATGGAGAAGTATGGGAATTCTACTCACTGAAACAAGGTGCCCATGATCCTCCCCAAACTATTTGTCTATTCACAAGTTGTCAACCTCTTAAGACAAACTAAATTACTTTATATCTTGACTACTCATCTCAGTTTTACTCACCTCAGTAAAATGTGCTCTCAGTTTTTGTGACAATAAAATAAAATAGTATAAGAATACATGGACTATATCAAGTACTCAAGTAATGTTATTTTCTGTCTTTTCCAATAAATTTCCTTAAATAATACAGAATATCTACTCTCAACAGAGAACACTAGCAATGGATGCCATGTAGGTAGTTTTACTCCTGTTGACAATATTAAAGAATAATTAATAAGAATTCTGTTTTAAATTGTTTGGATAAGTCTCTGTAGAAACTGTCATCATTTACTCTTACACTTTAACTATGGATAATTTAAACTGGAATCAAGAAAATGATTATTTTGGTTAGGTGTATATATAATTTGTTGAGGTATATATTGTGGTCCTTATAACTTTGGGATAGGCACACACATAATACTATTTTCAACAGCCTAGCGTTTATAAAATTAAAATGTAAATTTTTATTAAAATTAAGTTATATCATCATGTTTTTCTTAAGAATTTACAATTTGGCTGTTGAAGACTTATCTTGTAATTAAGTATGGCATTTGATGTCTCCATCAAACAATTACAAACATGTTAATTTCTATTTTGATTAGGAAGAAAAAAATACACCACTACAGGAATATCTCTGGCATGTGTCAGAAGGATATTCTACTACTTATCCTATAATCAATTCATTATTTCATTAATAGATTTATTGAAGTCTCCAATGAAATATGTTTGATCTAATTTCAGTTATATTATCACTGTGCTGTGAATCTGGTTTATATTCAGACATCATTCTCCACAGCTTAAAATCAAGTTAGTAAAAATCTGTTTCCTGTATTTCAATTTATCAAGTTAAATTTGGCCTTTTTTCATCTTTCCTTGTTTCCTTAGATAATTGATACAGCAGAATAAAACTGACTTATAGTATCTTATTTTTCTCTTTTTAATTTTTGTCTCAATATGTCCTTATTGGTGGAGCATTAATTCACAATGATCTTACAGTTCTATATCTTTGTAGATAAAAGGTAAATGTATTTTGTTATTTTGTTTATTATTTCAATTATAGTTTATGATTAGTAAATTGTACAGTAATATTTTAATTTTGTAAGATTTACCATTATTCATCTCATGATGGATATTCTCCCTCAAATATTCATACAAAATTATAAATAGGTATATTTCATGTGTGTTATTTATAAACTGTACCAGCCATTAGAACCCACTCAAAAATGTACTTTGCTTCACTAGAGTAACATATAATCTACCATAAATTCCTTGCAAAATCTCTGATACTGTATTAGGTAGATAATTTTTTTATATTACTCTTTCAGAGATTGAAGTTTTAATATACTGGAATGCTCTTAACAATGTACATTTGAGCCATTTGAACACTATATCCAGTCTGTTTTAAATGCTATTTATTTGTTTAGAACCTTCTCTTTTTTTTTTTTTTTTTGCTGTACGCGGGCCTCTCACTGTTGTGGCCTCTCCCGTAGCAGAGCACAGGCTCCGGACGCGCAGGCTCAGCGGCCATGGCTCACGGGCCCAGCCGCTCCGCGGCATGTGGGATCTTCCCGGACCGGGGCACGAACCCGTGTCCCCTGCATCGGCAGGCGGACTCTCAACCACTGCACCACCAGGGAAGCCCGCTTTACGTGTTTTTGATACAGGTTCCCTGATAGAAATGCCATCCTTCCCATTCTCCACAGCATAACTCAGTTATTAATCCTGGACAAATGTTCTTCACTCTTTTAGGTGGAATGATTTACTTGTATCTGTGTTTCTTTAGAAACATTTATAATCATTTACTAAAACAATTAAAAATATTTACTTGTTCATGTATTTCACTGTTGAACTGTAATTTTCTCTAGGAAATATTTCATTCCTAGTGAAGCCACTGGGTGGCTTTTGGGGAGGCTCTGAGGCACGCCAGTTCTCTATGTCTCAGTGCAGAAAGAATTCAGTGAGAGACACAATGATAGATAAGAAGTGACTTACCAGCACAGGACTCTGTGAGGCTTACAAGTGGGCAGGCGAGAAGGTGCCGTACCAAGAACTTAGTGGGTGACAGTTTTATAATCAAAGGAAAAGTGGGGAGAGGGAAAAACCACCTTCTCCCTCATCCTTGAATAGACATCACGCTTCCATCATCACCTCCTCCTCCATGTCAGGTGGAGGAGTTTTCTTGTCCCTACATGGTCAAACCAGGACTGTCGTGGTGCTATGGAAATATTATTTCAGGTCTCAGTACAATGAGGGTCTTTAAGTTAGAAGTGTCACCTTCCCATAATTATTGTTTTCTATGTGTACAGAGCAAATGTCATAGGGGTCATTAACTTACTGAGCTCACGGGGCAGGATGCGGGTTTCATGCTGCCTTGTTTTATTGTTTTGGGGCAGGTTTCATGCTACTGTTGTATGGTTTCCTTGCTAAGCAAGCCTGCTTGGCTTTGTGGTTAAGCAAACCACTTTCTTGAGTGATCATTAACTTACAGGGGTCTCCCATATTTTTCCTTTACTTACAATCCCCTAGTGAGATTAACTACTTGATTACCTACTTTGTCCCCTTACTCTGTCCCTGTCACTAGCACTTAGCTAAGTATCTGGCACAAAATACTATCCAATAAAGTTTATTAAATCACTTAATGAGTGGCATTCTCCATGTGTTTCATATGCATTGTGTAGGCTGATCATATATATAGGTACTTAGCACTTTGAAATAAATACTCATGTATAATTTAAGAACATATTCTAGAAGATTAAAGGTAATTGTATAAAATAGTGTAATATTCTATAATTTAACATTTGTTAAGTATTATTTACATTTTAACATTAAATTTAATCTTTAGATCATTAACTATATCCATCTCATTAACATTAATGAATTTTTTAAAGTCTTGAATATTTTTCTCAGTTTTAACTTGAAATGACATATGTTTGCATAAATAATATTGAACTTCTTATTGGAATTGTCTAGGGAAGCAAAAAGCTTTCTAATCTAAATAAGATACATTAACATCTAACTGTAAACAGATGTTAAGAGAAGCCACAGAAAGATAATTACACTTTGTTACTAATTTAACAATCTTTCCTGCTCTAATTAAAGGAGGAAATAAATGATCCCATGAGGGAATGACTCATAGCATTAATAGTGCAAATGCCTAATTTAAATTATTTAGCTATATGCTTTATCCCATATCACATTAAAGGATTGTCACAAGTTTAGACATACTCTAAATATGCTTAGGAAAATCACACACAAAAGGTAAATATGGTGTACTGTTGATATTAAGGGGGGGAAAAAACGAGATGCGTAAATTATATGAAAAATTTAAGCTATCTCCTGTTCCTAATCTAACTAACGATGAGAAAAAGAATGAAACAAATAGAACAGGAACACAATTTGTCAAATGTTTCATCAACAAGACTAGAAAGT
This sequence comes from Grampus griseus, assembly GCF_964374135.1. Lineage (NCBI taxonomy): Eukaryota > Metazoa > Chordata > Mammalia > Artiodactyla > Delphinidae > Grampus > Grampus griseus. Next base: position 4,758,310 of record NC_138997.1, read on the forward strand.
GATACAGGGACATTCTTGACATAATCAACCAAATGTCAGCTATGGGAGGAGCATGGCAAGTCTCGCTGCTGCAATGTACAATTGATTTTCAGGACTCTGCAGGGAATTGCTCTGCGCAAGGGGAATACGAATTAGATCTCTCCACAGTTCAGACATGTACAAGCCCATGTCTCGTGTGAATTTGAAAATATCTTTGAGCTTGTTATTTCATTCTTTGCTATACTGTGTAGCAAAGCAGGGAAACATTCCCAGCACCTGGAGCAGGTAAACAAAATGATAACTGTGGGTGATGCTTAGAGAGTAAATTAGAATGATGAGAGAGACACTGGTAAACAGTGCATAATGGGAATAAGAATCACCAGGATTCCAGGAAAACAAACAGTAACTGGAAGAAAATGCGGAACTCTAATGTGACTTTACTGTTTACAGATCCAGTTGTTTTCCCTCTAGCCTAAAAGTTAGAAGTGTGAGGGAGAGACCAATAAAAAAATAATCGGCGCTCTCCTGAGCTGTTCCTTTCACTCGTGTACACCACAGAGACAAGTATTAGAGAAAGTATGCCATGAGGTCATTCTCTTGGTGCATTAAAGACAGTAGTAGGGTCCTATTGATAGCTCTGACAAAACCTATAATTGAAAGCAATTAGGACTGTTGGAAAAGGTGTGGTGATCCAGAGAGGGAGCCAGAGTTCATGAATGCCACCACATCCTGCACATACCTGGGAAGTTTTGTTTTCTCAGTGTTGTTAATGACATTAGAGAAACTGAGGAAAGCTTTTTGTTAAAATTTTAAATGGTTTTGACTCATATATGCACATTTCCTCTATGTATGATTTAGGATAGTAGCAGAAGATTTGAACACTAACTCCATGATTAACTGGCCCTGGATCCACCTAACTTTGTGGAACTCAATGTCTTCATTGATAAAACAAAGATGCTAAACTCCCACCTCATACCTGCATTAGCTTAGGTGAAGTGGCATTTGTAAAGGACAGTATCCTGCCTGTCTTATTGTTATCACTCAAAAAATATTAGAACCCTTTATGGCTTCACCTAAACCCTAAGGCTGTACAGCACCATCCTGTAGATGATGGATCCTTCCAACGTTCAGAAGCTGTTTAAAATGTATGTGTTACACTTTGTTAAATTCAAAGATCATTACATAATCCAGTAGATTAAAAAAGGAAAAAAAAAACTATTAATTTAAGAAAGAAGAATACTGAAAGTACAGACAAGAAACATTGAGACCAGCAGTAAAGCCACCAGGCCTGGAAGAAGAAAGTTTCACAGTTGTGTTAGTACAACTGATGATAATTAATGTTGTGACTGTTATTGTTATCTTAGTAATAATGATTTTAATTTAGAGGAGATATTTGTATTTATTAATGACAAGGGAAGATACGCAACTCTTCTGAACCACGGATAAGAAAGGGATATTTCTCTCTACGTATATCAAGATGCAGGCATGATGGGACCCAATGGTTAGCTATGCATTGATTCTGAAGAGGTAGGTCACTTATTCAGAACTCATTTATTTTTTAATATTTTATTAATTTCCAAAAGTAGTATAACATTAACCAAAACTTATTGTAAAATATTAAGAATTATATATGTTGCACATTTTCAATTGTTTTGATTTTTAATGGCTCCATAATTATTATGGAGTGCTATTATTGGAAATTCAGGTTACTATCTCTTTTAATTATAAAAGTTTACATATTATATAGAAAATAATATAGTACATTGATAGTATTAACTATATCAAGCAGGGACTACCCAATCTTCATCATTATATTTTCCTAAACTGTATTTTATTAATATATTGCTGTTTGTGCTTTCTGTCCTGTTTTCTAGACTAAGCTCATAAAGTCTTCCTGTTTTTTGATGCATTTTTATAAAAACGTGAATTTAGTTGTGTTCATTATAATTTTCCTTATTTTACGTGCTTATTTCTGATTTTGTCTTTGTCACATCATATTTTCCATTGGGTTGTTTTTCTATTCCATTTGCAGTATTATAGCTGTCCACTATGTTTATTTAATGTTTCCTTTTGAAGATCATTCGTAACTGAAATTTCTTATGAATTCTCACTTGTCTAAGTCTCATATGTGGCCATATCACATTATCATTTATATTATTTTCTAAGTTTTCCATTTTTGTGCTTTTAATTTCTTCTTTGATTTACATGTTATATAAAATAATATTTTGTTTTAATTTTTTTACTAATTTCTATTTTTTGACACAAAGATTTAAACTTTTGATTTCTCAACACTCTTTTTTTTACAATTTATTTTTAGAGATAAATCATGAAATTGTAAATGTGTTCTACTTTAACTTTTGTTATATATTGTGTATATTGAATTTACCATATTCATTTCAATTTTCAGTTTATTCAATTTTACCTATGAAATTTGGTTAAAGAATAATTTCCTTTCCATAAAATTTGAATTTTAAATAGTTTTAAATGTTTTATTCTGTGATTATTTATAATTTTATTGGTATCCCTTATATTCTGCGAGCTTTTTGATGTTAGGGACTATATTAATTTCTTTTTTTCTTTTTTTTTTTTTTGCTGTACGCAGGCCTCTCACTGTTGTGGCCTCTCCCGTTGCAGAGCACAGGCTCCGGATGCACAGGCTCAGCGGCCATGGCTCAGAGGCCTAGCCGCTCCGCGGCACGTGGCATCTTCCCAGACCAGGGCACGAACCCGTGTCCCCTGCATCGGCAGGCAGACTCTCAACCACTGCGCCATCAGGGAAGCCCAATGTTAATTTCTTATTCTAAACATAAATTCTCATTAATGTATGCTGAATAACTAAATGAATATGAATTTTAAGCTTTAAATTACAGGAATACATTTGCTTTAAATTTTTTTAAATTAAAAGAAAATAAGAGAAATTTTAGAAAATAATGTCAATATAAACACTACATAACAGCTTATAAAACACATGTAACAAGTAAGAAATTCCCAAAGGCACTTTGTTATTTTTTGTTTAAAGAGGAAGCACTAAGTAAATAAAGCAGTCAACCCAAAAACATGGAAATTGAATGAAAACTAAAAATTAAAAAAGAAGGAACATATGATAAATAGAATTGTTTATCTTTTTATTTTCCTTTTCTATAAATTTGACTAATAATATCTTTTAGTCTGTCTATATATTCACCTTTAGGTGGCTCTTAAATGAGATATTAAGATGTATATTTGTTTTATATCTTTATTAAATCTAAAGTTTTGTCTACCCCAAATCTCCTCATAGTTCCAAAGATGTACAGTCCTTGAGAGGAAATATTGGAAATTTTAAGTGAGACCCTTCATGTGCAGTAAGTGATTCACTTATACCTCCTCAATAATGAGCATGGAAATATAATACCCAGTTTATATTAGAACCTAGAGTAGCATGCTGCCCTTCTCCCTTTAGCCCAACTGTACCCTTATGCGAATTTCAACTTTCTCCTTAAATAAGGTGAAGGGGATTGGGACATGCAGCACTCTTCCTCAGCTCCCTTTATCTCACATAATATTATGATGCCATGTTGCATTCACCACAGTGCCGTGAATCTTGAGTTTTCTTTGTACGAAATTATGGATTGTTTGTGTCTGTGTCTGTGTGTGTGGATTTGTGTATATGAAAAGTATTTCATTTGTGTCAGTTTTGAGTATAGTTGTTTTTCTAACATTCTATTCATTGCATATATATTACTCATATTTATCCCACAGTGATGTTTATAGAACTATTTTATTAACATTATAGTAACTGTAGGTTCTATAGTAGTGTTATCTTTCTAAATACTAGTATCATTTATGTACTAGTTTAAGTATATCTTCTCTATCCATTTCTTGACTTGCTTCTATAGATATATCAACCTTAGTTTCAAAAACCACCTTTTGATTTAACAATTCTCTGTAGTGTGTTTCTTCTATTAATTTCTTCTATTGATTCTATTATTTTATTCTTTCCACACTTTTACTTTAATTTGCTATTTATTTTTCTAAATTCTAAGAATACTTGGTTCATTGATTTTCTGTCTTGTTTTCTATTATACGCTTTAAAGAGATTATCGTTGCATTAAGATTATCTAGCTGCATCAGCAGAGATTTGACATGAAATATTTTTTAACACTGTTTCAAAGTGTTATTTAATACCCATTGTGATTTGTTCTTTGACCCATAAATTATATAGGAGTGTATTGCTTAATTTCCAAGCACTGAATATTTTCTAGGTTTTTTTTTTTGTTTGTTTCCGGTTTCTAGTTTACTTCTACTGCAAAGACACACTCTGTATGCTTTGTATCCTTTGAAATTGGTTGAGAAAATAAACTTTAGAAAACAAAATTCAACGGAAACAGTAAGCTTGAATCTTGACTTCTCAACAGAAGAAAACAAAGTATAGCACTTTTAAAATGCTGAAAGAAAATAAGCTCTTATCCCAGAACTCTAGTTTCAGTGCAAATATCCTTCAGAAAAATGAAAACTGAAAAAAATTGTAAATGATAAGCCCACACTAAAGTAAATTCTAGAGAGAGTACTGCAGATAAAAGCATCAGTACCTTTCAGAGTGCCTGATTCATTGAAAGTTGCATGTTTTCCAAAAGTTTTTGCTGTACTTATGTCTGGCATTTGTTTAATGGGTAATAAGGCCCTATATGTCTTACGTTTATGCTTTATTCTTTTGCAAACTATTGGAAACAGATTGACGAGATGGTGCTTATCAATCAGCTTGCCTCTGAATGATATTGCTGCATAGAACCTCCATGATGCCATTGTTTAATAGCTTTGGCAATCATATTTCTTTCCCCTAAACTTAATTTTTTCATAAGATAATAATAAGTTTTATGTAAGGAATATAATCGCTGGGTTCATGTTTCTTTTTGCAACTATCAGTGACTTCATGTTTTCTCTTTTTTTAATGTAGAATGTTTCAGTGGTTCATACTTAATACACTATTCTCTGCATTATTTTATTCTTTCTTTTTCAAAAAATATGTTAAATGTTTCAGTGGTACCTGTTTAATACTCTTTTCTCTGACATTTTTAATGGTCTCTTTCTTTTCTTTTGCAGATCCCAAGTGAATGGATCACAGGGAGGATGATGTTGGAGATTTGTTCATATTGCTCACTTAATGATAGAGTGAAGAAACTCTAGATTTAATAGTTACATAGTGGATGCATCAATCCTGGGCTATAACTGGAAAATGATGAGACCGAGACACCAAAGAAAGACTATTTCCTTTGTGTTTTTATGCCCGAGACTTTTGTCTGTTTCACAGGTAAAGGCAATTTGTTCTGCAAAAATTTTTGATTGTTTTGAACATAAATAAACTAACCCCATTTCCTACTTCTTGTTGCTTATATCAGTTAGACTTTGTTCCAAGAATCAAAACCATTCTAGGTATTTTAAACAGGAAGACCTTTAATCCACAAATCTCACAAAATAATTGGAAAGGCCAAATAAGTGAGCATCAGGCCATTGCTGAACCTGCTGGTCTAGGGATAAGAAAGCCAGGATGAAGAGGCTGTCTTGAATCTGCAATTGCCTTACGTATCCAGGAAGATATTGACTGAAGTAAGGAGACACGCGTGTCCTCATAGACTTTTCTTGCTAGATAAAAGAGCAAAACACCACTAAGTTGGCCTTGGCTTCCTTTCTGCCTTACAAACCTTTTAAGTTCATAAAATTAGTAAAGCCTAATTTTTATCTAGGACGTGTAGAAGAGATTCTGGGAAATGCAGTTTTCAGATACAGAGTAAGGCACACAGGAGGAGCAAATGGATATTGAGAATTAAGCAAACATATCTAACATGATCAAAATGTCTCACTTTTAATGAGTACTTTCCTTTTTAAAGTGTTGTTAGGGTTTTTTTTTTTTTTTTTTTTTTTTTTTTTCTCCATTTTGGAGGATAGCAGCTTACTTGAGGGTGATGATTTCTCAATTTTGTTAATCACCAGTAAGGTCACTTACCAAAATCTTGCCTTGGATATGCACTGGAATTTGGTCTAAATGCCTGCTACATTTTTATTATATCCTGGTTGCAAATATATAATTAATTTTTTTCTGAAAATCCAATGAGTATTTTTATGAACAATAAAGAAAGATTTTATGTGATTTACTGTCTTACTTTACTCATTTCCTTATAACCCATAACCCATCTTGCTGGTTTTCAAGCAATTAGTTGGATGACTTTATGGATTTTATAGCTAAGGACATAGAAAGACAGAGTACGTCATTTAGAGGACAGGTTGGCCCATTTTGCTTGATAATGATGTGAAACGCTCCTAAGAACGTCCACTGCTAACTGGGCTCTATGACTTTTCCAGATAGTTAGAAAATCTTTCTTCATCTCAGCCTTTCAAGGATTCATTTTGATCTAGGTAGGAAGCTTTATGAACTAAAGGTGATAGATTTTGGGATTACTGGGCCCCACTAAGGAAAAGTGGCATAGGGTCAGGCTAAAATTCCCCATAGTATAACTTCACCTGAGCCTTTCATCACAGTTCTATACTTTATCCATCTCCATGAATTCTGAGAAGGGGACTGGGATAAGGGGCTAGCTTTCAATTGACTTTCCTAATTTATAAATTGCTCACGATCATACATTGTTTAATAATATTGTGTTAGCATATTTCCCACATGAGCAGTTTTATAATAATATTAGAAAGGAAATAAAAGAAGAAATAATACTCTTCCCCCAACTTATAATGTACCAGAATATGCAAGGAATATTATTTGGAACACTTCATTTTACTTGCTGTATTCCTTTTACATATTCCTTATCACGTTAGGTTTCTTTTTTGGCTTTCTATCCTACACTAATGATAAATGACAGGAGAAGGTAGTAATGGAAATCTGGCCATGACTGTGAATGCACACATCAACCTGGACAAAAGTAATGTGAAGTGACTGAAGTAGGGTTGTAATGAGGATGCTATAATTTAATACTATTTCCTAGCCTTGTTAAAAGATACAGATCTTGTACCATATTTAGCTTATTATAACTTTTGTCATAAAAATGATTCACTGAATAGTAGTGCCTAAAACACACCCTATTTTTGAATTATACATATATTGCGTGCTGTCCTGTCTTCAAGTTTAAAATAAAATACCTGGTTGATCTGCAAATAATTCTATATAATTTAAGTAATTGAGAATAGAGTTCCTGGGCACGAAATTCCAACTTATGTATTTGCTTTAAGAAATCTTCACGCTTTTAAAAAATTAAATTTGACTGAAATGACTTGAAGTGTAGTTTTCCACCTACTTTTCTAAATCTATTTTAAAATACGTGCTGCAAGATACCTGTAATTTCTCAGAAGTTGAATATATTCTGTATTATTATATTTTTTGTATTTTGCCATTTTTATGTTTAACAGAGGATGTCTTGTGATTTTTGATATTTGGAAAGATGAGAGAGAAGACCTTCTGGAACAAATATCTCAAATTATAGGCAAAGTTTTACAGATGGTGAACCTTCTCCCTGTAGGCTACTAGTTGCTATGGTGATGAAAGTTGCTAAATCCTTTAAAGTTTGTAAATTAGAACTATAGTATGAGGTTATTTTCTAATTTATATAAAAATCATTAAAAAGATATACTTTAAAGTAAACCTAAGGAAATTAAATAGCTTCTGCTACCTACGGAGGAAGAGGTCCCAATATAAAAATATATATTAGACAAGCAATAATCGGGTGCTAGTAAAGTGTCATATTAAAACATATTCTGAATTATTAATAAAGCAGAAGATACAAGAATCAATAAATGTATGTTGGTCCAACCACCTTTCTACCCAATGTAGTCTTCAAATGAGTGGGAATAAATAGTGGAAAAGCGAACGAAGCAGTGGTTTATAAGCTGAGGCTCCAGAGCCAAGCTTTAATACCAAACTATAAAAATATCTGAGTCGTGAGTATGGTTCAGTAGGTTCTCTTTCTTGAAATCATAATTGCCACAATGAAGAATAAATCAATTCAAGCAATATAATTTAACACTTCAGTGGCATGAAAAGGTATATTCACCAAGAGTCAGCAAGAAAATAAAAAAGAAAATCAAGCAACAAAAATAATATCTGTCCTTGATGCCTACCACAGAATGGGTTGATACTGTATGCTCTAGACCAGTGCTCAGATCGTAGCCTAAGTCCTTTGTCTTGGTGCTAAAGAGTAAGAATAAAACATTTATTCACAGAGAAATCACCCTAAATGAGTAGCCGTGATCCTTTATAATTTTCATCATAAAAAAGCAGGAGAGTTAATGGAACCAGTCTCCTAAGCAATGACAGTCTAGCCTTGTTAAAACTTTTCATACTCAGACAATAGAATGTCCTTCAAAAGTATGATCCATTCATAATAACCCCTCTTTTTTATGGATAGAGGAATGATATGGCAAGAGACACATAGATCTCTTTTCCCTAAGCTCAATTATCTAGCACTCACTTTCTGTTAGCTAAACAGTCAGATATACTAAGTCCTCTAAATGTGTTGAGAAAAACAGACAGATTTCTAATTGTACAAGAAGGCATATTGCGGTGAAGGCTGCAGCAGAAATGGAATGGCAACAATGCTGGTATTTCCATTCCAATTCAGAATTGTTGTGTTCCTTGTTCTGTGGATGCATACTAATATTTCAAGAGTTGTGTCAGCTGAGGGTAATAACAACAACCTTAAGATCAAAATTGTGTTTTCATTTGATGATACACTTCCAGCAGTTTAACACCTAGAAAATTTTATTTGGACAGCACTCAGTTGTCAGAAATCTGAAGTACTTTATTTTCTCCTCGTCAAAATCTGATTGCCCCCTCCAGCATTCATCTCCGAAGCCCATATATTTAGTAACCTTGACCAATTTTAAGCTTGTTGCATACATCACTCACTGAGGGTGGAATCAAGAAGATGAATGGTAGGTAAGAACCCACGGAAGCTGATAGGAATCATTTATCTTATGAGCATGATCGCATAATCACATCCTGATAGGGCATATCAGATTCTAGAAGATGACTTTAAGGACAAAGTTCAGGAAGATTGACACTTTCTAAACTCAAGGACCCTCTCAAACTTGTAAAACTTTTCTCCAAATAGTTGATGTTCCTTCTTTGGAAATATATAAACAATTCTTTGTGCCCAATGACATCTGGGTATGGAGTATTTCACAGAAGTTAACTACTGTAATATGCGGTAATGAAGATTATATGCCATAATGTTCTTCCAAGGTAAGTAATGTGGTGTATAGGGTCTTTACATATATCCATGTTTACAGTAATATTTTCTGCCAAAATTCTACACTATTTTTTCTTTTTACTTTGGTTCTTTGTATATAGAGCATTATAATTCATGTTACAAAATGTGCATTATGATAAGTACATAAAATAATCAGATCAGTAAGAGGTTATATTTAATTTACCAAGGTATTTCCAATATAAATTACTTTTGTAACATTCTTATAGTCGAATTATTTGGTCCCAGTCTTTTAAATGTGCAGAAGCATGTGACTATCCCACTTAAAATAGCAAATTTTGTTTTTATGAACTGAAGAGCAAATAAATAGAGAAATAGGTAAACATTTAGAAGTGGTATATAATTAAGTCAAGAGAAGTGAATATTTAAAAGCTTTAAACACTAGAACTGTTTTACACAGTCTCTCATAAATTAGCAAGCTTTGTGGGTAAGTGTTCATAAATGCAGTATTTTTTTTTTTTTACTTTGGATAAATTTATTCTTCAATGCCTCTTTGGTTCTTTTTTGGTATCAGTTATTTTGAACAGTTGTAAATTATATAACATGGCAAAATAGACTCTGATTTTTAAAACATTTTCATTTAAATTTGTATCTTTTGTTGAGAAAACAATTCGTAGTATGTAATCAGAAAGTTTTTTGTTTTCTTTTTTCCTCTCCTAACCTAACTTCCAAATGCATAATGTGGAGCAAGTTCTTCTTCTTCCCTTAGTTGAAGACTCTGCCCTTCTCTGGTCACTCCTGATTAGTACAAAGTTGTTTATGATAACTCTAAGACATAGATATGGATCTGATTCAGTCCTTAGAGATCAGTCACACTTACTATTCAAGGTTACAATCTTATATGACTGTAACTACTCCTGCTTGTGTAACTGGAGCTTGTCTCAGGCAAGAAAATTTTAGGAGACTTCTTTGGTCCATCTAGTTTCCTTACTGAATCACTTTCACCCTTCCTCCCTCATTTGGCTTCTCAAAGTCCCTGAAACTTCTGGGATAGAGCATGGGAGAGGAAAGATAAGGGGAACTTTAGTAATTAAAATTACTAAAATAATCAGGAAAACATCTTTTTATGCCAACAAAAGAGGTGAAAGGAATGGAAATGTATTTTGTTAAAGAAAAAAATTAATTTTTTCCTAAACTGATAAAAGGAGAGAGAGAGAGAGAGAGAGAGAGAAACATAAGACAAAATCTGAAGGTCAAAAAGGAAGTTATAGAATGTTTATGGAAAAGAAATCCTGAAAAAATAGTTTTATTAATGGTCAGGACTGGCTAAGATTACAATACGTTTAATTAAGTAAATGAATTTTGATATTAAAAGTGAGCTGATGCAAAACTAGAATTTGATTTTCTCTATTAGAAAACAAAGTTTTCTTGGATGATTGATCTGCTTTTCATAACAAGTTATAAAGCTTCTTTAACTTTTAATTAATCTGTTGTAACTTTCTGTATTTGCATTTGAAACCTTTTATTGTCTCTTTGGTTAAGTGAACAAGTATTGCTTCATAGTGACCTATAATCCTATTTGACCAAATGTTTTAAGACCTTTTGATATCTTCCCCCAAATCAGATTTTAAATAAAGTTTTTTTCACCTCTCGCTAACTTTGGGATGCTTCAGAGGGTCCCTGAAAATTTTCAAAGAGAGATATTAAACTAATTAGGCTTACTCAGTATGATACATGGAAAGCATTATCAAGTGAGTGATGATAAACCTTCTGAGGTTATACATTATGGGTAAATGTTATTAATATAAATGTTCTTGAAATTATATGAGGTTCCAAAAGTTGTATATGTCTGGGTATAGTGTTATAATTTTAGCTATTATCTTAAAATGTTGTATGTTGCAGATATAACCAAATTTATTTGTCAGTTGCATTGTAGTCAGATCTTTAACCATGGCATTTTAAGTCTTTTGTCATTTATAGACAGTTATGGTTTTACTCTAACTCTTTTACAAAAATGAAAATCTTCAAGAATATTCATAAAAGGGGCTTTTTGACAAATAAAGATTTCTGATAACTTTTAGATCATATCACTAAGTTGAGTAAGAAATTACAGTACTCTAATGGAAAATCTGATGGCTTCATAAACTGCTAACAAAAGATCAAGATCAACAGGAATTAGGTGCACAGAACTGAATAAACTGTTGAATATGGTTATAATTTTTATGTTTTTTGTTAATCTTTATTTTCCAGTTATGAAAAACATTTCCCTTAGGCTAACAATGACTTTTGTAAACAAAGAAATATTTCCTTTTTTCTGACCCCTCCAGAATTTGGAAATTCTTAGTTGAGTATTCTTATTTTCATGGCAATATAGTTATTTACAAAAGTTCAGTAAGAATCTGTTCTCCTTATAACAGGACACGATAGGAAACATTCGTTATATTACCAAGGCTTTGACTGGAATATTTTGTTTGAGAGAGACATGCATAGACTCAGATATGACCAGACAGCTTTATAGAACTAAGGTGGACTTTGTGGAGCCACAAAGCTCCTTGGAAAAACAGTCTAGTGATTTGATTACAGGGTTTTCAGCAGCCTTACCAGGTGAGTAAGTAAAAAAATTTCCTGACAGTTGCAAGAACCCTAAGATATTCTGAGCATCTCAAAAAGAGAGAAATCCACCCTAATCTGTAGGTATTCGAGGCAAAATCTGATAAGTCTTTAGCATGAGTTTCCCGGCCATGAGAGACCTTTTAAAAGTTTTGAGATTCCTTATGAAAAGTTCCAGCAAAGGCAAATTAAAAGAGCCTATGTGATCAGTTGCTAGTTTCATTACACTTATGTAATTAATCAGGACACATTTACTAAAACCAGACTTATTCTGCAAATAAATTACTCTTAATTTGGCTATATTTGGTTAAAAAGTGGTTACTTATATTTATTTTATGTTTTAATACATATTTAATTGCATATAATTGCTTCACAATGCTGTTAGTTTCTGTTGTACAGCGAAGTGAATCAGCCATATGTATGCATATATCTCCATCTCCCTTCCCTCTTGAGCCTCCCTACCACCTTCCCCACCCCACCCTTCCAGATTGTCATAAAGCACAGAGCTGATCTCCCTGTGCAATGCTGCTGTTTCCCACTAGCTATCTATTTTACGTTTGGTAGTGTATATATGTTGATGCTACTCTTGCTTCACCCCAGGTTCCCCATCCCAACCCATGTCCTCAAGTCCCTTCTCTATGTCTACGTCTTTATTCTTGCACTGCCACTAGGTTCATCATTACCATTTTTTTTTTTTTAGATTCCATATATATGTGTTAGCATATGGTATTAGTTTTTCTCTTTCTGACTTACTTCATTCACTATGACAGACTCTAGGTCCATCCACCTCACTACAAGTAACTCAATTTTGTTTCTTTTTATGGCTGAGTAATATTCCATTGTATATATATGCCACATCTGCTTTATCCATTCACTAGTTGATGGACTTTTAGGTTGTTTCCATGTCCTGGCTACTGTAAATAGTGCTGCAATGAACATTGTGGTCCGTGTCTCTTTTTGAATTATGGTTTTCAGGGTATATGCCCAGTAGTGGGATTGCTGGGTCATATGGTAGTTCTATTTTTAGTTTTTTAAGGAACCTCCATACTGTTCTCCATAGTGGTTGTATCAGTTCACTTTCCCACCAACCGTGCAGGACGGTTCCCTTTTCACCACACCCTTTCCAGCATTGATTGATTGCAGATTTTCTGATGATGCCCATTCTAACTGGTGTGAGGTGATACCTCATTGTAGGTTTGATTTGCATTTCTCTAATAATTAGTGATGTTGAGCATCTTTTCATGTGCCTCTTGGCCATCTGTATGTCTTCTTGGTGAAATGTCTATTTAGGTTTCCTGCCCATTTTTTTTTATTGGGTTGACTGTTTTTTTGATATTGAGCTCCATGAGCTGTTTGCATATTTTGGAGATAAATCCTTTGTCCATTGTTTCATTTGCAAATATTTTCTCCCATTCTGAGGGTTGTGTTTTGCCTTGTTTATAATTTCCTTTGCTGTGCAAAAGCTTTTAGGTTTAATTAGGTCCCACCTCTAGGAGGTGGGTCAAAAAAGATGTTGCTGTGGTATATGTCAAAGAGTGGTTTTCCTTTGTTTTCCTCTAGGAGTTTTATAGTGTCTGGTCTTACATTTAGGTCTTTAATCCATTTGGAGTTTATTTTTGTGTATAGTGTTAGGTAGTGTTCTAATTTCATTCTTTTACGTGAAGCTGTCCACTTATTGAGGAGGCTGTGTTTTCTCCATTGTATATTCTTGCCTCTTTTGTCATAAATTAAGTGACTATATGTGCGTGGGTTTAACTCTGGGCTTTCTATCCTGTACCATTGTTCAGTATTTCTGTTTTGTGACAGTACCATACTGTCTTGATTATGTAGAAAAGATCTACAAGGAGGTAAAACTTCTAGTGGTGCCAACCAAGAAGAAAGAAGGGGAAAATATGAGAATTAAAGCATTAAATACGTACTAACACAGTAAAAGTTTAAAATAATAATTACAGAATAGTATGTATATCTGTGTGCTAATTAATTTCATAACATAAACAAATGGAGGAATTTTTATTTAATATACTAGAATTGGGCAAAGAAGAATTAAGAAATTTGAATATACAGATGTATAATGAAGAATCTGAAATGAAATAAAAGATCCTTCTCTTTACTTTCTTTAAACAAATATGGCAAACGTCACCCATGGTAGGCAGAATAAATGCTTCCCAAAGATGTCCAAGACCTAGTCCCTGGAACCTGTGTATATGTTACTTTAGCCCTCAGAAAGGAATTAAGTTGCTCATCAGCTGACCTGCAACGGAGAGAACCCTCGATTATCCAGGCGGAACCAATGAAATCAAATGAGCCCAGGAAAGCAGAAGGCGAGGCAGAAGAGTCGATCAAAGACGTGGCAATGGAAGAAGAGGCAGAGAGATCCTGAGTGTACAGGAACTTGGTTCACCATTGCTGCTCTGAAACTGGAGAAAGGAGGTCACGAGCCAATGACTGCAGGCAGCCTCTGGATCTGACAACCATCCAGGAAACAGAGACCACAGTCCTACCACAGCAAGACATGGAAATCTGCCATCAATCTAAATGAGTAGGGGCATGAACCCCCCCAGAGCAATCCCCAAAGGGAAGCAGCACTGCCAACTCTTGGAGTTAGCCTCAGTGTCAGACTTCTGAACTGTAGAATTTGAAGATAATTAATCTGTTTGTAATAATATTTTACAGCAGCCATAACAAGCTAATATATAATCTGAACTTATTTCAGTCTTTATTTCCTGCTTCTCCTCAAAACTCCTGTCCTCCAACTATATTAATTTACTTGCAGTTTCACAGTCAATTCATAGATAATGAATTTTAAGCTTGGACACTTTTTAGGCAAACTTTTCTCTAGAATTCTCTTCCCAAGAAGTCCTACTTAATTAGCAAACAGAATAAATGTTCTTCTTTGTAAAGACTTCTCTGACTCCTTTCTCTTCAATTTTAGTGCATTTCTTCTCTACTCTTTGGTAAAAATAGTAAGACTCTGAATTTGATAGGACAAGGACTTGTACCTTGTTTAACTCTAAATTTCTCGCTCAGAATCTCACAAATAGGAAGAAGTAACAAATAGTTGTTTTATAAATGAATAGCCCATTGGCAGGAAAGCCCTTGACTTCATAAATCTAGAGAACCAATCAGCATACAAAACAGGAACTAAATTTCAGGGTACACAGAATTTGAGAGAAACATAGAAATAAGGCTTTGGAAACATTTTATAACTACCCAACATGGAAAAAAAAGTCAGAAAGGATAATACTGTGATGTGCAATTCCCCCTTGGAAATTGTCTTTCTGTTGATGCAGCCTTCAGTCAATTCACTTTGACTAATAGCCTACTACATCAACAGTGACATATCACTAAACTCTGGTGCACACTTTGGACGAGAGGAAACATCTTTGAAATTATTTTCAGGATTGCCTGACTGCCCACATGTTCTCATCTTTTAAATATTTTATTTTTGGTGTCAGCACAAATGTTATTTATCTCTAAATGAAAATTCTCAAAGTTGAACACCAGGTCTGTATTTGATTTACTTCTCAGTACTTCTTTTTTTTGATAACATGTAGCAGAATACTCTGCACCTTGTATGCATTCAAATGATCTAAATCTTTTATTTTTAATTTCATTTTCTAAAATATAAATATGATTTCATTCCTCACCGGATTCTTCCTTACTAGCCAAGGGAGTCAAGCTGCCTCTCTCTGTGCCTGTCCTGTGCACACAAACCAAAAATCATTGTTCAATACTCAGTACACTCCAGATGGCTTTCCAGTCCTGAAACCAGGCTTCTCATCTAGCTTATCTCTTGCTTACACTTGATTCTGGACTGCTGAGATATTCAAATGACTGAGTGCCACCCAAGTACACCTCGATATGTATCATGTGCTCTATTTTTAATAAGTTCATGCCATTTGTTGAAAATAATATCCTATTTGGCATAGGGAAGAATCACTATTAAGTTGAAAATTATCTTAATTTCTTCCTCCAAGTAATTTTTCTCAGATTATTCATAAAGATTTTTTAAAATAGCTGTTTACATGAGTTGGATAAATCACTGAAGAATGGACAAATTAAAAAATCTATTTTTAATGTTAAATGTGGGAAAATGAATTGAAAACAAAGTACTACTGATTTCAAATGAAACTGCCCATCTTAAGCAATGTATTACATTAAAGAAAAAACATTGTATTTCAGAACTTTCCAAAATAAGACCAGTTTTAAACTCAAAGTTCAGTACAACATTGATTAATATTTGACTTTTTCCAAGGTGTTTCACAATCTTGAATCAAAAAAACACACTAATTTACATAAAATGCAAATATTTATTTTGACTCTTTATGTCAGTATCATGAAAAAGCAATATTATAAAAATCATTAAAAGTGTTTTAAATTAGTTGCTATTATTTACCTTTTGGAAGTGGGAAAACTGAGGCTTACAGAGGTTAATTATTTTAAAATAACCTACTTTATCTCAGAGTCAGAATTCAAATTCTTATCTATTTACCCCAAAACCAAATAACATAGCTACTATCCTGTATTTCCCTTGTCTCAAATTGATAAAAATAAATATGACTGTCTTTTATTTAACACATGTAAGTTTCAGAGAATAGTAAATCTTTTACAATTAACATATTCTTCATTCTTTACAGCAATCTTGTACATGATTATTCCCTACAGAAAGCACTGAATACAGTACCTGCCGCAATTAGCATTCAGTTATAGCTTCTCAAGTTACTAGTATTATTGTTATTAATGTTATCATCTCTATTTTAGATATTTGATAACATTGAACTCCAGAGCCAAGTAATTTCCCCCAAGGTCATAACAGATGGTAAGTGGCTGAGTAAAAATTTGAAAGCAGATTTGTTTCTTGCTCTATTTAGTAGTATCTTCTAAACCAAATCTGCCAGCTGCTATGCATGCAAATCCAAATAACAGCATCCTGAAACATTCTTGCTTCTCAGATCTTCAGCAACCTGATAACAACATAGGAAATCACCCTAATGATCTGTTTGCTGTTTGCCTCTTAATGAAATCTTTTGACATGATTTAAGACAAGTTCCTCCCTTATCTAATTAGATTTCACAATTAACTGAATAACCCCAATAGCTTTGTTCCTGGGCATGTGACTTACTTTTATGTATTCACTATGTCACCAGAAATATGTAAGAGTCAAATAATAATATCAATTTTCATGTGTACAAAATACTGAGTGGCTTTCAAAATATGTTGTTATTTGCATATAAATTCTCATTGAATATTTATAGCAACCATCTGAAAAACCCTGTGAAATAGGACAAAAAATTTTTTATAGCATTTGTCGATTAAATAAAATAAGCTTACAGAAGAAGGTCAATACGCAAAATTACATAGCTAGGAAGAGGCAGAGCAGATACTGGTATCAGATTTTTCACGTGTAATTTCCCTGGCGTTTTCATCTCATCATGTTCCTCTGATCTCCTCACTATTCCTACTTCACTCCTGTCCCTTAACCTGTAGCAGCTAGATTCAAAAAATTCACTGAATTTGCTCATAAACAGACGATGGAGTTCTACAGATATTTAACACTGTCTTCTTCTTAAATAGTTTTCTTTTAATTTCTCTTTTAATAAGGGAACACATTTACAATAGCCAAGACATGGAAGCAAACTAAATGTCCATATATATATACATATACACACATTGGAATATTACTCAGCCATAAAAATAATGAAATACTGCCTCTTGCAGCAACATGGATAGACCTAGAGATTATCATACTAAGTGAAGTAAATCAAAAACAAATATATGATATCACTTATATGTGGAATCTAATAAAAAATGATACAAATGAACTTATTTACAAAACAGACTCACATAGAAAAGAAACTTATGGCTACCAAAGGGGAAAGGGGGAGTGATAAATCAGGAGTTTGGGATTAACATATACACACTACTATGTGTAAGATAGATAACCAACAAGGACCTACTGTATAGCACAGGGAACTATACTCAATATTTTGTAATACTATATAAGGGAAAAGAATCTAAAATATATATATTTATAAATATACATATATACTATATATATATATATATATAACTGAATCACTTTGCTGTACACCTGAAATTAACACATTATAAATCAGCTATACTTCAATAAAAATTTTTTAAAAATAAAACAAAAAAACCACAAAGGAACACATTAAACATTGCAGAATGAATAAAAATATTCGAAGAGCTCTTTTTTGTTGTTGTTAGTCATTTATTTCACAGTCATTGCAAAATAAAAATTTAGTAAAACTTATTTAAATTTTGATGAGAAAGATCACTTCTATGAAGTAATATTAGCAACTGTGGAAACTGCTGGTATAGTTTCCTTTTGATGTATATCCTTTTCCCCCGTAATGTTAAATATGGGAACACAATATTTTGTTCATTTCATAGTGGTATTAAAAGTAAAATTGCTAAAGAAAATGATATCCAATTTTCATTTCTAACTTGTGTTCCTTTAGACCTCTTACTTCACCACCATTGAATCTATTAGTCTTAATTTCAGAATTATTGACATTTTTAGCTTTGCATTTTAGTGGATTGAAAGTCTTACCTTCAAATGAAGAGCATAAGACTTAAACTAAGTATAATGCCATTTGACTTTTATATTGAAACTCATATTAACCACATCTGTATGGAATGGGAAAAAAATATTGTGTATGTCAATTTGTTACTGCTTTACTAATTCCCATTTATTTAAAACGTCAAGGGCTTCCCTGGTGGCGCAGTGGTTCAGAATCCGCCTGCCAATGCAGGGAACACGGGTTCGTGCCCCGGTCTGGGAAGATCCCACATGCCGCGGAGCGGCTAGGCCCGTGAGCCATGGTCGCTGAGCCTGTGCGTCCGGAGCCTGTGCTCCGCAATGGGAGAGGCCACAACAGTGAGAGGCCCGCGTACCGCAAAAAAATAATAATAATAAAAAAAATAAAATGTCAAAAGTAGAGGAAGCAGTTAATCTTAAGCACAAAGTTAAGGTCAAGAACCTAAGGAAGTATGACGTGACATTATTTAGAAAAATGTTTTATTATATAAATCTATAAAAGTTTCTGCCATGATTCTAAAACATTTACTCTAAAATTTATAATGCTTTAATTTCCTTAATACTTGGGTGATAATTTTTTTAAAAAATCAATATTTTTTCTAACAATAAAAAAGCATTTTAGTTTTCTTTTGCCCAGCCTCTAAAATCAGTTATCCATGAATGTATGTTAGCCCACGTAGATTGACTACCTGTTCTTTACCATGTGTAGTATCTGTCCTATTCCATGCTATGGCTTCGAGTCTGAGCACACATCTGATTCTTGAACTTCTAACTATCTGTGATTCAAGACTGAGAATTAAACTGTCACTGGGCTCTGATTTGGTTGTACCATTTTTTATTTTGTTGCTGTTATGGTTTGTTTCTTATATAATTTTTTAAGAAATATTTGATCCATACATAGAAGACAGTATAATGAAGCCCCATATGCCTCCATCCAGGTTTACTGAATGTTAACATAGTTCATATTTGGTCAGAACTCCTTGTTTTGAGAACAAAAATATCACAGTCACATCTGAAGACCTTGTAATGCTCCCAACACGTTTATTCTCACCAGTCTTCGTTCCCAGTAACAAACTGCCCAGTCAAATCCAGGAAGTCCAACAGCCTTCCTTCATTTTGCCCCATCTCTGTCCCCTTCAGTTCTAAGTGGCAGTGTTTCTGCTTCTATAATCCCATAAGCTCTTTATCAAGCAACAGTCCAGGCACAACCTTGGTGTTCTCCTCAGAACATGTTTTCTCATTTTTTGCAATATAAATAGACTAAAAGTTTTTCCAATCATCAATCAAGTTTTGTTTCCTTCTAGCTTGACAATTTCTTCTTCAATTCATCTCTTTCCTTTCACATTTTACTCTAAGTGGTGAGAAGGAACCAAGGCACTCCTTCAGCACTTTGCTTGGAAATTTCCTCAACTAAATATCCAATTTCATTATTCACAGGTCCTACCTTCCACAAAACACTAGAACACAGTTCAGGCAAGTTTGTTGCCACTTGATTACAAACATCTCCTTTTCTTCACTTTCCAATACCTTTGTTCCTTGTTTCTGTTTGAGAACTCACTAGATTTGCCCATAACCACCATATTTCTATCATGACCTCAAAACTTTCCAGCCTCCACCCATTACCCAGTTTCAAATTTGCTTCCACATTTTAGGTATTTGTTACTACAGCATCCCACTCTCAGTACCAAAATCTGTCTTAGTCAGCTTGGACTGCTGTAACAAAGTACCATAGACTGAGTAGCTTAAGCAACAGAAGTTTATTTTTTTCATACTTTTGGAGACTGAAAGTTCAAGATTTAGGTACTAGAATGCTCTGTTTGTGGTGAGGGCTCTCTTCTTTGGTGATAGATGACTACTGTCTGGTTGTGTCCTCACACTGGCAGAGAGAGTGAGCAAGGGCTCTGGAGTTTTGTAAGGACACTGACACCATCATAAGGGCCCCACCCTTGTGACCTCATATAAACCTAATAATCTTCCAAAGCCCCCACTCCCAAATACCATCACCCTGAGTTTACGACTTCCAACATGGGGATTTGGGGAGTTCACTGTTCAGACCATAGAACTGAGTACTGGATAATGGGAAATAATTAGACATTTTTGAAATTGTTATATGCTGACTGTAACTTACACAGATTTTTGGACACCAGAACACCACTGTGGTCCATCAGTCAGACTAGGAGCACATGATGTTCAGGTGATCAATTTAAGTTTTGTCCAAGGTTTGTCCCTAAGTGAATTGAATGCATCCCTGGTCCTATCTTGTGATTATCCCAGTTCTGAAATGCTTAATAGGATTAGATATACACATCAACTGTCAAAATTCTTATATTAGTGCCTAGACACATATCATAAGGCTAATCTTGTAGCAAAAACCCAACAGAAGCCACTAGAACTTCCACAACCTATCAAAATAGTAAATCAAGGCAGACCTTCATTCCTGGGGAAATTACAGATACTAGAGCCACCACCAAGATCTCAAAAGAGGCAGGAGGTAGTTATCCTTATCACTTCACATTTAATGTGCCTATTTTAACTGTGCAGAGGAGAGATGTATTTCAGATAATGATAGTGAATAAACTTAAGAAGATGATGAATTCAATTGTGGTTGCTATTTCAAATACAAGTTGCATGGCTTGAACAATGAACATATCCTCTGATGCATAGATGCAGCTACTGAACTCAGAACATGTGTTTCCTCTATACTTGTGAATAAATATCATCAGTGACAACTTACTTTCAGTTGGCATGGCCAGCAATATATGTTCACTATTGTGCCTCAGGGCTATATCAACAGACGAGACCTATAGCATAATCTAGTTGTAAGGAATTATATCTCTAGTCCACAGAATATCAAGTTGGTTCATTAAATTGATGATATCATGATGATTGGACCCTGATGAGCTGGAAGTAGTAACTACAATAGACACATTGGTATGACACATGCATGCCAGACTGGGGGAAATAAATTCCACAAAATACAATGATCTGTCACTTGGTGAAATTTCTCAGTGTCCATTGGTCTTGGACAGGGTTTGGCAAACAATTTTTTAAAGGGGAAAATAGTAATATTTTAGGCTTTGCCATATGTCTCTATCACAACTACTCAATTCTGCCATTATAATATGAGATAGCCACAGGTAATATGTACATAAATGAATGAGGCTGTTTTCCCAGTAGTTTTGTTTACAACATAGACAGTGGACTGGGTTTGGCCCACAGGCTGTGGTTTAATGACACTTGGAATAGACCATATTGTGATATTCCTTCAAAAGAAAGAATATGTTGCTAAATCTTCTTCCAACAACTAATAATGCTTTGTAGCCTCTTTGCATCTTTGAGGCAACATATAATTTATTTAGGCACACTCCCATAGTCCATTTTTGAGTAACCTGAGAAGCAGACGGTTTTGAGGGGTTCCAAAAACAAGAGAGTCTCTGCTTTAGTTCTAGATTGTCATGAAAGCTGCTTGGCCTCTTGGACTATATGACTCAGTAGGTTCAGTGCTGCCTGAAATTTCTATGACAGACAGAAATGCCATGGAGCCTTTGGAAAGACATGGCAGGTGAATCACAGCACAGCACAGACCAAGGTTTTGAAACAAAGTGATCCATCCTCTTTAGTTAACTTCTCTCCTTTTGAGAAGGCTGAATACTAGATCTTAGTCGAGACTAAATACTTGGTCAGGTGAGAACAAGCTACAAGGCAATCAGAGTTGTCCATCATGAAAAATTGGTACCTTACCCAACAAACCATAAATTTGGGTATACACAGCAGATACCCTTATTTAATGAAGACCGACTGTATGAGAACAGCATCAAGTATGACCTGAATAGACAGGTAAGTCCTATGACCAAGTGACATGGATATGATTTAACAGGTAAGAAATGCATCCCCCAAGTTCACCTATTTGGTTGTGATATTGGCAGCAATCGTTTTGGTATGTTGTCGTAGTTTACCATATTTTAGAATTAAATGTCCAAGTTCGCATGACATCTCAACACAAATCTAGTAAGCGGTATAGCTGGAATTCGAAATAAGTTTGCCTTACTGAAAAGCCTCTATTATTAATGATTATACCAAAACTACCTCTGTGTTAATACAAGCTAAGGTTTAGAACTGAGATTATTGTTATGACACTCTCACAATTTATATCCCATCTTTTGGCTTCAAGATTATTTTGATATTTATATTTAGTTGTAAAATTTATATTTAATTGTAAAAGTATTAATTGGATTATATTGGTTATAAGCAATCATTTTTTGTACTGTCACTCCTGCCTTATTCTTAAAGTGTAAATGTTAATTCTTCTCTCAGCCAGCTTATATATGTATGTATGTATGTATGTATGCTTATATATACTTCATTTTCCTGCTTTAAAAATATAAAAGCATGTATGATAAAATTTCTGAATCATTAATTATCTGAATAAGTATTTACATTCACTAGAAACTGAATTTTTAACCCCAAATTCTCTACCTTAAAAGTTTATAATAATAGTTGATCAATTATAGAAAGACCTCTAATTTTGTTATTATGTGTTTGTTTAGTGTTTGGGGTTTTTTGAGGCTAAGTGATTGCAGAATTTGTTCATTATTATTGTAATTTTAAAACTTTTCTTTATAGGACAGTTCTTGATTCTTTAATTTTCTATTTATTTTTGCTGTAATGTGGTGACACTTTTTTATATGTCTCAGTTTTTTAGCACTATCAGTATACATTTTCCTTTTAATTTTTTCCTTTTTATTGTCCATGCAATTCTTCCTTTTGTAACCCTGTTATCTTTTTACCTCAGCACATCATCTTCAGCTTTCATTTTTCTTATGACTTTCTGTTTTTTTTAAATAAAATTAATTTTTTTGGTTTTTATTGTAGATGATTTCCAGAGTTATGTTTTTCAACTGACACAGTACCACTGTGTTTCCAGGATGACATGCTGACCCTACTTCTGCCGTATTTTTTCTGTAAATCACATGCTTGGAAACAATCTACCCAGAATCAGCGTTTCAACAGAAAGGAGATGTGGGAAATCACACATTTTTGGTCTCCTAACCTATCTGCTTGAGTGATGTTTTAATTCACTTCTTAGATCTACAGTTTGATGCATACAATTCTCATTAACGAGTCATCACTTATCAAGCATGATCTAATTTCACTGAGATGAGATCTTTGCACCTTCACAGTATCTGCATGTCTGTCACGGAGAATGATAGATTTTTGGTGGAACAAATAACCCCAGAATTGTATGACTCCTGGCTGCATTTTCTGTTTATAGCTTTCTCACAGCACTTTGCTCAGGTGGAAGGGATGTGGTAGATTAAATACATAGAGTGTGCCCTTGGCAGTGCCCTCACTCCTCTTTGTGGCATGATTGCTTTGATCTTAAAAAAAATTCTTAATAAAGAACAGAGGTAATTATTGTATTTACCTCAGAATCAAAACCTAGGAATTAAGACATTTTGTACATTTTCTGGTTGCAACACCTACGTCTAGAGACGGAGAGGGCGCATAGCATGCAGGTAGGTGAGTGGACAGGAAATAGCTTTATGTTCTTTCAGCTGTACAGGGTTTCATACATTTTATCAATATGGAATCTATCATTCCATCATTATAGCATTAAATCATCTCATAGAGATTTATGGTCATTGAAATTACTCTTAGATTCTGACAATAGAACACAGGCTAATATAATTGTCAGTCTCAGTCATGTCATTTGAACTTTCAGCAGCATTTGTAACAGGAGATTGACAACTTATTCTTGAAACCCTTTTTTTTTTTTAAGTTAGATTCCAGAATACCTCTTTCTCAATTCTCACACCTCATTTATTGTTCCTTTTCAGTCTATTTTTCTCGGTCACCTCATCTTCATGATGTCTTAATTCTGGATGTCACCAGGGTTTGTCTTCATAGCATTTCTCTTCTCTCTCTACCTCAACTCTTAATGTGATCTTATCTTGCCTCGTGGGTCTAATATTACTATGCAACCCATCAAGCAGAATAAAGTTTTATACATATATTCTAGTTTTATTTTATTCTCTGTACTCTTGATTTACATATTTTTTAAAGTTCTACACAACTCTACATCTAAGTGTCATCTAAGAATCGCTAGTAAGATTTCCAAAACCTAAGTTTTGTTATAAACTTTCAATTTGGATAAAGGGCAACTACATATTTTGGCTCAGATCAAGACTCTTAAGGTCATCCTTTTCCTTTTTCGGAACTCACACCCCCATTCAATATACCAGTAAATACTCATAGTACTACCTTCAAGATATATCCAGCATCTACCATTTCCCATCATCTTAAACATTACTACCCTGTGCCAAGCTGCCTTTCACATAAATCACTGTAATAACCTCGTGTGTGTGTGTGTGTGTGTGTGTGTGTGTGTGTGTGTGTGTGTGTGTGTCCCTTATCTCCAGGGAATTAATTATCCACCTGGCAGCATAAGTTTTGTTTTGTTTTAATGTAAGCCACAATATATCACTTCTCTGATAAAACTCACCAATTACTTTCCATCTCTGTGTATTATAATATACACTTGTGGCTTATAATAGTTTCCTGGTACCAACATTTCACCACTTCCAATCAAGTGTGGAAATCTCACTTTCATTTAACTTCCTTTTACTTGCTACAGTTTTAACTGTTGTCTTGAGGATCACATGGCCTTTTATTTTAATTTCAGTAATCAAATATAACTTATAAATCATATATTTACATGCTCATATATAAACTTACAAGGAGTATTTTATATAAGTACTCATATAAAAGCTCAAGAAGGAGTCTACTGTATGCAATACAACTCAAAGAACTCCTTTAACCAGTTTTTAAGGGTAGGGCTGCTATTCACAAATTCTCTGAATTTTTCTTTGTAAGAAAATGTTTTTTTCTTTCACTCCTGAAAGATAATTTCACCAAATATAGAACTCATGGTTGACAATTATTTTATTTCAGCCCATAAAAAATATCATGCCGCTTTCTTCTGGCCTCCTTGGTTTCAGATGAGAAATCAGATTTCAGTTGAATTGGCTTTCCCCTACAAATAATATATTATTTATCTCTGACTGCTTTCAAGATTTTATTTTTGTCATTAGTTTTCAAAAGTGTAATTATGACGTGTTCTAGTATGGTTTTCTTTGAGTTTATCTTGTTTGTTGTATAAATGAAGAAGATGTAACAGCTAGGGGACTACAGATTTATATAATGTAGGAGCACAATTGGTTTGATAGGAATAAGGTAATGAAAATTGTAATGGAGAGGTCAAAAACGAAGTCTGAGGCAATTTAATATAAAACTTTAATAAATTCCACATGGGATAGAGTAAATTGCTATAGATCAAGAGGTATTTTTAAATTACTGGCTAAAAGAGAAATCTGAAAAAGAAAGGCTAAATAAAAGAAAGAAATGGCATGGACAGATTTTCTATTGTATAATAAAGAATTTGGTTGGTCGTTGTTTCCTGGGAGGGAATCCCTTGGGGGATTTCCCTAGTGATAGAAGTGTCTTTGTTATTCATGGTCTGTTCTAATTATTTATGTTAATGAGGTGGCTCTGGATGGACCCTTAGATAGTTTAGTCTAATAAAATGACTCAGGATGGGGACTGGCCAAGCCAGCAAGATCACATGATTATAAGGTTGGGACTTTGAGCCACTTGATATCAGCACAACACCCAGGGAATAAAAGGGAATATAGACGGAGTTCAATAACACAGCCGAAGATTTGATCAGTCATGTCTACATAATGCAACCCCAGTAAAATCTCTAGAAGAGACACCTGGTGCATCTCCTGTTTTGGTTGATTCTGATTTGTACCCTTGTTGTTACAGTGAAACTGTATTTGTAAGTATAGTGCTGTCAGCAAATTCTGAGAGTCATTCTAGTGAATTAATGAACCCAAGAGGTAGCAGAAACTCTCAAATTTGTAGCCAGCTGGCCAGGACTGTGGGTGTCTGGGAATCTCCAAGCTTGCAGCTGTTGTCTGAAGTGAAGGCAGTCTTGTGGAGGAAGCTTATGTTCTTAACTTGTGAAGTTCAGGCTAAGTCCAGGTAGAGACCTAAGTCATCGTGACTTAGTTGTTGATGATATTTTTGTCAGTGCTATTAGGATAAATGGTGAGGTCAGATTTTTCCATATTCCTCTCTGCAGATCAAGAAAGATCTCATAGGAATGAATATTTTTTAGTTTATTTTGCATTATAACATGTACTTTTTTATTTTCTATTTTTAAGGAAATTGGTCTTAAAATGTTGATAGTGAGTGCAACAATCAATGACTAAATTGTATCTGTAACAATCCTTACGATGTATTTCATAATTTATAGTACATGCTATTTTTATTTTTTCAATGAAGGTAGGGTTTTCAATGGTGGTAAAAGAACACAATAGCTATCTTAATTTGATCTTGAAGATCTGTTTTCATGAAATAAACTGGATTATAAGATACACAAGCTTTTGATTTTTAATTAATTAATTAATCTATTTAGTTTGGTGTGATATGTTCCACACTGCCTTACCTTATTTCTTTTTTTTCTTAATCAATATTGTCTTTTGGGGAGAATAACATATTTCAATTCAGTACTCTTATCACAATAATTTGGAAAAGACCTCTGTAAAAGGTTATTCTTTATGCAAATTAATTGTAATTGTGTTGGAGGTTGCCAGCACTCCCCAGTTGATTCAAAGCAGAACTTGAAGATGTGTTATGACCTGCTACAACTAAGAGCCTTTTGTATTAAGGTCATGATCAGAGCTGGAATGCTGAAGTTTGTTATCACAGCATAATCCCTAATGGATTCATGCTCGAGAGCTATAGAAAAAAAGTACATGATAAAGTAAAGTGAAACAAAACAAATACAGGAAGGAATGTCTGCCTAAAACTATATAAGGCAAGGTACTTGTCGTAAGTTCTTCTTCTGAATGTCTCTAAATCTAAGAGAATGTATTATCGAAGGAAAGGTGCCTTCTCCTGCACTTTGCCAGCAGTAGAGCAAAACAGCTTTAGACCTACTGCTGCCTCGGGCCATTTATGGGGGTGCACATAAGGGACAACAGCTGTAGCAGCAACACAGACGCCACGATACTCAGCACGGTAGCAGCAGCATCTGTCAAAATCTGCTCCTCCTAAGGCAGCATCAGTAGTGCCGAACAGCACAGTGAAGATGTTGATCAGGACAGAAATGCTCAGGATAGTTCCAGCTCTGTCAGTAAGAACACTGCAATGCCTGCTGAAGAACGGTCAAACTGCTGGGAAGAACTGCACCCAGCAGGATAGATGTGCATGTAAAAGGCAAACAAGACACCTCTTGGGGCCTCCAAAAACTCCTCGGGCATCAATGATAAAGCAATATTTGTGGGGAAATACAAAGGATCCTAAGGACCTCCATGACAAGGTGCAGGTAATTGCCCATGGATCTCAAGTGAATATTGCTAATGAAAACCACAGACAGTTGATTCCTGGGGAAATTAAGCTCATGTGTAGGTAACACTTTTTAAACTGTATTTTTGTTACTAGATAGTAAACTTGTAATTGCAAAAGAATGGATGGTTTATTAACAAAAGGAGTTCAATAATTTTCTGAGGACCTGTTATTGCTGACACAAATTCTGAAATACATTTTAAAGCATAACTGGGAATATTTTAAGTTATATTATAGAGATGAAGCAAAAACTTCACCATTACTTTAAAATTTCAGCTTTGCCCAGGGAAAATGATGAATAATTTATCTGGACTAAATCCAACAATTTTCTATGATGTACATAAAACACTCTTAAGAAAATACCTTCTCCTTCTGGGAGAAGATACTTTTCCTTGCTTTTTCATGAAACACGAACGTTTTTGAGACACGATTCTGAAAAATATTGCCCAGAGCTTGTCTGTGATAAACAGAGTCCTCATGTTGTAAATGAGCTGTGCACCAAGAGTTCTTGTTCATTCAATTCTCTTCACTTGTTTGAGCTTAGACGTGCCCGCTCCTGTAGAATTAATGTTATGAAGAATCATCAATTCGGTGCAGAACAATACCTCTGCCCAATTTTACAATTCCTGAGAGGAGTCAACTATTATTTGGTTGTAATAGAACAGTGGAACGATTAAGGGGGAAAAATGAGAATAAGGACCATCATATTCCCTTCCCTTGTTAACTCCACAGACCACCATATTGATTACTTGGACTCCATCATATTCCTTAATTCACCAGCTTTAATATCATTATTGCAACTTTTCATGTTCTCCCAACCAAGGGCCACTTGGCACTCTGAATACAGTGGTAAATCCAGCCTTGACTACATGGAATTGACAGTCGAATGAGGGAGATAAACACATAATCATCCAAAAATAAAATAAATGAGGATCTAATTAGGACAGGTGCATGATGCTATGGGAACCCATGGAGACCTCATAGAAGGCACACATGTATGTGTGACAGTTGAGCCTGTAGGATGACTAGGAGATAATTACAGGTGGAGCATGGAGGAAAGCTTTACAAGTAGAGGGACTGCCAGAGCATAGTCTGTGCAGAGCCCCGGGAACTGGAGGACTAAGGACTAAGCACTGTGCAAAGCCCTAGAATGATTTGAACGTGAATCAATGAGGTAGGAGGGAAGAAGGATGGACAGGACTGCATTTATATTTCAAAAATAGCATCTGGCTACTAATGAGTGGATGCAGCTAACAGTTGGGACAGGAACAATGGTTATTTAGGTGTCCACTGCAAGAGATGATGGTAGCTTGGATTAGGATGAAATGAGCAAGACGAAGAGATGTGAGTGAATTCTGGAGGTTTTAGGAGATTTATGATTTAGTCTTGGGATGGATCCAAGGCAGGTAATAGGAAGTAAAGTTGTGAAAAATCGCTATTAGATGTAAAACCTCCAGACCAGACTTTCACAATTGCACAGGAACACTGATGCCTATATAGGAGAGAACAGAGAGAGCTCTCTTGAAGTATTTTGGCTCACATATGGCATGGACCTCATCAAAATGACACCACTTGCCCAAGAGTAAAACAGAAATATTCTGAAAGTGCGAAACCAGAGTGACAGCCAATTGGTCACAAACCACAGGGTGCAGAATAACACAGTCAAAATCTGGGACAATGAGAGGGCACAGCTGAAATATCTGGAGATCCCCTACATCACAGGGCGATTGGGGTCAAGAACGTAGAAAAAGACTGCTAAACTAGCCTGTTACCAAGCATGCTTAGTGTCCCCAGCTGTGACTCAGACATAATTAACTTGGAGGCATGCAGCACTCAGATTCTGTACCCTGGTGGACAATCTTTAAGTGTTACTTAACTCTATTATGCTTCTGAATTTTTTAAATAGTGACCTCAATCTGCCTGTGATGTTTTTGACGCTTCTTTTAGTTTAAAAAATAAATTTAATTATCACTGGAAACGTTTGCAATTAAATATAGAGGTGGTTAAGTAACTCAGATAAATAACACGAATCTTACTCAATATGTTTAAAAACAATCTGTGCATGTTAAAATGTGCACCATGTTTGTTAAAAATTCAACACAAAAATATAACAAATGTTATAGATTACCATAATACATTTAATTGCATTATAATGCAATTTATAATGCAATTTAATTATGTTATAGTTCATGTTGCTCTTTTAATTTTAATCAAAAATAAGAGAATATATATAGCTTTTAATACAGTGTTGTGCAAGAAAATTTAAAATCACTATTATTTTTTAAATTTTACTTTCAAGCATGATATTTCTGACTATGATTATTAAGCTTTTAAGCATGCCCCAGGGGTCAGAGTGAGTCCTCAAGGAGGGAGATAGAGAAATCTGAGATGGGAGTCAGTATATGCAGGAACCCACTGAAGCTTCAGTTGAATCCAGAAGAGAATGCCGTGATACAAGCCAGGCTCCAATAGCATCAATACAGCCTATGTATTACATAACTCAGATCCATTCCTGTTCCACTTGAAGTTCAATCTGTTTTCTCTGGAGGAGGCCAAAATGACAAGCAGATAGTCATAACTTTAGGATCTGTGCAAATTCTACCATATAAACTGGTGGAGTCATTTCATTCTTGGGATCAGCACATATCATCCCACAAAGTTGTGGCTGAAAGCATAAATTTCTTTAAGTGGTGCTTGGGAATAGTGGTGAGGAGAGCACATCCTACTTTCACTCGGGTTTCTGGACCCATATTCCAGGTTGTTGAGATATAGCATCTTATGATGGCTGTATATTCAATGTATACACCACATCTGGAAATACACCCCAGCCCCTTGCAGGATGTGAATCCACAGTTGGTGCCTTCTTTATAGTTGTGGCACGTGGGCTTAGTTGCCCTGCAGCATGTAGGATCACAGTTCCCTGACTAGGGATCAAACCCGCGTCCCCTGCATTGCAAAGCGGATTCTTTAACACTGGACCACCAGGGAAGTCCCTGACTCTGTTTAAAACTGTGTAAGAAGGTTATCATAGCTCTGGGGCAAGGCACTGAATGTGTCCTGGTTCGGGTCATCTTTCCTTATGGAGACAGAAAATAGCACGTCACCAGATCCTTAGCTATATACCATTTCCAGAACTGATTAAATCTTTTCTAATAAAGATATCCCACCTCTCACAGCAGCCACGTTTGGTACTACCACTTTATTATGTTTAAGTGGTCCCCTGTCTTCTGTCAATATCCATATTATTTTTGCAGTGGCCGTATTGGTGAATTAAATAAAATGCGATGAGGATTTGTAACACTGCACACATTAAGATACTAGTCTTTGCCATTCCACGTGGGACATGACACTGATGCAGATTATCTTCTCTATGTAGAGGGGGATGTTTCAGAGACTTCTGTCTGGCTTTTCCTACCATAATGGCTCTCATTCCCTGGGCTAAGAAACCATTGTGACAGTTCTGCCATCACACCAATTATACATTTAAGGACTATAGACATAACCACAAGTTTGGTCTGCAGGGCTGTAAGACACCCAGGGGGTGGACTTGTGACAGCATGTCATGGATCACCTAGCTTGCTTTTATCTCTACACCAAGTAGGGAGGGGCCCTGATGGTGTTTTGTGTCAGCTGAACCCCACAGCTTTCAAAAGATCTTGGTTTCTTTTATCCATAAGTATAGTAAATTTAACAAAACATTAAGTGCTTTTGGGGAAGAGTTGGGCTGATACTTATTTTAAACATTTGTTATGACATTGAAGGGCTCTTCCTCAAGGGAACCTGGCTCCTTTTTAATCAACGAGTTTTAAGTCGGAAAACCAGTTAGATCTGGAAACTGGGAGACTAGGAGTTTCCATTATAGCAGCTGGTATCAGTATTTTGCTCACCTACTCTTGATTATTTTTTGTGCTATAAATTAAGTAATATCTTCATGGGCTGCCAGTCTACTCTGTCCTAGGAACACCATGGTCTATTAAGCACCATCTCAGATCCCTGCAGGTAAGTAAACTCATCTTGCATCAGAGGATTTAATGCCACCACTTATTCTCTGTTTTTCCAGGATAGCATTCTATCCCATTTTCCTTCCCATGCCTCCTTCCTCAACACACACAAATCTTCAGAAGAAAGTCAAGTGGCCGATAGAATTGTCCTCTGGCCATGGAATATAATCTCACCTGAGAATAATACTCTTGATATTTTTCATAGCCAATCACTCAACACCTACAGATTTCAGTGGAGAGGTGGCCCTCAACTGCAGTTTCTGGGCAAAATGTGGTCTAGGTATATGCTGAAAGGAATATGATATTGGAATTTTCTAAAACCTTTTCATTATATTGTTTGGAAATTGGAAGAGATGCCAAATGATGTTGTAAAGGGTATTGAAAGTTTTACATTTTAAAAGATGATTGCAATTTGCATTGTGTTCCTACGAGTTCAGAAATTAAACATTAGGATTTAATTGTTTTTCTACCAGTACACTTAATTATGAATTAAGTATTTTGTGGTCTCTATGTCACATCAGTGGGGAGTATATAATTAATTATTCCATAATTAAATTGAAATAATGTATCTGTGACAGTTTCAAGGTGCTCTACAGAAGGAAATAAGAACCCTGAATAGACAGTCTGCTGCCTAATAAAGAGATTCCAATGGTTATCTTTGAATCGCACATCACATACGTTTGAAAAATGGTCCCAGTGACAAATGTTTTAAACCCTAGGAAGATGTATGATTCACAGTGTGGTCCACTCATTATATGACTAAGACTGAGAATCACTGGAAAGTAAGGACACTTCACCAGCTGTCACAAATATCACCTCAGCAGAAGAAATTATCAGATATATGCCATTATACTGGGAGTAGAGAAAAACAAACAGAAAAAAGGAGTTGGCTCAATGGAAAGTAATAATTTTGTACATACTAAGATGAAGCCAAAGTGATGATAGAGTTTTTGAGAAGATGAAAATACCCTAGTTGGTAAATTGGAGACTATGAAGCAGAAGATATTTTCTCTAATAGGAGTTTGTGATAAATATGGTCAAAGAAAAACCAACAGACAAACAAACATCCCAGTGGCCTATAACAATAAAAGTTTATTGCTCACTTACATTTCATGCCTATGCCCAGGTAAGAGGCATTGTGAGCATGGAAGGAATTCACATTCTCAAGTTATCCTCCCACCGGACCCAGCTCTCTCTCTGGAGCACTTCACTCAGTAGGGCATGGAGAAAGAGAAACTGTGCCTTGCAAACCACAGACGTTAAAACTTCTTCCTGGATTTGATATTCACATTTTGTTGGCTAAAGGCAATAACATATCAAAGTCTGGTTTTAGTAAGGGAAGGGAAAATAAGCACCACCTCCAGAGTAGGGAAGTAGATATTTATAAACAGTAATAAAATTTACCACAGTGGACATTGGAACATATTTCATTATTGCCGCTAGAGCGAGGGGCATAGGCTCCCTTAGATATGAAGTTTGTGTCAGTTGCTGTGGCCAATTACTGCAAATATCAGTTGGAAAAATCACATGTTTAGAAATGTTTTTCTTACAAGTCAAAGGTAGAAAGTTGCAGATATCAATAAATTAACAGTATCGAACGTCTCTCAGCTCAGGATTTTTTGCATCCTGAGGAGAATGGATAAACATTATCAATTTGGATCCGTTTTTATTCTAAAATAACCAACAGGTGAAGCAACAGTGGTCCCCAGGATGAATCCCATCATAAACCAAGATGCTATTTCTCATCTGTAACTTTAGACAAAAACACATATGCTACCCACTATTTACAATAGCCAAGACAGGGAACAACCTAAATATCTACCAACACATGAATGGATAAAGAAGATGTGGTATATATATATACAATCGAATGCTACTCAGCCATAAAAAAGAACAAAATAATGCCGTTTGCAGCAACATGGATGGACCTAGTGATTATCATACATATATGAAGTAAGTCAGAAAGAGAAAGACAAATACCATATGATATCTCATATGTGGAGTCTAAAATATGAACTTATCTACATAAGTGAATTTATCTACAAAAGAGAAAGAGACTCACAGACATAGAGAACAAAGTTGTGGTTGCCGAGGTGGAGGGGATAGGGGAGGGATGGATTGGGAGTTTGGGATTAGCAGATGCAAACTATGATAAACAACAATGTCCTATTTTATAGCACAGGGAACTATGTTCAATACCTTGTGATAAACCATAATGGAAAATAAAATGAAAAAGAATATATATATATATATATATATACATATACATATATATTTGTACAACTGGATCACTTTGCTGTACATTAAAAATTAACACAACATTATAAATCAACCATACTTCAATAAAATATTATTTTTTTTAATATATGTTACTGGAGCAACAGTGAAGGAATGAAAAAGTCAATGCAGAAACAAAAAAAGTTATACCAGATAATCTATTTAAAATAAAATATTATTGAAGATAACCATAAAAGGGATTATGAAAACGCTAGCTTATAAACAGATAATCCCTACTGCCAACACTAATGGACTTGAAAGTCTGATCTGAAAAAATGTCAGAGGATCATCTAATTAGTTATTTGTTTTATACCTTCCCATAGTAGAGCATGGTTCTTAGGACAACCAAGAATTGCTGACCATCTAAGCAAGTGCTAACTAGATCTGACATCATAACCATCAATAACTTGGGAAGGGAAGCTGTTTCTTCCTAAAGAAATATCGAGAAGTTTGAGCTGTTGTGAAGCAGGCCCCCAGGGATGCCATGTCCTTCTACCTTAGGCCAAGAATGAGGAAAAGGGTGGTTGAGATACGATATGACACTTCCTCTGTGGAGCTGACTCCAAACCACCTGTGATTAGTATTGAAGACAGAAAATTACAAATTCTTGGACATCTGACGTTGGCAGTTTATCATACAAACTTCCAACTTGGGAATAACTGATAAAATGACAATTATAGTGAGTTTGATGTGACTGTCAAGTAGACTGATTATTTTGAAGTAAACAGAGAAACAAGGTTCTACTACACAGCTCAGATGAAAACAATTCCCCTTCGAATATGAATGTTTTTTTTCATCAAGCCTCCAGCATATGACTTGTTTGGGTTTCTGTTGAAAGATCTAAATCAGGTGAAGACTCTATAACCTTTAGCCAATTTAGTCTTCAATGACACCTTCAGAGTCATTGTCACATTGTCATGTGACCCTCTTATAGTCACAAGGGTAGGAAAATTGGGGGTTCTTTTTAGGCTTGGTGTTTCTGCACCTTATTGCACCCAGAGAGTCCTTGCACAATGTAAAGTCCAGCTCTCTCACATATTAAGAGTTGGATTTTCAACCAGAGAAGTAGGTAGGTTGTGCTCTGGATAATAAATAAGTCTTCTAAATCAGAAATGTGTTCTTTGGGAAATAGTTATTATATGAAAGTGTGAACTACCCTTTCGTCCTTACCTTCATCCCTCAGTCTAAAGAGGGATGGTCACAGCGAAGGACTTCATCAGGGACATGGCAGTGTTAGTTAAAAAGGTCATTCTTCCAATGGCATGAAAAAGAACTCTACCTCCACCCCAATTTTAGTATTTACCATAAATCCTCAAGGAAATAGATAGCTTTAGCTAGAAACAAATTTAAATGTTATATCAAAATGGGTTTATGTGACTTTTATGTAACATACACTATCTTTCAACATAGTTTTTCAATATATGTTCTTCTATACAAATTATTCATCCAAATTTCCAAATCCTGAGTTAAGCACAATATTATAGCAAAATCAAACACCATATCCAATTTTTTTTTTTGAAGAGGAGGTTGGTGGGGAGG
Source organism: Grampus griseus (assembly GCF_964374135.1). Taxonomy (NCBI): domain Eukaryota; kingdom Metazoa; phylum Chordata; class Mammalia; order Artiodactyla; family Delphinidae; genus Grampus; species Grampus griseus. The sequence continues at coordinate 4,793,874 of NC_138997.1, forward strand.
AAGTGATATATTAGGAGCAATCATTCAAGAACTGTTTATGGAGAACAAAATATGTTCCAGATACAGAACATAGTTGATATCATTCCTGAAACAAACATCCCTTCCCTCGCGGAGCTAAAAGAATATTTATGCCGGTGTTTGTTGTTCTGTAAGCAAATATGGACTATATTTATTCAATCATATACCTATATATATGCGAATATATTCAATATACAACTATCAGTGGACTGTGTCAACAAAGTAATACAATTTAGACAGCAAAAAGAGAAACAAATAAATATTTTATTTTGATGAAAGAATATTGAAACTAAATGAAAGTCCCTTTTCACGTTATAATTGACTTGCAAGATAGATTGTTATTCACAGAAAGTTAGAAAATATTACTTTAGGGTATACAATTCTAATTTTTATTTAATCATTCTTATCCTCTTCATTTATTTGAAGTAAGGAGTATCCTGCTGTTTTACATTTTCTGTGTATCTATAAAATGTTGGCAAAGGAATGGAGTTCAAAAGGAAAATTTCTTTTAAATTCAAAATAGTGATTAGGCCAGAAATAATAATAGAACACTGCTACTACTACTACTACTAAAACAGTGTATCAGCCAGAAATGCCTTATGCTAGAGCACAGTGTTTCCCTTCTTCCTTGAAGGGGATGATGAGCATACCACCTTTTAGAGATAGAAGATATGGAGAGAGGGAACTCCGCTGAGATAATTCTCATTACTTTCACCACTGCCTGTGTTCCATCAATGGTTATGTGACTTAAATATACCCGGATATCAGACATATCCATGATACATTTCAAATCAATTTCCTCAAGGATGTAAGATGCAAATATTACATCCATTCTCCTCAGAAAATTTTTAGTGAAATCTGCTTATATGGATTTAATTTCTTACCCCACCACGTTTTGTTGTTGTTAGAGTGTGTGGGGGAAGAGGAAGGTGAATGTGTACAGAAAACAAGTCAGGATAATTTGAGTCAAGATACAGAACCTAACTGTATACTAGATTATGGAAGTACCCCTGCCGGGAGCTAGGGAGCACTTCAAACAATGGTTTCAAGCTACTGAATATGTGATTTTGGAGCAAGGGGATTGACTAGGAATTCTAACACAGTGAAGTGCAGAACAACATTGCTATAGACCACGAAAAGCATTCTAGAAAGACGGGGTCACAGAACAAATGAATATTATGGCAAAATAAGCAATACATATTTTTTATATGATGTGATTTGATAGAACAAAATAAAAATTAGAATTGGAAAACTCTGAAATGGGGTCATTTAAATAAAAGGAAAACATCTTTTCAGAAATGAAGACCAAACTAGAAATAAACAGGCATGAATAAGCATACAGATGAGTATGTAGTTCAGAAAAAAAAAACATAAAAAGTTATAATAAGAAGATTCCTTAAAGAAGAAGAAAAGACGATCAAATCAATGGAGACAAATGCTAAAATCTATAACTCAAAGAAGTCCCCACCCTCAAAAAAATAAATAAATAAAAGATTTAAAAGTACGTTTGGAAAAGCTTTTACCTGATATTGTTGACCCAGAAAACCCAACAAGATGAATTCTAGTATAATTATCAGATTTTAAAAAAGAGAAAGAGGTAGGCTTCCCTGGTGGCACAGTGGTTGAGAGTCCGCCTGCTGATGCAGGGGACACGGGTTTGTGCCCCGGTCCAGGAAGATCCCACATGTCGCGGAGCGGCTGGGCCCGTGAGCCATGGCCACTGAGCCTGCGCGTCCGGAGCCTGTGCTCCGCAACGGGAGAGGCCACAACAGTGAGAGGCCCGCGTACCGCAAAAAAAAAAAAAAAAAAAAAAGGAAAGAGTGAGAGAGAGAGAACAAAAAGAGGAAGAAGGAGGAAGAGAAAGAAACAGGGAGGAAGATGAGGAGATAGAGAGATGTCTTTTAAACACCCAAGTGAAAAGATCAAATCACTCTTATGAGATGAAAAACAAAACAAAAGAAAAATAACCAGATTGGAATTGTTATCAGAGTTTTCAACAGCGATGTGTTTTGCCAAAATAAATATATTTGGGATTGCAAGAAATGAAAATGTGAACCAAGGATTTTATGAAACTAAACTGCTTTTCAAGTGTATAAGCTATGGGCAATTTGGAAGAGGAATCTAGTAGATTTTAGATCTCAGAGAAACAAAATGACTAGTCAGACACTGACATAAATACTCATTGTGAGCAGTAGATAAAGATTTGCATTTAGTACAAAAACTAAGCAAGGGTTTTAAAACAGAGACACTATGTGTATAGCCCATATGCTCTGATAATGTAGACATACAACATTTAAAAATGGAGTGAAATGACAAAAAATACATATTTTTTTAATCATAGTGGTTGTAGTAGTATTGGTATTGTTAAATGAGAATACTGCACATGAAATGTAGAATTAAACCAGTGAATAATTATGTGAAATTCTATTATCTTCTCTATCTTTGGAAGCTAGACTCTTCGTTGTGAGTAGAGAGATACAGATGTATCTGGAGCAGAACGTAAAGGTCTAGAATATTGTTTCAGAGCTCAAGGCAAGGAAACCATCAAAGTCTAATGTTGTATCAAAGATACCTAAAGCCAAGAGGCATGTTGAAGGTTTGGGAAAAGATAGTGTATCACTTTATTTCATAGATCTTCAGCTTGAGTTTTAAGTAATCAAGAAGTACAATGGAAGAATCAACGTAGGGCAGCCAACCTATAGTAACGGTCACAGCTGGTCAGCAAAGATACAAACTGCAAACATGAATGAAGAGTCGCATGTTATAAAAGAGTTTTCTTATTTTATAATACAATTTAAACAACCTAGCAGATTTCCAATCCATATCCATATCTTCTTCTTGTAGGACCAAGAGTGATAAAAAAAAAATTTAGTCATCAATATAGTAAAAACACCAGACCATCAGTACCAAGTGTAATACCAAGGGTGTCACATGGGCAGACTGGCTCAGAATCCACCTTGTAGATGTTTAAGAACACACCGAGCTAAAACTCATGCTCAGAAAGGACAGTTTGAGAAGATAACTCATTAGTATCCAGTAAATATCTCATAATACAGTTTTGTGGACACCTAACATGCTCTAGACACTATGGTAAGCATTTAAAATATATTACCTCTAATCCACCAATCACATAACAGAAATAGTCTCTCTCTCTCGTCCTCCATATGAGAGAGGAAATTAAGAGTCAGAGAGTTTAAATGACTTAATCTAAAGCCACATGATGGAAAGTAGAAATGCCAGATATCAGTTTATCTGACAGGCTCTGCGGTTCTTTTTTTTCCACCATAAAATATAAAATATTTTTCCACTCTAAGAATACCAAAGTACTTTTCTTTGAATAAAACCTTTTTTTATTTATTAAGACCTCATTAAGATTATCCAACTCATTTCCTGATATTTTAATTAAAATAACGTGTTGATCTTTCTTCAGAGTATTAAAATAACAATATTTTGTCACCATGTTGTGTTAAATGGATTTTAATGTGGTAAATAATACCATATAGCTATTCGTTCCATTTTGAATCAGTTAGGAATCTAAATTGCAAGCTACATAAAACCGTCTCTCTCTGATCACAGAAGAAATGTTTCTGAAAATGGATTTTACTTCCCATAACTGCCAGAGTAACTAGAAAATTAAGTTTGAGGCTACACAGACAGGAAGCTCACATCCAAATTTGCACTGTCACCCGAGAACATAACTGCCAAGCTGGTAAGATGACAAATACTGTAACTGGCATGGCCAATGCTATATTTCTGGACACCAATGCTGCCGCTGATGCCCAGGAAACTACTTTCCGAGAGAGTGCCCCAGGTCATGCGTGTGTGGCACTAGATTCCCACTTTAATTCTGGGGAATTAATTTAATTTAATTAATTAATTTTAATTAATTCTGGCGTTTCCTTGGCACAGCTTGGCTCATGTGCCTGCGTCTTTGCTGTGAGGGACGGCGGGAAAGTGAGTCTCTCATTTTCCACTTCTCTGGCAGCTGACACACTCGGCCTTCTGCACAACTCGCATGGCAGGGAAGACTCAACATGTCAAAGAAGGTTCAGATGCTTTCTCACCAAAAGGTGACAGATCACCACCACGTCCACATTTCCTACATTTTCAACGACATTGGTCTTCCTGACGCTGCTACATGTTTTTGTTTAATCACTTTACTGTGGATAGCTGTAACTAAACTGTTCTAAAAGTAAGTTGTAAGCTAATTCCTTGTTATTTTCATGTATTTGTAGGAAGATAACTTTTTAACTAGATGAAGAAAATATAACTTCCTTTGTTTTAATTAGTAGAATACTTTCTGTCAGTTCAATTCTTTATGCTATGGGAACATAGCATAGGACTTTATACTATTTAACTGCAAAGGAATGCTAATTTCACAATACACCAGGAGCAGCAAAGAGCTGAGGGCTATTTCCCCTCAAAATTTCCAGGAGCTTAATTCTATGCATGCCGAAGGGTGCCCTTGTCTTTTCGTATCTCACAAAGCAATTTCAAACAGAAGCCACAACTGTGCTAATTAGATTATTTTGTATTTATAAGGAGTAGCAAGTGATGAACTATAGTTGCTTTAGATATGATGCACATCTTCAACTTAATTAAAGAAATAAAACTACTTCATATTTATGAAGCACCTTTGATCTAGAGAGATCAAAATAGTTTAAGGCTTTCATCTCCAGAACTTCTACAGAACTCTTTAAGTTAAGCAGGTAGTAATTATGACTTTATTTATTTTACCGTTGAAGAGTATAAAATATAGAAAAGATAAGTATGAAAGCTTGATTTATCACAAATATCACTTCAGAGGTAGAGGAGGAGACAGAGGCAAGGTCGCCTCACTGTCACTGACCTTTTTCTAATCAAAATTTAATTTTGGAGAATGATTTTCCTCACTTTCACTAATAAAATAAAATCCAGAGACATGTCTTGAACTCATACAAGCTAACTGTTAATAATGTAATATCCATGCATTGCTGATATACAACAATTCTTGACTGAGTATAATTTAATGAACAGAAAAATATTAAGGTGAAAACCATTTCCTAGTATTAGAGCAGATTTAGATCATGAAAAATGTAGTAGCTGAGACTTGAAATCACCTTTCTTCCAAATATAAGACCTAAAACCAGGTGTGTTTGTCCATTTCCTTCAGGCATTCCAACTTCACGGTGGTTGGCACTGAGGAAACAAACTCAAATGCCCCAGAGGAGTGGGAGGTTAAGTGATGTTTGAAACACCAACTAACAGAGCGGCCATGAACTGTGGCATGACCACCTGGGTTCTGTTTTTTTGTTTTTGTTTTTTAGTGTTAGGCAAATACACGGAGAAATAAAATATTTTCATGCATTCAAATGATACCATTTTTTCATCTCCAGGTTTGAATCCATCTTCATAAAGTCAGCGAGCTGCCTCCAAATGGTTAGATGGTTATTGGAGATGTTTGCTGTGTTCACTTCTCTCCTCTGCGTTTCAGAAAGAACACATATTTTTCCTTTGTGTAACAAAAATAATATTTATATTTTCCCTTATACATAAAATGATTTCTAAAATGACTTAAAAGTATTTCCACACAGGTATAAGGGAATACGTGTCCTCTAATCGTTTTCTCATAGTTTCAATTGTGAGGTATAATTTTAAGCAACTGACTAGCTTGCTTTACTCATTGACTTATTGTGCTTATTTGGATGAAAATTCTTCTCATGGAGCGTTTTTGACTGATGTGTATGGATATGACATAGAAATGATTACAGGCTAATCTAGATTCAAATAGAAATATTAATTCTAGTACTTTTCAACTTTTCATAGAGGCATTTTTCATTTCATCCAACATTAGCTCCTTTTCCAGGCCATGAGTCAGGTGCCATCTAATAGGAAAATAGCCAGCAGGTAGATGGAAAGAGGGAGAAGGTGGGGGAAGTATGGACAAATCATAAAATGGATAATTAACCCTTGGGTTAATCCAAAGTTGACAGCTGTGAATAAATGAGAGAACCTTCTTAAAATCAGAGACACTAAACCATTCAAGAATTCAATAAATAATTTAGGTTCCTTTTTTGCATAATATTTCAGGAATAACTATTCAAGCACACTGCAGGCAGTGTTTGATGTTAGTAAAATATTCATATCTATTCAATTGTGACTTAATAATTGCACAGACTTTAATATTGTATTTAAGAAGGAAGCAATTCAACTTCTACACTTAAAAGACTCTAATTCTGCTACCAGAGGCAGCATGTATTTCTGATTTTCCCACTTTGAAGGGAGTTTTTTCATTTATTTAAATTGTAGTATTGGCATTCTGCCCCTCTAGAAAGTCAAGTGAAAATTCAGGAAGAAATGGAATTTACTCTGATCAGAATTGCACAGAAGTGGAAAATGAAAAAAAAAAAAAAAAAGAATGAATGAAAATGTGTCATCATGTTCGTATATTTTAAATACTAACAGTAACCATTGTGTGTTCTATTATATATATTTTGGATGCATAACACAGTGGTTTATGAAATTTTTTCAATGTGGGAAATTATTTTGATTTATTTCTTTACATCCCTTAAGTTGAGGAAGTTAAGGTATAGTAACTTCTGACCTTCTTATATTTCCCTTCCACACTCATGTGAAGGAAAATCTGGAAGCCAGCATCCATGCCTTATTAGTTTGTTAGAGAGAGGCCATATTATGCTCACAGATCACCCTGCTTCTCATGTGGGACTCAGGAGCATGAAAGAGAACAGCTGATATCATGATAAGAAGTGTATAATAATTTTTAGTGTTATTTTATATTATTTTTATTGTATTCTTTCACATTTCTCAACTTCTCTTACATATTTAATGTATGCCTGGGCAGCACAGAATAGAGGGCCTTGCTGTCAGTAGTAATTGTCAGTAGTAGTTAAATGAAATATAAGATATGTTATGAGACATGCTTATCAAAATGTTTTTAAAAACATTATTCTTCCACTATTGATGAATAGATCAAGGACTACTGTTATGTGTTGAGATGCTTGGTTCCTGATTTCACTGGCAGGTTCACAATCCTAACAGGCATGGGGGGAAGCTGAGAAAGGAAGAGCGCTCCTAATTTCTTCTTTGTGACCCTGGGTGGCAACAGCTGCCCAACATGGGGCATCAGCAGCCATGGAGAAATGGCAGGGTGATGTGGGTTAGGTAAAGCGTCCATGCTGCCAGTGGTGTTGAGGCAGAAGAGACCAGAGAAAAGACACGGTAGTACCTGCTTTGACTTCAGCAGCCACTGGATACTCAGGTGGGACACGTGATAACCCCACATAGTTAACTAGAAAGACAGCTCAACGGAATGGACACTAGTCACAGGAGCTTTCTTTGTCCCCATGTGGCCAAGCATCAAGTGGTCTTGTGGAATAAGAATTAAAAGAGAGATTCTTCAAGTCTGAGCATTTAGACAAGTTACAGAGTGGAAGAGAATTTACCTGTGAAGCTTAACCTCTGTTCTCTTCAGTCCTGACTCTAACCCTCCTCTGCTCCCCAGGATGAGTAACACTGCAGAGCAGCATATCACAGTGAATAAGTAATGGGCCCTGGGGTTTCCAGCTGAACACAGAAGATTAACCATCTGTATTTCTCTTTTCCTATCCACAAAATGACAATATAGAATTTAAAAGATATGAAACTACAAGTCCAAATAAAATAGGAGAGATGATTTAAGTGGGTAGGAGATATTAACTATTTTTTGAGATGGAAAGGAGACAGGCTGGTAAAATGATAGGCACAGCAGAAAAAAGAGGTAAACTAGAGCTTTTAAAGAAAATACTAAATGAGAGTCATGAGTTACAAAAAGACAGGCATTGTAGGAGTTTGGGCTGAAGTGCTCTACCCGCAGGCATGGGACTAGTAGTTTATTCTCTCCAGAAATTGAACAATATATTCTCCCCTTTCAGGCACATCAGAAATGGCAGATGGAAGGAGTGAGTTATGGGGTGGAAAATAGGAGATTAATTAAATTTTTCACACCCAACAGTGGGAAACCCAGGTTTCTCCCTTCCAACTCACAGAATGTTTCTAGCCAAGTATAGGCTCCTGGGAAAAAATGGAAAATTATTCTTGAAAAGTGCCAAAAAATCTCTCTGGATATTGGCAGTTAAAAAGTAGCTCTGTAACTGAGCAATTTTTTTTTAATCAAAATCCATCCATTCATCATCCCCAGCAATGCAGCTTTCACTGAGCTTTTTTTATTCTTAAGTTAGAATTTAAGTATCACTAGACATTTGTGGAATGCCTCCCATAGTATAGACACTAATTTAAATTAAAAATGTAAATGGTAAAAAAGGCACAATTCAGGAAACAGGAGCTAAACACAAGTAAAAATTGTAACAATTAAATTTCCTGGGAAAAATATGTCACCTATAAAATAATGGGAAGCTGTAAAGAAGACCAATCTGAGATCAGAAAACAACTATTAGAAATGAACCATATCATACCTAAAATGAAAGAAAGCAATAAAATTATCAGAGGAGAAGATTAAGAAAACTTCCTAAGTGTACAATCAAAATAAAAAGAAATAAAAAATAGCCTAGAAAATCAAATTTTAAAAAGAGCATCAGTCTAAGGATACCGCTGATGGAATAACAGAGGTTCTAGAAAGTGTTGGCAGAGAGAATAAAAGGAGAACCTTATCAAGGAAATACAAAAGAAGGGGCTTCAGCCAAGTTTCCTCAGGAAAGGAGAAGCCATTCCTGATATTCCAAGTAGGAAGTTTTTGAATACAAAAAGTGAGAGACGCACACACCCTCGTAATGGCTGCAAATACAAAGGTACAGGAAACTGAATAGGAGGTGATACCCGGGAGCTCTCCAGGCACCCGATTCAAGTCTCAGAATCTCATGGGCACTGACCGCTTCTGCTATCCACTGCCTCAAATACTGAGGCTGGAGATTTTCAGAAAATATCTGGCATCTGAGAGGCTCAAAGGAAGACAGTGCTCACAGACTCAACTGCCAAAGTCAATGATTCTCAGAAGCTTTGCCTGGTAGCTACTGTAAATCAAGAATCTTGGGGAAGGTGGATCACTGCTATTGATTTTAGGGCTCGCAATCCTGCATCAGGCATTTATCATTTGCCCAATGTGTGCATACAGCGGTCCTGGGAGTACCTCTCGTTGACAAATTCTCACAATTGCTTGGGAAGGGGATTTTGATAATTCTCTTTTCCCATGCAGAAGATACAGGAGGTGGTTATGATGATACTGCTTTGACCACAGAGAACCAAGCACAAATCTATCCGGACCTGAGGAGCATCCTTTTCCAAATTGAAAGTGGCCGAGTATTTCCCCAGCACACAGGCGAGAAAGAAGATACAACCAGCTTCCAAAGAGGAAGAAAGAAACCCCCAAAAATAAACAAGAGAGAGAGTCTGAATGATAGTATAGTTCTCAGAAGAGCAATAGGCAAGTGAGGAAAGCCTCTAAAATTCTGGCGAAAAATGAATTTTAACCTAGAATGTTATGCTCAACCAGCATGTTAATCAAGGTAAAAGATAAATTAGAAACATTCTCAATAAGTAAGTACCCCAAAAATCTGTAAGCTTTTATTTCCTTTAATTTCCTGGTAATTCCTTGAAGACTACCCTTTAAACAAGGAAGAAATAAGCAAAAATGAGAAATAAATGACATACAAGAAGCAATAAATACATTATAATAGAGTGTGAGAATGATAGCCATGTAATAGTTTAATCTTGGAATCAAACAGTCCGGATTGGAGCAGAAAGATAGAAAGATGAGGTACTCTGGGAAGGAGACCTCTGAGGAGTGGGCGGGAGGCGCGAACTAATAGATCAGCGAAAGAAAGTTGAGGCATGCAGTTCACAAAACAAGTGAAAATTCTAAAAGTTTAACAAGTGTTTAAAAAAGAAAAGATCATAGTACATCATTTTATCTACAACAAACAATATTTATAACAATGTTAATACTTAGCATTTAATAGGATGACCTAGGGTTTAACTTTATTGGAGGAGGTGAGTTAAGAGAACTGAATCCTCATGTGTCATAATGTAATAATATGTAATGTATTACATATGCAATATAACACACAGAATCTGAATGTATCAGAGTAGTAAGTAAAAGTAAATAAGATCTAAAATTTATAAATCAAGAAATAGCAATATGAGAAGAATATTTTCCACGGGGAGATAAAAACAAACAAAAAATGCAGCTAAGAGATAAGATTTACTGCTTTAATATGAAGTGTGAGAAAGTAAGCTATAAAGCCATGTTAGCAAAGGAAGAGAGAGGAGGGGAGAAAAGTTTAGGCTGCATTCTCTCTCTTTCTCAGAAAACTGGCTATACATTCTAATTTCAAGAGTTTGTCTTTATTATCTAACTATTCCAACTGGGTTTCCTAACAATGTAAGCTATCGGATGAGGCAGAAATATACTACTTCAAATAACTCTGATTAGGACTTGATAAAGCAGAGTCATTTACTCAGCAAAAAGTAACTATGTTCAAATTAAATACATAAATAGTATATATATATATGTATGCACTAATATATATAATAGTCTAGAATTATAGCATTTTATCAATTTATAAAGAGTTGTACAAATTAAAAACAGTGCCTAATGTTACTTTTTGTTTGTGTCGTGAGAAAAAAAAGCTATCAATTACATAATTCAAGTGATTGCTGAGCATTCAGAAAAAATAGTAATAACAATGATTACAACTATGGCCAATTTAATCTCCTAATACTCAAAACAACTCTAAAAGGCAGATACCATCATTATTCCCATTTAACATATGAGGACACCGAGGCCTGCCTGCAGTCCTATAGATTGTGAGTGGTGGAGCCCTGATTCAAATCCTGATGGCCGGAATGCGGAAGCGACTATAATCCAATACTGTGCACCATGTCTTGAACTCGATAAGTATAAATCTGAACATCTTGTCTCTGAAACCTGTCTGCATTCTGTATTATCTAGCTGCATAATCTTGCAAAGCATGGGTACCAAATAATTTGAAACTCACTGGTGTCTTTCCTCCCTTTTCTGCCTCACACCGACCATCCCCGCTTTGCCCTCATCCCCACTGCCTTGCATCAGCTCTCACCTTCACTTTGGAGCTGCCTTATACTCCCTCCTTATGTCTCTATTTCTTTCTTTTTTTTTTTTTTTTTTGCGGTACGCGGGCCTCTCACTGTTGTGGCCTCTCCCGTTGCGGAGCACAGGCTCCGGATGCGCAGGCCCAGCGGCCATGGCTCACGAGCCCAGCCGCTCCGTGGCACGTGGGATCTTCCCGGACCGGGGCACGAACCCGTGTCCCCTGCATTGGCAGGCGGACTCTCAACCACTGCGCCACCAGGGAAGCCCTAGTCTCATACTTTTCATATGTAAATTCTACTTTCCCATTGATTCTGATATTTCCTCTGACCTTTGGCATATTTTTCCACACATCATGGAGATAAGCCACTAACATCCTCTCTTCTTAACAACTACTGTTATCATTGACAGGAATGCGGGATAATGAGGCAGTTAGGGGATAAGTAGGGAGAGAGACAATGCAAATCTAGTTAATATGACAAATAATTAGTTCTCCCTGTACCCACTTGGGTTACCCATCTATGGCTATGGGTGGACAAGTTCATCAATAATTTATAGATAAATAGACGTTTTGTCATCTATATACATGAGCAGCTACTTTAAAGACTAGAAAAATCTTTCAATCTCAGGAGTTAGAACATCTAGCATTAAGAACATTTAAGAAATTCAGTCACAGGGCATAAAGAAGTTAAGTATTCAATAGAATCCAAAGCTAACAAGAAGAGCTGGACCTTTAGGCTGTATTGTAGCCATATTAGTCAACTTTTAGCTAATGGCAAGTTTTGTAATTGGAACAGTATGTGACTGGGTTTCTTCAGAGATCCTGTTGGCTGTGGGGTCTCCTCTGACTCAGAGATTTGGGACACACTGAAAGCCTGCAGGAGCCCTGGTTCCTCATTCCCTCTCCCAGAGAAGTTGCTCCTCTAGGAACACTCAAGCCTTTCCTGTCAAGTGTGCTCTCTTGCTTCTGTACTTATAGCCCTCTCTGTCAATGTGTTTGCTTATATCTTAATTTAAAAATTAAAATTCTGTGAGGTATAGGCCAAATTAGCTTGAGGATTTACTCAACTGGAATGTTAGTATTATTTGGTTTCAAATGGATTAAACCAACCCAGGGAGGGATTTTTCGCTGTTTGCGAAAACCTTGGCTATGAATGCCAATCACTCACCCATAATTGTTTTTGCTCTTCAGGGCCAAAAATAGATATTACTTTTCAGGACCAAAATGAAGCTTCTGATTCTACTCTAATCAACTATCGTTGTCCTGAATTCTCCAAAGTCCCATCAAGATTTTGGACAGAGGACAAAAAGTAGACGGGTGTGTCATGTGTTTTGCTTTTGAGAAGAAAATGAACATGGGAGAAAAAAAGTGTGGGCACGTAATTTTCATCCTTCTTTTCCAAAAAAGAAAGAAGGAAAGGAAGGGAGGAAGGAAGGGAGGGAAGGAGAGAGGGAGGGAAGGAGGAAGGAAGGAAGGGAGGGAGGAAGGGAGGAAGGAGGGGGAAAAGAAGGAAGGAAACGAGGAAGGAAGGGAAGGATGAATAGAAGAAGGAAGGACGAAAAGGAAGCAAAAGGAAAAAATGTTAAATGTTGTGAACTGATCTGAAAACTAATCTGAAAAAACTAACCTGAAACTAAGGGAGTAAATGAAGTCAGCTTGGGACTGCAAACATGAAAATCAATCCTGCCATTAATCAGATTGCTGTAACAGACATGGATAAATTTAGCGGCAAAGTTAGCAAGAAACTATTTCTCCAAGGTCATGCTGCATTTCTCAAGTATTATACCAACCCTCTTCTCTGAGGCACTGCTGCTTCCTCGCCAATGACTTATTGCATGATTGATCATGAGCCGTGAACACAGATAAGAGATACTCTGTTGCTAAGCTACTCTCACCTAGTGGCAACAGTCAATGGAGAAGTGAACCTTAGTCTCCTGTAGCCTCACCTCAGGAAGACCAAACAATCCACCTGCTGTGGCCTCCTCAGAATCATTCAGTGCAAGTGTGTTTTGCAAAGAAAAATCTCCTTGTTTCATCCTAACTGAAAGGTATTCCACAGTTATTTTGGAATACCCTTCCTTGTTTCAGAAAACGAATAAACCTCAATTGTTGAACTACTGGTTTAGTCCTTGGTTTTCATTAACTCTGACATTAGTGATTAAATATTGCATTTATAATTTACTGTATTCTATTAGCTTTATAAGTACTTCATGTTTACTAATAAATAAGCCTTTTAAAGACTTCAATATTTTTATAAAACTAATAAATTCAATTTATAAATATGGTGACTATTCATGCTTCTTAAATGTGTATACAGTTTATGTAATTTTTAAGATTACTATTTAAAACCACACTATAAGTCATTTTTTCAACTAAACATCTTAAATTAGAATGTCAGTATTGATCTATTTTTAAGTAAAGTATTTTAAATATTGCAAATACTTAAAAATGAACACATTATTCTGTAATACAATTATTACTACTATTGATTTGCTTATCCATTTTGGAAGTTTATATTTAACTTTTCTGTTCTGAAACATTTATGCAATAAAACAACAACTATTTTATAATGAGAATAATTTTGAGTGAATAACCGAAGGCATCCAGCTGGTATGCTTGTGGTTTCCCATCAAAGCAATTTTTCTTCTATTTTTATTGATGTCTAGCATACATAAATACAATTGTACAAAGTCAAAATGCATAGTTCAATGAATTCTCACAAAATCTATGTGACCAAATAACCAGCATACAGAACAAGAAATAGTATTATCAGCAGCGTGGAAGGTGCTTTATAGCCTTCCCTGTCAATATCCCACAAAGAAAACCAGTATCTTGACTTCTGTCACCGGAGATTTCTTTTTTTTTTCTGGTTTTGAACTTAAAATCAATGAAAACACACAGTATGAAATTATCTTCCCAGTTAGCTTAGATGTTATATTGACCAGAGAATTTACCTAAGATGCAGAACCAGTGATTCTTGCCTCCAATACTGATTGGACACCTTGAGACCTGTTTTCAGATGTAATATCAGAAATTCCCAAACTTTAAAACTTTGGTTAGCTTTGCTTTCAAAGCTCACATGCACAACTTTTAAGTCATACTCGTTATTACTCAATGCTTGTCTACTGTGAGAAGTATGCAGATTAGGTTATAAATAAACTTTTATATGGCATCAGTTATGCTTGCATTTTGTCCTTTTAATATATTTGAATATCTTATGATTGGATTCTCTGTAGTTCTCAAAACTTTGCTGGTTTTATGGCCATACTTCTAGGATTAGTCTAATGAGTTTCTTTAGCAAGTTTTCCTTTCTAACTCTAAATTTCCTTCTCTGTAAAAAAAGTTAAATAATGTATATTTATAGCAGCGGTCCCCACCCTTTTTGGCACCAGGGACCAGCTTCATGGAAGAAAATTTTTCCGCAGACAGTAGGGAGGTGGATCGTTCAGGTGGTAATGCGGAGAGAGATGGGGAGCGGCAGATGAAGCTTCCCTCGCTCGCCTGCCCACCCGACGCTCACCTCCTGCTGTGCGGCCTGGCTCCAGTACAGGTCCGCAGCCTGGGGGTTGGGGACCCCTGATTTACAGCATTGTTGTTTGATTAAGTTTGAAAGAGGTGAAGTATGTGAATAGGCCTAACCCACAATAAATGCTCAATAGTTTTGTTATTAAGCATGGTATCATACCCTGTCTTCATTCATTATAACATTAAGAATTTATTATGAAACTGAAAGATAATTGTACATTCTCAAACATAATCTCATCAAACCATTTTTTTCTAACAGTTTTAATTAAACCTGCCTGAGCAATTGTATATAATTTGCATAAACCCTGATGTTTTGCTGAAACGGGGCCCATATAAATTTTTAATTTATTCAATTGTTAAGGGGAAATTACAATGGAAAATAGAGATAATTTCTTTGTGTATTGCTTAACTTAATTAACATTGTGCTTTGGTAAAGGGTAAAGTACAAAGTACAAAGGTACTATAGTTTTGGATATATTTCTTTGAGTCATAAAGGAAGCTAAGTGCAAAGAAATGGGCAAAGCACTTACTAATGATAAACAGAAAGTGAAAACACAGTTACATGTATTATCGGAAATAGCTGCAAATTTCTTTTCAGAAAAATAGAATTGCTTCACTAACTAAAACAATCCAAGGATTAGTAAATGATGATTAAAATGTTTAAAACATGAATTCGATGCAAAGTGTACAACATGGATGAAGCTGGTGTGTTAATGCAGGTTTACATAACTTATTTTATCTTCAGTATTCTTTTAATCTCATTAGATTTTAATCAGAGAATGTCCTGTAAAATGTTTCATCAAAATTATACTCTAAAATGACACCAGGCAAATGAAGGTGTGTAAGGAAACCTTGAGATTTATGGTAACTTTTTAAAAACTCCATAAAGTATATGCAAGCATCTCCTCGGGATGGTTTAGTGAGGCACCAGTCAAGGTCAGAAGGAAAACTAGATGTGCTCTGTGAATTACCAGGCCTCCCAGACTCAACTTATTCCTATAAACTGTAGGAAGAGTGTGGATAAGACGCAGCAAAGGGCAATCAGCAGCAGTTCCAGTTACCATGGATAAGACACCCTTGCTTCTGTTATGAATACATGTCTCAAGGAGGATAGAGACTTCCGATTCTGAAGCACGGATGGTGGTCTAAATGTACCATTTCAACATTTCCTGCATTTCTAACTAAGTAGAAGAAACATCATCATACATGACAGGGGAAAATCAAATAATTATACATGTAGTGCGTGTGTGTGTGTGTGTGTGTGTGTGTGAGAAGTTTGGAAACATTTTAATTATGTTTTACCTAATTGAAATATAATTTTAAAGCCTGGTAATTTTTTTTATTCAAGTATGATTGATTAACAATATTGTGTTAGTTTCAGGTGTACAGCAAGGTGATTCAGTTTATATATATATATATACATATATATATATATATATTCTTTTTCAGATTTTTTTTCCTTGTAAGTTATTACAAAACATTGAGTAGAGTTCCCTGTGTGATACAATAGATCCTTGTTGGTTATCTATTTTATATGTAATAGTGAGTACATGTTAATCCCAAACTATTAATTTATTCCTCCCCTTTTCCCTTTGGTAACCATAAGTTTGCTTTCTGTGTCTGTGGGTCTATTTCTGTTTTGTATATAAGTTCATTTGTACCATTTTTTTAAAGATTCCATATAAGCAATGTCATGTGATATTTGTCTTTCTGTCTGGCTTCCTTCACTTAGTATGATAATCTCTAGGTCCATCCATGTTGCTTCAAATGGCATTATTTCATTCTTTTTTATGGCTGAGTAATATTCCATTGTATATATGTACCACATCTTCTTTATCCATTCCTCTGTCAGTGGACACTTAGGTTGCTTCTATGTCTTGGCTACTGCAAATAGTGCTGCAGTGAACACTGGGGTGCATGTATCTTCTCAAACAGTATGAAAATTCCTTAAAAAGCTAAAAATAGAACTACCGTTTGATCCTGCAGTCCCACCCCTGGGCATATATCCAGAGAAAACCACAATTCAAAAAGGGCAGGTAATGTTTTGAGAGCATGCAAAACTTGACCAATAATAACAATGAAGTTAGAAAAGTAAAATTTGGGATAAGGAAAATACCTGAATTTGATGCCTATCTCTGCCACTAATTTGCTATATGAACTTGTACAAGTTATAAAACCACTGGACCTGAGCTTTTCTTCCATAAAAAATAAGTCAAACTCAATTCAAACATTTATTTGACAAAAAATATATCAAACACTAGTCATTATCCTAAGAGGTAAGAAAAAAGAGAGCGACGAGCTAAAGAAAGAACCAAATCACTGGTTACCAGCACATGATGCTTTTTAGCATGTGTGTGTATATGTATATATACTGGCCCAGAGGAATGTTCATCTCATTCATATGTAAAAAGAGAAAGGAAAAATGGAAGGAAGGAAGGGAGGGAAGGAAGGAAGAAAATAATTACCTGGCAACATTTAAAACTCAGGAGATTTCATATAAAAAATTAGGACTTCTGGACTTTTTTGATGAATTAAAACATCTGACAAAATTGAACTCTTTTATTGCATGAACACATTCTACTAGTCATAACTGATGAATGCTCATTTAAGAAGGGAGTTAGGAAAATCCAAACAGAGGGAACGGAACAGGCATGAGATGGCATGGTCCATTCCAATCAATCACTTGTGTCAGGATCAGTGGGCAGAGATGGGGGAGATGCCACTGGAGGAACAGGCCCAAAACAGGGTAAGGATCGGCCTCATAACTGATTCTCAGGAAGTTCAATTTTATTCTTCAGGAAATGAAGAATCAATAGCAGAAGTTTAGATGGTTATTTCTAATATTTGATTGGACTATGACAAGTAGGCAAAAGGTGACTAGCTGTGTTCTTCAAAATGAGAGAGTGGCATGGACATATACACACTACCAAATGTAAACTTGATAGCTAGTGGGAAGCAGCCGTATAGCACAGGGAGATCAGCTTGGTGCTTTGTGACCACCTAGAGGGGTGGGATAGGGAGGGTGGGAGGGAGGGAGACACAAGAGGGAGGGGATATGGGGATATATATATACGTATAGCTGATTCACTTTGTTATAAAGCAGAAACTAACACAACATTGTAAAGCAATTATACTCCAATAGAGATGTTAAAAAAAATAAATGAAAGTAAGGAACAATTTAAAATTACTTACACTTATTTCTGACACTTCTATGATGGGAAAAACTAGACAAATTTAAATTCAAATTTATCAGCTATAAAAACAAATACTAGAGTATACTTAGCATTTTAAAATTCCTTTTATAGTTCTAAAAAGTTAAATAAAATAGACATGTGAGTTTTAAAAGTCTGATTTAAGTCCCTTTTTGGATATTATTTTCCTGTTTAGGAGCATATAAGCAAGATAAACATATTCCTTTGCAAAAATATGACAGTTATCTTCCATTAAGGCTCAGTTCTATTCCCATGGTTCCTTGGCCAAAGTCTAAATCACTTACTTGTTATTTCTCTATCATATAGAAATACCCAAAATATATCTGAGATGCCCTCTGTGAAGAGCTTAAGATTTCTTATGAAATAATACAGGATATTTGAGGAGTCTCAAAATAGATGTATAAATCTAATTTCTCCAGGAAAATGGAAACAATAGAATCTATATATACAGACGGTTTCTGACTTATTATTTTTCAAAATTATGATTGTGTGAAAGCAATACACATCAGTAGAAACCAAAGCTCAAATATTGAATTTTGATCTTTTTCTGGGGGAGCAATGCATGTGGTAAGATCCTGTCTAGTGATCCTGGGCAGTGGGCAGGGCTGCAGCTCCCAGTCAGACACACATTAGGAGGGTAAACACATGATACACTTACAAACCATCCTGTCCCCAGACCCATTCTGCTTTCCACCTTCAGTACAGTATTCAGTCAATTGCGTGAGATACTCAACACTTTATTATAAAATAGGCTTTGTGTTAGATGATTTTACCCAGCTGCAGGCTGGTGTAAGTGTTCTGAGCACATTTAAGGTAGGTTGGGCTAAGCTGTGATGTTCAGTAGGTTAGGTTTATTAAATGCATTTTCAACTGAAGAAATTTTCAACCTACCATGGGTTTACGGGGACATAACCCCATAGTAAGCCCAGGAGGATCAGTATATATTTATTGTATATACAAAGAGATTTATTTTAAAGAATTGGCTCCCGTGGTTATGGAGCCTGAAAAGTCCTCAGATCTGCAATTGGCAAGCTGGAGGCTCAGTTCCAATCTGAGTCCAAAGGCCTGAGAACCAGAAGAGCTGATGGTATGATTTCCAGTACAAGTCAGAGTCAGAAGGCAAGAGGAGCCCAATGTCCTACCTTGAGAACATTTTCGTTACCTGGCTTTCCTTCTATTCAGGCCTTCAGTAATCTGAATAAGACCTGTACACACTGGGGAGAGCCATTTGCTTTACTCAGTCTACTGATTCAAATGTTAACCTCATCAAAAGAACACACACACACACACACACACACACACACACACACTAATGTTTACCAGATATCTGCACATCCCAGGGCCCAGTCAACATGATATATAAAATTAATCATTACAAGTCCACCCATTGTCAACTTGGCATTCCTTAAACCACAATGAATCTCCAAATAAAGTTAACAACAAGGTCTTAATTCTGCCTAACATAATACAACTATCCAGTTTACAACTGAGACACAATTAACACTTTGCCCAGAAGAGTAGTTAAGGTGTTTGAGTGATATTTACTTTTCTCCTTGATATCCAGAAATTAAATATTATGATGTAAAATTAACAATAGTTACACACTATGATATAAAATCAATGTGTTTATGTTACATAATAAGGGAAAGAAAGAGAAGGAAAAAAAGATAGTTGCTGAATACACCCACACATATTCATAACTAAATAAAGGAATACTCATGACAAATATATTCTTCCTTTCTGTTAACTGGTCATGTGGCTGTAACTGGCATTTATAACTACCTTCATTCACTACCTGTTATGTATTCCCTTTGCCTTCAGCAAGCACTTTAGCTGATCATGGTGCTTTACCTGGTGAAGTGACTCAAATTTTTATCCAGTAGGCACTGGGGCATGTAGTTTTTTATTTACTTTAATCACAGGACATGGTAATAATAAGACATGGGATCTCCTGTATTCCAGATATCCTCTTCTTTACTTCCATTGTGGAGTAGCAGTCCAATTCTGCCTGACAGTTAGTATTAATCGTTCCAAGCAGGAAGTAACTACCTTCACTGCCTATTGATTCAGAATCAAGAGAAGCCCAAAGAGGTAGGTGGCTATCAACTCCTTGGTCAATGGAATCATTGTGGAAGCATTTCTCCCTTTGAAACTAAGACCTCAAGGCAAGCAGAACACAAGGTCATGGGAACAAAAAGCAAATATTTTTCTAGTGGGTCACTAGGAGTAATTGTGAGTGGTGCCACTCCCGTTCCCATGGCTTGATTCTTGGATCCATGAGTCCTGGCCATGGGAGAAACAACACAATATATTGGACACTGATTCAGGTCACATACAGACATCTGGAAAATCTTGCTCCAGCCATGCAAGCTCTTGCAACCTAGCTGACACTGCACCTGAGTCTTCAAAACGCCATTCCACCATTCTATTACACTAGCTGCTTCAGGACGGTCAGGAACGTGATAAGACCAGCGAACTCCCTGAGCATGGGCCCACTGTCACAATTCTTTTGCTATGAAGTGAGTTCCTCGATTCGAAGCAATGCTATGTAGTGTATCACGATGGCAGATAAGACATTCAATAATTCTACGGGTGATAGTTTTGGCCTAGCACTGCATGCAGGGAGCACAAATCCATATTCAGAGTAAGTATCTATTCCAGTAAAAACGAAATGCCGCCCCCTCGTGATGGAAGAAGCCCAGGGTAATCAACCAGTCACAGGTACCTGGCTGATCAGCCCAGAGAATGGTGCCATGTGGGGGCTTATTCTCTGCAGCAGGCAGGTTGGGCACTCAGCAGTGCCTGTAGTCAGGCCAGCCTGGGTGAGTGGAAGCCCCTGTGGCTGAGCCCATGCCTCATCTCCATCCTTGCCTCCATGGCCACTTTGTTCATGGGCCCTTTGCGTGATGACAAGGGTGGCCGGGGAAAGAGGCTGGCTGGGATCCGAAAAATGGGCCATCTTCTACTCTTGATTATTAAAGTCCTCCCCGGCTGAAGTCACCCTTTGGTGAGCATTCACCTTGGACACAAATATGCTCATGTTTTTTGCCCATTCAAAGAGAGTTATCTACCTAGTCCTCGTCCCCAAATTTTCTGTCACCAACTTCCCAATCACGTTTCTTCCAAGACCCTGACCTTTCAGCCAAACCACTGGCCACAGTACATAAATCAGTATATAACACACGCTTGACTATTTCTCCTTTTATGCAATGTGAATAACCAGGTGCACTGCTCAAAGTTCTTCCCACTGGGAGGATTTCCCTTCCCCACCACCCTTCAGGGATGCCCCAGCAAGGGGCAGTACCACTTCAGCTGTCCACTTTCAGGTGGTCCCAGCCTACCATGCAGATGCATCTGAAAACAGGCCCAAGTCTTCTCTTCCTGCATTGACTGCTCGCAGGGAGCTCCCCATGAGGCCACAGGTGCAGGTCAGGTAGAGAAGGCAGAGTAGAAGGAGGGGGGACCATGGGCATTTGGGCCACTTCCTCACGTAACTCACTTGTGCCTTCAGGGCCTGCTCAGTCCTAGTTGTGAATAAACTTTCATTAGATGATGGAGCACTGATGTGCTCACCTACCTTTATGTCTTGATGGGCCAGAAAATACCCAGTTCATGATGGGCAGCCCAGGTCACATGGTAACCTGGTCCACGCTTAGTGTTCAGTATCCCCTAAGGCCCAGTAGAAGGCCAAGGGATTTTTCTCAAAAGGGGAGTGGTTGTCTGCAAAGGAAGACAGCTCTTTGCTCCAAAATCCTAAAGGACTGCAGTGCAATTCACCTGTAAGCGCCTGCTGGAAGCTCCAAATAGCACCACCACCCGCCTTCAAGAACCATTGGATCTCCTGGATCACATGGCACAAGGTGTAAAGCAGCTTACGTGTCAACCTGGACCTATTGTAGAGCCTTCTCTTTTTCCTGGCTCCACTGAAAACCAGCTGCCTTTCGGGTCACTTCATAAATGGGCCAGAGTAACACACATAAATGAGGACTAGGTTACTTCTAAAATCCATAGTCCCACCACTCATTGGGCCTCGATTTTGGTTATAGGAGGGGCCAGATGCAACAACTGGTCGCAAAGAGATATCTCAACAAGTCCTACACCACTGAACCTTTAGAACCCCGGAAGTAGGTAGGAGGCTCCAGAATTTTTGTCAGATTCATTTCTCACCCTCTGGCACACAAATATGTGAATGATGAGTCTAAGGTAGAACTACTTCTTGCTCACTGGGTCCAGTGATCAGAATGTCATCAATATAAAGTGTCAGTGTGATATTTTACCCCCAGGAGAGCCCATGGTATAGTTTCAGTCCAAGTTACAAAGCCTGAGAAACAGAAAAATCAATGTTCCAATCTGAGTCCACGTCCAAGAGCACGAGAGACCTACATCCCTGTTCTATGACAGTCATGCAGAGAGAGAGAGAATTCTCCCTCACTCCACTTTTTCTTCTGTTCAGGCCTCCAATGGATTGCATGAGGGCCACACAAGGTGGGAAAGGCAATCTGCTTTACTGTCTACCGATTCACATGCTAATGTCAACCCAAAACACCCTCAGAGACACATCCAGAATAATGTTTAACCAAATAAATGGGCACTCTGTGACCTAGTCAAGTTGACACATGAAATTAACCATCACAGAAGGTATGTTCTTATCTCTGCTAAAATTTCTGTCACTCAAATTTCTTGTTTGTATACATAATATGCAATGTAAATTATATGTGGCACATTGTAGCAAGCAGTTTAAGCTAAACAAAGGCCAGCACCCTTTCTGAAAAAGTCATAATACTCTGGGGTTTTTTTAGACCTAGGAGATTAAGTAGGTTTAAATTTAACATAAAAATAATGCTATTATAACACTATCTGGCTTAGCTGCAAAAACATAGTGTTTCCTGCAAGGATGAAAAATTTCTCTCTCAAGGCTAGTGCAGATTTTGTATTATAATTCTGTCTCCATCCTAAATGATTAGTATTGTAATAGATCAAAAGAAATCTTTCTGTATTTATTTTTCATTTCCAAATTTTAGCAACTGATGATGTGTACTCAGTACAATAAAGCTTGATGCTGCTAATCCTAATTTCTCAGGGAATTTAAGATGTAATAGATAAATTTCAGTAACAAATATTAGTTATCTTTATAAGGATATATAATAATAAATCCTTCATTAAATACCTATAGATTATCTCCTTATAAACAAATGTAGGTGTTTTATTTTAGAAATAAATTCTTTATTTATATTGCTGATTAAATAATCAAAATTTATTGAAAATGCTTTACTTTGGTGTCTTTGGATTATTACCTAAGACTTTGTTTCTGTTATGCTCTAAAATAAGAGACTTTTATGCAGTATGATAAAGATTTATACCAAAGTGAAATGAACGTGATGGTGAATTTGAATTTAAAGAAGAAAACATGTACTATATCATAAAGAATTATTGTCCACTAAATAATATCTTTAAAATATCTTTTGGAATTTTATTTTCTCCAAGTACTGTCAGTCTATCTGTCTGTCCATCTCTCTCTCTGCCTGTTTATTTGTGTTTTCTTTGACAAGTGAAGTGAGAACCTCTTTCTAATTAGGTGTAAATCAGACTCCATTGGCTCAAGTCCACAGATCGCATACCAAGTCATGATTCTCAACCAAAGGTGCTGGTGTCAGTTGAGGTCTCAAGAGAACTACTAAATATTCCAGAACATATAATGTCTCAATAGTGTGAGAGTCAGGTAAGATTAGAAATACAGCATCAGGGTTATTACAGATGGTGTGCCCTTTACAGGAAGGTGTATCCATGATAGGCTCAAAGCTTCTTAAGCTTCAGGTCACACCCATAGCTTCAGTTGTCATGATGACTACAGAATCTATTATATTAAATTTAAATTAATTAAAAGGTAGAATTTTAAAATTTGGTGTCTCTGACTTTTTAAATGCGTGGGTTCTTTCCTATTTATTATTGTCTGTCTGTCTAAAGAGTAGCTTAAAGTTACTAATGAGTTCTACAAAAGTGTTTTGGGGTTTAATTTTTTACATTGTTTTACTCAGATTTCTATTATACTTCCCTCTCCGTTCATTCTTTCCTCCATTTCCCAAAAGCATGTCAGATGAAGCAACTGCAGTTAGAAATGATGGGGTTAGAATAGAATATTTTGCTTTTACCTTCTGACACTGATAACACGCAACCAAGAAAAGATTGGTAGAAAGTAAAGCCTTTATATCACTTTGTTTCTGGGCCGTCAGCTAAACTCAAGGTGACAGAAGCTACTGATGATTCAAAAGGTCCAGTGTGCTTAATATCTAACAAAAACTACATTCTTTGCCTGTGTCTGATGGTCACTGATGAATAGAGTTTACACACTTGTAAACAATTTGTATATGGGAAAAGAGGGAGGAAGACGTGTCTAAGATGGTTACAAACATGCATAAACGTCAGCAGAAGATACTATTACTCTGAGGGAAAATTGAGTATAAATATTGTATGGTGATGAAGAACATGATTAAGTTTGTTTTAATAAGCTAAGGAATCATTAAAAATCATCCACGAATCTATGATGAAATAATAAGAAAGATTAGAATATAAATTTTACTCTCAAAATCATAATAAAAAGTTAATTCATTCTTTTTCAAGAATATTTTATGATAAGCTAGATTTTCTCAATTTTATTCTAAGGTCTGAAATATAGATCAGAGTGTTTAGCAGCCCATGGTGATGGTGTTTTCTCCTTGCTTTTGATGTCCTGATGTCTGTTTATGTGGTGCTATGAGAAGGTGTAGGCAAAAGATAATATGAATTCAAATTGTTTTAAACTTTATTGATCTCTGAGTGAATTGCTTTATATCAAATTATATGTCTTATTTTCAAAAATCTTTTTTTCTTCCCTGTAAAATATTAGTCTGATTTTCCCTTTCCTGGAATCTATTTTGAATTTTATTTGAATGCAAATCAGTTGGTTTTCTAAGGTTTAATGCAAATTTAAGTCCTGGGTCTCAACCGCCCTCCTTCTCAGTCTTCCGTTATCTCTCTTCCTTGGTCTGAATCCTCCTGTGTTGGATTCCTAACTATTCATGTTGACACCTGACCCTGCTCCTTCCACCTTCTACTTTTCCAAATATTTTCTAAATATCTGCACAAGGGCGTCCCACAGCATCCAAACTCATCATAAACTAAATCAGACTTCTTGTGTGGAATGTAAAACAAGGGGTGCCTGCCAAATCCATTTCACTGCCTATTTTTGCATGAGCTAAACCTGTTTTTTTCATTTTCACATGGTTGAGAGAAGGATTAAAAGAAAAAAATAGTATTTCATGGTGCTTTCGAGAAAATTATATGCAATTCATATGTTAGTGTCCATACATAAAAGGCTTATTGGAAAATACATAGGCTGATGTGTTTAATTATTGCCTTTGGCTGATCTAGTGCTACTAAGATAAAGACTTTCTATCCAGCAAAGCCTAAATATGTGCTATCTGGTCTTTTACAGAAGATATTTGGTCACCCCTGATGTAGAATATAAGGTACATAAGGGCAAGGATTTCTCTGCCTTATTCATCACTGTATTCCCCATACAGTAGACAGAGGACAACAGAGTACAATCGACAGAGGACATTGTACTTGTGTGCTCTCAAGAATACTGATTCAAAGAAAAAAATAGGTACAAAGAATATTATATTCTGTCTAATTTCTCTACATTATTAATTTAACAATCTAATCTACTATTCTCCTACCTATTATTAAATCTATTTTTTAAACTTCAATTCTTGCACAGGTATTGTTAGTTTTATTTCTACATTCTGTGTCACAGTTTTCCCTTCAACTGTCCATTTCCACTGCCCTTGCTTTAGCCAGGCTGGCATTGCAACACATCTGTAATGGCATCACCAAATACCACTGCATTCATTTTCTACCACCGTCAAGCCACCCTTCACACTGCTGTTCTCTAATATTCTGTTGCTAACTACTACACAATTTACTGCACTCAAAAAGCGTAAGATGGAAGAGAAAAGGAATAAGTAGCAATTGCGGGAAGGAAGGAGGTGGAGATAGAGATCTGCTATTCCTGTATCCCTTACTGAGTACACCATGATCAAGTGGGATTTATCCCAGGGATGCAAAGGTTTTTCAAAATCTGTAAATCAATCAGTGTGATACACCACATTAACAAATTAAAGAATAAAAACGAAATGATCATCTTTATAGATGCAGAAAAAAGATTTTGATAACATTCAACATCCATTTATGATAAAAACTCTCCAGAAAGTGAGATAGAGGGAACTTACCTCAACATAATAGATGTCATATATGACAAACCCATAGCTAACTTCATACTTAATGGTGAAATACTGAAAGCATTTCCTCTGAGATCAGGAACAAGGCAAGGATTCCCGCTCTTGCCACTTTTCTTCAACATAGTTTTGGAAATCCTAGCCATGGCTATCAGAGAAGAAAAAGAAATAAAAGGAATCAAAATTGGAAAAGAGGTAGTAAAACTGTCACTGTTCATCATCATTCCTTTTAATTTAAAGAACATGCAGTCATTCCTATTAAATGTTAGAGTATAAAGATAACTTCCTCTACAAAGAGCTTACAAATCGTTATTTAATATATTCAGTACAAATCAGTTTCACAATATAATTTATTAAATAAAAAAATGAATATTTAGGGGATAAATTTTAATGAGTGAAAGAGACACATTTGATACTGAAAGAATAAAACATATAAAGATTAATTAATAAAAACATATCCAACAGGATTTGAACAAAGCTAAGTAGATTGTTAAGTGTTTAACAAAAAATGAAAATTAAATTATTTTATTCTTGTGAGAGAATCCTTGTGAATAAAGGGGAAGACTTTGCATATTAGGCTAAACAATGATACATATAAATGCTGTTGAACTCAAGCTATTTCCCATTTGGCCCTTTGATCTACTTGAAGGAAAATATAGCCATCACCTTTGCCACATGTTCTTAAATACCAGGGCATAGCAAAAGGAAACACTCTAAGAGCCCTCCAACTACCCATGGCTACTGTCATCAGTCACTGACTTGGCCTGCAGCTACTAACCATGCCTATGAAGTAGAATGAATTACATAATGAAATATTGTTTACTTACAGTATGAATCAAGTACATATAAATTTGTGATGGACTGAGAATAAGATAACTTTGGTTTTAGTATACTGCATGGTAGGTAATAGGACAAGTTTAAAATTCAAAAGACCTGGCTTTGAATCTAGATTCTACCCCTTAGTAGTTTTGTGGGCTTATACCATGTTCCTTAAGAAGCTTTCAAAAACTTGTGTTTCTTTAACTATAAATTGGGGATAAAAATACCTTACAGTGTGCTGGCAAAAACTAAATATGATGAAGTGATGGGTTAAGCACAGGCCTGGCATACATTAAATGATGGCTAAATGCTAGCCATGTGATAGATGGGGCTCATCTTCCCGTGAGCTGTAACTCTGAGTACTTAACAATACATCCATTATTACCCTCTACACGTGGTAGAAAACCTGGAACACAGGTTTTAAGTTTTGTTCCAACTCTACAAGGACATGGTCCTACTAATGTCAACAAATACTAGATAAGTAAGCATATCTGCTAAATTTTCCAATGGCTGTCATCTTCGTACTAGACATGAAATCCTACAACACCTTCCTTCTTCTCAACAACGCTGTGTGGAAGGAGCATGGTATTGTACCCATTTACCAATGAGGAAATGGAAGCAGGATGTTAAGTGGTTTGCTGATCTCACATACTGAAAAATGGTGGAGTTAAGACATGAAATCAATTCCTGTGACTCTACAGCGTTTGCTCTTTCTTGAATATCAGGTTATCTTCCATGCATGAAAATACTGTTTTAGTTACTATCTTTTACTGTAAGAAAATTATCTGAATCTTATTTTACAAGATTTCCTAGAAATGTCTCAGGAGTTAAAAAATATATCTCCAAAGGCCTTTTAGTTTCCTTGTTCCTCATTTCTGCCTGGGTGGCAAAATGTTTTCTAAATGAGCCAATTGTCTGCAGTAGCTAAATAGAGCAGCAGCCATTCTGATATAGACAGAGTAATGCACACTTTGTCTCCATCCTACAAGAGCAAAATTGCATGGGCTATGAAGTGGTAAATGTTGCAGTAAAATGAAAAAGAAAGTGATGACAAAAAAAAAAGTGTCAAAATTTCTCAGCAAAACATTATTTTCAGAAGAACAGTTTCGGGGTATAGGAATATTTTATCAACTAAGTTGAATATGTTTCATCTAAATGAAATATTTAGTTTCTAATATTAAGAGGCTATTATGTCAATCATATCCCAAAGGGTACCATATGAATGAATAGTGGGAAAAGTTGTAAGTGTAAAAAGAAAGGACAAGAGAAGTATATAATCAAGGAACATTTGTGAAACAAATGTAATTGAAATTATCATAAGTAAAATAATACAGTTTTAATTTGATTCAATGAAAAGACAACTACAATTAAACCTTAGTATTGTGTTTGGTAGAGATATTATCTAAACAAGAGAGAAAAAATATACTTATATAAAAGTTCAAATCATTAATATTTTAAAATACCAGTGTGCTATTGAAACTATTTGGAAGAGTTTTAATGGAATTCAGAATAACAGTTCTTATTGATATAACTCAAATCGTCCAATTATCTCCATCACTTTTGCCAACTCAAGGGTCCGAGTTACTATCGCCTTTGGCGGGGGATAACATAACAGCCTTCTAATTGGTCTCCAATCATCCAGCTTTCTCCTCCTGCAATCTATACTGCAGTCATCTTTTCAAAATGCAAATACAATCACATCAATTCTTTCTAAAACCTTGCATTCGTTTCCAATTTCTTTTTGGGAAAGAGACAAAAATAAATCCTCAACGTGGTCTATCAGGCTCTGCCGCCTACCTGTTTCTATCTCCCTATTCTCATCCCAAACACACCCTATCCATGCCCCAGCTAGACACGACGTCTTCAGATATGTAAAATCTCTTGTTCCCTGCCATCCCAGGCTCTTTGTGTAATTGTTGCCCTTTGTTTGGTATACTGTTACTGTTATACTTGGTCATGTAACAATATATACTTATACGTACTTAAAAATTCTCCATTTTCAGATCTCACTAGAAACATAATCTCAGGGATGCTTTTGTTATTCCTCCAGGTGAATCCTTTTCTCCTTGTTGTTGCTGTTGTCACATGCTCTTATTGATTTATGTCCCTCTGTTGAGTATGTATGTATCTCAGTTTCTAACTATACATTCATTTGTATTCATTTGATTAATGTCTGTCTCCTGTCCCCATATTAAATTTAAATCTTCCTAAAATCTTAAAATCTATGACTGTTTATTTTTTGTTCACCATTATACCTTCATCCCTAGTCATAGCTCTGAACACATGATAGGCATTCAGTAGATATTTATATAACAACTGACAGAAAGCTTTAACAAAAAAATGATATAAAATATATAATAACATAAATTGGAGTTTAGGATTTTTAAGTTGGGTTTATACTCAGGTGAAATGTTCTCATATTCAGGCAACATGGTTTGTAATCAGGTGAAGTGGCCTTTATGTTCACTATTTATAGTCTAAGAACTGTAGGAAATTATTTTCAGTACCCCTCAGAAACAGATGCCACTACCAGCCTGGGCTATCTGGATGCAGAGATTAGAGCAATGGAAGTTGCCTCCATTGTAGGTAAAGTGAATGAAAGATTCAGTCTTGGGTTTCTTCCTTATCAGGAATCAACCTGAATGAGGAACTTCCTCTGGCCATTAAATCCAATGTCCACGCTCATTGAAGAAATTGATGATACTAAAACCAATGTACCACTTACCTCCTATTCAATAGTCAACATTCAAAATTTAGTATCCCATTCTTTTTTATTTTTTTAATTTTTTAACATCTTTATTGGAGTATAATTGCTTTACAATGGTGTGTTAGTTTCTGCTTTATAACAAAGTGAATCAGTTATACATATACATATGTCCCCATATCTCTTCCCTCTTGTGTCTCCCTCCCTCCCACCCTCCCTATCCCATCCCTCTAGGTGGTCACAAAGCTCCGAGCTGATCTGCCTGTGCTATGCGGCTGCTTCCCACTAGCTATCTATTCTACGTTTGGTAGTGCATATATGTCCATGTCACTCTCTCATTTTGTCCCAGCTTACCCTTCCCCCTCCCCTATCCTCAAGTCCATTCTCTAGTAGGTCTGTGTCTTTATTCCCGTCTTACCCCTAGGTTCTTCATGACCATTTTTTTTTTTTAGACTCCATATATATGTGTTAGCATACGGTATTTGTTTTTCTCTTTCTGACTTACTTCACTCTGTATGACAGACTCTAGGTCCATCCACCTCACTACAAATAACTCAATTTCATTTCTTTTTATGGCTGAGTAATATTCCATTGTGTATATGTGCCACATCTTCTTTATCTATTCACCTGTTGATGGACACTTAGGTTGATTCCATGTCCTGGTTATTGTAAATAGAGCTGCAGTGAACATTGGGCTACATGACTCTTTTTGAATTATGGTTTTCTCAGGGTATATGCCCAGTAGTGGGATTGCTGGGTCATATGGTAGTTCTATTTGTAGTTTTTTAAGGAACCTCCATACTGTTCTCCATAGTGGCTGTATCAATTTACATTCCCACCAACAGTGCAAGAGGGTTCCCTTTTCTCCACACCCTCTCCAGCATTTATTGTTTGTAGATATTTTGATGGTGGCCATTCTGACTGATGTGAGATGATACCTCATTGTAGTTTTGATTTGCATTTCTCTAATGATTAGTGATGCTGAGCATCCTTTCATGTGTTTGTTGGCAATCTGTGTATCTCATTCTTTAGATTTCTATTATTCCCAAGTGGCTTTTCATGTTTTTGAGCCCAGTCTATCACCCCTTCTATTCTCCCAAATCTGCCCTCCACAACTATTTTTCCCCATCATCTGCCAGGTCCCTGATGTCAGGGAATTTTCCCTCTATTTCCATTCATTGACTGAAGACTGGCTTTATTCTCAAAATAATGGGTTTTTTTCCAGGCCTCTCAAACACATGTCAGGCTTTCCCACTGATGCAATTCAAGCAATCTCTGTAGTGACTATGCACATAGGTTCTCCTTCAGTCTACTGGGATTTAAATCCAATATTCTTATTTAATCATTGGTTCATGATCATCTGTGATCATCCAACTGAAATGATCTACAACCAGTTTTTAGCACAGTTCTGACAACATAATACTAGCAATCAAACAATGTAGAATCATACTATCATTCCAGACCATTATTACCTCACCCTTGTTATTATTAATAAAAAAATAAAAAATAAAACATGATCCACTGCAGCTAATATAATTAGGGTATATTTTACTGTGTCTTTGCTCTTTGCTTTTAGCTACCGATGTTACAGTCATGATCCCATTCACTGAAATATTGATCTCTGCCTCAGTCTACCCTCTATCCTGCTATCTTGCATTGGTTGGTGCATCCAGTAATTTAGCTTGTCAAGGGGCATACTCTGACTGGCCTCTTACCGGTGTCTGTCTGGTGACAACTCCTGGAAGCAGTTTGACCTGGTGACACTCAAGCCCAGAGGTGGGCAGCAAAGCTGATTGCCCCAGAGCCTTTGCTCCCATACTGGATATGGAGCATTTTCTTACTAAGCACAGGTGGGGAGATTAAGTCACAGCCAGGACTGCAGGCAGCTTGCAGCCCCTCCCAACTGGAGAGCCTGTTTTGAAATTGAGAGTAGCCTGGAGTGATCTCTTCCCTTCCTGTCCCCATAGGGGAACTGAGTCATAGCTTTACCTACTGTGGAGAGTATCTTTTGGCTTCATCTGCACTCTTGGAAGCTGTGCAGCTCAGTGGCACTTAGCTGAAGCGTGGGCAGTTAGAGCAATAATGATAGTTTGCAGAGCAAAAGTTAGTGGCCCTGTTCAATCAAGGAACTTGGGAAGCAAGTTGGCTTGAGTTTACACAATAAGCAAAGAGCTTTACCAGCTTTAGAGTTGCCTATCCTACTGAGCCTGGGCAAGAAATCTAATTTGTAACCCCGTTCATCCTCATCGCTGAATATAGCCTTCAGACTGCCCAACCAGGGAACCTGACCAGAGCACACAGGAAGCTGTGTAGCCCATTTAGCGACCCTACATAGAATGGCACCTGAGCAGAGAGCACAGCCCATGGCTTCCTCTGGCTTCCGCTATCTGTAGAGCAAAACCAATGGCCTCACCTAACAAGGTAATTCAGTGAATATTCTGGCCAGATTCAGGTCTCCAAAAAATAAGCTGTGCAGGCTCTGGATCCCATCCTGCCCTACTACCAGGACAGAGAAGCTAATTTATAGCCCCATCTATTACTGAATACAGCAATAAGTCCTAACCGTCTAGTGAGCCTGACCAGGGAATCCAGGCAAGGTGGAGCCTATCCTAGACTCTTGCTTGGGTAAGGAACCAAGCCAGCAGTCCTGTTTAACTATTCCCAGCCTGTGGCACTATTCTCCATCCCTGTCCTCAGAGCTTGAACAATTGCTTCACCCCAAAACAGATCATAAAAGCAGGTCCCACTTGCCCAAGGACATTATCAGCAGACACACCGAGACACCCAAACTGAGCTGACTGGTGAAGAACTGTCTCTGACAATGCAAACCTGTAAAGTCTGGAAGAGGAACTTGATTACTCAAATTGGCAGATACCAAGGTAAGAAATCAAGGAAAATGAAAAAAATCAGGTAAAAATTACACCATCAAAAGAAACTAATAAAGC
Source organism: Grampus griseus (assembly GCF_964374135.1). NCBI lineage: Eukaryota > Metazoa > Chordata > Mammalia > Artiodactyla > Delphinidae > Grampus > Grampus griseus. The sequence goes on from NC_138997.1 coordinate 4,826,430, forward strand.
CCCAATAATTAATTGTAAAGAAAAGGAGATATATGAACTGTCAAAGAACTCAGAATAATTCTCTTAAGGAAGTTTAGTGAACCACAAGAAAACACAGACAACTAAAGAAAATTAGGAAAACTATACATGAATAAAATAAGAAGTTCAACAAGGAAATAGCAACATCAAAAATAAATAAATAAACAAAAATCCTAGAACTGAAAAATACAATAACTGCACTGAAGAATTAAATAGAGAGTTTCAAAAGTAAGCTCAACATGCAGAAGAAAGAAGTAGAAACATTCACCTTACAGGAATTCCAGAAGGAGAAGAAAAAGAGAAAGTGACAGAAAGTATATTTGAAGAAATAATTGCTGAAAACTTCCTGAACCTGGGGAGAGAAATGGATGTCCAGATTCATGAAGCCCAAAGGATCCCAAATAGATTGAACCTAAATAGAGTTACACTGATACACATTATAATTAAATTGTCAGGAGTCAAAGACAAAGGAAGAATTTTAAAAGGAGCAAGAAGAAATAGAGAAGCAATATACAAGGGAACCCACATAACACTACGGGCAATTGTGAACTATATATCATATATTAGCATCCTGCAGTAGATTAGCAAACATAAACACATTTCAAATTTTTAGAACTATATTCTTCTTCATACTATTTTCCATTGTGCCTTAAAACATGTTTATTAATAGACCAAAATATCCTTATCTCTGAAAAAATTAAAAAGCCAAAACTAAACAAACTATGTTTAGCAATAAATGTATCAGTTTACCATTGTATCTGGAAATGACTTAGATATTCAATGAATAGCCATTATTTAAATTAACTTATGAACTTTTATTTATATTTATTTAAAACGCTTGTTTTTAACAATTACGTTTGGATTATACAGTAAATAACCATCATCTTTATTTTTCTTTTTGAAAAATTTTGAAGACGTGTCAACTTTTATTAAACCAACTTAAACTATGTTTCTTTTATCAAACATTATCACAGATAATGTGAACTTGAAACACATTTGGGTTACTTTCTGTATTTCTGACAGTATACTTGATTTACATAATCTTTAAGCCAATTAAATAGAGCTCTTTACAAATTAATTTTGGAAATACCATCCAGAGGTAGAAAAATATTATATAACATATACTTATAGACATACATAATACACAGGCAGACACAGAGATGTTTATAGGTTTTGTTTTTTAGAATTTTAGCCATGTCTCATGTAGAAAACTCAAAATAGTTGGATCCAACTTGTGTTTTTGGCAGATGGAGTAAGTTAACGTTGCTTGCTCGGATGGCAAAAGCTTTTTTACTAAAGATGTTTTATTTGCATGCTGAAAATCATTTCAATTTTTAGAAGCTTATGCATATCAAAGAACACATTCCATTCTCCCTGAGAATTTTGAGATCCTCTTTTTAAGGGCACCCCTTAATGTGGACTTATCTAAACAAAGTTCCTCCAGACTGGCCATTATAATTTTAAATTATCTAAAAGTTCACTCATTTTGCCAGAAAGGCACAACTTCACTTTCCAAGAACTAGGTGGAATCTATCTTGTCTATGAATTCCCTAAAACATCTTAAATATGAGGGGCTCTGTTTTCTAAAACACTAGGAATCATGTTATTCCCTCTTTTGAACAGAATGGATGCAGGAAGCTTCATAAAAGCAGATTGAAACACAAAGACAGCAGAGCTTGGATGCACAAAGAGAGCAGTAAGTTAACCTCAAAAATAAAATAGCCAGTTATTTTACCAGCAAAATGGGTTTATTCAGGAATAGCAGAGAATTGCAATTCAGGACAGGCAAACTATAGTGAATCATAGGCAAGTTCGAAGAGACGAAAGAAAGGTCAGCTTTTATTAGATTTTAGGAGGAAATTGGAGAGGGTTGTTTGGAATAAATTTTTATTGGAGAAAAACTCTTACTGGCTGCAAGCAGTGCTTAGTTCCTAGTACTTAGTGCTTTGCTAGGGCAGGGAGAAATCTTCCTTCTTTTTCTTAAAATCAGGAGATGAAATCGCTGTGTGAAAAATGTCTTCCCTTTACCAGAAGAAAAGTAACATTCTTATCATGGGGATAAGAAGTTGAAACCGAGAGAACTTTATACAAAGAAATCTACACAAAGATACTATCTTAAAATAATTCTTATCTTAAGTCTTCTTGACGGCTATGCAGGTGCCTGAGAGCTCTCCGTTCAGGACTTCCTGACTCCATTTTACATGAGGTTTTCATTTCTTTATTTTCACAGTGTATATGTGTGAGTCTAATTCTGGATACTCTCTTTTGTCCTGTTGAAATATTTTTTAACCGTGGGCCAATGCAACTCTATCTTGATTACTGTAACTTTATAATAATTCTTGAAATATAGTAATGAATATCCTAACATTATTTTACTATTTCAAGGTTATTTTCTTAAAGTATTTTCATATTCCTAGACATTTTAGATTCAGCATGTTAGAAATTTTAATTAGGATTGCATCAAATCTGTAAATCAGTTTAAGGAAGATTGGAATCTTAGCAATACTGAGTTTTCCACTATGTGAATGAACAAGCTTTATATCTTTCTGTCCTCTCTTACACAGTTGGTGGGTCAGGAAATTGTTAAAGTCACCGTAGGGAAAAAACAATTGATGGCATCTAATGAGTTAAAAATATCCATACCCTGTAAGCTAGTAGATAGCTTCCTGAGGATATACCTAAATCAAACATGTAATATTTTCCCCCAAAGTTATATCTTAGAAATTTTTGTCATATTAGCCTAAATACTTACAAAGGTGAACAGCTTAATTTATATCAATGATAAAATGTATATTTAACTTGTGATATATTCTTAAAATAGAGTATTATACAACAATAAAAACAAAGTATGGTTCCATCTAAGAGAATAGTTGAATCTCTCAAATACACTATTGAGTGAAAGATTAATTATAAAAGATACATATTTACACAGCTATATAGTGTTAAGTTAAAATAAGCAAAAAAAAAAGTGATCTTTGGTTTTCAAAGTCAAAATAACGTTACCTGTTGGGAGGATCAAAGGTATAGTAATCTTGAGGAGACATGGATGTTTCTGCTATGAATGATATTTTATTATGGTGGTTTGGTAGTTGTTAAAAAATGGGTTAATTTTGTCATAATCCATTGTTACCTCCACTTAGAATGTGTAAATCTTTATTTTTGGCCTACACTAATATAAATATTTGTTTTAAGAAAAAAAATATGTATTTAAAAATCTGTCCGTTATGGACACCTGTGCAGTTCTCCTGGAGAAGAGTGTTTCGGGCTCCAGTCACACCTGGCTCTGCTCACCACTCTCCCTGACCCCGTGTCTGCACCTCGTACACCCTTGTTTTCCTTGATACATAAAGGATTTGAAACTTGGAAAAATACACAGGCTTTTGATAGTTGGCTTTTTTTTTTTTTCCTTTGTGGAAATGGGACTGGATATCATCTAAATGAAGAGTTCTTAGAAGATGATATAGTCTGATAGATTATTCACAAGAAAGGGGTCATTTAAGTTTTTAGATCTTTGCTGTTTTCCATCTCCTCTTTATGCTTCTTTTTAAAAATTCATGTGTATTTCATACATTTGTTTTTTTCATTTCCCTATGCATATCATTTTCTCAGTCTCAAACATATTTCTCTCTCTGCTTTCGACTTTCCCCTCTTTACTGATTATCTTTTTTTGTAGTTACTGTACTATTCTTTTTCTCTTTCATATACTGTACAAAGATTCTATATCTTCCTAAATCATCATTCTTATTTTAATACTGGCATTAACACATCTAATTTAGTTCCCCTACTTCTCTTATCCTCCTTTGTCATTCTCAAAATTCATTTTCCCTTTATTGGGTTTTAGTTTATCTGGTAATTAATCTTCCATTATGCATAATTTACTTCTAACAATTCTAATTTCCTTATGCTTGGTAAGGTCTGCTACACAGAAAGGAAGTTCTTTTCTTAAAACTCCAATTGCTTATGAAATTCTCTTGTCACACACACATACACACACACAAGCAGCAAGCCATGCTGGTAATATGGTCATTTTCACATCACTTGAAGAAAATATCCCAATATTCCATCCTGAGTTATTAGAACTTATGAACCTACTGGTTATCACTTTTTCCTGAACTTCAAAATTAAATTTTCATACCCTGAAATATATCATCCTAACAATCTTAGGTTATTTTTATAGGTTTAATAATATGTATACTTGCTTTTTGTTTTACTTGTCACTGACTGTTGATTCTTGAAGTTTGTGGTGTTTACTTTCATGCCTTAATAGAAATTCTTCATTATGTACTAAATGTCAGTTGTTATACACACACACACACACACACACACACACACACACGTAATGTACAATAGGAATTGTTCTCTTTTTAAATTATTATTATTGTCTCTCATATTCAGATTGTTGTATTTTATACCCACAGCTTAATCATTATTTTTATATTATTTATTAACTGTCACCTACCTTTTTGAATTTGTATGACATTCAGGCAATAATTCACGCTGATGTATTTGTTATATGTCGATTCTGATTTTTGCTTATGACTCTGATATTTTTATTGTTCTCTGCAAGTTTATGACTTCAGTAATGCATCTCTGGTTACTCTCTCTTTTATTCCTGCCTGATGTATTTTCAGCTCTCATTTCACACATTCCCCACCTTGAAGTCTCACTGCTGTTGTATTACTTCTCTTTACTGCCACTGGCTTCTTCTCCCGAATTTCAGAACAGAAATAAAACAGCTTCCAGATGATTTTCTGCTTGCTTCTTTGGCCTTTTTAAAACGCAGTATTTTTAGCAATGAACTTTTTTCTTGTTTCTTGTTATTTTTCTCCTCACCCTGATTTCTCTCCTGCTGATTAGGCTTCTTTTATTGTTCATCTACAATTATTCTGAAATATATTCTTTTTTTTACACATCTATCTTCATATATTATTTCCATATTTTCAGTGTTATCTAAACATATTACCTGCATTATTATTTCATAGAAAGTGGCAGAAGGATTCTAATCTTTCCCCTATAAACTAAAACTGCTCAGCCTTTAATAAATTATTTGGCCTCTTAGTTGTGCCCTTTTAAAAAGTGTGATAATCACATCACTTGCGTAAGTTGGTGACAGGATGTGAGGATTAAATATTCTAACATGTGTTAAGGGCTTAGCACACTATCTAACATTGTTCAGAACTTTAAAAATACTGGTTCTGTTTATCGGTAATATTTTAACTCATTTTATTTTTAAATAAAGACTTAGACAAGAGATTAGAGAACTTAACATTCTTGAAAGGCAGAATAGGTATAAAATTATCCACATAATTTTACTTCTTTAATGCATTTTATAATAGTTTAGTTATTATTGAAATAACTCATACATGTGATACTTAAAAATGCAAATGTTCAAAAGAGTGGTTGATGAACGTAAAAATAAGCCTTTATTTCCATCCCGGTTCCCTTCATGAGAACAGTAACTCTTAGCAGTTTCTTTTGTATCGCATCGTAGATATTCCATGTGTACACAAATATTTATATCCAATTCTCTGTAATGAATTATATATGTAATAATACATATTATATCTTTTATGATACATGCACATATATATATACATATTATATGTGTGTGTTATATACGTTAATATGTTTACCAACTCTTCTTCCGAATATAGGTGCAATATTTCCAAATAATCCTATAGACATTCCTTGCTAACCTACCATTAGAAAGTGGATCAGGGCTTAGAATATAGTCTTAGAGTCTATTAACACTTCCATATGCACATTTTTGAGAAGATTTTGAGAAGTAAGTTTAATTTTAACCAGAATTAGTAGTCAGGAAATAATAAACATGCTAAGACAAGAAAATATGGTATCCTGCACCAATTAACACAGACAAAATATCTTCTATTTTCACAGGAAATACTATTGTACAAAAGTGTAATAAAAGAACACACAAAAGCACACACTGCTAAACACCACATAAAGTACTTAAAAGTAACAGATTTCAGAAAATGATATTAGTTCAATCCTACTTTCATGCTTATAAATATACATGAAAACTGCTCATAAAATCACTCTTGGTACTAGTAAATCTGGCAATAATTTGAATCTTTGGAAATAGAAAAGTACATAAAGCATAATATATTTGTATTATAGGTACAATAGAACCACTATAAGAATGAAAGAGGTGTTACCTACTGAAAAAGAAAGCACTGTTTTGTAAAAGAAAATAAATTAGAGAGATAGATGTAAGTATCTACATAAGTAATGCACACATATATACATACATATATATCATTGCATGGATAGAAAATTTTTCCAAAGGTGACACTATTAACATTTACCATCTAAATACAATGGACAGTCATTTGAATACATGGGATGTGGGCTTGGGAGTGTGGGATGTCATCAATTTTAATTTATGTACTACTTATGATTTTTACAAGTATTATAAAGTATTATATTATGAGTATTATAAAGGATTATCTCTATTATAAATTCTGTAAGAAACATGATATTTTGAGCTTTCTCTCATACCATGTAATATCCTCTTCTCCTGTTGTTATGCATAATTTTTTACAAATGATGCATCATTAGGCTTAAACCTCTTCTGTACAATGACATTTTCACCTTCCTTCTCACTGTTGGAGCATACTTCATCCCTTATCATGATCAAGCGCACAATTTGAGCTGATAATTATGTCATATTTCATCATGAAAATGGAAAATGTCAGAAGCATTTCAATCTTCTCAAGACTAAGCCTATGAACTTACCAATGTCTGCTTCTGTTTTTATATTTTCTTCTTTACTAAGAAGTGCAAGAGGCATCCCTTATTTTTCAGTATCAGTCCCTTTATGTGTAAACTGAATTCTCTCAGTTTATCAAGAGCTTACACCTTCATTATCCTTTCTTGATCCTTGATCAAATATCTTACCTTCTTAAATACAACTTATTTTAGCATAAATTGTCTGAAAATTTTGTACTCCTTGAAAAATAAGAAAGGGAAGTACCCTCTGATGGCCAGTAATATTACTAGAAAGTGTCTTCTTTTTTACTCTTTAGAACCAACTTTCCCAGATAGATACTGTGCCTTTTCAATGTAAGATGAGTTTTCTTCATGGGAAAATTTTAGCTGTCTCTAAACAGTAGCCAGGAAGGAATGTAGCTGTCTTTCTAGCCTTCTCATTCTATCTTACACAAACTCTTTCTCTTCCCACTCTCCCAGTGTCTTTGTATGAATGTTATGCCAATTCTTTTTCCTAGGCATGTTTGAAAGAATTCGATTTTTCTAGACCAGCTATTCACAAGAGTTCCCTGTTGAGGTGAGATTGGGCCCAATGAGCCTTCATGCGAAGCTTTTCATGACAAGGGTTGTCCCTCTGTTGTTACACTGACATATTTGAAAGGCTATACCTCTTACGCTTCCAAGAATTTACCAGGTTTAAGAAGTGTTGTTTTTCCAGCTCTGAGCTCCTTCAGTTCCTGAAAAAGGCAGTACCAAGAGGCTAAGCCCCTGCCTTCCAAAGTAATACATTTCCTTTTAGAAGGTGTATTTATTTGATGGTATTTTTGTTGTTGTTGTTGTTTCTCTTCTCCTATGGGCTTCGCTAAGCACTTTTTACTTTGCTGCTCAGCTTCTACAGTTTTCATATACTGTTTGGTCTTAGCCTTAATCATAGCAATTTCCATTCAGATGGTTTCTTCTTTGAGAAAACAGATTCAAAAATCTGGCTTTGTTAGACCCCTCTGTACTGGCCATGCTTTTTTGCTATCTTTTTGCAACTTGTTGTGGGTCCCGCTACATACTCTGATTATCTGAATTGCTTTGGGGAATACTTACATATAAATTACAATTTGAGATTTCCTCAGACTCCTAGTTTTCCTAAGAAATAATTAATGTTTTCTTCATTGTATTGCATCGTTTCCAGGAAAAGAAAGGTGATTCAGAACTAATTCCCCACTATGTTTCCAATGGTAATGCATTAGTATAAATTTGAACACAATCCTGCATGAGGACAGGCAAGTTCTTATAAATCTTTGAAGAAAAAAAAACAAACATCTTTTTTCCACCTGGAGAATTAGCCAAGGCTGACAAGTTTCTGAGTTTTTGCTTTTGTGTTTTAAATGATGGATTGTTTCTATACTTTTTTACACTCAGTGTCCTAGTATTTTCAGGGATTTTAGTTCTAACCTCTCTCTTTCAATAGATCAAGGTAATGAACCCTGTCTCTACTGTTCATTAAAATCAAAATTGCCTAGATATACAGGTTAGCCTCTAGGACAACTAAAATTTTCACAACAGCAAATCACTCTGCGTTTCAACGTTGCCTTTATTTTTGACCTCTAATGATGAATGATGTCTCTACTTTTCTGCAAAGTTGGATATTCCATTTTAAAATTATTTTTATTGAGGAATAATTGACATGTAATACTATATTAGTTTCAGGTATACAGCATAATGATTCAGTGCATGTGTAAATTGTGAAATGATCACCATGGATGTTCATTTTTCAAACGTTAATTTTTTTTTTTTTTTTGGTCTGTGCATGCCCGTGGCATGTGGGATCTTATTTCCTGGACCAGGAATCTAACCTGTACCCCCTGCAGTGGAAGTGTGGAGTCTTAACCAGTGGACCACCAGCGAATTCCTTTTAAATGTTATTTTTTGGGCTTTGCTAAGCATTTTGTAGCTGTTAGTTTTTAATATTGGATCCTCCATATTATCAAAAAGAAAAACTTCTCCAAATCCTTTAAATCTGGATTCAGTCTCAATCACTGGAAAAGTGACATTATACTTTTCACAATCATTTATGATCTTCATTTTATCACATCAAATACTTAAAATCCCTCCCATCTTCTTCATTGTAACTTTCCTTTATTGTGGCTTTTGTGGGAAAAACAAATAAGCACACTAAAGTCCTATGCTTTTCCTAATATACTTGATGGTCAATTCTCACTTTCATTTGGAAAAATCTTCTATCTAGAATTTTTAGGGCTAATAGGTAACCTCTGTACACTGTCTCTGGAGGTAATCACTTCATTCTCTTAGATATAAATAAACATAAACACTTATTTTAATGTGTTTGCTATATTTTCTAAACTGGGTAGAAATAATATATTTTTGTATAGTAAGGTAATGGCATTTTTATAGTAAATTTTTATATTTAATAAATATCTTTCTTATACTACATGTAACTTTGAGCCTTTAGTATGAGAATCTATAAAATATATTGTTTCTAACTTTAAGTGTTAATATTTTATTATGTGTTTCCTATTGTCTGAAAACAACAAATAAATAATCCAATACAGCAGTCTACTTACCTTAGGTAAGTAGACCTTAGGTCTCAGAAAATGGGTGAGCAATTCTACTGCCTCAGTGTTTTTCTCTATTCCACTTGGGTCTCTACTGCAAGTATGCATACTTCTCCCTTTAGTTATTCTGTGTTTCATTTATGCATAAGAGTATACTTATTCTTCATCTTTAACACAACCTTAGATACTTTCAAAAAAAGAAAGTATTTAACAGGGAAAACCAGTATTAGCTAACGACTTCCTATGCCCACGTTATACTGCTTATTAAATGTCAGAATATTTGAAATGTAAATATACCTGAGTATATAAAACTATAAATATATTTGAAATATGAATTAATTTTATAAAGGTAACACATTCTACAAGTTTTTTAAAGGTTATGAGTGGGTGCCATGAAATAAAACCCAGTAATTTACTGACATGTAAGTGAATCATAGTTAATATAATATGACATACTTAGCTTATTTAGCTTAGCTGATTGCTATAATATGTCTCTCTGACACTTCACAAAATTCAGCAGTAATGTAAATATTTAAATACAAGAAACTCAAAAGTGTCATGTTTTCAAGATCTAGAAATTACCCACACATGGCATCATTGCCAGGGCCCTTAAATCACAGTTTCTCATATGAGAAAGAAGTCCATAAACATACTTGTAGGGGTTATAAGCTCCAAAACAGTCAAGTTTAAAAGGGAGTTGTTAAAGAACAATTTTATTATTTTTAAAAATTTTTTAAAGCAATTTTGCCTTTTTTTAAAAAAATTTATTTATTTATTTATTTATTTATTTATTTATTTATTTATTTATGGCTGTGTATGGCTCTTCGTTTCTGTGCGAGGGCTTTCTCCAGTTGCGGCAAGTGGGGGCCACTCTTCATCGCGGTACGCGGGCCTCTCACCATTGCGGCCTCTCTGGTTGCGGAGCACAGGCTCCAGACACGCAGGCTCAGTAATTGTGGCTCACGGGGCTAGTTGCTCCGCGGCATGTGGGGTCTTCCCAGACCAGGGCTCGAACCCGTGTCCCCTGCATTGGCAGGCAGACTCTCAACCACTGCGCCACCAGGGAAGCCCCAGAACAATTTTATTTTAATAACAACAGCAAAAGCCCAGAAGTCAGGCAGAATCAGACTAATTCCTAGGATAACAAGCCGCTATGTCTCTCACCCCTTCTGCATCCACCATGTTTTACTTTCTATGTAGATTTAGGCAGGCGTGTGGAATGTGAATCACAGGAAACCCAGACCAAGATATACCATATTATTTTTTTATAACTCAACTTGATTTCTGATTATGAGTCTACGTTCTTCACGGCTGCAAGAAAAATGAAAAGTCAACTTAGCTGCTTCTGGGATTTTGCCACCAGTATGGTGCCTTTTCCAATTTCATCTCTTAAGCAGTAGTGATGGGAGTAGGTTACTGACCTACATTTTAATTTTTATGGGTTTATCTTTCTGCTCCAATTGTTCTGTAGTGCTGCCAACCCATACTTCAGACACAGAATCTTCAACGCTGTAATTTTGCATATGGCCCTGTAGACCTGGGTACGACACTAGGGTCATGCTGCCTCTCAGGAGTGGTGTTGGCGTGTCTGTGACAAGTAGCCTATTTTTTTCTTTCCATCCACCCGTGCTTCTCTTTCTCTCAGCTTGAGGAAATCTATTACTCTTACGGGGAAAGTGCTTTTTCCAAAACCACAATTCTTATTCCTGGGGATGCCCAACCTCCTATGAGGTTGAACAGCAGAAAAGACATTTGTACCACTCCTGCTCCCTCTGTTCAATGCATCACAAACTTGCTAGAAGCTAATAACTAAGTATAGAGTCAGCATTGCTATTGGGTTGGCCAAAAGATTTGTTCTTTTCTTTTTTTTCCCAGAAGATGGTTCTAGTAGCACTTAGTTATCTTTATCTTCATTCAAAACAATTTTGTTAAATTGTATGTGACAGCTGTCATATCAAGAGTGCATTTAAAAAAAGACTTATCAAAATTGGTGAATTTTTGTGTAGCCATTTTAATATTGAAGGTTGAAGATAAAAAGCAACATTTTCAGCATATTATGCTTCATTATTTCAAGAAAGGTGAAGATGCAACTGAAACACAAAAACAGATTTGTGAAGTGTGTGGAGAAGGTGCTGTCACTGATCGAACGTGTCAAAAGTGGTTTGTGAAGTTTCGTGCTGGAAATTTCTTTCTGGACGATACTCCATGGTCGGATAGACAAGTTGAAGTTGATAGCGATCAAACTGAGGCATTAGTTGAGAACAATCAACATTATACCACATAGGAAAGAGCTGACATACTCAAAATATCCAAATCAAGCATTGAAAATCATTTGCACCAGCTTGCTTATGTTAATTGCTTTGATGTTCAGGTTCCACATGAGTTAAGCAAAAAAAAAAAAAAAATCTTCTTAACCGTAATTCCACATATGATTCTCTAATTAAACATAGTGAAAACGTTCTGTTTTTAAAACAATTTGTGATGGCAATGAAAAGTGGATACTGTACAATAATGTGGAACGGAAGAGATCGTGGGGCAAGTGATGAACCACCACCAACCACACCAAAGGCTGGTCTTCATCCAAAGAAGGTGATGTTGTGTATATGGTGGGATTAGAAGGGAGGCCTCTATTATGAGTTCCTTCTGGAAAACCAAACGATTAATTCCAACAAGTACTGCTCCTAATTAGACCAACTGAAAGCAGCACGATACAAAAAGCATCTAGAATTAGTCAACAGAAAACGCATAATCTTTTAACAGCATAACACAAGACTGCATGTTTATTTGATGACCAGGCAAAAACGGTTACAGCTTGTCTGGGAAAGTCTGATTCATTCTCTGTATTCACTAGACATTGCACCTTTGGATTTTCATTTATTTAGGTCATTACAAAATTCTCTTAATGTAAAAAAGTTCAGTTCCCTGGTAGACTGAAAAGGGCACCTGGAACAGTTCTTTGCTCAAAAAGATAAAAAGTTTTGGGAAGATGGAATTATGAAGTTGCCTGGAAAATGGCAGAAGGTAGTGGAACAAAAGGGTGAATACATTGTTCAATTAAGTTCTTGATGAAAATGAAAAGTTTCTTTTATTTTTACTTGAAAACTGAAGGCAGTTTTTGGCCAACCCAATATGTTTTATCTTTTCTACAGTAGTGTGGGTTTGGACTGCACAGTTTTCTTTTTGTTTTCAAGAAGGAAGATTTCACATCCAGACTTGTAGATTCTCTTGGAAAATAAGAAGCTCTCAAAATTCTGGACCTCCTTTCCCCTTCAATATTATTCACAATAAATTGGAGTTAAATACAGATAGTATAGATCCGGTTGCCATAGTTCCCACATCTATTTTTCAACTCAACTTTCAAACGATTGCACTTAATTATATTTTATAGTTGGTTCCTATAGAGATTTTAATCATTACACTAGGAAAGATATACGTGTGTGTGCATGTATATTAGCCTCACATATATTAAAATAAAAATAAACAATATTAATTTGGCAGTGCTGAATATATTCAAATGTGTTATTGGAAAAAATCTGGTACTTTTTTACCGTTTTGGATTAAGGATTAATGATGGAAGATGGTTATTTAGAGACATTGGTCTGCTATCTTCTCAGTCTGATCGCTTTCTGAATAAAGTCATAGTCCTTGCCTCAACACCTCGCCTCTGATTTATTGGCCTGTCATGCAGTGAGCACAGTGAGCTTGGACTCAGTAACATATCTACTGAACTTAAGCTATATTGTTTGAACATACCAGAACTTATTTCTCTAGTTTTCTATGGATGGACCTTTAAGGTGTTTACAGTGGTCTGCTATTACAAAAATTTTACAATGGATATCTTTGAATATACGCATGCATGTGGCTGACGGGGTCTTGGTTCTCTGGCCAGGTGTCAGGCCTGAGCATCTGGGCTGGGAGACCCGAGTTCAGGACATTGGACCACCAGAGACCTCCTGGGCCCACATAATATCAATGGTGAGAGCTCTCTCAGAGATCTCCAAATCCACAGAATTAGAAATGAGAAAGAAATAACGACTGACACTGCAGAAGTGCAAAGGGTCATGAGCGATAACGACAAGCAACTATATGCCAATAAAATGGACAACCTGGAAGAAATGGACAAATTCTTAAAAAAGCACGACCTTCCAAGATGGAACCAGGAAGAAATAGAAAATATAAAAGGACCAGTCACAAGCACTGAAATTGAAATTGTGATTAAAAATCTTCCAACAACAAAAGCCCAGGACCATATGGCTTCACAGGCGAATTCTATCAAATATTTAGAGAAGAGCTAACACCTATCATTCTCAAACTCTTGCAAAATATAACAGAGGGAGGAACACTCCCAAACACATTCTATGAGTCCACCATCACCCTGATACCAAAAGCAGACAAAGATGTTACAAAAATACAAAACTACAGGTCAATATCACTGATGAACATAGATGTAAAAATCCTCAACAAAATACTAGCAAACAGAATCCACCAGCACATTTAAAGGATAATACACCATGATCAAGTGGGGTTCATTCCAGGAATGCAAGGATTCTTCAGTGTATGCAATGTGATACACCATATTAACAAACTGAAGGATTAAAAACCACATGATCATCTCAATAGATGCAGAAAAAGCTTTCAACAAAATTCAACACCCATTTATGATAAAAACCCTCCAGAAAGTAAGCATAGAGGGAACTTACCTCAACATAATAAAGACCATATATGACAAACCCAGAGCCAACATCATTCTCAATGGTGAAAAACTGAAACCATTTCCACTAAGATCAGGAACAAGACAAGATTGCCCACTCTCATCACTATCATTCAACAGAGTTTTGGAAATTTCAGCCACAGAAGAGATGAAAAAGAAATAAAAGGAGTCCAAAATGGAAAAGAAGAAATAAAACTGTCACTGTTTTCAGATGACATGATACTATATAGAGAGAATCCTAAAGCTGCTACCAGAAAACTACTAGAGCTAATCAATGAATTTGGTAAAGTAGCAGGATACAAAATTAATGCACAGAAATCTCTTGCATTCTTATACAGTAATTATGAAAAATCTGAAAGAGAAATTAAGGAAACATTCCCATTTACCATTTCAAGAAAAAGAATAAAATACCTAAGAATAAACCTACCTAAGGAAACAAACGACCTGTATGCAGAAAACTATGACACTGATGGAAGTAATTAAAGATGATACAAACAGATGGAGAGAGATAACATGTTCTTGGACTGGAAGAATCAACATTGTGAAAGTGACTATATACTACCCAAAGCAATCTACAGATTTAATGCAGTCCCTATCAAATGACCAATGGCATTTTTCACAGAACTAGAACAAAAAATTTCACAGTTTGTATGGAAACACAAAAGACCTCTAATAGCCAAAGCAATATTGAGAAAGCAACACTGAGCTGGAGGAATCAGGCTCCCTGATTTCAGACTAAACTACAAAGCTACAGTAATCAAGACAGTACAGTACTGGCAGAAAAACAGAAATGTAGATCAATGGAACAGGAAAGAAAGCCCAGAGATAAACCACACACATATGGACACCTTATCTTTGATAAAGGAGTCAAGAATATACAATGGAGAAAAGACAGCCTCTTCAATAAGTGGTGCTGGGAAAACTGGACAGCCACACGTAAAAGGATGAAATTGCAACACTCCCTAACACCGTACACAAAAAGAAACTCAAGGGGCTTCCCTGGTGGTGCAGTGGTTGAGAGTCCGCCTGCCGATGCAGGGGACGTGGGTTTGTACCCCGGTCCGGGAGGATCCCACATGCCGCGGAGCAGCTGGGCCCGTGAGCCATGGCCGCTGAGCCTGCGCGTCCGGAGCCTGTGCTCCGCCAGGGGAGAGGCCACAGCAGTGAGAGGCCCGCGTACCACAAAAAGAAACTAAAAATGGATTAAAGACCTAAATGTAAGACCAGACACTACAAAACTCTTAGAGGAAAACATAGGCAGAACACTCTGTGACATAAATCACAGCAAGATCCTTTTAGACCCACCTCCTAGAGAAATGGAAATAAAAACAAAAATAAACAAATGGGACCTAATGAAATGTAAAATCTTTTGCACAGCAAAGGAAACCATATCAAGATGAAAAGACAACCCTGAATGGGAGAAAATATTTGCAAATAAAGCAACTGACAAAGGGTTAATGTCCAAAATATACAAGGAGCTCATGCAGCTCAATACCAAAAGAACAAACAACCCAATCCAAACAAGGGCAGAAGACCTAAATAGACATTTCTCCAAAGAAGATATACAGACTGCCAACAAGCACATGAAAGAATGCTCAACATCACTAAGCATTAGAGAAATGCAAATCAAAACTACAATGAGATATCACCTCACACCAGTCAGAATGGCCATCATTTAAAAAATCTACAAACAATAAATGCTGGAGAGTGTGTGGAGAAAAGGGAACCCTCTTGCACTGTTGGTGGGAATGTAAAGTGATACAGCCACTATGGAGAACAGTATGGAGGTTCCTTAAAAAACTAGAAATAGAACTACCATATGACTCAGCAATCCCACTACTGGGCATATACCCTGAGAAAACCATAATTCAAAAAGAGTCACGTACCACAATGTTCATTGCAGCACTATTTACAATAGCCAGGACATGGAAGCAACCTAAGTGTCCATTGACAGATGAATGGATAAAGAAGATGTGGCACATATATACAATGGAATATTACTCAGCCATAAAAAGAAATGAAATTGAGTTATTTGTAGTGAGGTGCATGGACCTAGTGTCTGTCATACAAAGTGAAGTAAGTCAGAAAGAGAAAAACAAATACCATATGCTTACACATATATATGGAATCTAAAAAAAAAAAGGTCATGAAGTACCTAAGGGCAAGACGGGAATAAAGACGCAGACCTACTAGAGAATGGACTTGAGGATATGGGGAGGGGGAAGGGTAAACTGAGATGAAGTGAGAGAGTGGCATTGACCTATATACACTACCAAATGTAAAATAGATAGCTAGTGGGAAGCAGCTGCATAGCACAGGGAGATCAGCTCGGTGATTTGTGACCACCTAGAGGGGTGGGATAGGGAGGGTGGGAGGGAGATGCAAGAAGGAGAGGATATGGGGATATATATATATATATGTATAGCTGATTCACTTTGTTATACAGCATCAATTAACACAATAATGTAAAGCAATTATACTCCAATAATGATGTTAAAAAAAAAAAAGAATTAACTGTGGCTACTAAGGAGCTGCACAAGTAGGACAGTCAGTCTGAAATCCCAACCTGATCCACAAACTGGAAGCACTGTTTGCTGTTCTGCTGAACAATATGGACAGTTTCACATGCATACTCTCTCACAGTGTAGCCAATGTTAACATACAGAGAAGTAGAAACATGCCCTACAACTCATTAGCATCAGCTAAGTGGGCTTCAGGAAGAAAATTAAAATGCAGGGTAACACAGTAGAGATGCTGCACTTACAAACTATTCTGAAATGCCGTATTGAAGTCAGTGTAACAAGTGCTTAGTTACCATGAAGATTTTTTTTAAAATAATTAACAATAAAACGCAATTCTTAAGAATACAAGAACAAAACATCTAGCGTGTATTTAGAATTTAGACCCATGTATCTACTGCCTAATTCTCATTGTCTATTTTTTTTTCTTATTCTCGGTGCTTATTCTCCTCAAAATTCTAGAAAAGTCATTTCCAAAGTGTGTGTTGGTATACATCGTTGGGTAATGAAATGAAATAAATAGGGTGGAGTATAATAGAAACAATTACAACACATCACATTGTCTCTTAGCAACAACCGCGTACTTTGCAAAAATGGGTCATGATATGAAATGTATCTTACTATATATTTTTAAAAGTTTGTAAAGAATAAAAGCAGTAAATGTAAGATTCTATTTTAGAAATCTATGTGCATAAGGCAAATGCCTTAAGAAGAGAGTGATCATTGCTGTCTGAGGTTTTTTTCTCCTACCCTAAATAAAAATGACAATAGGCCTTCTACTTCAGGACACACATCACTTTTGTCTTTTTTATTTTTCTTTCTTTTTTAGAATATCTCATTCAAAAATGAATTTAATCTAAAATGACTAAATATGCCTATATAAATACTACAATCTTCCTTAAAAAATTAAAATAACTGACTTTTAAAAAATTGATTTTAAGCACATGCCTCATTATAGAATTATCAGAGAATATAATAAATCAAAATATAAATAAGAATTTCTCTTTTTAAATTTCTGATTTATCTTTTCTGTAGACTTAGAATCTAAATCCTTTTTTAATGGGAATTTTGTCCCCTGCACTTACCTGTCTTCCATCTCAATCCTCACCATCAAATCTATTTCCAGAAATGTAAACAGATTTACAGCAACTAATATAAAGCTAGGCACTTAGTGGACACTCCATAAATATTTGTTGATGATTATAACTTTGTCTTGACCAGATTGCTCAGATAATTGCTTTATATCTCATGTGGCAATTTAGTTACACTGTATGGAATTTGGCATGTCAATTAGAAACACCCTTCCCAAAGTTGCATATAGGCAGATGATGCTTTCATCAAATTAAGTTAGGTCCTTTTAAAAAAGACCATGACAGTATTTTGAGATCCAAAATGAATCCAGTCCTAAGTATAAAAATATTGAAATACATCATAACTAATCCTAACTATGCCATAAACCCTTATTATGTTACATTTGCATCTGGAGTATTTTAAGTTTGAGACTATTAGATCAATAAATTCATGATTCCATCTGTCAAAAGTCTCTAAAGCCTAAAAATGCTGCCAACTATGTTATTAAAAATAGACTTCCAAAGGCTGCCTATATTAACAAGGAGATAAATGAGCAGACAATGTAAAGTCACTCAGGATTCACTTTTCCTTCAGTGAATTTTGTTCTTTCTTTAAACATAGATGCCATATAGTCTTAACTTTAAAATTCTCTCTGCATCTTCTGGGAATTTGTGTCACAAATAATATAACCTGCAGTATAAAACTTTTTTTTTCCCAGACACATGCATTTACAATCTTTTTTTCATTTTTTTGAAAACCAAAGAGGGTGCTTGAATAAATAAGTGTAACTCCACTTTTAAAAATTAAAAAAAATGACAGAAACATAATAAAACACACATTAAACACATAGGAATTTATCTAGACTCTCAATTATCAAACTTCCAAATATGGGATAATTTTATAATCCTTTTTTAATGTGGGGTTCTTCTATGGAGCCCATTAATTAAAATCTCATTTTTAAAAATCCTCCAGGTGTCTCAACTACCTCACTCAGAAAATTATAATTAATTTCATGATTTTACTTTCCATCTCTATTGGTATTTTGTTGATAAATGAAGAACTGGAGGCCCTCAGAGCCAGAGAATGCTCTGCTTCTGAATGAACTTACTTTGACCACAGTACTGCATACACTGTAGCCAATAGAATATCCTCCGGCCCATGGACTTCCACAGCCAACACAGAACTTCCTGTAGTCAGTGTTGATACATTGCTTGGGTATAATTTTCCCCATCTTCATGAATATTTCATTCTGTTTTGCCTATGTCAAAAATCTGAAAATGTTTATCTTGAAACTGAGAAAAATATTTTCTTCATCTGAGGTTTTCTCAATTCAAAAGTACTCTATTATTTATCTTTTTAATTCATTCTCCTTTAAAAATTAAAACTACTTATTTTTATAGAATTGTAATCATTTTAGTTCTATTTAAAGCAGTTAAAAACGAAATCAGGTTGGACACATTCCAATCTTATTTCTTTAGATGTCATTGCAAACATCAGATTATTTTGATCTCTTTCTGTGTGTGTGTATATGTTTTAAATTTCTTGTTACTTTTCTTTTCCCCATTAAAACTTCAAAATCTCTTTTGTTTGCTGTACATTTTATTTTAGATGTTAACTTGCTTTGTTGCCTCATCTTTCTGGTTTTCAATTTTTGTTCAACATGGGGGTAAAATCTAAGAATGGCATAATTCTGTTTCTTTCATAATGTACTACAGTAGGGACTAATTACATCTCTACAGCCTCTCAAAAACAATAGAGTGACTGGAAATAAAGTGAAGTGATACATTCAAAATTTACTTTGACTCTCTCTGAAGCATGTCTTCACTCATCAAATATTATATAGCACAGTTGAACGTAGTGAGTTCTAGATACTAACAAGTTAAGAATAAAGATTACTGCAAAAATATATGAACGTCTTCAACGATACAATGAAATGACTTAAGCCAAATTTGACTCCTCAAATCAACAGAATCAGGAGACCTGGGTTCTGCCCCTGGATGTATGTTTCTGGACCTCAGTCTCCACTTGAAAATGAAAGGGTTGACTTCTGCATAGATTCTGAAATTCCTATGTTTTGCATAAATTAATGCTTCCTATTTCTGTTATCAATATTGTCAACCTAACATTCTCTTTAATCTTGAGCTATATAAAAGTGATCAAACACGTCAAAATAATTGCTAAACTGAGAATACCAATACATGCTTATAATGCACATGTTTTTATATTATGTATTTCTTATAATAAAGCACTTCTACTATGATTGGCAGTAAAGTGCTCTGTCACCAAAGCTGTCAATCTCTCTCATACTTGTCTCTCAAATTCAGCCTATTCTTTCCATCCACCTGTCACTACTCAGGTCTAGGTCCTCATCATTTCTCCCTTGGACGATTATAATAATAGCTCGTAACTCTCTCAACTGACACCCCATTTCTCCTTCACTCTAGTTTACTCTCTCTATAGCTGTCAGTTATCTTTCTAAAAGCAAAATAGTTCATGCCACCCAGCTGCTGAAGAACTTTATTTTATACAATATAAAATCCAAATCTCATACCTTGGCACAATCTATCCTCCACAAATTTTTCTGTTCCCATCTTATACCAACTCCTTTCAGATTCCTACTGCAGTGATCTTCCTTGAATTTTCTGCACATTGGAGCCTTTGTTACAACCCATTGCCTCGTGGGTGCCTGGTTTATGGTAAATACTCAGTAACTATTTCTTGACTGAGTGAGTGAATGAATGAATTTACATGCTGTTGCTTTCACTTGGTGTATACAATTTTTCATATATTTTTCCAGTCAAAGTCATATTTTAAATTCAGTTTAAATATCACTTCTGCATTCTCCCCCAATTTACCCACTCAAGAAGTTGTTCCATATTCTGTTTCCACAGAATTGCAGTGTTATCTTCAATAGCACTGTCTAATATATATTCTCAGTTATCTGTTTAGGCTTAAATTAGAAATTTCTATGAAAATTATGGTATCTTATTACTAATTATATATATATATATATATATTCAGTACTTAGTCTCTCCCAGGGTCATAGTAAAAACTCAGTAAATGTTGAATCAATAAAATACATATAAACACTCTAAGAACTAAAAAATATATCTGTATTAAATTGTAACTGACAGAGCAGTTTCTCATTATCTATGAGAAATCATAATGAATGATTATTTCAAAAGCAGGCATTAAAATATTTAATTTAAGCATATCATTCTATAAGGATTAATCTACTATAAAGGACAAAATAGGGTCAGTGTGATATGAGGAAAAATAAATCCATGTAAATGTCTGTAAAGGACTCATCAAAATAGTCATTAAAATGGTAGAAAAATGATTATTCTCATAACTGTAGTAACAAAGATTTCTTGAATTAAAAGTTTAGGATATTTGAAGATATTTAAAATATATTGGTGAAAATCACATTATATTTTGTAGCAAGTTTAAATTATACAGAATCATGACACTGAAGTATTTTAATTAATAATACATATTATAAAGTAAAATATATATCTATTTTTGGTAAACAAGATTTAAAATTAAAGTTGTAGGGCTTCCCTGGTGGCACAGTGGTTGAGAGTCCGCCTGCCGATGCAGGGGACACGGGTTCGTGCCCCGGTCCAGGAAGATCCCACATGCCGCGTAGCGGCTGGGCCCATGAGCCATGGCCGCTGAGCCTGTGTGTCTGGAGCCTGTGCTCTGCAATGGGAGAGGCCACAACAGTGAGAGGCCCGCATACCGCAAAAAAAAAAAAAAAAAATTAAAGTTGTAGCCACACCTAGCATGAAAATTTATGAAAGTGGAGGTATATAAAAATTATTTGAATTCAGGGATTTTGATAGTATCTTGTGGTTTAATAAAGGGTTTAAAAACAAATTCTCAATCTTACTATCTATGACCATTTTAAAAAATTGTAAGTT
Source organism: Grampus griseus (assembly GCF_964374135.1). Taxonomy (NCBI): domain Eukaryota; kingdom Metazoa; phylum Chordata; class Mammalia; order Artiodactyla; family Delphinidae; genus Grampus; species Grampus griseus. The sequence goes on from NC_138997.1 coordinate 4,847,968, forward strand.
GTCTCAAGAGGTGACAAGTACCTTTATAACATAGGCTTAAATTATCCTTCAATCAGAAATATATACATATATCTTGTTTTAAGTAACAGGTTTCACCAAAAAATTTCTCTAAAGCTTTGTTTCTATGTCAGCATCAATAATCACTTTGCTTATTCTACCTGTGATCACAAAACTTCATTATTTTTAAAAATCAATTTTTTATTGAAGTATAATTGACTTGCAATATTATATTAGTTTCATCTGTAAAACATATTGATTCCATATTTCTGTACATTGCCAGGATAAGTCTAGTTACCATCTGTCACCATGTAAAGTTATCACAGTATTATTGATTATATTCCATATTATGTACAGTACATCTCTGTGACATTTATTTTATAACTGGAAATTTGTAACATTTAATCCCCTTTGCCTATTTTGCCCAACTCCTCATCCCCTCCGCTCTGACAAAAACCAGTTTTTTTCTCTGTATCTATGAGTCTGTTTTTGTTTTGTTATGTTTGTTCATTTGTTTTGATTTTTAGATTCCACATATAAGTGAAAAAATATGGTATTTGTCTTTCTCTGACCTATTTAACTTAGCATAATACACTCAGTTTAGCTACGTTGTCACAAATGGCAAGATTTCATTATTTTTGGTGGCTAATATTCCATTATACACACACACACACATACACACACACATTTATCTCACATTATCATATTTTCTTTATCCATGGACACAGGTTGCTTCCATAATCTTGACTATTGAGAACAATGTTGCAATAAACGTTGGGATGCATGTATCTTTTTGAATCAGTGTTTTTGTTTTCTTTGAGTAAAGTTCCATTTTTAATTTTTTGAGGAATCTCCATACTGTTTTCCATAGTAAACATATACCACCAACAGTGCACAGGGGTTCCCTTTTCTCTACATCCTTGCCAGCACTTCTTATTTCTTGTTTTTTTGATAATATCCATTTTGACAAGTGTGAGGTATCTTGTTGTATATTATATATTATATTATACATATTTATCTATGTCATGTAAATAATATTACTTTTTATGTTTTATTTTTTTCTATTTCTTGCTCCTGAGAGAGAGAGAGAGAGAGAGAGAGAGAGAAAGAGAGATTTTAAGGAATTGAGTCATATGATGATACAGGCTTGGCAAATCCAAAATTTTTACCATAGGCCAGCAGGCTAGAGACCAAGGGAAACATTGCAGAGTTCAAAGACAGTCTGCTGGCAGAATTCCTTCTTTCTGTGGAGAGGTCAGTGTTTGTTTTATTAAAGTTTTCAACATATAGGGTGAGAACTAACCTCATATAAGGACTGCTTTACTCAAAGTCCATCAACTTAAATGTTAATGTCATCCAAAAAATGCCTTCACAGAAACATCCAGAGTAATGTTTGACCAACTGTCTGGGCACCATTGCCCAAGGAAATTAACAAATAAAATTAACCATCATGTTTCCTTTGAAGAGTTTGTGGTTACTGGCACACATTTTTTAATGAAGTAAATACTCAAAATAAGTCACAAGTACGAATGACAATGTACATTTACTGCAGCAGTAGCTGTATTTCTGTATAATCTGTCATAATAGAGAACTGTATGTAGAAAAAAACCCTTTAACTTCTCAATTCAAAAAACCTTTATATTAAAAAAAGTCACAGATTTTTAAATCTCTTTCCTTATTTTTTCTCTGAAAGAAAATCTTTTTTCAGATCCTTTGTCATGGCACTTAGATTCTTTATTTTTGAAATAAGTTGGTTCACCCTATGTAAAAATGAAGAAAAAACAATTAAACAAACATCTAAGTACAGCAGAAGAGAAACAAATGACTCATCACATTTAATAGGGCACAGACTCATAAAAATAACAATAAATAATATTCAATTGTATGTATAGTTGAAAATAGAATATAATGTAAATTGAATCTCCAGTTGATGAATATTGAATAAAATACTACCAAATCTAATGGCAAGAAATATTTGTCATGCTAGATTGTCTACGGAAAACCCCAAGGATTATGACTACATTATGAGGATCCACTGGCTTATAGGCTGAGACCTCATTCTTAGCTCTCAAAGGATAAATGAATGCAGAGCGTCTCAAGAAATTTAAATCTTAAAAAGGACACAGCAATACTGTCCCCAAACATCTCTACTTTACTGCTAAAGATACAGAAAAGAATGTGTTAAACTTTTCTTCAAATATCAATTCTTTTGAGATATAAATATGTGTGTGTGTGTGTGTGTGTGTGTGTATATACATATATAAATGCACTCTTTGTGTAGGGGAATTACTTGATCATAATGAAAAACTTAAAATTCAGAGAATTGTATTATGGGGGTGAGGTGAAGGTGATTTGAGTAACAATTTTTAAAGCCCATGCTAAGTGTATCTAAAAATATTAAAGTCTGTAATTTGAAAGCTTTGTGTCTCTGGGAATATAGTTAGGTCTACAGACAGGGATTAAAATAAAAATGTTTTCTTATTAGAAAAGAATCTCCGAATAAATAATACAACAGTAGCTTTACTAACTATAAGGAAATATTTCTAGATGCATCTCTATTTAAATTTCATGCAGCATAAACCATGTCCAATCATTCCCCTCTTTCATCTGAGAAGATGTGTTCCAGGTCAGAATGTTAACTCACATAAGTGAATTAGTTCTAGATTTATGCTGAGGCTTGGATTTGCTCAAAGCATATCATATAAAAAGCAAAACTTGAAGCATGGAGAATTACACAAGAAAATGTTCAAATGTTCAGAGTCTACGATGTATGTTATTGGAATGTGCTATTTGAGCGCTATTTTACTCTCTTTAACTAGCTGTGAGCTGGTGCTTTACTTCACCACTCTGGGATACTGTTTCCACTTCCTTATGAAATTAAGGCTTTGATATAAATCATCTTTAACCTACAAAGCTCTTTAATCTGTAAAACTAAGAACACAAAACTGTGAAAGCCAAGAGCTTCTAAATGCATTTTGATTCTAGAAAAGAAGTGTGTCATGAAATTAAAACCATTCATGCTTACCCTGGAGATTCATCCCCCAATAGATTTGTGTCAGAATAAAAGATTTATAAATACATGTACACCACTATACTTGTACCAAAAGTACTGTAATGTTATTGCAGTTGTGAGACAGAGAAAGGATAATGAAACAATTTGTTATTCTTTATAGCTTTTTTGTATGAAACCAAAATTAACAAAAATGTCTGCATATAGATTAGACATTTGATATGAAACTGCAAAGTACAATTGAAGAGACAAGTTCCATTCTGTGACATAGATACTTCTTTAGACATCAAGCGCAGCATTTCTGTTTACAGGAAGCAAGCCCTGAAGTTCCTCAATCAAAAGTAATATAGTAAATCAAAAGTGCCTGGTTTATTCTGAAGTGTCTTTGCTTGGATTTGAACAACCGTCCTGCTGCTTTTTTTATGAAGAGAGAAGTGAGGGTTTTTTTCTCTCCTTTTTAAACGGGAGATCTTTAACTTTAGAGTGTTCTCCTTTGAAAATGACATACTCGTGTACTCTGTATATTCCATGCATGTGTCATGCTGGAATAGGTTTAGTTTGTTATTGTTGTCTATGAGGTGGGCCCTGAAGGGTGAGAAATGAGACAGAGAGTAGAAGACAATTTATTGTGAAATTGGTGCTGAGCAGTTCAGTGACCTGGAAGGCATCATGAGTGAGAATCACTGAGCTATTGATCCATAATGTATTACTGTCATACCTTCATGCCACTTACACTCAGATCAAAGGGTGAAGATGGTGACATTGCTCTAAATTAGAAAGCATATTAAAAGAAAGAAATGCTAAATTGAGTTTTTGAAGTATTGGAGAACTGTGTGCACATAGTCTAACAGAAAAAAGAAAAAACTCCAAAGAAATCTTAGATACTTTTGCATGAATTGATACTATTGCATGAAATTGATACTATTGCTATGATACTATTGCATGAAAAAAAATGTTTTCAGCTATTTTTCTAATTTATTAAGCAATAGATAGGCAAAATTATGTCTACATATTATTTACAAACCAAGGAAATGATACTTTTATTCATTAATTTATTCATAATTTACATAAATATAATTCATAGATTTTAACTGTAATGCTTGATGAATTTTAACAAATGAATGTACCCATGTAACTCACATCCAAATTAATAAAAAAGACATCATCGTTATCACCACAAGGTTTCTTTTTCTTTTTTTTTTTTTCTGCGGTACGCTGGCCTCTCACTGTTGTGGCCTCTCCCGCTGCGGAGCACAGGCTCTGGACGCGCAGGCCCAGCAGCCATGGCTCACGGGCCCAGCCGCTCCGCGACATGTGGGATCTTCGTGGACCAGGGTACGAACCCGCATCCCCTGCATCGGCAGGCGGACTCTCAACCACTGCGCCACCAGGGAAGTCCCACAAGGTGTCTTATATCCGTTTCTAGTTAATGATCCTCCTCACCCAGGAAACCGGAGTTCTAATTTCTACTGTAGTTCAATGTAACCTTTCATTGAACTTACTATAAATACAAATCTGGACATTGTGGTAGATGCATCATTAGATGGTTTCTGTTATCTTCTCCAAGGAAGTACTGAGTTCTATTCTAGCAAATAACTGAATTGTAATCGATAACCTTGAACTTGTGGACTTTGTTTTGATGAGCTTAGTTCATTTGTGTCATTAATCCCAGGATGAACTCCTTACTTTTTGACTCTCCAGGCATGACCCTTTTGGGTGTTTTGAGACAGGCTGGGACCTGGGACCTGGGACGCTTTGCTGCAGTGCTTGCACCTGGACAAAGGTCTCCTCAAGCAACAAAATACAAAGAAACTATAATGGACTAAAAATAACCGCATGCATGCAGATTTGGGGTAAATTATGAACAAGATACAACGAGACCAAGAATCCAACTGCCACTTCTGAAGAGCCGAGAGCAAAAACAGGGTGTCGGGAGCAAAAGCAGGGCACTGTGCACGCCCCCTGTACGCAACACCAGCAAACGGGTGGGCAGACCAATTAAGCCACCCCTCCGGCCCAACCCTGGGACCTGCCCGCACCCTCACTCTATATAAGGAACCAGCTCGCACCACCTTGCAGAGTGAACTAGGGAAACTGTTACTTGTTTTCGCTCCCCTCTTTTGCAGCAGGAGCCCCAATAAAGCCTTGCCTGAATTTCTTGTCAGGCCTCTGATCAATTTCTATTGATTACAGAAGTCCAAGAATCCTGGTAACAGTTTGAAGACAGAGCCCAACTTCTGTACCAATGCCCTCGAAGTGAGTAGGATTCAAACTGTAAGAGTCTCCTTTCATTGTGCAGCAGCTGAAAGATGGACTCTTCCCATTAAGTACTCCATCTGTGGTTCCCCCCGGACTCCTTTATGTCTTGCTCACGTACATAGCCCACTGCTCAACTCAGATTTGAAAAGAGGTTATACAAGCTGTTGGGTTACTGTCCCGTTTCTCCCTCCTTTTTAGATCTCCCTCAATTTCCATGTACAATGTCAGTCCCAAAGGTCTCCTCTGACAGCATCTCCAGTGAGGCCGAGGCTTTCTGCTTGAGTTCTATTCACTGTGGACACCTGCATAATTCCCGCAACATGGACCCTTTCCACAGAGGGTAAATTCACTCGTTTCTGAATGCTTTTGTTCACCCACCAGTGTCTTCAAATAGTTCTTGTTAAAATTTTGGCCGTAGTTTGTAACTATTTATTTTTATAAAAAACTATTCTGCTCTATCAGAATTGGTTTGTACTCTGCTCCCACACAGTTATCCTAAATCTCTAACGGTATCTATTCCTCTATAGACATACGTGTGCTATGGTCTTAATGTTTCTTTCCCCCCACCCCAAATTAATATGTTGAAAACCTAATGCCCAGGATGATGGTATGGGGATGTGGTGGGCCTTTGAGTGTTGCTTAGACCATGAGGGCGGGTCCCTCATGAGTGGAATTAATGACTTAGAAAAGTGGCCCCAGAGAGATTGCTCACTCCATCCACCAGTTGAAGACAGAGTGACAAGTCATCAGCTATAAACCAGGAAGAGAACCCTCACCAGAATGCAACCTTGTTGGTGTCTTGATCTTGAACTCCTAGCCTCCAGAACTCTGAGCAATACATTTCTGCTATTTATAAGCCCAAAAAACAAACAAACAAAAAACCAAAAACCTATTCTGCTCTATCAGAGCCAAGCTCCTGTTCTAAAATAACTTGAAATTTTATTGAATAGAAGTACTGTGCTAACACTTGTTATACCAAAGTCCTTATCACATGGGTTACTTGATTAAATAAATAATAATATATATAAACATGTAACTTTAAAATGTAAAATGTTTCCAAAAGAAAAACAGATTTGTGAGAGAAAATACAAGAAGCAAATAATTTGGATTGGACTTCGTAAGTACCTCTTGGGACATCTGTAGGATAAAGATTTGTCAGATAATAGGAGGTGGAGAGAGGTTTTCAAAGATAGAGGAGAGCGTCTGTGCAAGAGAAAAGAGCTTATTTCACATAGGAAACTGAAAGCAGGCCAGAGCGGCTTAGCTATGGGGCGCAAAAGAGAAATAGCAGAAGCAAGGCAGGGATGTACCACTTAGGATTTTGGACAAATGCTTGTAAAATACACTTGTATGCCAAATACAATGGGAGGCTGTCAACAGTTTTTCATCAAGGTAGTGACATGATTTTGACTACAGTATGGAGTCATATACTTTAGCTAAAATACGGAAGATGATTGGATTATGTCAATTCCAATTGATAAATGAAAGATTGTGGGAACCAGGTAGGAATAGTAAAGAAGAAATTAGAAGAATCCAGATGTGTTTTATGGAAGAACAATGGAAAATTTGAAAACATTCTCTTTAATTTTTAAAACATTATTTCATTATTTAAAATCAGTAGTAGCTCATAACAGATTTGAAAAAAAAACCTTTTTCAGCAATTATTACATTTTTCTGACCTTCATAAATCTATTAATTTATTAAATAACATATGACATAACACACATTATTGCTTAAAAACTTACAGTTATAAAAACAATCTTCGAGGTCATCTAGTCCAATTCCCACAACTTAAAAAAAAACACACACATCTAGCTCACTACTTTTTTAGGGACCTATTTAAATCTGGAAAATCATAGAGGCTGAAAATTCTGACTTCTAATGAAATGAAATCTGCCTCTTAATTTTTACTTAAAGTTACTTAATGATTAAGATGAGTACTGCTCACTTTACACTAATGAACTTTCTTAAATTTCAGATCTTTGGCATATGGTTTAAAATGTTTGGTATTTTTGTTGCTGTTGTTAATATGACAACCTAGAAAGATATTCTCAATTTCTAGGCATTCGGTCACTTCTCCTGCCCTTGCCTAGTTTTCTCCACTTTTGATCCTTCTGATAAAAGTTTATACAAATCAATCAGTGTTGGACTCATCTACTTCTTACATACTTAAATTTTAGACTATTTACAAGTCACCTACTAGTATTTATATCCTAGCTCTGAAACAGTTTAATGGACAATAGTAAAATCATTAGACGACTTTGTGTTTCTTGTCAGTGTCTGTTACATTTAAACACCAACATTTTTTGGTGTCCTCTCTCGTTTTCTTCTTTTCTTATTTCAATCTTAATCCAAATGTTTTCCAGCAGTCTTCTTTCCTTACGTTCATGTATATACACTCTGGACATAGCATATCATGCCAGTACTTAGTTTATCTGCCATGTTTATGCATTGCTAATTACAACCTGTTCTTCAGTGGTACATCCTGTACGACGCCATACTCTGCCGGTATTTTTGTGTTAGGATATACTTAACTCTCTATTGTTGCATGTTAAGGCCATTTCATACCTGCCTTCTTAAATATAAATGAAGGAAAGGTAGTTCCTTAAAACTTTAAGGTTACTGTTTCTGCTAATAATTTATTCACAATCTTTTCCTTTTCTGAACAAATTAAAACTCCTTTATCATTTAGTTCAAGGTTTCTTCACTAGCTTTAATGTCATCACACACATGTAGATGTATGTACATGTAATATGTAACACAGATTCATATGTAAAATTTAAAATCAACATTTGGTGACTGTTTTTATATGTAATTCTACCCACTCTGATCATAATAACCATGAATAATTCACTAGGACATTATAAATAAAATCTATCAGGGTCCTTTAATTCCAACCTTTACGTAACAACAAATTGAGACTTTTCTTTGAAGCTCTAAGAAATGAGAACCATGTAGATATTAGTGCAGATCTTTGTATACATATATACAAAAATATAAATGGTGCATAGAGAGTCTGGATACAAACTTTTAGGTTCTTTTCACTGTTCAGATGTGATCTGGATTTTTCTTTTGTTTTCACTGTAAAGTTATGAGAGATTCATTTTCATCCTCTCTACCATTACATTGCCACACTCTACCCCCATGTGACTGCCATTTCCAGTAAACTAGAGGTCTTGCTTCTCTCTACATTTGACTGGATCCTCAATGCCAATCCAATGTCAAATATACAATTCTTAAAAACTAAATATTTTCAATAATATTGGTAAACAAATGAATACAATATTTTTTGTGAGGCCCCTTATTCCATCCTTGTACCAAGAACTGTACTTCTATTTGCACCAAAGTGCTTAGACTGCATTAGTAAATTCACAATGTTCGTTTCATACATCACGTTTTTATTGCCTGATTATTAATGAGGCAAGGTCTAAAGGCTCGGTAACCTCTTTCTGTAACCCTTTTATAGCACTCTTCATTTTCCAACTTTGTAATAAAGTCAGTTTATATACACTCTTGGGGTTCTCTTAGATTGGCTTAAAAAAAGGCAGGCACGGGCTTCCCTGGTGGCGCAGTGGTTGAGAGTCCGCCTGCCGATGCAGGGGACACGGGTTCGTGCCCCGGTCTGAGAAGATCCCACGTGCCGCGGAGCGGCTGCGCCCGTGAGCCGTGGCCGCTGAGCCTGCGCGTCCAGAGCCTGTGCTCCGCAACGGGAGAGGCCACAACAGTGAGAGGCCCGCGTACCGCAAAAAAAAAAAAAAAAGGCAGGCACCTATGTTAGTTATTATGGTAGGACCATACTTTTTTTGTATCCTCTTTGATATTTAGCATAACTATGTGACTTGGCTTGGACAATAAAAGGTGTGCAGCAGTGAATGGTCTGATTTCTGGGTAAAAGTTTTAACAGCCAGTGCGCTTGCCAATGTGTCCCATCCTCTAGTGACAGTGAATGTTGAAACTTGTACTGAGATGTGGCCCACAATGCTTAACTGTTTTTCTTTGAAAATATTTGTTTCCTTTATGTTAAAAAATGTTCCCCTCTATCTGAAAAGAAAGGACAGATTTAGCATAGTAGAATATGGCCTATATACATTTAAAAAAAAAAAACATTTATCAGAATGGGAATTTGGAAATGGAATTTGGGCTTTTTAATAGTGTTTATTTTGGGGGGCCCTAAGACTAGACTGTTACTAATTCTGAACTAATTACTATGCTTTGGGGTCATCACAATACAAAAAGAGCTTTCCTGACAGTGTTATTAGCCTTCTAAAAATCCATTCTTCCTTCTTCTTTATTATAAGAAGCTTGATATTTACAGAGCAGAAACATGTCCAGTTAAAATATTTGGTTTTTCAAGGTCTTAGAAAGGTAGCTACTTAATATTTTAGGAAAAGAATTTGTTATTAATTTACTGAAAACCTTCTATTCTAAACTAAATAACACTCATTTATAAGTTCCTTAAGTGTTTCCTCACTAGTCATGGTTTTTCTGTGTAGCATGTGGCCGTGATGTGCAGTCCAGTGCTGGGCTTCGGATGAGGTTTTAGGCGGACCTCTCACTGTTGCGGCCTCTCCCGCTGCAGAGCACAGGCTCTCGACGCACAGGCTCAGCGGCCATGGCTCACGAGCCCAGCCCCTCCGCGGCATGTGGGATCTTCCCGGACCAGGGCATGAACCCGTGTCCCCTGCATCAGCAGGCGGACTCTCAATCACTGTGCCACCAGGGAAGCCCTCGGATGAGCTATTTAAGAGAGGGCACTTTGCTGACTTCTCCATGTACTCTGTTCTTCATTTGCCCTCTTCCTGGCTACCTGCCTGGAGGACAGATGGAGTGACCAGAAGGGAAGCAGCCAGATTACAACTGTGAGGGGAAACAATCATATGCTAAAAATGGCAGAAAAGGGTGGATACACCATTTCTAAACTACTTCCCTTGTAGTTACTATTTCACTATGAAAATATCTCCTCATGTAAGTAAATTAATTAAGTTGTTGTATATCTGTTACAGTGCAGCCAAACGCAATGAACAACTTGCTAACTATTCTCTGCATATCTTGGGAGATGATAATCATAGGTTTAAATTGATCAAATTAATAATATATATTAAAATTCCTGGGATTAAAAATAGACAATATCCTGTACTTTTCACCCCTCCATCTCCCCACTCCTCTTTTCGTTTTTCATTGCTTGCAGCAACGAAAGTTTAATCTACAGTTTGTTCTACCCTGAAGTAGATAGCTACAGTGTAGAACAAAGTTCTAGATTCCATAACAAACACAAACTATATTTAATACATACACACTGCTATATTTAAAGTGGATAACCAGCAAGGACCTACTGTATAGCACAGGGAACTCTGCTCAATATTATGTAACAACCTAAATGGGAAAAGAATTTGAAAAAGAACAGATACATATATATGTATACCTGAATCACTTTACCGTACACCTGAAACTATCACAACATTGTTATTCAACTATAATCCAATATAAAATTAAAAGTTTAAAAATACATATTAAAGAATTTAAAGATATGTTATACAAAGTCTTTTGGTAGAAAACGTAGTTAATGTTCATTATGCCACAGAATAAAATCTGGATTGTGATAGTGGATATTCTGTTTGGTTACTGTATATTCTTAGGCAAGTTGTTTAAACTTTCTATCCTTCTGCACCCTCACCTGTAAAATGGTAATAACAATACTTATTTTATAGAGTTATTATAATGATTAGTGAACATAATTTCACAATGAATGCTCAATAAGTAGTATATGTTCATTTTTTTGTATGTTTTCAGGCATGAGTATTGTTAAAGACACAATATTTGCTAGAGAGCCCAGCTTTGTCCTGGGCATGGAGGATTAATTTTATTTTTTTTTAAGTGAAATTTGAGGGTTTTTAAAATTTTGTTTATTTATTTTTGGCTGCGCTGGGTTTTCGTTGCTGCACGCGGGCTTTCTCTAGTTGCGGTGAGCGGGGGCTACTCTTCATTGCGGTGCACGGGATTCTCATTGCGGTGGCTTCTCTTGTTGCAGAGCACAGGCTCTAGGCACACGGGCTTCGGTATTTGTGGCACGTGGGCTCAGTAGTTGTGGCTCGTGGGCTCTAGACCGCAGGCTCAGTAGTTGTGGTGCATGGGTTTAGTTGCCCCGCGGCATATGGGATCTTCCCGGACCAGGGATTGAACCCGTGTCTCCTGCATTGGCAGGCAGACTCCTAACCACTGCACCACCAGGGAAGTCCCTATTAATTTGATTTTTGCACAGTTAATCCCTTTAGCAAGCTTATAATTCTTCAGGGAGGGAGATTATTATTTTTTTCTACAAAGAATACTAAAATCTATCTTTATTGAGTGTGCTACTATGAAAAGGAAGTAAGCAAAACATGGGGTATATTTTACCTAACTCTAGAGCAATGCACAGAAGGGAGATCATCAAGGAGAAAGATAGAGGCTGTAGAGAGAGGATCATTTGCTTGAAGCAGAAGTAAGCTTCATGTTTTCTATGATGATTGCCATTTTGCATCCATGCTTGACAGCTTCTAGAGTCTGCAAGGTCTGGAAAACGAACACCACATTTCTCATAAGCTCTTTATAGGTAGGGGTTTTTTTGTTTGTTTTTGCGGTACGCGGGCCTCTCACTGTTGTGGCCTCTCCCGTTGCGGAGCACAGGCTCCGGATGCGCAGGCCCAGCGGCCATGGCTCACGAGCCCAGCTGCTCCGCGGCATGTGGGATCTTCCCGGACCGGGTCACGAACTCGTGTCCCCTGCATCGGCAGGCGGACTCTCAACCACTGCGCCACCAGGGAAATCCTATAGGTAGGGTTCTTGATGTGTATTAGGAACTGCTGTTTGTATGCCCTTACTTGAGGTGTAAATGTGGGAATAAAGGAGAAGTCCTCTTTCATTTATTTTCGGATACATTTTGTTTGCAATACTGTATGGATATGGGAATTTTCTACAGTATCACTGAAGTCCAATCTCTGGCTCCACAGGTGTTTAGAGGCTATTGTGTTGACAGCTGCAGTAATTCCATCATTCATATTGGTAAATCACAAACTCAGTGAATTTTTAAACTCAGAAGTTTCTGTGATGCTTTCTGATACCTTCTTAGTTGTGTCTCAGGTAGAAGCTCCTCCACTGGTCAGTTTTAAAAGTTCTGGGAGTCCTACCAAGGAGCACCTGGAAGGGGAACTAAAACTCTCCCTGACATATATGGCGTTTTCAGAAGATGGCGTGGTTCTCAAGTGAGTTACTGGTATTTTACATCAGCAAAATAACTCGATTTTACAGGTTACAAACAAAAAAAATATGTTTCTCTTTATGCATTTTATTATTTTAGAATAAAATAGGTACATGCTGCTGTAATAAAATTGTCTTTAATCACTTAACAAGCCTAAACTTGACTAAAGCAGTGAATGCCTGGAAACATAATAAAGGAAAAAAGCTAGTATTTTTATAACATAAAACAGTATCATTTATAGCTTGTCCATCTCATATTGTCATCCAGCAAAAATAGAAAGCCCGGTAGAGAATTAAGTTATCTTCGTACCTGCTAATGATGGACGCTATTTTCGTTAAGACTGTCAGAATTTACTAACCAAAATTATGACATATAGTCCAAAGAATGCAGTAAACTCTTTATCATGTTAATTAATTGTTCTCTTTTGAAGATCTATTGTGTTGACTAATTGAACATTAATTCAAGTAGAGTGTCCCAGAAAAATAAGAAAACACTTGGGCTCCCTCTTTGGAGTCCGGCTGGTGGCTCTGAGCATTGTCAATGGCCCCGACTCACTCTGACTTTGTGTCCTCATTTAGAGGCCTTGTCTTCTGCACATGGCTTCCTTCCTCATGGTCTGGAAACAACCTGGAGTTGTGTTCTGTTTGGCTGTTGTCTGGCCAGGGCCTTTTGAACAGTACTGTCCCAATGAAGTACTAGATATTATTTATGTAAGAATGAGTCTTTTTTTTTTTTTAACAATATCCTTTCAGAAATGTCTAACTACTTTGTAACTGCATGACTTAACCTGGTGATAAAAGCAGTTATTAACAGTCTACCCTTTCCAAAGCTTAAAAAAAAAAACAAATAAAAAATTTAAAACTCTCCCTAACAACTTGCAATGAGTTTGTGAGCACCAAATTTCAGGAGTTAAATATGTTTTCTGTTTAAAGTTATCCAGAGGGGTTTGGTTTTCTCTATTGAACTCCAAGGGAGATGACCTGAAACCAGGAAAGCACTTTTAAATTCAATTCTTTTTTTCTTAAAAATTAAGGACTTTCTTCTTCTTCTTTCCACACTTGGTCTATTTAGTACCACTATCTGACCACTATCCATTAAAGTTTTGTTTCAAAACATTGTTAAAGTGGTTCTCTATGGAATGGACACTTTAAAAATTGTATATCTCTGCTCCTACACTCCATACCTCAATGTGCTCACTTTATCAGGAACAACTGTTTTTCTCTAATAAACAAGTATATTTTGATTCTAAAGAGATGTTTCTCTGGCAAATGAAAGTTGTCATGGATTGACTAAAGGTAAATCAGAAATCCAGAGGGGCTCTTACTATAGATATTGCCCTCTGTGATGAGAAGACTTTATTTTGTCAGTGAATCATAAACAGTTTTCTCTGACATTTTATTTCCCAAAGTTTTAATAATATCCCAATCAAGAAATTTTAAAAATTAACATATTTATGTGTATACAAGCATTTCACTTTTGTTTGGTTGTGCCAGGTATAGGAAGGAAAGAAGGAAGGAAGGAAGGAAGGAAGGAAGGGAAAAATATGGAGTAGAAATATAGAAAAAGAGTATTTGCAATTACAGAAGTAGAAATATTGCACTTGACATAAGAATAAAATAATAAGTATGAAGAGAATATATATAAATACATACCCCACCTCCAAGATGCATCTCTCTGTTTCTACTGGTATTCTTACCACCATGGCATAGCCCTCTCCCAAATTACACCAGGATAGGTCCATGTGACCAGGAGACTAATAGAATTAGTAGGTCACTTTGAGGTCAGGTTATAAGGACTGTAGGGAATTCTCTTGTGGACTCCTTGTTTGCTTGTGCTCTCATTCTCTCTCTTCCTTTCCTCACTCACTCTGGGGAGGCCAGCATCCCCGTAATGTAAGCAGTGCTATGGAGAGGCCCACACAGCAAGGAATCAAAGCCCCTTGCACTCAGCTTCTGAATGAGTGTGAAGTAGGTTGTCTGGAACTTTCACAAGACTGTGGTCACACAGACAACTTGAGTGCAACTCACGAGAGACACTGAGTCGGAAGCACCCATTAAGACATGTTGGGAGTCCTGACCCTCAGAGAGTGTGTGAAATAACACACATTTGTCCCTAAGTTTTCAGGTGTTTTGTTACACAACAGATATCTAATACAACATATAAATATGAAAATAGATGTATGTTTATGTATATGCATGTGTGTATATATACAAATATACATATGCATATATATTTACCTTTAACTTTGATACATGTTGCTGATTAAAGTTAAATACAACTATTTAAAATCAACATTGATTTCAGCTCAGCATTGCAACAGATGGCCAAATGCCTTAAAGTAACTTAAAATATAAATACCTACTGCCATCTATTGGTGATTTTAATAACTTCCATGCTTATTTAGTGATGTTTATTTTTTTTAGGGTGAGCTGTACTTGAAATATACACAAATATATTCAAGCTCTTGAGTATCAGCTGTTTTATCCAGAAAAATATTTTATTATTCATATTATCTAGTTAGATAAAAACTTATCTTAAGGAAAATATACATTCATTATAATGTCAAAACTTCTTAAAAAGTATCTTCACTATGCATATTTATATTTTAAGTTCAACGTCTCCTTAGATAAAGTATTTGATTTTTATTTAATTTTATAACTCTTTTATAAATCATTAATAAAAACAAATTTATTTTCAACATAACTTTAGTGTAAAGTGCATTGCATTTTCCCCTAAATCTTATTGAAGTTTGATAAGCTGACAATGACTATGAGTAATGAAGAGATTGTTCATTAACTAAATTGCATTATTCTAAACAACTGTTAATTAACGGCTTTTTTTTCTATTGGGTAAATTAAAATATAATTTATGGCCTGTGGTATTTATAAATTACTAATAAGAACGCTTAAACATGAAAATGTAGAGTTCACATGAACAACTGGAAAAATATGAGACAGCTCTCTCACAAAACTTTCTGAAGATAAGGAATGGAGAAGCATCAGGACTCCCATTACATTCCCTGCCTCAACTGTCTTAAGTAATAGAAAGCAATGGTCAATCTTCACTCAACATCTCACGCAGAACTCTTCTCTTTTAGAACAACTGCTCTGGTGACACCTAATATATGTTTAGATTTCATAGTATCAAATTACTCTCAGTTGCTGGGGTTTTTTTCTCATACATTATCTTCTATATTTCTTTTATTCTGTACATTGCTTATCACATTTTGAGTAGTTGCTAAGTGTTTAATAATGATGATAATGAGTATCTCAGAAACAACAAAGCAAGATATAATTGTATAACAGCAAGATGATACACGGATGGATAGATGATAGATAGATAGATATTCCACTTGCAAAGATTAGAATAAAGACTCTAAAAGCTATACCAAGTCCAACTCAGGCAGCTCAAATTTATTCTTTTGTTAGGCTGGCTTCTCCTGCCTATAAATCTTTCTGTCCCAGTGGGCTAGTCATTATAGATAATTGGTTAGTGTGTTATTTTCATGCTGAGTGGAATAGCTATGTTACTAAAAGCGTTTTTTATAGGCCATATATTGACACTTGGATAATTTAAGAAAAATATGAATCTCATAAAACACCTGGTATTCATTATCTATGTATATCATCCTGTTCAATATTTTGATGACTTACCCCCTTCTGTGTAGATGACAGAAAAAAATCTCTTTCATAAGAGAGAATTTATATCTGCATGAGCTGCACATACAGTGCAATGCAGCACATTTATTTTCCAACTGTTCCCTTTTAGTGCAGAAGATGAGGTAGAGCTACTGAAGTAGGTAAGAAAGTGTTGATTGTGAAGAAATTTATGAGAATCCAATCGACATTATCTCATTTTTGACTTACTTTTTGCCAACTAATGGGAATTGTGGCTGAATCTGTCAGAAAGAAATTAACAAAGACTAGAGGATAATTCATAATGTACAATTAATAAGCAATTTTCTTTGTTGGCTCATTTATAAATGTCGGATACTATAGGAAATTATCCACAAAGGACAATCCATTCTCCTGTTTATAATTAATTTTCACTTTGTTAACAAATATTTTCTTGCAACTATACTGACCTTATAAACTTGTGTTTGAAAACCAGGAAGAAATATTTTAACAACGGTTTATTTTGCACTTCTCAGGTGCCAAATGGCACAAATATAGTCATTTTTGACATGATACTGGTTTTCTAAAATTTCTTATGTTAAAATGAAATGTGAAGGTAATTAACTATGATACATATTTTATTACAAATTATACAAAGGAATGCAAAATTTTATAAAGAGAAATCAATAGAAATTATGTCTATATATTGTATCAGTCATCATATTTAGTGACTCAAATTAGCCAACTACTTTGGTACCAGTAGTACATATTAGTAAATGTTTACATCTAGTCTTTTAGTTTATTCTAATTGTTAATTGTTACTGTGTACTGTCAACTAATGTGTATTTAGAATAAAAATAGTAGAAATTGATGTTGATTATGGAAACAACAGCTCTAATTTAATCTGTATTAATTACTAATAGGTCAGACAGTGCCAGAGACAAACGTCTACACAGTGAATGCCTTAGTAGATTGAACACATCGACCAATAATTGCTTAATATATTTCTCCAGAAAATGGAAGCTGGTCTAAGCTTAGTCTATGGAAATAGACTAAACTACAAAGATGGAGTTAAGAGAATCATTGGCAGCATGGAAGACTTCCTGTGATCATAAAATGAGAGCAAAAGCAAAAAAAAGCTAAATGAGATGGAGGAAAAAAGAGGACAACTACAAAGTCATCACATTTAGAAAGTGGAAATGGAAGAGAGATGTTTCCAAAATATATTGATATATATTTCACTTTGTGAATCCTATGGGGTAAAGACTTGTTAGGTAGTGAAAGGACTAGAGAATGCCCGTGGAAACAGTTTATGGACTGAGTTCTTTGGAGGTGGACTGGTTTCTTGGCACTCACTTGTTCATTCAATTCTTCATTCATTCATTCAATGAGTATGATTTTAGCACTTTCCATATTCTAGACACAGTTCTAGGTACTGAGTATTCCACAATGAACAAAACAGATATCTGCCCCCTCTTGAGTTTGAAGTTTGGTCCGGTATTGCTATATGCTGGAAGAGTTTCACTTGTCAGGTGTGATTCATTGTTTACTTTACAAAGGTAATGAGGGAGAATTCCCCCCATGGGAGTGGGCTTAGATGCAGTATCATTACAACAATCCACTCCTGACTGATACTTGAAGATTGGCCTCCAAACTCGGTTCGTTAAATTAGTTACAATATTCCTTTTTACTTTGAGATACCTGATAGCACAACAGCTTAGAAGTCTGCTTGTCAATTTAGTTTGGGGACATCTTCTCGTATTATGTCGCCTTCAGGCAGACTGCTCCCCAGATCAATAAGTTTGACATTTTCCCTTAATGAATGTCTCTGTGTTACTGTTGTTCATCCTCATTTTTCTCCTGGTAATGGCCTTGATTTCAGAACAGATGAACAATGATACCCAGTAGAGGATCAGAAGAATGGCAGTCTTCAATGATCTCATAAAGCTGCCATAATGGTCCACGTTACATAGCAACCCCACCCTCAAAGTGGAAGAATCTTCACTTTGAGGAAATGGGGAGAGAGATCTAGTGTAAAATTTTGGAATTACCTGGGGGTATAGATTCCCCAGTTACAGGATCACTCTCCTATGTTTCTAATTCCCTTGACCTAATGACATGATACATACTACTGCAAGTCTAAAGATATAACTTCCAGAATCATCTGGGAAAAATGACTCTTGCCTCTATTTCCTAGTCCTAAATTTAGTAATACTGATAATATTGAACTTGACTACAAAACAGTGATAGTTAAGAAATATACCCAACCTTTTGCTTTCTGCCCACCTCCACCACAACCATTTTGTGTTCTGGGAAATGGCTTACTGCAAAGAACCAACCATCTTTCCCCATATGATGTAGGTAAGACTCACTCTCCACTCTCTCTCAGGACTTTCATAAGACCAACTTTGATACCCTTGTTTGTCTATGATAAGCCCAAACACAGACCTTTTTCCCTTCTGCCTGAACTTGCTGTCAAGGTCAGACACAGATTGTCAAACTCCCTGTACTTTGATGAATGATTAACTGGGATTAGAACTTTTTCTCTTGAAACTAATTGGACACAGAGATGAACATTTCCTGTAAAGCTAACTGGCCAGGACTTCCTCTTTTTGAAAAGCAATTCCAGCTCTAAACCACAATACCTGTAATGTCTCTACTCTCCCCATGAAGCCTAAGCTGAAGTCACCTGCTGAGACACCATGATCTCAGATCTGGGGCACCCTCCCTTTGCAATAGCCTGAGTGAGATCAATGCCTTTACCTTTTGATTTTTGTCTCTGACATGTATTTGGACCAAGCTCTATCAGCCTGTATAAGCTGTGGATGTTACTTAAGATAATTGTTAGTGCTAAATGTACTGTACACCAATAATCTTATTTCTCCATATGGACAACTCCAAGAATGATAAGGTATACCTGATCCAGTAAGGTGATCTCTAGCTTGCATCTAGGTAGTGCTGTATGTTTATGGCTAGACCTGAGGACTGCAGAAGGACAAATATACTTCCTTTATTTAAACATTATCACCCACAACTGTGTTCCTTTTAGAATATAGCTAATCTCCCTATTGGTTATCTTAATGGTGCTGATTTTCTTCTATACCCCTCGTATAAACGTTTCTTTAAAAAAAAAAAACCACTCTTGTTTATGCCTTAATTTCAGTTCAAATCACGGGTACCATTGGCGTTTGTCAATGTAGTAGCTGAACCCCATCCTTGGGGAGTATTTAGTGGAAAAACTGACAATAGAGAACTGTCTCCTCATTTCTGCAAATTGCATGAGCAATTTGTTTATTTGGCCTTCGGCCACCTAAGGCTAAATGCAGAAATGATTCAAGTAACAGGGATACAAAATTGTGTAATTTTTCCTAATAGCACTGAAGTTGTTGACCTGTAACCAGAATTTCTCTGCCTTCTGCTGTATTATCAAGGCAAGAAGAAGTAAGCAACACACTCTAACAACACTCAGTTGTCATCAAGTTTCCAGAAAGCACCCTCCTCCTCTGTGTTAATGTGTCCTAGGTTGTGAGAGACAATAGGAAAGATTTGAGGTGCTCCATTCCTACGAAGGACTAACAGTTCCTCATCCCACGTACTGCCTCCACAACTAAGTCTACATTATCATTAAGGATCTGCTTCTTATAACCACAATTCCTAAAGAGGTGGTTTTGAAAGTGCAATGATAAAATATAAGTATATTCTATACAGGAATAGTGCCGGGCACATAGTACCTTCCCAACAAATGTTTAGTTCTATACATACTACTATACACACACACACACACACACACACACACACGTCTCTCTGGTCCCTGACTTTACTTTTATTTATTTTTTTACCTTTTTAAAAAAAAGTTTATCTTATTTAATTATTTTTGCCTGACTTTACTTTTAAAATCAAAATAATGTCTTTGCTGTCATTAGCTTTATTTTATCTATGCTTTTAAACATTCCATGTAGCATCTGTCTGTTTTCCTCCACTTTAACATTCTCAAAAAAGGTCATTTGATATTAATAAATTATATCCATAGGGCAAAGGGAAAGACATTTACTTTGAGTTATTCGCTCCTGTTTATCCAAGTCACAGTCAGATGCAGTCCTTTCTACAAGTCATTGACATTTCTAGATAAATGAGATAACACATTTACATGAATACAGGAAAAGTCAATTCACCAGAGGCTAGAGTGAGGGATTATGGGGAAATTCATTTCCCTTGCCTGTTGTCCTTCATTAACAAAAATGAGGAACTGAGATCATTACAGAGCTGGCTGAGAATTAAAAAGGAATATAACAGTTACCACTAAAGCAACTCTTGAGGAATAATAATAGGATAAATAATGTAATACTCTATAGGCCTATTTCTTCTAATTTCCATTGAAGCACAAATCTTAGCACTGAGAATTCTAGCAAGATATTTGGCAGGACAACTACTGATTGATATTCTAGTTAACATGTCTTTTGAATTCAGACATATTTGCCTTATATTTTAAAGAACATGCTGAGAAAACATGGTACTATATACACTGTTTCTCAGGGAGACACTCAAGAGAAAGGGCTTACCAGAACACTTTACAATACTACCAGTCAGTCTTATCTTGTAATGTCAACACATAGTGAGAAAGAACTCGTGAATAAAATATGCTTTGTTTCTTCAAGCCACAAGAGAATAACCTACCTTGTGTCACTTGGTTGAGACCTCCTCCAGTAAATTGCAAATCCCTCATTGTTTGTAATAATCTTCCTAAATCTACAAAAAAGGATAAAAGAATTTTAAAATTCAGTATTGTTTTAAACCATAAAGCCTAGTGAATTCCTCCTAGTACCTCAGATCACAATAATAAGATTTGAGTGACAGGTTTTAGAAAACTCTATAAATTAAATTAATGGACATATTCCAGCATACTTTTAATTCATGATGATTAATGATAAGACTTTATAAGATTAGCATTAATCAGTAAATAACAGTCATATTCTGCACATCTTGTGTGTTTTCTGGCGTTCATGTTTAAGTATGACATAACATGAGGTTTTGCTATTCAAATTCCCTAGCATTAATAAATGTATCTACAGATTTTGGAAATAAAGGTAATCCTTGCAAAAGAAACAAATAAGAAGCAGCACATAACAGATATAATTAGGTATTTTGGTAAGTTACTCTAAGAATGCCTGTAAATGTGCTATTGAGTAGTTTAACAAAGTCTTTAATTAGAACAGATGAAGAAAGTATAAAATATTAATTGAAATCAGAATAGAGTTGTTTTGAATAAGATTTATTTAACGAAAAGATGTTGCAAAAGAGAGTATGCTGTCTTCATATAATATACAAAAAGAAGAACTTGTAAGTACATACACTTAAAATTTTTCTGTCATGTGCAGGAAACAGAAAGGGAAATAGGTAGTTCAGGAACCAGTAGCTGAGTACTTGAAATGCCCTCAGAAGACTCTGAAAACCTGGGCAGAATTCATATCTCTTCAACTACCACGTCCGTTTTGCTGACTCCTGTCCTCTGAAGTCAACTTTTTACCCAAACTTGGAATTTCCAAGATCCTATTACTTGGATTAGGACCAAATTAGGATGGTCTCTAATTTGATTTCTTCAAAGAACATTTGCTGAACATCTAACCTTCTATACGTCAGACAGTGATAAAACAAAAATTAATCAGAATCAGAATTAATCTTTGTAATTTTAGGGTTTTTAAAAATTAAAATATATATAATTAGAATTGGAGTGTATATGTATACAAGCATATATGCACACATACATGTATGCTCTTCTTATATGTATGTATATATGGTACGTGTGTGCATATTAGTCTTAAGCAGCTGATGATGTAACAGGAGTTTCCCACAGAAGAGTATTTGCCCAGAGATTTTCTGCCTTCCACAGGGGCAGATTAACCAGCATGCTAACTTTTTTTTTTCTTAATTCTTTGAAAGTGTTTTGAAATTCCAACTATAGGAACACATAATGTAATTTTAAAAATCGGAGCTGAATTTTTGAATAACAGATGGAGATAATGAGAATAGAGAAGTTCCTCTCGGTATAAAAATATCATTCAAATATTGGTTGTTACATGATCCCTTAACCGTCTGGGTTTTACACACTGATTCCTGGGACAGAAAGTGTGTCTTCTCAGGCTGGCAGTGCACAAGCTAAGGAAGTGTCTACTCTCTTACTCATTAAATATGGAAAATACCAGCAGTGCGGTTGAGCTCAATTAATCATTGCAAAGACAAACATGATATAAATCATTTGAAGCAGCTGCTAAGGCAAACTTCAAAAGTATAAATGCCAATTTAAAAGTGTTTTCCGGGCTTCCCTGGTGGCGCAGTGGTTGAGAGTCCTCCTGGTGATACAGGGGACACGGGTTCGTGCCCCGGTCCGGGAAGATCCCACATGCCGCGGAGCGGCTGGGCCCGTGAGCCATGGCCGCTCTCCCTGCGCGTCCAGAGCCTGTGCTCCACAACGAGAGAGGCCACAACAGTGAGAGGCCCGCGTACCGCAAAAAAAAAAAAAAAGAAAAAAAAAACTTCTTGGTTTTAGGGGATGATTAATGTTGAAAAGGAATCCCATAATAAGGTATGTTACCACCCATTCTTCCATGGGAAAGATGATACTGTCAAATGTTGAGGAAACCACTACCAAGAGAAGTATGCTGACCAGGCACATTCTCTCCATGAACAAGCTTCTGCATTTAGGCAGGAATTTTTGGAAGCATGGAGGTCAGAGATTGATGGTCTTTCAAAAGCTTAAGTAAGGCGACATTAGCTGTCAAAGCACAGTTACTCTGATAAAATTGTTGATTGGTTGGCACCTGGAGGTGTTATGGGAGTGAAACCATTTCTAATTATTCAACTGAAGTAAAAAGCTGTCACTGTTTGGTTTGCTTGTAAAAAAAAACTGTCATTAATCAATTGATTAATTGATTAATAAGCAGCTCCATGTTTTAGATAGGACATGCAGAAACAGTGCTTGATTATCTGCTGCACGGCATTTTTAGAGTAGAGGAAGAAGTAGCAGGCTAATTTTTTTATAAATGACTTCTTAACTAACCATCCTCTTTCTGCTGTACTATCCACTCCTATCTGTGCTCCAAGCCCTATGATTGGAGTGTCTCCTCAGTCCTCAAGGAAAGCTGCCCTCACAGCTCTGCTCCTCCAGCCTTCTTCCCAGTGAGAGGCCTACTGCACCCACAGCACTGTTTTTTTCTTCCCCTAAAATCCCAGTCATGTCTATTACCAAACTTCATTCATAATGCTCTTACATTGATGAGTACTTGTTCTTCTCACTAGTAAAATTTCATGACCTTGGCTATCTTTAATAGCAGTTTGATAAGATTTTGAAAGAGGAAAATATATGCTTAATAGTTCATACTGAGCTATTTTAAATGTTCTCAATTTTTGTTATATACACTTGGCTTAATATCATGAATGGTCAGAGTAAAATATTTAAAATCAGAATTTTCTAAAATAATTTGAACAATGTGACCAAAAAGGGGTTAATTTCCAAAATATACAAACAGCTCATACAAATCAATATAAAAAAACAAACAACCTAATTAAAAAAATTGGGCAGAAGATCTAAAGAAACATATCTCCAAAGAAGACATACAAGATGGCCAAGAGGCACATGAAAAGATGCTCAACCTTGCTAATTATTAGAGGAATGCAAATTAAAACCATAATGAGGTATAAACTCATAGCAGTCAGAATGACTAGCATCAAAAAGTCTACAAATAGACTACCTTTCTCATATGTGGTAACCACCAGTTTGTTCCTTGTATCAGTGAGTATGTTTTGTTTTATTTATTAATTTTTTTTTGGTTTTTAGATTCTGCATATAAGTGAAAATGTGCAGTATTTATCTTTCTCTGTCTGACTTATTTTACTAACAATAATACCTTCAAAAATCATCCATGTTGTCCCAAATAGCAAGACAGCAAGATTTCCTTCTTTTTTATGACTGAGTAATATTCTAGGGTGTGTGTGTGTGTGTGTGTGTGTGTGTGTGTGTGTGTGTGTGTACATCTCTTCTTTTTTATCCATTCATATGTTGATGGGCACTTAGGTTGCTTTCATTTCTTAATTACTGAAAATAATATTGCTATGAATATTGAGGGGCATATATCTTTTCAAATTAGTGTTTTCCTTTTCTTCAGATAAATACCCAGGTGTACAATTGAGGGATAGTATGGTAGTTCTATTTTTAATCATTTGATGAGATTCCATACTGCTTTCCATAGTGGCTGAACCAATTTACATTCCCACCAACAGTGTACAAGTGTTCCCTTTTCTCATGTATATCGTGTACAGATATGTTCTCCTATTTAGTAGGTTGCCTTTCCTTTTTTTTTTTTTTTGATTGAGGTACAATTGTACAACATAATGATTCACAACTTTTAAAGGTTATACTCCATTTACAGTTAATACAAAATATTTGGCTATATTCCCTATGTTGTATAATGTATTCTTGTAGCTTATTTATTTTATAGGTATTCTATTATTTTTCACTCAATTGTAATTGGGATCGTTTTCTTGATTTCTCTTTGTGATAGTTCATTTAGTAATGAAATGCAATAGATGTCTGTATATTAATTTTGTATCCTGAAACATTATTGAATTCATTTCTTTAGTTTTAATAATTTTTTGTGGCATCTTTAAAATTTTCTATATATAGTATTATGTTATCTGTAAATAGTGACAATTTTACATCTTCCCTTCCAATTTAGATGCCTTTTATTTATTTTTCCTGTCTGATTGCTGTGGTTAGGATTTCCAATATGATGTTATATAGACATGGGAAGAGTGGGTATCCTTATCTTCTTCCTGATCTTGGGGAGAAATCTGTCAGCTTTTCACTGCTGAGTACAATGTTAGCTGTGAATTTGTCATAAATGGTCTTTATTATGTTGAGGTGTATTCCCTCCATAGTCACTTTGTTGAAAAATTATATTATGAATATATGTTGAATTCTCTCAAATGTTTCTTCTGCATCTATTAAGATGATCATATGATTTTTATCCTTCATTTTGTTAATGTGGAGTATCACATTGATTGATCTTCTGTTGTTGATCTTTGCATTCTTGGAATAAATTCTACTTTACTAGGGAATATAATCCATTTAATGCACTGTTGAATTCAGTTTGCTAATATTTTGTTGAGAATTTTTGCATTTATATTCATCAGGAATATTAATCAGTAATTTTCTTTTTTGTAGTATCTTTGGTTTCATTAAGTGTTTTTTTGTTTGTTTGTTTGTTTTTCCTGGGTTTTATCTTGTTCTTTTGTTTGGAACACATTCTTTGTCTTCTCATTATGTTTGAATATTTCTGTTTGTCTCTATGAAATTAGGCAAAACAATTACCTATCCTGACCTTAAAGGCATAGCCTTGTGTAGGAACTGTCTGCCTGTGCCCAGTGGATTTGGTGGGAGAGTTGCATCTGAAGCAAGTGCAGGCTGGGGCCTTTTTTGGGGGGAAGTGCTGAAGGCCATTGCCTTAGCAGAGTTGGGGGTGGGGGTGAGAACTGGAGCCCAGCACAACCCCAATCTTCTCCCACAGTGTGTGGGGACCACTGCCTTGCCAGGGGTAGACTGGAGCCAGGAGGTGGCTAGAGAGGGAGCATGATTTTAGCTGCAGTTTCTCCCAGGGTGTGCTGGCAGCCACCACATTGCAGAGGGCAGGAGCCACAGCCTGATACAGCCTGGAGAGTGCACTGAGGTGGTCTTCGCAGGCTGGCGAGACCATCAGACCCTTTTCAGTCTGCTGCTTTCACACTGGGGTTGGGAGTGAGCAAGTCTGCACATGCACCCTTAAAGAGAAGAGCCTTGGTTTCCCATGGCCCTTCTGTAAGCTCCACTGGTTTGCAAACCAGCGGGCTCATCTTCCTAGTGCCAGACTCCAGGGCTGGATACCCAGTGTGGTGCTTGAATCGTCACTCCTTAGGGAGAATCCCCGAGCTTGTAATACCCCTCCCCTCCTCTGAGTTGCCCTCCAGGGAATGGGGGCAGTGTGGGTTCTGACCAGATCACTTCTCTTTCCCTCCTACTAGTGTCAGTATATTTTTTTCTTTATATCCTTGGTTGTAGAAGAACCGTTCTGCTAGTCTTCAGGTCATTCCCAAAGAGAACTGGTGTATATGTAGTTTTGGTGTGTTCCTGAAGGGAGAAGAGCTCAAGTTCTTCCTCCTCCACCATCTTGATCCTGACTTAGCACAAAAGATCTTTACATTGGGATCTGTGAACTGAAGTGCTGACCCTGAGGTTTGTGCTGTATGCAACTTTTCACAGTGAACAGACCATGGTAGCTAAAATTTGAACAGCATTATTGGGGAACTGTATTATTTCACTAAAACATGGTAACTAAAATCTGTGCATATCAGAATGGTGCAATGTGACCACTGCTAGCATATTATAATTTTTAACCTTAAAGAATATTTCTAAAATTGCTTTTAGGTTAAAAATGGAGAAATATAGAGTAAAAAATGACTGGTACATAGAAAAAAGGGAATAATATATGTAATTACTTGTGGAGGAAACCCAACTTGTTTTTATGGTGTATACCTGAGTAAGACACTGTGTCTATGAAAGTTTTGTTTTGGAATGGTGTGACTTTTTTGCTGATGGAGAAAATATGACATACATAGCTGAGTTTTCTTATGAAATACAGAGTAATTTTAAAATTCTGTATGCAGAATTGTCTTCATAATTGGCAAGATGCAGTACAAAATGAAGCTATGAGACCTTGTATTCAAAACTTATTAAGAATTTCAAGACAGAAACAGCATATGCTCCTTCTGAGCATATGACCTGTGACACTGTACAGAGGACATGCCCAGGAAGCCCACCTTGCATGTAACAATTTAAGCTGGCGTATTGTTAGGTAGTATGTTGGTATATTTTTAGCTAGCTGAGCAATTCATTTTAAACTGGTTGCCTTGGTATGATTATTTATACTACAACTTTTCACTCTCAGAATTTTCCTATATAGGCTCTGAATTCCATAGTCACTCTGGTTATAAGTAAGTATGTTAAAGCTGACATACTCTTGACAAAATGAATGGTTTATAATTTTTGAATAATGGATACTGATATTGATGGTTCATAGGTATTATGCTTTCTTATAAAGATTAATAAGACCTTTCTGGTCTCAATAAATCTGATATATAGGAAATACAACTGGAAAGGAGGAAATGGGGGAAAGGGGAAAGGGGACATCTCTTGGGTTACAGCCAGAGCTCACTCTGGAGGATGGGAAAATGAGTGTCAATGATCCCATTGTAAAGAATATAACGCCCTCTTCAATTTCCAGCTCCCAATTTCTTTCTCATAAGCCAAGACAGATTAAAACTGTTGATAAATGATGAATAATAAATAAGTAGCTTTCTATCTATATCATATATCTATATAAGTATTATATAGAGAGATAAAATATATTATGTATGTATATATGTAAATATAGATATATAAAAGACATATCTATACATTATATGTAATTGATATATAGATATAGATTTGGATAGGTTATATATTATATATCATATATTATATATAGATAGAGCTATGTTATTTGTGTATATGTGCATTATATATAATATATGTTTACATATTTGTGTGCATGTGTATATTTTAGCACAAAAAATTATCTGTCTCATTATTTTATTTGTTCTAAAAGTATTTCTTAGGATTGCGACATAATATTTAATTTTTTAAAAGTTCTGCTTTTCTAAATTCCCCTAGATTAACCTAAAAAAAAAAAATAGGGACATGAACCTGTTTCTATTATTTCTTTCTACAACCACACAGTGGCAGTAAAGGATAAGAGTAAATGCATAGAGCCACTGAAGTATAGAAAGGAAAAATTGAAACCTCTAAGCACTATAAATAACGTTATATAACAACAAGTTATATAACAAATATAAATAACAAGTTCACAATTAAGAGCAGTCTTATGGTATAAAAGTAATTTATATTATATGGTTTTACAAAATACTAACTATTGAAATTCAAAGTGTTTTTTTTTTAATGAAGCATAGCTGAGTCACAATATATATTAGTTGCAGGTATACAGCATAGAGATTCTGCTATTTTATTATTATTATTTTCTGATTGTATTCCATTATAGGTTATCATAAGTTATTGAATATAATTCCCTGTTCTATACTGTAAATCCTTGTATCTATTTTATGTATAGTAGTTTGCATCTGTTAATTCCATACTCCTAATTTTTCCCTCCTCTTCCCTTCTCTTTTGTAATCCTAAGTTTGTTTTCTATGCTTGTGAGTCTGTGTCTGTCTTGTATATACATTCATTTGCATTATTTTTTAGATTCCACGTATAAGAGATATCACAGAGTATTTGTCTTTGTCTGACTGACTTCACTAATTTTTCTCTAGGTCCACCTGTGTTGCTGCAAAGGTCAACATTTCATTCATTTTTAATGGCTGAGTAATACTCCATTGCACACATATATATCACATCTTCTTTTTTTTTTTTTTTTTTTTTTTTTGCGGTACGTGGGCCTCTCACTGTTGTGGCCTCTCCCGTTGTGGAGCCTGTGCATGGCAGGCTCAGCAGCCATGGCTCACGGGCCTAGCCACTCCGCAGCATGTGGGATCTTCCTGGACCGGGGCATGAACCCGTGTCCCCTGCACCGGCAGGCGGACTCTCAACCACTGCGCCACCAGGGAAGCCCCCTATATCACATTTTCTTAAGCCAATCATCTGTTGATGGGCACGTGGGTTGCTTCCATGTCTTGGCTCTTGTAAAATTTCTTGGTATCTTTAATTCTAATGGGTCAATACATAGCTATCAGTAGTTTCCATGTTGGCCCTACAACTCACTTTATCCATACATTTGGACTTGTACTATAAAAGCGGTTCCCAGATTCTTAGCCATCCATTCCATTATTTTCAACTCTTCTCTACATACAAATGTATTTTCCTCCACTTATTATTATTGTAGTCATGAACATAAAGACTCTCAATATATATAGAGAGAGATCTCTATACATGTGTACATATATATGTTATATATATTATATAAATTTTCTCTTCTTATTTGTGATGCCTTTAAATATAACTTTTACAATGTATTTTATTTCTTTCCATATGGTGTATTCTTTAGATGCCAAACTTCCACCCAGAATTCAGGAACTTCTGGCTCCTGCCAGATGTTGAAATTACAGCTGCCCTACCCTATAAAGTTGGTGATAGGGTAATAGCGCTGATGTCTGACCACTGAAAAATTCAAATCTGAAAATGTCCACCCTTCAACAATCACTATTCTACAAGGTCTGAGGGAATATCTCACTATGGTTTTGACTTGCATTTCCCGGATGATTAGTGATATTGAGCATCTTTCCATAAGTCTATTGGCCATCTGTATGTCTTCCTTGGTAAAATGTCTATTCAATTCCTCTGCTACGTTTTTAAAATTTATTTTTTTAAACATCTTTATTGGAGTATAATTGCTTTACAATGGTGTGTTAGATTCTGCTGTATAATAAAGTGAATCAGCTATACATATCCATATATCCCCATATATCCTCCCTTTTGCGTCTCCCTCCCACCCTCCCTATCCCACTCCTCTAGGTGGACACAAAGCACCGAACTGATCTCCCTGTGCTATGCTGCTGCCTCCCATTAGCTATCTATTTTACCTTTGGTAGTGTATATATGTCCATGCTAATCAAACCCATATTTACATGTTCAGCTAATTTATGATAGAGGAGCCAAGAATTTACAGTGTGGAAAAGACAGTCTCATCAGTGACTGGTGCTGGGGAAACTGAAAGGCTAAATGCAAAAGAGTGTAATGGACCACTTTCTTACACCGTATACAAAATAAACTCAAAGAGATTAAAGACTTAAATATAAGACCTGACCATAAAATTCCGAGAAGAAAACATAGGCAGTACACTCTTTTATATTGATCTTACCTATTTTTTTTTGTTTTTGGATCTGTCTCCTCAAGCAAGAGAAACGAAAGCAAAAATAAACAAATGGGACCACATCAAACTAAAAAGCTTTTGAACAGTGAAGAAAACCATTGACAAAACAAAAAGACAACCTACCAAATGGGAGAAAATATTTGCAAATCATATTACTGGTAAGCAGTTAATATCCAGAATATAAAAATAACTCACAAATCTCAATATCAAAAAAATATATACTGATTTAAGATGGAAAGACAGCACTCAGAATGGGAGAAAATATTTGCAAACGAAGCAACTGGATTAATCTCTAAAATATACAAGCATCTCATGCAGTTCAATATCCAAAAAACAAACAACCCAATCCAAATATAGGCAGAAGACCTAAACACATTTCTCCAAAGAACATATACAGACTGCCAACAAACACATGAAAGGATGCTCAACATCACTAATCATTAGAGATATACAAATCAAAACCATAATGAGGTATCACCTCACACTGGTCAGAATGGCCATCATCAAAAAATCTACAAACAATAAATGCTGGAGAGAGGGTGTGGAGAAAAGGGAACTCTCTTGCACTGTTGGTGGGAATGTAAATTGATACAGCCACTATGGAGAACAGTATGGAGGATCATTGAAAAACTAAAAATAGAACTCCCATATGACCCAGCAATCCCACTACTGGGCATATACCCTGAGAAAACCATAATTCAAAAAGAGTCATGTACCACAATGTTCATTGCAGCACTATTTACAATAACCAGGACATGGCAGCAACCTACGTGTCCATCAACAGATGAATGGATAAAGAAGATGTGGCACATATATACAGTGGAACATTACTCAGTCATAAAAAGAAAAGAAATTGACTTATTTGTAGTGAAATAAGTCAGAAAGAGAAGAACAAATACCGTATGCTAACACATATATATGGAATCTGAAAAAAAAAAAAGGTTCTGAAGAACCTAGGGGCAGGACAGGAATAAAGATTCAGACGTAGAGAATGGACTTGAGGACATGCGGAGGGGGAAGGGTAAGCTGGGACGAAGTGAGAGAGTAGCATGGACATATATACACTACCAAATGTAAAATAGATAGCTAGTGGGAGGCAGCAGCATAGCACAGGGAGATCAGTTCGGTACTTTGTGTCCACCTAGAGGAGTGGGATAGGGAGGGTGGGAGGGAGACGCAAAAGGGAGGATATATGGGGATATATGGATATGTATAGCTGATTCACTTTATTATACAGCAGAATCTAACACACCATTGTAAAGCAATTATACTCCAATAAAGATGTTTAAAAAAATAAATTTTAAAAACGTAGCAGAGGAATTGAATAGACATTTTACCAAGGAAGACATACAGATGGCCAATAGACTTATGGAAAGATGCTCAATATTACTAATCATCCGGGAAATGCAAGTCAAAACCATAGTGAGATATTCCCTCAAACCTTGTAGAATAGTGATTGTCAAAAAGATAAGAAATAACGAGTATTGGTGAGGATGTGGGAAAAACAGAACACTTGTGCACTGTCAGTGTAAATGTAAATTTGTGCAGCCACTAAGGAAACCATATGAAGATTCCTCAAAAAATTAAAAATAAGGGGTGGGATGAATTGCGAGATTTGGATTGACATATATACACTAATGTGTATAAAATAGATAACTATTAAGAACCTGCTCTATAGCACAGGGACCTCTACCTCACTTCACTGTACAGTAGAAACTAACACGACATTGTAAAACAACTCTAACCCAATTAAAAAAAAATTAAAATAGAAATACCATACGATTCAGCAATTCCACTCTTGGATATTTATCCAAAGAACACAAAAACACTAATTTGAAAGGATTTATGCACCTCTATGTTCATTGCAGCATTATTTGCAATAGCCAAGATATGAAAGCAACCTAAATGTCCATTGATAGAGGAATAGATAAAGAAAATAAAAATAAAAAGATAATATGGAAATGTTAGAGGAAAAATAGAGGATAATAGTTAATTTATACATAGGTATAAATGCAAACAGCCATGAAGTCCTAGTCAGTAATTATAATTTTATTTTTCATAATCCATTATATGCTCTCTTTTTCTTCAGCCTGATCTCCTGCTGGCTGTGGTTCTATAACTGGGGTGGGGGGACCTAAACTTTAAATCTTGAATGTATTAGTGACTTTGCCTACATATTATAACTTTCATTAAATTTACCACTAGCAATGGAAGTACTAGGAGGCAATCCAGATGATTCCCTGGGCTTCAGACATATTTTATTCCATTTGTTTTATTATGTAATAGCAGTACTAATTTCTCCTGATAATCAAGACCGGTTATCTCAGCCAATATTGTAATCCCTTCTGAGCCTGCGGGCAGCAGTCTCGATGCCCATCTCGATGCCCACTTTGAGACACTGCTATTGTATTCTCTTGTATGTATGTTTTTCTTTGGACTCTAAACAAGCAATGTCCACAATAGTAGGATTACTACTACTAGTAATCCTACTAGTAGGATTAATGAGCAATTACTTTGTAGGTGGATCATCAAGGGTAATAGTGAGAAAAGGCATTTCTAATCCTAATCCTTGATTTCCAGACCACTGAGGCTGGGCTATTAATGAATGTTACATGCCAACGGATGTACAACCTGGTCAGCTAGAACACTTTACTACGTTTGAAGCTGGGCACTGTGCAAAGAAATGAACAGTAATTTATCTCCCCTCCAGGTGTGTACACGGTAAATGTTGATCACAATTTTCCAGACCCTGATGTAGGATAATCATAAACATGCATTGTCAGAAATTGTTTAATGATTACTGAAACATGTTTAACTCTATGTTACGATCCCAGACTGCTCTATATATCCTGAGAAAACCTGTCTTAGACGTCTGGAAAGGAAACATTTCTTCTCAGTCTGGGAAACTACCTAAAACTTAATTATTACTAATTCTACATATCCTTCAGAATAAAAACAATTATTAACTAATTCTGTAACGCATGCATTTAATTATTTAATTTTATTGCAATGCATGTATTCAATTTTTTTAAATGTTAAGGCACAATGAAATTGGAACTCCAGAAATGTTTAAGGTTCAATTTAAGACATTTAAAGGTGAAAAAATAGAAGAGAAGAAGGGAAAAATAAGTAATATTTTACTATATTTCTAAACTGTATTTCAAAATCTACGGTAAATGTCTTCTATGAACTAGCACCCTATTGCTACATTGTGACCTATTTCAGCCTCAGAGATATTAAGTAATTAGGTGAGATCAACAGCATATAATTAGAAATGACAGGGTAATCAAATCAACACTGGATTATTTTCTGTTTTCTGGATGATGGGAGGTTTTCCATGTATATGTTTTTCAATAGCAAAATATTAAAACTATTTTCAATGTGTCATGAAAAAAATTAAAAACATACTATATTTCACCAATTATGATGGAATCGTAGAGATGCGTCTAGAATAAACTCAGTCTCATTCTATAGCACTCAGTTGTACAGACTGCATCTTTGGACACAGGATTAGCTGGGTCAGAGTCAGCTGTAATGTCCAGGGATTTTTCACTGGGTTAAGTGTTGCTCTCACAAAAGTGCCTTCACTAAATTGCCAAGACCACTTCCACTGCACTTACTTGTTCTTTACAACCTTCCTTTAGGTAGTGACCTAAATTTACCTGGTTGGGCTTTTGAAAACCATGTGATGTGCTTGCAAAATCAACATAAACGTCTCTAAGATCTAGGGTTTTCAACAAGGTGTAGGGATATAAGATAAAGATGATGGTGATGATGATGACAACTCATAATAAAGTCACCACTTTCAGTTTAATGCAACACCCATCAAAGAAAAGTTAGTGCCTTACCCAAATTTATTAATTTACTCATTAAGTAAAAAAAAAAAATATTTATGGGCCAATAACTGGGACAAATATTAAAATAAATTAACGGAACAAAATTATTTTACTTTTTTTTTCCTACTTTGTGTTTCTCAGTGAATCTTTTAAAGGATACTGTTTATTTATGTTTTAACTCAGTCTTCATTTGTTTATGAAAAGTAATGCTTTAAGAGCCATTCTTGAAAGTTCTGGCAATAATCAAGTAGTTTAGTTCACAAAACTACTTGTGTGTTATGTAAAATACCATTAATTACTAAATCATATTTTATAAATAGAATATTATTTAATTACTTCCTAAAGAGATAAGAACTACATTGCAGATGACTAAACTATGCTTTTGTTTATTTGGGGGATATATAAACACATTGCATGCAATAATATCTACCCCATGTTGGAAAATTAATTTTTGTACAAAAACACAGGTACCAAAAAGATAAGAGATAAAGAAAATGATAGAAATAATGATATATGTTCATATGGACATGGTCCAGAAGAAACTGTTTTATACAACTTTTTTTTTTTTTTTTTTTTTTTTTTTTTTTTTTTGCGATACGCGGGCCTCTCACTGTAGTGGTCTCTCCCGTTGCGGAGCACAGGCTCCGGACGCGCAGGCTCAGCGGCCATGGCTCACGGGCCCAGCCGCTCCGTGGCATGTGGGATCTTCCCGGACCGGGGCACGAACCCACGTCCCCTGCATCGGCAGGCGGACTCTCAACCACTGCGCCACCAGGGAAGCCCTACACAGCTATTGAATAGATAAAAACAGGATTAGGATTAGAAATGCCTTTTCTCACTATTACCCTTGATGATCCACCTACGAACTGTTGAATAGACTGTAATCCAAATACACATTGCCCAGTTATATAATGATTATAGCACAAGAATTATTTGCATATCAATTCTTGGGGAATTATAATATTTTCTCATAAGAACAATACCATAAATAATCATCAGTTTCACTGGATAGTCCGTGAAATCTTTTGAAGTATCAAACTAACAAAGTAAAGTTTATACAGTACATTCCCAGAAGAATGGTTTGAAAAAATGGCATTGCTTACAGTACTGAAGTTTGATGAGCAGTGTTATAAACATTTCTAGGAGCATGAAATTAAATTTACATAGACACACTTAACCTCAGGGGTATGATTTAGAATCCGAACATAAGCTAAAGTCGTTGTTTCAGGAACTAAGCAACATAATAGTCAAAAGTCTAAATGAGAATCTAGCAGATATCTCAGCACTTGGGCAGGGCTGGCTATGAATTAGCTAGGCTAATTCATAATTAGCTAGTTCTGAGGTCTTAGCTACAAGGAAAAAAAAAAAAAAACTCCAAATCTAACCCAAAAGGACAATGCCAAGCCAGTTAAGTGCCAACCAAAACACTGACTTGTAAGTTAAGATTCTTTCTAAGCTTAACACACCTCCTTAGGCTGATGTCCTCTGAATTAAAATTAAAATAGTGCATTAATCTAATACACCATCTTGGTCACATCCAGTTTTTGATGATTAAGAATAAAGCTGCTATAAATACCCATGTGCCGTTGGGAGTGGGTAAGTTTTCAAATTAGTCGGGAAAATACCTAGAAGCACATATGTTGGATCATAGGGGGATCTTTAACATGTCCTATCTTTAACATTATAAAAATTGCCAAATTGTTTTCTGCAGTGGCTGACTCTGCATTTCCACCAGCAAATTAATGAGTTTCTGTTATTTTGAGTTTTTACCAACATTGCAAACAGGCCAGTTTTATGATTTGGGTATTGTTAGTTTTGTATTTAGTCATTCCAATAGGTATGTAGTGCTAGCTCATGACTGTTTTAATTTTCAACTCCCTGATAAACAATGTTGAGCATATTTATATGTGCTTATTTGTCATCTGTATATATTCTTTGGTGAAGTCTATCAAGACTTCTTGTGCAGTTTTCTTTAAATTGCATTGTTGGCTTTCTTATTGCTAAGTTTTGAGTTCTTTATATATTTTGGAAGCAAGAGCTTTATCAGATACGTGTTTTGTAAATATGTTTTCCCAATCTGTGGTTTGTCTTCATTATCTTAATCGTTTATTTCACAGAGCACGTTTTTTTTGTTTTTGTTTTTTGGGTATTTTTTAGTAGTTCCAATTTATCAATTTTTTTCTTTAATGAATCTTGGTTTTGCTGTGGATCTAAAAAATTTATTGCCAAACCTAAGGTTATATAGATTTTCTTCTATGTTTTTTTTCTAGCAGTTTTATCATTTTGCATTTATATTTAACTTGATAATCCATTTTGAGTTAAATTTTGTGAAAGGTAAGATTTTTTTGTTTGTTTTGCATATGTGTCCGATTGCTCCAGAATTATTTGCTGAAAATTCCATTCTTCCTCCATTGATTTCTTTACTCCTTCATCAAAGATCCTTTGACTGTAAGACTGTGGGGGATTTTTTATGGCCTATCTATCTGTTCCATTGATCTGTCTGTTCTTTCACCAACACCACATTGTCTTGATTACTGTAGCTTTACAGTAAGTCTTGCTATCAGGTATTATAAGTCCTCCAACTTTGTTCTTCACAATTGTGTTTTTTCTTCTAAGTCTTTTGTCTTTCCATGTTAACTTTAGAAACAGTTTGCCAATATCTACAAAGTAGGTTCCTTGGATTTTGATTGGGATTGTGTTTAATTTATAGATAAATTGGGACAAACTGACATCTTAATATTGAATCTACCAATTTATGACCATGGAATATCACTCTTCTTTTTTAGATATTCTTTACTTATTTTATTACCTTTTTATTGTCTTCCACTTACATTTCCTATATGTATTTTTTTAGATTTATGACTGTTTCATATTTTTGTGCTGTTATTAGTTGCATATATTGTAAGACTTCAAATTCCATTATTTATTACTAGTAAATAGGAAAGTAATTAACTTCTGCATATTAATCTTATATCTTGTAACTTTGATATATTCACTTATTAGTCCATAATATAGATGTTGAGGGTAGAGATTACATGATTTGCCACTGGGTTTGTTGTTATAAGAGAAAGAAGTGTCACAGCTTTTGATCTGGGTAAATGCACTCATAGAGAGCCAGAGGGGAGGCTTAGGGAGTTTGATTTGGGAAATTCAATATTGAATTACCCATCACTCATCAAGTGGAGATGCCAGGTAGCCAGCTGAATACATGAATCTGGAGTTCATGGAAGAAATCTGGCTTGGGAACACACATTTGGTATTAATGATCATGTGTATATATTCTTAGACTATGGGATTGAATGAAAAAACTTAGGTAATAAATGTAGTTATAAAAAAGAATATGTTCATGGACTGAGGCCTGAAACATGTCAAAATTCAAAGGTCTGAAAGATGAGAAGAATTCAGCAGGGAGGTGAAAATGAGTTTCCAAATACGCAAATGCAGAACCAAAAGAGAGTATGACCCTTAGAGATAAGTGAAGACATTATTTCAATAAAAAGGGTAACCAACTACATCTAGTGCAGCCGATAACTCATTCATACAGGCTCTGAGAAATGACCACTGAATTGGCAACATGGATGTCATCAGTTGTCCTAAGAGCTATTTCACTGGAGCAATAGGGAAATAAAGTACCTGTCTGAAGAGGGCCCAAGAAAAAACAAAAATATACAAAATGAGTACAGTTTGCATTAACAAGTCTTCAAGAAAGTTTTGCTATAAAGGGAAGTAGACAGGTGGGGTAGATTGATTATTTCTAAAGAAGGAAGATAATTTAGTTTGTATATGTTAATGGAAATAATCTAGTAATTTAATCATGCAAGAGAAAGAGGGGACATTTATAGAGGAACATCTTTGAAAATTAAGACATGGTTGGATCAAGTGCACGATTATAGGTGACTGGCAACAAGGGTAGCACCAACACAAATTCATATAACAGCAGTGAAGGCAGAGCAGACAGAGGGGCAGTGCAGTAAGCTGATGTTGGTTACGGTCTATGTGAATATATTAAACAAAGGATCTTGTACACATAGTCGTAATGTCATTTCCCAAAGACACCTAAAAGGAAATCTAAATTATATTTTATGCTGACAATTGAATTATACAACAATACCTCTGCTTGTATGTGTGAGTTTAAAACCACAATGTGTTACTTAACACTTAGAAATAAGCCATCAATAAAGATATTCACTATTAATTAGGTAATAGTTCAATATGTAAGAAATCTATACAAGTTTATGAAAAAATTAGCTCTAAAGAAATATATATATTTGTATACACACATGCAGAGAAAAGAAACCGACCTTGGTTAGTAAAGTTATGAAAAAATATCCACCCTCACTATAGTCAAAGAAACGCAAGTAAAGAAAATGCAAAAAGTGAATCAACAAACAAAATTTAACTCACAATTTCAGGCATTATTAAGATGTGCATTCAAAACCACTGGACTTTTTTAAGAATTTAATTTAGAAATAAATATGAAAAGTGTTACATACAATTTTAAGTAATAGAATACAAACATAGCACAAGTCATTATGACAAGTTTGTTAACAGCTGAGGTGGAATTTCATCCGATTATAAACAAGGATTATTTAAAGATGGTAGGATGAGTGACTATTTTGTTCCATTTTTTGAATTTTTCAGATTTTATAAGATTAGCATTTTTTAATGATCAGAAAGTAATTAATAAAAGATTCAAAATTTAGTCATTACATTGATAATACAATATTATGAATTGCAATCTGAACCTCTAATGACAGGGGAATGGTGCCTTATGGCTTGAACAGTTCCTGTTTGGTGATACGTCATAAGAATTATTTAAAAATAGGGAAATAGTCAAAGTATAATGCTAGGAAATAAAGAGATCGTCTCTGGTCTATTACTATGCTCACATTCATGTCAGTTAGTACTGAAGAGAAAGAGACAGAGACAAAGAGAGATAGCAGAAGAGTGTCTTAATGAAGACAGGAGCCTTGTTTATCTGGCGTATTGTGCAGGCTCAATGCCTAGGCCTAGGTTAGTGTCTGGCACAAAGTAGACACCAATATCTATTTGTGAAAAGAATGTATGCATGCAAAGATTAATATATTTAGACTCAAGGAAATATACTAAAATACTATACACATTAATGTTGACTTTGGGTAGTGGAATAATAGGTGGTAGATGATTTTTGGAAAAAATGTTTTACATTTTTATATATATTACCTAACATTTCTATAATAATTATGCAGTATATATCTCATTTCTTATCCTGATCTAAACTACCACAAAGAAAACATCAAATACATGTCAATGTGATTTTAGGCAGATAAAGAAAAGATAAATTGAAGATAACATTTTTATTCTCATCAAAAAATATTTTACTTTTTTGGAAATCATAGTGAAACAGCTGTTCTGATTAAAATTAAATAAAAAATATCCTTAGTTCAGTAGCAACTTCTTATGCAATATCACTGTGAAAATCACTGCTGATGGTTAATTATTGTCAGAGTTGAAATTAGTATTCCAGCTACTGACTCTTTAAAGAGACCTTAGTGCCAGAGAAAAGAAGCAGCAGATGTTCAGATGGCTGCAATTTGGTCCTCAGCAAAGGTTATAATCAGGTTCATAATATAAGCCTCGATGAAGAAGCAGTGTACTCTAGAAGAAAAGTACATTGGGAAAAAACTCATAAAAATGAGCTCAAAATTAGTCTTCATCACTTAGTAATTATGAGTTTGATTCATCCTTAACTGTTGTAAGCCCCAATTGCTTCAACTATATAATAGAGATCATAATAACTGGCTTACTTACTCATTTCAAGTATAGTTTAGAATATTTGTCAGATTTCGAAGAACTTCTCTTGTGTCTTTTTTTTTTTTTGGCTGCGAATCAGTCACTTACTTTCCCTCCCCCACTCATCAAATCACATACCATCAAAATCACTGCATTTCAATGAAAAAAATAAGATCAACTATGGTGGAACAAGTAGCCAATATCACAGACGTAACTATTAGAAAAATGTTTTGAGATGTGTGTTTATAGATTGCTTTACTTAAAATACAGTTTTTTAAAAAGTATACTATAGCACCAAATAAAATATGGCCTTTTTCATATTTTTTACTTAATTTTACTTTAAAGCTGGTGTGGCTAAAAACAGTGTAAGATTATAGATCTTGACATTTCCACATGGCCAGAATAAGAGCCTCATGTAGGCTGTAGATTCTGCCGTTTCTGAGTCAACCACCCCTTCATCCAACAGTCTCTGAATATTAAGCAATGTGTCCACATTTCTTAAAGAAACTTCTAAAATAGTTTTACAGTCCTCTTCTCCCGTAAGTACTCCTTCCTGCTGATGCTCCATCACACCATCATCCCAGGAGCATCTGAATTTTCTTGAGACTATATGCATCCCTCTTCACTTCCTCTTCTCTTGGTCCTTTAGACCTCTATATTTGTAATCAGCAAACCCCTTATATCCTCAGCTTTTTCTACTACCTTCCACCTCATGTTCCCTAAGTGACCATGGTTTTGCTAGTTTTGAAGTGACAAGGGTTATAATTACATATTTTCTGATGTTCCTGGCAAGAGAGAGAATAAACAATTGAGAGGATAGCACACTGGTGTCTATCTGGTGAGGAGGTGAGGAGGTGAGGAGGAGTGAGGTGAGGAGGCAGAGAGAATCCAGCCCCTTCCACCATGTGAGTTACAGCAAGGAGTCTACAACAGGAAGAGGGCCATCACCCTACCATGCTGTCATCCTCATCTTGAACTTCCAGGCACTAGGACTATGAGAAATACATTCATGTTGCTTATAAGCCACCGGGTATGCGACGTTTTGTTATAGTAGTTGCAAAGAACTGAGACATGGGGTGAAATAGTCATTTTAGGGAATAGGAAAATGAATTTACAAGGAAAGTAAAGTAGATTAGTCTCTCTTTGTTGAACATCCACTTTTAATTTTTGCTCATAAGTTTTAAGTGAGTATAGTGAGTGTTGTGGTATGCTTCTGTCAATGCTCAGCTGCTTTAACTGAATTATAATGCAGCTAGTTGGGTTTGGCAAAGTTTAGTTTTGCCAGATGTGAGTGACAGAGGAAGAGAAGAACAAGGGAAGTAAGGATACGTGTGATGAAACTGTTGGATACTTGTGATGGAACTGTGCTGGGCCATGGAATCTTGTTTGGGTGAAAGATATGAAGTCATATAGGAGATAAAAGATTACTAAAATAGTGAGAAAATGGTATGTTCACTGAATTGGGTGTCTTAATGAGGTCATTAAGTGGGATCACAAGTGTAAGTAGAACAGCAAGTGATGATGAATTTTGATAGTTGGGATCAAGGTATAAGGTCATGTCAGGGTCTAGGATATGAACGTGTAAGTGCACAGCTGTGGCAGCTTCTCTGTGTGGTAGTAGGGAATGGAGACGGCAGAGGGGCAGTGCTGGATCATCACAGAAATGACTTCAAGATAGGCCTTATGGCTGTTACTCCTTCCCTCTAAAATTAACTCTAATTGATCACTGCAAGGAGAATGAGGTGTTCAACAAACAAACCAGAGCATATGACCACACCCTCAGCTTACAACTAGTCCTTGTCTCTCATTGTTCTCAGATAAAGAGCACAATTCTAAATATTTCTGTATTGACCACTCTTCACCTACCTCGCCAGCCTCATCTTCACCAAGTGCCCCTTCCTGGCTTTGCTCTGAACTCGAGCTGTGCTGTGCTCTTAGGATTCTCACTCTAAGAATCAGCTCCCTCGCTTCCTTCAGAGGTCAGCTCAGTTAGCCTTTCCTTGGAAAAACCTTCCCTGACCTTCTGAACTATCATAATACCAATCTCCCTGCCTCAAGAGTTCAGGAAAGCAAATTAAATAATGAACATCATGTTCCACATTTCAAAAAAATTAAAATGTCACAATGTCCCATTTTAGTGAGGATATGGGAAAATATGTGTGCTTACACATTGCTGATGAAAATATATATAAGCCCCAGTTCTGGTCTGACATACCATTAAGTGCAAAAAGCACATAAGATACAGGAGCACCATGAAGCAAATTCTGTAATAGTGTTAATATCAATACTAATGAAAGTGTAATTCTGGTATATGTTACTGGAAAACAAAAAGATAGACAGGTAGATAAAAACCACTGTTTCAATGGCGTGTTTTAGTGGTAGCATAATGCATACTCAGGAACTATGCACTTTAAGTATTATGCTATATTAAGGCAATTCACATCATCGTTAGACTGATTTAAAAATTCACCAAAATGCTTAGAGTAAATATTTTTGTGGATGAGTTTTGGGTAGAGAAACTTCAAATTAGTTTCTGGAAAATGAATTATTTGCGTTGAGTAGAATTAGACCACAGACACTCACTAAAAGCCTAGACCTATTTTCTGGAAATTTCCGTCGACTGAAACTAATTCAGCCACTTACTCCAATGCTATGTTTAGTTGTTCTCTGTCACCATTCAGTTGTTTTCCTCTGGCATATCATGTGTGCTCACCCTCTCAGAGCTGGGCTGTTCCGGGAAATTGCCTGTCAGATTTCTGAACATCTACTGTTCTGGGGGCAATCTGGCTTTTTCCTGTATTAGTGAAGTCGGCAAAGAGATTTTTGCCTTAAAGAGAAAAAATATTTTAACTAAAATATCAAAGTAGTTTTTTTTTCTAGAATAAATAAGGGTCATATTAAGGCTTGAAACATAGAAAATTAGAAAACTAGAATGAATACACATTTTGCATCTTAATATTCACCCAGAAAAATAATTGATAAAAGTATAATACTTTTTAAATGGGAAAAACACTAAAATCAGGAAAAACAAAAAACAAACAAAAAAATCAGACCTGACTTTTTTCATTCTAGTCTGGAACCTAAGAACAAGTTTTGTTTTGTTTTGTTTTGTTTCGTTTT
Organism: Grampus griseus; assembly: GCF_964374135.1. Taxonomy (NCBI): domain Eukaryota; kingdom Metazoa; phylum Chordata; class Mammalia; order Artiodactyla; family Delphinidae; genus Grampus; species Grampus griseus. Next base: position 4,890,759 of record NC_138997.1, read on the forward strand.
CTAGGCTTGGGTGTGGAGACTAAAGAGGAAGAATCATAATGTACTACAGAAAAAGCTTGGGCTTTGTCTTTTATCACCTTGGGGTCAGATACCTATGAACTGTATGTTCCCAGGTAGATCACTATCTGCCTCTAATTCTTTGTTTCCCCTGCATGGAAAGTGGAGATAATGCAAACACTTGTTCTCTATGTTTGCGGGGTAAAATGGGTACAGTGTGTCGACGTATGTGGGAATTCTTTCCAGGCTGCCATGTGAGTGAACATCAGGTTATCATTGTTCTGCCAGTGGGTGAGGTCCTCCACGTCTCCACAAAAACTGATGCCACAAAGATGTACGAACTCTATTCTTATGGAAGAGGAAATGGAGAGAACACAGCACGCTTCACCAGAGGACATTTCATCAGAATTGTCTGATGGCAATTCTGATTGTAAGGGACTATTTCTCCCAGGTGCTATGAATGAGGAAAAAGAAGCTTGCGCACGAGT